>NC_140537.1:9112449-9712449 GCF_057382185.1 Mchenga conophoros
CAGAGTACCTGTGCAACATGTGTGCTGTCTTCCCCTATGGCTTGTGGCAAATTGTAAATGGGGCTTCTTGGGACTTTCTTTCAAAATTGGCTTTCTTGTTGCAACTCTTCCTTAAAAGCCAGATTTGTATAGTGCACAACTAGTTCTTATCTTGTGGCTTGACTCTCCCACCTGAGCTATGAGTCTCTGTAGCTCCACCACAGTTGCAATGGACCCCTCGGCTGCTTCTCCTTGCCCGTGACCTGTAAATTTAGGTGGGTAGGATGTAGCTTTGCAGGTGTGCCATACTCTTTCCATTTTCAGATGATGGCTTGAACATTGCTCCATGACACATTCAAAGATTGCGATATATTTTTCTAAGTTAATCCTGCTTTAAACTTCTCCACAGCTTTATCTGTGATGTGTGTTCCATGGTATTTTTAATGCTGTTTGTTCAGTAATGTTCTCTCACAAACCTCTGAGACCTTCACAGAACAGTTGGATTTATACTGAGATCAAAATACACACAGGTGGACTCTATTTACTGATTATGTGGCTTCCGAAGGTAATTGGTTGCACTGGATTTTAGGGGTATCTGAGTAAAGGCGACTGAATACAAATGCAAGCCACACTTTTCAAATTTATTTTGTACAAAAAATAAATGCCATGTATCACTTCCCTTCCACTTACTGGGATAGATAAATTATTTGGTGATTAGACCTTGATGACACATCATGGCAGAATGTCATCCCAGCTTTGAAAGAATTTAGGACAGCAGCCCCTGGAGTCTAGACATTGGTGGTGATGAAGATGGTGAAGATGAAGACTGAGGCTTGGATGGAGCACTGGCTGAGGTGTCTGAGGTGGTCTGAAAGAGAGAATGACAGAGAGCACATATTTAAACCATGCAAAATGGAGGCTGATTGGCTCAAAGAAGGTAGGCGAGAAGATGAATGGACTAGAGTAATGTTATCAGTATCGACATTGACAGCGTGGGAAAGTGGCAGTGATGTAAAGAACAGACAAGCAACTGAGGAAACACTGAGGAAAACAGGCAAATGACTGATTACAGATCTTTTTCAATGAACTTACACATAAGCTTCTTTTGGGTTTGGGGTTGTAATTTACAACTTGTAATGTGACAAAATGTGGAAAAGTTCAAGCTGTGTTATTACTTTTTCAAGGCACTCTAGCTATGTCAAACCAGAACGGTTCTGTTGCCTGGCTAAATCATCTTCATTGGCTCTTAGCATTGTGCTCTATGGGAGCATAAATGATCAACTCAAACATGAACTGTTGAGTTACCGACTGAAGTGAAGTCAGTCCTTATTTATCACTTATTAATTAAACACAGATTTCCTGTGATTCACTGCAAGTTTTCTAATGCTGATTTTTTTTTTAGAGCACATCAGCTCTGTTTTTGTTTGAATTTCACTTAGACTGGCATGAACACTTTGCGCTGGTGGCCGCTGTCAGAATGCTTCATGTGTAAATGTTCCTATATAAAATAGAAAAAAAAAATGCATGAAGAGACAGCATAATGTAACTCCATGGGTCTTTCGTTTCTCTGTTTGCCCCCACTCAGCAACATCTAAAAAGAAGACAATTCTATTACCTTGAATGCCGGGACCTTTCAATTATTTGTGGAAGGTGAACTCCATTTGCAGAATACGGCTACTCTTGGCGTGAAGTGTTTGAAATGTGCTCTTCCAAGCACAGGATGAATGGCACTACTTACTGTATTCTTATTACTGCTCGCTGCCTTTTCGGCAGAGGGTATATGGAGTGATGCCATTTATCATGCAAGACATGAGGCTGGGGTTTTACAAAACACATTTTCACCTGCAGGGAGTTTGCAAAGCACATCTTTGATGCATTTTCATATTTATTGGGCATCTTTATTTATATTTCTTGCTTGCAGTGAGCAAGCTAGCCAGGATACTCTGAGTGCAGGAGGCACTGTCCTCGTGACACAGGTGTCAGAAAGTATTGAGTAATTCAAATGTTGAATGTCCTGTGGGGATAAACCTTAATTTCTTCAAGTGAACACGCTGAAAATCCATAAACAAACTGGCAGTGAGAGTGTTTGATAGCTGGACTGCCTGAAGGCTTTATTGGAAGATTACTGTAGTAGCCCCAGGAGGCCCTATAACAGATGATGTGACTCTTGCATGCATGCAGATGTGACAGATGCTATGCTTATGGATTTTTCAATGAGACATACACCGTGCAACTCCCAGGATCAGGAACTATAGCACCTAACAGGAAGCTGTCCTTTAATTTTCAGGCTCCTTAACAATTATGTTGTTCCCTCTAGTTCATTCAAGATTATTTCTAAAAATGCAAAAAGAAATAATTCCCTCAGGTACCGAGATTAATTTTGTAAAACAAAAATTATAAATATCATTGAAGGGACTGGTCTTTGTCTACAGTTTATTGCCAGAAATTCCTTAGGCATCATTTGCTCCACAGAGCACATTTTGTGATATCGAACTCTAGAATAACTTTCACACATTCACATTCTGGCAATGTTATTCAGCATGCTGCATATCTGTCACGTTTGCTTAACAGAAATGACTCAATTACGATCTTTTATTAAGTGCCATGTTTTATACAGATCTCTCTGATGAAGAGAAGATTAACTCCCGAGCCTCTGATTTAACCCCCTAGCTCCAAGACATTTACATAACTTAAAAAAAAAACAAACAAACCTGGGGGCTTCCATAAAATTTGTTAAATTCACCCCCACTGGCTAACAAACTACTATAACTTAACTGGGGAAACCAGGTGTTGGGTTTTTGATTTTCAATTTTGAAATGCATGCAGTGAACATGAATGGAAAAATAAAAAAGGTTCTGGTGATCATGCACTGAACAAATGTAACAATGAATATACCCAGTAACTAGTGAAGTCCTGAGCATATGAGGTTGTTTTTTTAAACAAGCAAAGGATGGACCTAAAATACATTTCCCACTCATATTAATCACAATGATCTTCAGGATCAGGCCAGCCATTAAGCTGATATTTATGTAGTCTTAATAATAATAATAATGAATCAATCTGAATTAGATAGATAGATAGATAGATAGATAGATAGATAGATAGATAGATAGATAGATAGATAGATAGATAGATAGATTTTTTTTTTTTTTAAATTTGCTATTGAGACATGTGCACTTGAGATATGTATGACTGTGAGCGAACAATATTCTTGGTCATACTTTTGTCCTTTCTGAAATGAATGTTGAATGTGAATGTTGAGAACAGCTACACTGATCCATCATCGTCATTGTTTTTCTGATTTTTTGTGATTTCTAATGACTTATAGTAATTTTAATGTAAATAAGTTTCCCCTCCATGCCTTGCTTTCCAGGTTTGTCAGTGAAAGTCTCTGCTGTATGTGGGGTGGGCAAAATAAAGGAGAGACAGGCGTGCCGTGTTTCACACATTCATAGTCAAGAATTGCAGTTGGCTAAACAAATTAGGGTTAGGTGAGCAAGGCTCTGCTGCTTTCTTTCTCATCATGATGGTAATGTCACCCTGCTGTATGTGTTGTCACCAACGCTGTTGTTTTTTCTACTGTACCACACTTGAAGAAATTTGTTTCCTTAACGAATGCATGTTAACCTTTTCTATCCTTTCTAAGCAGCAGGCAAAAGTTACATCCAATCTGGCAGGACTATGGAGAAAATCATTCACCCAATCATACAGTAGCGACTTAGTAGCCTACTCTGTAGCCTACTCTCAAGATAGGCCTGTCCTACAGCATACCCTGCTTTGCCATCATTGTACACACAATTTGGCCCAGAATATACAAATCGAACATTATAATGTGTTCATTAAAACTGGTGTCAGAGCTCATCAATTCATCAGGAGAGTCTTTGTTTGAGGGGATAGATCAAGGGAGGTGGGCATTTCAACACTGACTTCTCTTTTTCTGATACCCCCCCCCCCCCCCCAAAAAAAACAAAACAAAACAAAAAACAAACAAAAAAACCAGGGCAAGACAAAAAACAAAAAAATAATGCACACATACCTCCGAGGACCAGAGCTGAATACACATTCCTGTCTGGTTGGTCTCAGTCACTCTTTAAAACAATTTGGCCTTGCTCGCACTCTCTGTGGCCTTTGAACTACAGCTGCTCATCCCTGATGTTTGCTACATTCGTCTGCACATTATTCTTCCTTAAAGATACAACAAAACACAGCAGGTAAGACAGAAAAATGAGAAGAAGCGAGAACGTCATTTATCATGATCAGGGTTGCAGCTTTGACTAGCGCCATGTGGAGGCATAGGCGTTAAGCAGCAGACATTTTTCACAGAAGAGGTATTACACTGTGCTCAGATGGGCAGTGGTAAAGGTGGAGGATGTGCTTTGACTTTTAGATTTGTTTTAGGGTGAGAATAGTGGCGCCGTCCGTAAAGCCGATCTGAAAGTGGAACGAAGACCCGCCAGTCTGAGTTTTATGGCTCGTGCATTAAAAAGTCAATAAAAATGTTACTTTACTGTTTGTGCTAACTCCGAGCCACTGTAATTTAAAGAGATGTGAGTTGTATTGATTCGTTTCACACTCCTAATAGTCCCAGTGACACCCTTGGATGTGGATAAAAGTGACAGAGTTGTTGCCATAATGTATTTTTTAAGTAAAGAGCAGGTACACAAAACATGACTGCACCACTGGTTTTTATGGTGAAAGTATTTTAACTCAAATAAAGACTATCAGGTGTGTGGAAATGTAGCTTTCAATAGTAGCAAGACACCACCTGCCATTATAAATACTGAGGTTTAACTACTTAGTACATTTTCAGACTGTGGGGTGTCCCATCCTTTACTGCATACTATACGTTTTAAATGTAAATCTACTAGTTTATGGATAAATATGGCTGATTCAGGACTCTTGTATTGCATCGAATCTGCAGAGAAGCTGCATTATATAAATATTTCAGGTCAGTTTTTACATAATTTCTCTCATTGCCTAAAACCACAGAGCCATATCCAGTCCTAAGGATCATACAAAAACAGAGGCTTTTCTCCCCCAAAAGATCAAAAGTAATAATCATGCTTTGTTTCTGATGTCATACATTTTTCTAAGTTTTGTTGTTTTTAGTTTTCAAACAATATTTATTTAAATACTAGAAGAAAGTGCAATTTGCTGAAAAAAGCATTGACAAGTAAATATGACAGTGGCTCAAACTCTATCAAACTAGTGAAAAGTTCTAAAACAGCCTTTAAATGTAACATATTCACAAAAGTAGTCTAAAAATCTGTCAATAACGTGTATTTGCATAGAAAGGGAAGTGCACTTAAAGATGACTACCAAATCAAATCAGTGCACATGGACTCCCCTGTTAAAATGACCAACTTGACAGCAGAAAGAAATGTGTTTAATTCAAGGCAGTGAATTCAAGGCATATTAACATTCAGTCAATGGTATTGTATTCCTTAACATTAATATGCATGTATCTGCCTCTGTGTAATATTATTGTTTTGTAGTATGTCAGGGTTGTTCCGAATAGGTGTACGTTTGTATGAGATTAATGAAGACTCAGTCACCTTGCTGTCAGAAAGGAGCTGATTTATGCTTTTATTATTTATTTATTATGCTTTTGGAGCATACATGATGTTTGAGCTGATAAATAGTAGGTCTGAAACCTCTATATTATTGCATAGTGCCTGTTTTATGTCTAGCCAGGGCTCATGTAAGAGGGTATGTTTAAACCATCCTGAGATGAATTGTAGCCTATTCCTAAGAAATAGTGTTGAAAGTTAGGCAGATCTAGCCCCCCTTTATCCTTGGTACTTTGTAGCGTTTTTAAGCTAATGTGTGGGGGTTTACCTTTCCAAAGGAATCAGTTTGATTCCTTATTGATTCTCACTGGTTTCTCATTGGCTCGGTTTTAAGAGTAAACACTATTACTAACAAGCAATAATAATTTCTTTTATTCATGCAAATTAATTACATGCTGTGGGTCAAATGTTTCTGCAAGTTTGTTGAGGTATTTCCCCTCATTTTTGTAATCACTGTTGGAGTTGTTACTCAAAAAAGTAAAGACTTTTAATATTTATGTTAACAAATATAAATCTAGGGCTACGATCCCGCACACCAACACAAATCCCAATGAGGACACACATCTCTAAGAGCTTTCTCTTAATAGAATGAAAACCAGCATTAAAAAAAGCGATCGCTGCAGTGATTCTGCTTTAAAAATGCAGCCTGACCTCTCATCTGCTTGTTACCTGTTGAATTTCAGGGTCTGGATACTGGGGTCAGCATTCACTCAGCTTTCACTCTGGGTTTTTGGCTAGCTTAGTATTAGAATGCTGTCTGTGCAGATGCTTGCAAAGAATTGAAGTTGTGTTAGCAGCATAATGTGGTTGTTTCTGTCCTGGATGCACTTTTCCACTTATCGCTTTCTTTTGTGCAAGCAAAATAAAAGAAATGTCCATCTCCGTGTTCTAGACTGCAGCGCTATTTTCCTCCTCTGGCATGCAAACTGAAATCAACTGATTGTAGTGAGTTGATTGATAGGCAGGCAGCAGGGCTGGACTGGGACAAAAAATCGGCCCGGGCATTTTGACTAGAGACCGGCCCACCAGGTATTATAGGAAAAACCATAAAGCCTTTGAATGAAAACAAACGCTGTTGTCACAGTGATGTACACTGCCTTGTTGGTATATATGTATCAGTCTAATAAACTTAAACCTACCTTAAACCCATCCTCCCTATTCTGGTACTCTAAACAGTACCCGAAAGTAGACTGCTTGGTCGAGTTAACCTCCTGAACTATCTACAACACATGGTGAAAACCTGAAATTAAGACAGAGAAGACTAGAGGTGAGACATGATCATTACTGATTACTGATGACAGATTTAGATATATTTTCATAAACCATTCATTTGCCACATCAATAAACAGCATGGCAGGGCAAAATATTTTTTCTAACATGGCAACCTTTAAAAAGTGAAAGGAGATAGAAAGACAGGTGAGAAAGAATAAAACTTAATTGACTTTTTGATGGCATTTTACACACAGTACTGGTACAGAATCTAAAAAATGTGGGAAAATACTGCCATCATATACAGTACTTAGCTACTTCTGAAGAAATTATGATGGGACCCTAAAAAAAATTACTATGTACAATAATGGATTTCTATACATTTTACATCAGATGAAAACGTTTGTTGTAAGATTCAGATAATTATTTGTTAAAAGTGAGAAATTTTACATGAGAATAAGAAAGAAAAGTATTTCTTTGTGCCCCCCTTTCCCTGTTAATGTCCTACCTGGCCCCCTGGCAAAACTTTGCTAGACCCGCCCCTGCACAGTTACCAGCTGTCAGCTACATAGAAAGAGGATGCTGGTGTTATTTGCCTCTCAGAAACAGTTCATAACTTCCCTTCAACTCATTCATGTCACCTAAAAGGTAAACCTGTTTCTCCATCACCTGTTCAGCTCTGATGATTCAGTAAGGACATCTCCTGGTTTCATCTTCATGTTTCCCTCTCACCAGATAACCAAACCGATATCATGACCAGCAGCTTTTACAGCTGTGGCTCCAGCAAACCTCAGCTGATACTAGAAATTAATATTAAATAAATTCTAACAACAGCTGATCAACCTTAACCCTGGAGAACCCATGGGGTCAAATTTGACCCCATGGTTCCCCTAGTAAACCAATGGGGTCGGATCTGACTGCATGGGTTCTCCAGGGTTAAACGTGCTGCTGTTGTTTAGCGCGACATCCGCTGGTTTCCTCTTTCTGGCGCAAAGTGGGAGATAAACAAACAAGAGAGAAAAGCCGATCAGCTGATCATTAATCAGTTTCATGATTTAAGTAGAAACAAGAGAGGGAGGGGGAGAGAATGAGAGAAGAAGAGGCAGCTGTACAGCAAAGACACAGAATAACTCCAGCTTTGTGTCTTTTTCATTGTAGCTGACGTCCGGGACAAACTGTGTTCCTTTTCACCTCAATACAAAACGCGCAATATTTTCTCTGAGTACGAGACCATTCCGTTTTTTTCATGGGCTGTTGGAAACTCTAATAACTAACCTTATAAATAAAATAAGATAAAACAAGTTCAACATCAATAACATCATAGCACCTGCCCAGCAGTATATAAACTCCGTCATGCTAGCTAGTACGCAGTACGAGTTATTGTAACTGACTGTAAAAAGTCAGCATAACGAAAATAATCTCCACCTAAACTTGGTTTATATCTGACCCAGATAGACTGCAGGTCATAACTTCTTACCTAAAGTTCAGTTCACCGCCTCGGGTCTCTGCTCCTCCTGCTTTTCCGTCATCCACCTGCCAGCGTGTTGCATCTGCTGGCCTCCACCACTTGCTAATGTTACTGAATCTGTGGAAGCTCCGCAATAGCCACCACCAAAGAGTTATTTTTACACATCTCCCAGCATCTGGCCAATCCACCACCTCTCAGTGTTTAGACCGTTATGGAAAAAAAACAAAAAAACCCCAAAATATCGGCCCATAAAAACGAAAAATCACCATCGGCCCACTGAGCAAATGGCCAATATGCCCGATGGCCAGTCTAGCTATGGCAGGTAGACGAACCAAGGAATTGTACTACTGGGAAACGTTTTTCTACAAAAACCGGTTCTTGATTTCCATCCCTACTATGATTTCCAGGTGTGCCTTTTGTCAAAAATTAACTGGTAGAGTCCCGAAGGTTGTAGTGTTTCTATATCGCAGAAAATATTACAGGAATTAAGTAAACAAAGAAATGGCCTATTGAAACTTGAAGGTTTGGCAGACATGAATGTTTTTCCGTTTGATCTATGCTCCCCAGATTTAAAACATCAGATACTATTAGACTACAGTGCGTATCAAGTACAGTCAAACTATTGCAATAAAACAGGCAGAATCATAAGAAGAGCAGTTCTTTTGATGGTGTTAAATCTCAAGCTCAGATGTAAATGATAGTTTGGGCAGACCTTTGAGTGAAATGTTTACTTAAGTGATTTATTCAGAATTCAACAGAACAATTAAGAATCCCACAACAACATTCAGTAAAGACATTTGGTGTTGACTTTGTTGGACAGGACCATGAACAAACATAGTTCAAGGTTGCCAAAAATAGCAAGATAGCGTTTTGCTTTGGTAATCAACTTTTTTGATTAACACAATTATTATATGCTACATGTATCTGATATCTTCAGGATTATTCTGTGATTGTTCTACAAATTGAAAAAATGAATAGATAGGTAGACAGACAGACAGACAGATAGATAGAGCAGACAGCATAGTCTACAGGGCGAATGTCATGGTCCACGGCCCGGTGTCCAAGGAGCTGATGGGATGCCCACGCCCACGGGTGTGGCTGTCGACTCCACACCTGCATCCCATCCCAGGCGATCAGGCGGACCATTTAACCCAGCTCAGCCAGCTGCTCCATGCCTGTCCGTTAGTCGCCTCTCAGCGGTAACATGCTTCCACGTGAAGGCGGTTGCGAAATTCTCTTTTGCTGGAACAAACGCTAACCCTTTCCTTGTGTGCTTAGGTAACAGCTCGGCGTGTTTGGAGCCCTCTCCTGCCTGTCTTCCTGCCCGCCTGGAGTTTTTGGATCACTACCGGCACTCGTCTCCTCTATTCACCTGGAGCTTCCCCCCGGACCCTCACCTCTCCCTCCGGTTCCCACGGCCCCATCTGGACCATAAGATTAATTCTCTACCCACGTATGCTGTTATTTCTCCGTTCCCCTGTAACCCTCTTCCTCTTTCTGTTGTAGCCTCCCACAGTCCTGATTACGGCGTTCCTGAGTTATTTCCCTTGGTTTTCTAGTTACCTGGCGTGCTTTCCTTTTACCCTTCCGGGACACCCTTAGTTAAAATAAAGTTTATTTTGCATGCACCTTGGCGTGTTGTCTCTGCTTCTAGGTCCAGCTTGTGTGCTGAACTACGGTTCATGACAGCGAAAAAGGAACTTATACATTCATAGACTGAATTCACTTGGCATGATAATTGTTCTATATGTTGGCCTACAGTATAAGTTCCTCAAAAAACCTTTTCACCCACTCACTACATATAGCACTGCTCATGAACTCCATACAAAATTTTAACAGGACTTTAATCCTATTTGACAGCTGGCTTGATACCCCAATGTCAGATTGAAAGAAAGTGGAATAAACAATTAGATGGTGAAGCTATGTGGTCTCATCTCTTATGTAGAACCACACAAGACACTTGAACCCTCAATTGCTTTAGCAGAAATCCAAGGATGTCTTTGCTTATTTCATGTGCTTACATGTTATTAGAACAAAACCTTAAATTACAAAACCAGTCCAACCAGTGCACATAACTGCAGACAAAATAGTATGTCCCAAGTCCTACTGCAGCACCTGCACATGTATACACAAACAGATGGGTGATTTGGAAGCTAAACATCAGTCATCTCATTTAGCCCTCTTGTCTTAGGGCAGGGATAGCTCAGTAGGTAGAGTGGTTGCCCCATGATCGGAAGGTCAGGGGTTCGATTCCCCTTAACAGCTACCCTGAGGTACCCCTGAGCAAGGTACCGTCCCTACACACTGCTCCCCGGGCGCCCAATGGCTGCCCACTGCTTCACTGAGTGAATGGGTTAAATGCAGAGAGCAATTTCCCCACGGGGCTCAATAAAGTACAATAATGTACACACTTTCTTTCTTCTTCTTATGCTTTCTTGTATATCATTTGCTACTTACACAACGCCATGATGCCAATTCCATTTCAAGATCTCCCTCTTGGTTTAAAGACAAGCCATTTGTTAGTTTCTCATTGTACGATGTTGCGTGAATTAACATTAATGTGAGCTAACGTGAATTAACATACTCTTTATCAAGGTAATATTCTTTTATCAGACTTATAATAAAGAGTCGATCATGATATAGTAACTGTAACAGGCCCTGTGCTTCAAATGCATAGAGGCAGAGTCCATCACAGCTAACACAACCTGAGTTGTAGGGTGTGCAAAGGTGCCCCAGAGGCAGTTCAGCAGATAATGGCAGGATGTAAGATGCAAGCTTGGACAATGTACACTGAGAGGAACAACTGAGTGACTGGGATAGTCTGCAGTACTACAGCCACATATGGATTAGAAGTTTGACGAAGATCATTGACAACTACTGGACAAAGTTCCGGTGAGACATCAGGTTCCTAAAAGACAAGCAGCTGCTGGTCATCCAACTATGTCTAGTTGGATGACCAGCTATGTCTAATAGCTATGTCTATTACACCACAGTTGTAATAGTGGTGGTAATCCCAGCCATTAACAACACCACAAAGAAAGAGTACAAGAAAATAGACAAATACCAAGGGCTGAAGGAACAACTATAGCAGATGTGGAAAGTAAAATCTGAAGTGATCTTGGTGGTAATAGGAGCATTGTGAGGTTTTTTTTGTTGTTGTTTTTTACTTACTGACATTTTTTACATACAAAATAATATGAACAGCTGATGGTTATGTTTCTTTAATAGAGATTAAACGAGCCAACAGTGTTTAACAGCAGAACAAAAATAAATTACTGATTGATGAAACAATCAGCACATTTCCAACAAAAGTAATAATTCATTACTAAATATATAAAATAGAACCTTTGCCTCTACACATCTTTACTTTTACTCTTTGCTTTTCTGTTCATAATAGGATGTGCAACATTTTTGAGTGCTTACTATAAGCAAAAAATACATAAATCAATACATTTCACCTTCAGGCCTACTTGTGGTTCCTTGTATATATATATATATATTTTTTTTTTGTGTCCCGTTTGGATCTTTAGCCATCAGAATTGTTGTCTTAAGGCCAAGAAAGATGCCAAGCGGATTTATTTTACCAGGTGGATCATCATGGCCTTGCCATATTGGTCCATTTGATTGACCTTTATTATAATTATGAATTTATTTTATTTTCAGTTGCTACAAACGGGACAGACATGACTGGAGGATAGGACAGGGAGAAAGAATGAAAGAAAGAGAGGGAGAGAAAGAAAACCAAAGGGGAGAAGAGACGGTGAGAAGGGGAGGGGAGAAAAAAAACCAAACAAACAAACAAACAAAAAAAAACACCTGGATCACCTGTATGGAGAAAAAAAACAGAAGAGAAAGCAAACAACAAAGAGCAACATAATAAAAAAAAACAAACGGCACCATCACAATTAACTAGCTAGCAGTAGATATCAGTAGATACTAAATAATAAAGGATATTGTGCAGCACGCAAGATAGACAGCGCACAATGTGCTTTGAGGCAGCAGCCAAGAAAGCTGTAGTCCGCGTCTGTGAATACCCGTGTGTACACCTGTGTGGATCAGCATGTTTGTATTCCAAAGGTTTCTCCATGTAACGATCTGCTAGGGAGTGTGGGGAGCCACAGCCCCGTCCTCCAGGGTATGAAGCAGGTATGGAGGAGATCAAAACTCCAGCCATCCAGAGGCCCCCAGAACACAAGAGACCAAGGAAGACTAACAGAGGGGCAGCCGCGCCACTGTCCCAGTAAGAGCTGAGGAGAGTCCCAGGTGAGGGCTCACTCAGCAGCCGCGGAGCAGAAGCCAGGGGGAGTTGCAGTGACGCGCCCGTGAGCTCCGCCGGCAGCCAGCTGTGCTTGAGTGACCGAGCCCCAGGCCGAGAAGCCGGGGGCACCCCACCTCCGAAGTGGCCCGAGCGAGCCCCAGGTTTCAGGCCCCGATAAGCGGCCGCCAAGGAGTGAGCCGGTGTGTACCCGGACGCCCACCCCCAGACACAAAGAACCACCAACGCACCGACACCTGAGGGAGTCCGCCACTGGCAGGGGAAGTGGTGGTGGGTGGAGATAGGCCTCCAAACCTTGGAGGGCCTGAGATGTCCCCAGAGAGGTGGTGTCTGATACCCAACCTGACATATAGACACAGAGATACAGGCACACACAGACACAAACATCCATTCCCACCCTCATGCTCTCATATGCACTTACTCCACACTCAACCAACGTGGAGACAGACATAAAGAGACGCTGTACACACGATCACACTCCCCAAGCGTACTCTACGAACCGGGTCTAGGTACCCTTGCCCCTGGAGGGGGGAACTGCACCCAGACCCAGGTGGTGTTACCCTTTTCCCTGCGGTGGGGAGAGGCAGACCGCCCCGACTCCGGCAGCAGGGAGGCCCCACACTCCAGACCGCAGTCGGACCGCCAACTCCTCCTAGCCCCCCCGCTCCAGCAGGCCACAGAGAACGGGGGTGAGAGAAGACTCCAAACCTCCCTCCACCCGCTCATTGTAGTGTTGATGCATGTGTGTTCTAAGGTGCAATTAAAACCCAGGAGGGCATGGAGCTACCTGCCAGAGAGCAGCAGGTAAGCGCATAGTCCCTCCTGCTAGCCCTCAATGTCTACGTGTATTCAAAATTGAGAGGTGGGCAACGACGCCAGGGGTGAGGTATACAACCTGATGGTAATTTGGACTCCGTGTATCGTGCCCACCCCCAAGATCCTATATGTATGTGTAATGAGAGTGTGAGTAATGTGAATGTCTAAGTTGTGGGATAAAATTGAGGCAGAGGCAGCCAGAAGGGGACGGGGGGGGGGGGGGGGGGTAGCCTCCTCTGCACCCTGGTGACATACCCCTACTCCAAAGCCCTGCATGTGTGGGTGGTTGTGGTGGAGCGGGAAGAGGGAGGCAGCTGGAGATGGGGAGTGAAGGAAGGGAGGGGCAGGTGACCCCTCCCTGTAGGCACTCCCATACTCCGCGACCCGCCAGGGAAAGGGGGCCCAGGCCCATCCAGACCGGGGCCCAGCGCAGCAGCTCCCCCCGGCCCCACAGAGCCCGGGACAGTCCACCCAACCCCACCACAGAGAAAACTGCACCCACCCCACCATTCACTCTTCTTCCAGACTACATGAGACAATAGACGCCCAGGCTGAGATCTTCCTCCACCTCTCCTGTATCTCCCCCTCCTGCAGAGAGTTCCTGAGGAGAGGAAAGCTCCTGCAAGGTGTGACAATCTCCCCCACCAGTTGAAGAGCCCCCCAGGCGGCTCGACGCACCGGCGGCACCCTGCGCCAGGGATGGGCCCCCATGCACCCACCCGCCCACAACCCCGGCAACACACAAACCAGGACCCAAGGCCCCGAGGCCCGGCCAGGGCCCCAGCCCAGAGATGGAGCGCCCCCAGAACCTCACGCCCATCCCGGACCCACCCAGGGGCAGACAGGCTACCAGGTCAGTAACCCACGTCCGTCAGCACAGACCCTCCCCTAGCCCCGCTGCACGCAGCCACGAGGAAACAGTCACCCGAGAGCCAAAAGAGCCCCCACCCGGACATGACCGCTACCCCAGGTTGAGCCCCCCCAAGGAAGATGCCTCCGGGGAACCCCCCGACGCCCTAAGCCTGTCCCTACCCCCACACCAATCACAACAGTGAAGGCGGGACCAAACTATGACCCCCCACCCCCACTAGGTAATGGAGCTGATCAAAGGAGCCCAGAGCAATTGATCTGATGTCGTGGCAGAGGCTGTATCAAGACTAATGTAATCTAATAGATAATTTCTATATTGGTTAGAATTAAGATTGTTTTTATTTTTCCAGTTCATGAGGACAGTTTTCTTGGCTATGCATAGGGCAGTGAAAACCATATGGGCTATATTCTTTTCTGAAGTGACATTATCTAAGCTGCCCAACAAACACACTAAGGGGGAAGTTGGAATGTTACATTTCAGACACTTTGATAAGTCTTCAAAACTTCGCCAAAACTTCTGCACTGGTGGACAGGACCAAAGAGCGTGAATGTAATTGTCGGGTGTATTGCCTTGACAGTGTGAGCAGTTGTTGGAAGATGTAAAGCCCATCTTGAACATCCGATGACCTGTATAGTGCACTCTATGTAGTATTTTGTATTGTATTAATTGCAGACTGGGATTTTTAATCAATTTAAAGGTTCTTAAGCATACCTGAGACCAGAAGTTTTGGTCTAAGCTGACTGATAAATCTGCTTCCCACTTTGCAATAGGAAGGGATATTGATTCATCTAATTTAGAAAATGTTCTGTATATTTTAGATAATAATTTGGGGAATTTAAGAGTAAGGAAATGTGCCGCACTTGGTGGTGTTTGTAATTCAACTTGACTGAGGTAAAATTTCTTTTTTACTATGGATTTAATTTGTTGATATTCTAAAAATCTTTTCTTGTTGATCCCATATTGTGCAACTAGTCTGTCAAATGGAATAAATTCTGTTCCCTCTAATATATGTTCTAAGTATTTAATTCCTTTACAACTCCATTCTGGGAAATTAATCATATTATTGTTTTGTAATATGTCAGGGTTATTCCAGATAGGTGTACGTTTGCATGGGATTAATGAAGACGCCGTTATTTTTAGAAACTCCCACCATGCTGTCAGAGAGAAGCTGATGATACTTTTAAAGCATTCATGTCTTTTGATGTTTGAGCTAATAAATGGTAGGTCTGAAATCTCTAGATCCTTGCATAGTGCATGTTCAACATCTAGCCAGGGCTCATCTAAGAAGGTATGTTTTGACCATTCTGAGATGAACTGAAGCCTGTTGGCTAAGAAGTATTGGTGAAAATTAGGCAGATCTAATCCTCCTCTATCCTTGGTTCTTTGTAGCGTTTTTAAGCTGATACGCGGGGGTTTATCTTTCCAAAGGAATTTGGAAATATATGAATCCAGAGATCTGAACCAATCTTGTGATGGTTTGTTAGGGATCATCAAAAATACGTAATTTATTTTTGGCAAGATCATCATTTTTATAGTAGCGACCCTTCCCATGAGTGATATGTGTAAAGATTTCCATCTAGTCAGATCGCCTTCTACTTTCTTTAGAAGTGGGATGTGGTTTAATTTAGTTAAGTCTGAAAGATTAGGAGAAACATTAATACCTAAATATTTAATATTTCCGGATTGCAGTGGGGCAGAGGAAGAATTATGGAAGGAGCAGTTAATGGGGAGAACTGTAGATTTTGACCAGTTAATTGAATAATCTGAAACTCTTGAAAACCAGTTTATTAGAGTAATTACCTCAGAGAGGTTGGTTTGTGTGTTTTGCAGAAAAAGCAACACATCATCCGCATAGAGACTGATTTTATGTTCTACGTTCTTACATTTTATGCCCTTAATTGTTGTAGCCTGTCTAAATGCTGCTGCTAGAGGTTCGATAAAAATTGCAAAAAGTGAAGGGGAGAGTGGGCATCCCTGTCTGGTGCCCCTCAGGAGACAGAAGCTGGAGGATGTCTGGTCATTTGTTCTGATATGAGCTGTTGGGGAATTGT
Source organism: Mchenga conophoros (assembly GCF_057382185.1). Lineage (NCBI taxonomy): Eukaryota > Metazoa > Chordata > Actinopteri > Cichliformes > Cichlidae > Mchenga > Mchenga conophoros. The sequence goes on from NC_140537.1 coordinate 9,128,690, forward strand.
ATAATATTCTTATCCAGTTTATGAAAGAGTTTCCAAAACCAAATTTGTGTAAAGTTGCGAATAAAAATTTCCAGTTAACTCTGTCAAATGCTTTTTCTGCATCTAGAGATAATATTATGGTTTCGATGTTTTTATTGTATGAGTAGTCTATTAAATTAAGTAATCTACGAGTGTTTGTTGAGGAGTCCCGACCTTTTATGAAACCAGTTTGGTCAGGATGAATTAAGAGGGGGGTTATTTTCTCTAATCTCTTTGAGAGAGCTTTGCAGATTATTTTAAGGTCTACATTTAAAAGAGAAATTGGACGATAGCTTGAGGGAAATAAAGGGTCTTTGCCTGGTTTTAGCAGGAGACTAATGTTGGCAGAATTCATATTTGGTGGTAGTCTGCCATTTTCCTCAATTTCCTGCAACATTCCGTGGAATACTGGTGCCAAAATTGTCCAGAATTCTTTGTAGAATTCTGCAGGGAAGCCGTCTGGACCTGGAGCCTTATTATTGGGCATACTTATCAGGGCTTCCTGGAGTTCACTTGGCGTCAGTGGCGAATCCAGTTCCATTGCTTGACTGTCCAGTAATTTTGGAAGAGTTACGTTGTCAAGGAACAGATCAATTTCATTTTTAGATGGGTTTATTTGTGGTGAGTATAAAGTTTCATAGAAATCCCTAAAAATGTTGTTTATTCTTCCAGGGTCATATATTGTGTTCCCCGATAAATCTTTAGCAGCACATATAATTGTTTTTTCTTTATTTATTTTTAACTGGTTAGCTAGAAATCGACCTGATTTGTTACTGTGTTCAAAATTCTGCAAGCGAAGTCTTTGTATAAGGAATTGTGTTTTTTTATTAATAGTTTCATTTAATTCTAGTTTTGTCTTGCGTATTTTGTTCAATGTTTCCTGATCTTGGTCGCACGCGTAGGCTTCTTCTAGTGATTTGATGTTTTTTTCTAATTCCTGAATATTTTTGTTTTCTTCTTTCTTTTTGTGTGATGAGAAAGAAATTATTTTACCTCTCATCACAGCTTTCCCTGCTTCCCATAGAACAGAAGCAGATATTCCGGGAGTGTCATTAAAGTCTAAATATGAAGTCCATTCCTTTTTAAAATATTTAATAAAGTCTTCATCTTTAAGCAATGATGTATTAAATCTCCAGTTTTTACTTGGCGTAGTATTATTCTTGTGCATTAGTGTTAAAGATACAGGAGCATGATCGCTGACAGCTATAGGATGAATCTCAGTGTCTGAAATGTCACTCAGCAGTGAGCTGCTGACCAGAAAATAATCCAGACGAGAGTAAGAGTGATGAACATGCGAGAAAAAAGTATATTCCTTACTGTTGGGGTGAAGGGAGCGCCATGCATCGCAAAGACCAAAGTCGCTCATATACTGTTTGATTATATTTGTGGATTGCCAATTGCGCTGAGTTCCTGTTGTGTTGAGCCTATCCATTTCTTCATTTAGTCCAAGGTTGAGGTCACCGCCAAGAATGAGTGTGCAATCGAGGTGTTCAGAGAGTGCACTAAAAAATCCGTGGAAGAATGAGGGTTCATCAACATTTGGACCATATATACTTACAATACATAGTTTTTTGTTCAATATTGATAGTTTAATAATTAGAAATCTACCCTCTGGATCTATAACTGTATCGAGTACTGTAAAATTAACATTTTTATGTATTAAAATTGCTACTCCCCTTTGTCTAGAATTATAACAGGCTGCAAACACGTTAGGAAACTCAGGTGTTTTAAGTTCGTTTAAACCTGTGACAGGTCTGTGAGTTTCTTGTAATAAAACAACATCTGCCTGTAGTTTTTAAAGCTGGTTAAATATCTTTAACCTCTTTCCTCTGGTGCCAGCTCCATTTACAATCCATGTGACAAACCTCAGCATGCCCATAATTGTGTGTGTATGTCTAATGATGTACGCTGGGTGTTTCGTTTAGACAGGTGGAGAAAATGTGGAAACATCCCTTGTTTGTAAATAGAAAGAGAGAGAGGAAAAAAAAAGTGTGGTGAGAGGCTCCAGGACTCTGACTATGTGTGTGAATATTCACTAATATGAACAAGCGTGGCTTGTGTTATGTGTCCTGCAAGTCTGTGCGTGCTGTGAGGCTGTTGTGAATATGCTGCCGTTGAGCGGATGTGTTTGCGTGATCGTGGTGTGAAAATATGGAGAAATAGAGGGTGTTGTTTGTAGGTGAGTGGGGAAGTAGGTGATCACAGCAGTGAAAGACAAGAGAAAGAAAGAAACCACATGAACTGTGAGCGACAACAAAAAAAAAAAAAAAGAAAGAAACGAAACGAAACGGAAACATTCCAATTAAAGCAATGACGGAGGGTGACGGTGTTATATCTGCTATGACATCATATTGATATTACTAGGTTAAACCCATGTTAAAGGAGAAAGTGTGAATGAATAAGAAAAGAGTGTAGCGGGTTCTTATCTGGAGTGCAGTCAATATAACCACGGTGTGGTGCCGGGGTCGCGGTAGAGCTGTCCGTCCACGTAGAGCCAGTCCACGGCGACGACAGCACGGGAGCCTTTCTGGATGAAGCTACGTCGAACTGGGAACAGGACCTTGCGTCGTTCCAGGATCTCTTTGGGGAACTGGTCGTTCACGCTGAAGTCCGTTCCTTTCAGCTCTCTGCCGCGACTCTTCACCTGTTCCTTCTGTTTGAATTGACCGAATTTGGCCACAATAGGCCGTGGTCTCCCGGTCCGCGACCTCACGCCCCCCAAGCAATGTACTCTATCGAAGTCGATGTTCTTTACGGTGTCCTCCGGCAGCTTCAGGTGGATTTTGATGAAGCTTTTCACCGTTGCCTCCGCGTCCTCTCCGGCAGATTCTGGAATACCAGAAAACACAAGATTATCTCTCATGCTACGGGCTTGTAGATCGATAACGGACTCTTTTATTTTTTTATTTTCAATGTTTAGCTGGGTCACGTTATCGGTGAGAGATTTGACCGACTCCCGTAGCGTGGCATTTTCAGCGGCAAGCGTTTCCACCTGCTGCTGGCTGAATTCCAGGGATTCTCTCAGAGATTTAAATTCCCGGTGTAAAATCTCCACCAGGGACAGCCTCGCATCGAAACTGGACAATCGCTTGTCGATTGACTCCAGGATGTCTGCGATGTCTTTGCCGGCAGGCGATGTTGTACCGGGGGAGTCTGCCGGGCGACATCTCTTCGATGACGGCGTCTCAATTTTGGCCGGGGAGGATGCACTCTGGGCCTTCTTCATTACTAAATCTTGAAAACAGCGGTCGATGTAATCTTGGAGAGCGTCTAAACTCTCCCCGTTGTCCTCCAGGGTGTTAGAGATGATAAAACAGATGTTGTTAGTTATATGACAATTGATTAGTATATTTGGTAATACTGAAGTGTGAAAAACCTTTGTTAAACTCTATGCTACCATTTGCTTTTTTTCCGCCAATTCTCCGGCGTCTGACGTCACCTACAACATGGGTCGCTTACCTTACTCGTCACTTACCGTCGCTCCGTCACCTTCCACCAGGCTCTGCGTTCCTTGTGTATTTAAAAGTAGAATGGGAGGCAGAGCCTTCAGCTTTCAGGGCCCTCCTCTGTGAAACCAGCTCCCAGTTGGATTTGGGAGATAGATACCCTCTCTACTTTTAGGGCTTCAAAATAGAGAGGGTGTCTAGTTTTAGGGTTTAAAACCTTCTTCTTTGATAAAACATATAGTTAGGGCTGGATCAGGTTACCCTGAATCCTCCCTTAGTTACAATGCAATTGCCCTAGGCTGCTGGCGGCTTCTGTTACTTAATTACTTCCAGGAAAAAGTACTTCTTTACATTATTCATTACATTACATTCACGTTTCTCTGTGAAATGAACTGAAACTCACTGTCACATAATTACCATTTAATAATATAAATCTGAGCCTACAGTCTCACAAATGAACACAAATCCCTATCCTAAGGAGGACAAACATATGTTTCTCTTGTTATTGTGTTAGCAGTGCAATCTAGTTGTTTTAGTCCTGGATGCATTTTGCATTTTACCATTTTGTTCTCGCCCTTTTGTGCAATAAATGTAATGTCCATATCCACACTGTAGACTGCGGCCTGATGTCCTTGATCCTTAATTCTGCAGGTGGTCTCTTGTTGTTAAAAGAGAATTGTTCAGTTCCAAAGTGCTCACAATAGAAGATAGAGATCATTGGAGTTCTCTATCTTATATTGTTGGGTCTTTATCTTATTATATAAAGGGACTTGAGATGAAGGGTGTTGAGTTCTTATGCTATTTTCACAAAAGAACAAATAATAGTAATTGACTTTGTTTTTCAGGTCTTTATAATCTGAACAGTTAATATGTAAACGGATATAATGTCACATACAGCCAATCTATAACATACATAAGTCATTATTACAGGCTTGTCCTAATCCAAACAGAAATACTGCCGCAATATTTCAGTTTGTAAGAGAAGAAAACCTGGCTGTCTCTACTGTCTTATACCACTTGAACTCCTTCAGCTATTCTTCGAAGAGATAAATTGTATTTGGCTCATTTTGTGAAAAGATAAGAAAGCTTGAATTTGTCTTAAAAAATTAGCTATGCCTAGAAACAAGGGAGGAAAGGGCCTGGCTGATGTGTATCTTTAATATTTCTCTCAGAGTGGCATACCCATAGTAGTCACATGATAAACAACAGGAGGTAGAACTGGGAATGACTAATGGCAATGGTGGTAAAAAAACAAGGCTTGTGGCAACCTTCTAATATCCAGAAAACAGACAACTAAATTTAGTTTAATTAATGCACTTCCTTTGCTATTAGCGTCCAACTTAGGAATCTTACATTGAATGCAAGCTGTGTGTAAAACATTTGTAAAGATGTCTAACAGTAACAGACACCAGATCTGGGGGCATATAGAAAAAAACTGAGATATCACAGTGGTTACTGAGCTTCACAGGTTGAGCTGAGTGATTAAACATTTTAGCAGTATTTACAACTTAAAAGTGATGCTGATGCATAGCGTCATAAAGATATTGAATTGTCATAAGAATCCAGAATTAGCCATGGCAGCAATTTGGGGAATGGCTTGAGCCAGCAGAGGCACTTGAGCATAGAGTATTCATTTCTTGGGAGACTTCAAGCGTTCAAGAACAATGGGATGCGGATTTATCTCACCACGGATCAATGGCATGTGTGACAGTGCAAAGTATTTGTCAAAGTGAGGGCAATATGAAGTTGTGCAGGAAGACACTGTGTTCGGAGTCTATATTTGCTGATGTCCTGTGACTGCTTATTTCTCCTCTGCTTGATGTTATCTCACATTTTTAGCACAGCATGCAAGATTTCAACATGTGTGTGTAAGATAGTAGTGAAGGAAGTATCACATTCTTAAGCTGTTGTCGGCTCAAAAGTATATTTTACTCATTGTTCTGTCTCTGATGTTTGACATTTACTTTACAAACCAATGTATGTTCAGAGTACAGCTGTCATGGTTCCAAATTTTCATGATACATATATTTTGTGGATCAAAGATTGTGATATGTTATAGGTGAACAAGGTAGCTGCAGGGAGTGGTGGTAGTGGTTGAAACTGGTATAACTAATAAAAATCAAAGCATATAAATAGCATTAAAACCAACAAATGACTCTAACAGTATTCATTATTCAGTTTGTACACAAAATATCATGATACCTCAGTGGACTAAAACAGTAACCCAGCTAGGGAATTTTGGCTCTCACATGCTAATTTGTAGCTTTTATTTCTCAGTTCTCCTTATGGGTAGCTAAAACTGAGCCCAGAAGTACAGTAGCGCAATCAGGCTAACCACAAAGTCTAGACACACTAGTGAGTAAAGACACAGAGCATAGTATCAAATGTTAACAGAACAGTTACTGAGACGTTGGCTCAGACCTCAAAAAAACAGGAAAAAAGTCCTCAATATTTGGATCATCTCCAGATTCATTCAGTAACATAACAACAACCTAACTGCACCTGCATGAGTGACTCAGTCTAACTTAGCAGCTTTGTGGTGTGAAGCGACTCTTTGAACTTATAGAGTGTTTAAACAATTCAATTCAATTCAATTTTATTTATATAGCGCCAAATCACAACAAAAGTCGCCTCAAGGCGAGAGAGAAAAGTGTGAAAATGTTCATGCCTGTCTGAGAAAAGTATAAAAAGTGTAAAAAGTGTGTAGTGGGGGGGGCGAGGAATAGTCAGTTTCATAGCCGCAATCCAGCATGAAACTGGAGCATCCAGGAAGACGGCAGCTGAAGACTGATGGGGATGAGGAACTATCACATACGACCAAGCCCCTACATGAGGTGTACCGCTGATGGATAGATGAAGTGGTTGACCTCAAGAAACCAAAAATACAAATGGCCGACCTACGGGACACTACAGAAGCTCTGATCATAGACACACAACCATGGGCCATAAGCACCAGATATATTGAGGCAGGAGTCTACCACAGCTGACAGAAGCCAAGTCCCAGACTGCACAAAGGTGCTTCGTTGATTATCCCATACAGTACGTAGTAGCAGAATGTAAGACGCAAGCTCACACATACATTGAGAGGCACAACCAAGTGGCTGGGATATTGTGCATGAACATCTGTGCCAAATATGGATTAGAAATCCCCAAGTCCTGATAGGAGACACCACCAAAGATGGTTGAGAAAAACAAGGCTAATATCTTGTCAGATCTCAAGCTCCTGTCAAACAAGCAGCTGCTGGCCAACCAAGGACCAGAAGACCATAGTTGTGATAGATGTGGTAATCCGAGCAGACAGGAAGATCAGGAAAAAGATGCGTGAGAAAACAAAGAAGTACTAGGGGCTGACGGAACAACTAGAGCAGATGTGGAAGGTAAAGTACAAAGTGGTAATAGAAACTTTAACCCCCAAACTTGAAAAATAGCTCTAGCAGATTCTACAGGGAGTGCAGAATTATTAGGCAAATGAGTATTTTGTCCACATCATCCTCTTCATGCATGTTGTCTTACTCCAAGCTGTATACACTCAAAAAACAGATTCAGGTCCTTCTTTCAAAGAACACATACAAATTTTGTTAGTTGTTCATAAATGTAATTAAAAAATACCAAATTAATTTGATTTTCTTTGTATAAACCTAAAATTATTCTAAACCAGCAGAGGCTGATTCTGAACACAAAATGAATGAGTTTGTTGGGGCACTGGGGGTAGGAGGAGTACATTTTTGCACTTAAGTATTTGTAAACTCAAAGAAATAAATTCAAGCCCCTCTTTAAGCTTAAACATTTTTTTAATCTCACTCAACGCAAATGTAGCACTCCAGCGTTACTGCAATTATTATTCGTGTGGTGAACCTAAATTATTTTCTCTCAAAGCAGTCTTTGTTACAAGAACACAAAGTTATTGAGTTACACAACGGTCCGCCTTCTTTGAAAATTTTGCGCTCTTTCAGGATCACCTAAATGAATGCAGCTGCTCTTGGCCTCTCTGTACTTTTTGGATAAAACTACACCTTCAGGTAAGGTAACATATTATTTTTTCATATATCCAATTGTGTATTTCTTTATCAGCTAAATCTATGGCAATGCTATTTATCATAGAAGCTTGTAACAGTTGTTTTTTGAACTTTTGGTGGTGCTACCATTCTCTTCTCTGCTTGAATACTATATTTTTGACAATATAGCAAGGTCTTTTCAAAAGTGCCTTGTTTTAGAGGAGAAAAGTAAAATTTGGTGGTTATTGCATTTACATGACTCTAACATGTAATTTGAACACAATGAATTTATGTTTCCAAGGTGAACGTAATAAAATCATATAAGATCTACATGAAATTTACCAACTTAGCACCTCTTAAATTTATTCTTGTTGATATGACATGATAAAATCTAACAAGAGTGGTTAGCTGCCTTAAAGACTCGCGATATCACAAGATCACGTGAGATTTTAAACAACAGGAGGGAGGAAAGCACATGGTTTGCTTCTCGGTCATCTTGGAAAGGTAAGAGTGAATCTGTCTTCATCCATCCAGATGAAAATACTTTTTGTGCAAAGATATCATTAGTTTGTCTATTCTTTTCAGTGATATTTATTCACATTTGTTTTTTGTTGTTGTTTTTTTTAAATCTGTCTGTTTATGCCATTTTCGCTAGCTAACACGTTAGTACAACAATATAGCACAATGTCAAGCTAGCACAAGTATAAAAGCCTAATATGAAAGACATAGCTACTTCAAATGTAGATATTGCTTATAACTTAACCTCTGCAAATAAGCTAGTTGGACCCTACCACAGAAACTGTTGTGATAAATACAAATTTTATGTGTGGGTTGATTAAATGTGTAAGTTTGTAAGTTGCAATTGTTCCACAGTAGTTTACTTAACAATTGATATATGTTTTTAGTACACTGAGGAGGAAAGACCAAACATGAACTGATATTTTTTCTGTTTTTTTTTATTTTTTTGAAATAAAATATTTGTCTACTTAATAAACTTAGAGACTTGCAGTGCCCCCCTGTTAAGATAACACATGTTTAATTGTGAAATGGTATTTTAGGTAAGGTGATCATTTTTAATTTGAAATTTGTGGGACTGATTTATCTAATCTGTTTCAGGACGCAGCTGCCATCCAACCCCATAAGTGACCATTGTCGAAAGGGATCATTGGCCATTATCAAGTTTGTGATTTGAATGTAGTTGGGCTAAAAACATTGAAAGGGTCTTAGTGATTGATTGAGTCCAGTCATTAATTACTTAGGGTTCACTTAAATGAAGATTAGCCTGTTGTTTATTTATTTAACCTTTGAGTGAAGGATGTGGCATTGTAAGGTGTGTAGTGGATCTCTACCTACACTCAAAAAAATAATTCATTGGATGAACTTAATTTCATCTTGCCACCTATATTCCATCTAAACAAATCATGTTATATCAATCCATCTTGATTGTGTTGTTTCAACACTAAATATGTTTGTAAGTGTAACATAATTTAAACATTAACATTCAATTAATTTGATTTTTATTCAGTTAACATTTTTTTACCAAGTTAGTCTAATTAAATAAATTTAAATTCATGTTATATTGTTTAAACACTTTGGCACATCAAATTCAAATTCAAATTCAAATTTTTATTTGTCACGTACACAGTCATACACAGTACGATATGTAGTGAAATGCTTGGACAACTGCTCGTGACCTAAAGAAAACAAAAAAGGAAAAGGCTATGAATAAGAAAGGAAATAAATATGAAAAATTAAAAAGGGTAAATTTAACTAGGAAGGAATAAAATATAAATTAAGGTTAAAAATGAAATAATTGTACAACACAAATTAGAATGAAGGGTAAATTTAACTGGGAAGAATAAGATAAAGATAAATATATAAATTAAAGTTGAAAATAAAATAACTGTACAACAAAATACACAATACACAATATAGAACTATATAAGAATGTATGAAGAAATCTAAATATAAATAAATATATACACAATAACAGCAGCTGTACAAGTATTAACCGGAAATGAAGAATATAGTGACCAGTGTTGTGCAAAACCAAAGTCCAGAAAGTCCAGTGTGTGTGTAAGAACCATATGTGTGGGTCAGTACTGTGTGGTGGTGTGATTGAGAGACCGTATCGCCTGCGGGAAGAAGCTCCTCCTCAGTCTCTCTGTGTTGGTCTTCAGGGAGCGGAATCGCTTTCCTGACCTCAACAGAGAGAACAGTCTGTTGTTGGGATGGCTGAGGTCCTTCACGATCTTCCTGGCCTTGGTCCAGCACCGCCTGCTGTAGTCTTGTTACATGAACTAGTAAAATATTTGTTTGTTACACCAATGTTAATCTTGTTGAATGAACAAATGTAATTTATGTCTGTAGTACTTACACCAATCATGTTTCAGTTAGTGTTTGTATTGCTTATGTAAACATTAATTTAAATTAAATTAATGAAACATACATAAATGATAACTTGCAAAACCATCTCTTTTATTTTGCTTGAACATTCTTAAAACAGTTGGCAGGATCCCAGTTCAGCCTAGCTTTCTCCCCTTTAACCATCTCATACTAAGACCACAGAACTTCCAGATCAAGACATGCTGACAGAAAGAAAAAATACAATAAAATAACCCTAACCCTAATAATAAAAATGAAATGTCTGTTGAATAGTTTGCAGACAAAAAAATATTATCCCCAAAGCAACTTTGGTAAAATGTAGTAAAATATGCATTGCAAACAACAATATGAATTTTAACACAATTTAAAGCTCAGACATAACATTCAACATTACTATGTTGCTTGCATACATTAGTCCTCCATTTAATAAGGCTGTATCCATTAATAGTGACTTTATGCAATTTAACGTGTGGAGAAAACATTCAATTTTGAGCATAACTGCTCCACTCAAACAATTTGTGAAAACCAGTGTGCATTTGCCTTTGTAACAATTGCCATCTGGCAAAAATCAGTGTTTACACTTCAAGTGTATAAGACTTTAAGTTATGAACAAACAATCTTTGTATAATAGCCACAGAGCAAACCACATAGTTTATATGAACATTTTATAACTTACAATTTTAAACTTTAAAACAGTAAGCACATATTTGCATTGCAGAAACCTTGAAAAAAAGAAATATCTGGCTTGCCTGAGTCTGTTTCAAGCTCATTCACCCCATTAGTTTGTTTTTTTAGGAACTGTGCCTTGGATGACAACCTCTGTCCATCCAGCTTCATGATAATCTTTTGCAAGACTTCAAAAGTTCATTTGAGCTCCGGTGGGTAGCTTAGGTTCAGACAGTATATCAGTCCAAATAACAGAGCACAAGCAATTGCAATGCTCCTCAAACCAGTGAGAACCTCCACGCCTTCAATCAGGACACCGATGTTCTCTGGGTCATCTCCAGGCTCCGCACCCTCCTGATGTATGACATACACTCCCATCACAGTTTGTTGCATGGCTTCAGTGTTGGCCTCAGTGTTCTGTGACGTAAAATATAATAATACATTTGTTTGAGTCTAGATATGAAAAAAAAAAGGAATTCAACAAAACAAGGACCAATTGCAAAATTGTAAAATCACAATTTCATATATCGAAATTACCCATAACTCCTGGAGCAAATTACATAACACAGAACAACTTGTGAATGTAACTGACCGTATATTCCTTCACAAGTTTCTCATGGTCTTCATTCAGGTAGACACAGAAGGACTTCAGGATGCATGCTCGTCTTGTATGTATTGTGTCATCCTAAGAAAAAAGGGAATCCATAATGACAATATTTAGCTTTTAGGCAGCAGTTTGAAAAAGGAATACTTAGTTTGGAAGAGTCCAAAAGGCCACATGGTAAATAGACTGGTTCTGATATAGCGTTTTTCTACTCTGAGCACCCAAAGCTGCCTTTATACAACAATTCATTCACCCAATCACATTTTCGAAACTGTTTAAATAGCCTGTATTTATATAGCACTTTACTGGTCCCTAAGGACCCCAAAGCACTTTACATATCCAGTCATCCACCCATTCACACACTGGTGATGGCAGCTACATTGTAGCCACAGCCACCCTGGGGCGCACTGACAGAGGCGAGGCTGCCGGACACTGGTGCCACCGGGTTTACTGCTTACTGTCTAACATTCATACACATTCACACTCCGATGAATGCATCGGTGAGCAACTTGGGGTTAGTATCTTGCCCAAGAATATTTGGCATGCAGACTGGAGGAGCTTGGGACCAAACCGCCAAGCTTCTGGTTAGTAGCTGACCTGCTCTACCACCTGAGCTACAGCCACCTCGAAACATCTGTCCAAACCAAATCAGACACAAAGTGAGGCAACTAAACACTAATGTTTTTTTTGTTTTTTGTTTTTTCTTGGGGGGGGGGGGTCATTTTGATCAAAATTAACCATACGATTTTATCAATTACTTATTAATATAAGACTGATGCTTATATAATTTGTATAAAATATGAAAACCTCTTAGGACTTTTGCCTACCATATGTATAGATATCTTTGCTCATAAAATTGCCAGATTATGGGCATAAAAAGTTCTTAAGCACAGATCTAACCCACCTTGGAGATGGCCACCATGATGTGTCTCATTTTTCTGCCAGCCACCCCACCTTTGCCTCGAAAGAGCTCCATCATGCGTGGAGTGTACAAGTCTAGCTCATAAAAGAATCTAGATAGCAGCGGTACTGTCGATATGTGCAGGAATTCCGTGTCAATCTGAAAAACATGAACAATGCACTTATAATATGCACCAGAGGAAGGACATACCAGGAATTATTAGCTGTTTTATCACTATGTTATGTCAATATTAGTGAAGCAAGAAATAACTGGTCAACCATAAACACACTCTTGCGACATAAAGCTAGACATATAGGACATGCACCTCTTTCTCGGTGAACAGAGCTGGCCATCTGCTTTTAAAATCTGCAATGAAGGGCTGTCCTTGAATAACTTCTTGCCTTCTGTACGAAAAAGTCTTCTGCATTTTCATTGTCACTATATTGTCATTGTTTCTCTTCTGAACCTCTGAAAGCAGTGCAATTCTCTCTTTTTCCAGGCTGTCAGTGGTTTCTCCTTTTGGAGACTGCGGACAGTAATTGACTTCTGCTCTTCTAGGCTTTTTCACATTCAATGCTGCCTGACTTTTGTCTTGGGCCTTGTCCTTTAGTGAATTTACCAACACCTTCGTGATGTATTTCTGGGGAGAGAAATTAATTAAAACAAAGTTATTACTCTGACAAATTTGTGTTAATATCTACATACTGTGAAATGTGAAGACTGTTACGGTGCGTACACACCGAACGCGATAGACGCGACCAGAGCTTCAGGTTTACATATAAAGTCAATGGAGGAGCACGATGAAGCACGACTGGGGGTCCAGCTAAACTTCGGAAGCAGAGTTGCATTGAGAAAACGCTTTTCTGCCTAATTCACACGACTGACGCCTTTGAAGCGCGAAGTAAAATACGCGCTGCAGTTTGTGTGGTGCATTTTGTGCATTCGCGCTTATCACGTCTACCGCTCGAGCTGGTAAAATCTGCGGGACAGCAGCTCCTCAAACTCGGCAAGGGACAGAAGGTGGTACAGCTGAAAGCGGCCGTCATCCAGACGCAGTTTCTGGAGCAAGTGGTGAAACTCACCAAACTGCTCACGCTTGTGGAAGACCTGATGGACCCAGGTACCGTGAGGACGTCCTTTACGCACTGCTCTGCTCTCCACAGCAAATAGAGAAGGGAGACTCTTTCTTCAAACGCTAGATTGACAGCTGCCATTTTAATAACATACCGTCTGGCACTACTTCCTCCCAGATCTCTTCTTCATACGCGTGAAAATTGCATATCTTAAAGCTCGACCAGTTCATGCTGGGCGCGCTTCGAGGTGCAAATGTGCACGCGATCAGCTAGGGGCGTCTATCGCGTTCGGTGTGAACGCACCGTTAGTCAGCCTTAATGCAGAGCACCAGAGAAACTATAACCCGAACAATTATCCACCTAAATCATTCTGAATTCGAAAACTAAGTGAATATATTACAAAAAAAGATAAGATAAGATAAGATAAGATAGAACTTTATTAATCCCTCGGGTGGGTTCCTCTGGGAAATTCGACTTCCAAAAAGCACAGCAACAACCGAAGTTACAGTTACAGAATTGTTATATATATATATATATATATATATACACACACACACACACATATATAAATACAGAGACAAATATAAATAAAATATACAAAGGGGATAAATAGAATAAATAGGAATAAAAAATAAAAATACAAGTGAATTCCACATTTCAAGTATTGAGTCTATTGCACTGTTGACTATTTACAAAAAGTATTGCACAAGGTATTGTACAGTGAGGTGAAGAGGCACTACAGCTTAGTTGTTCCCCCCTCCTTTGTCCTCCTGTTTCCCCTCCCTCTCCCCTCCAGAGAGGAATTAAACAGTTTGATGGCGTGTGGGACAAAGGAGTTTTTAAGTCTGTTAGTTCTTGTCTTGGGGAGAAGCAACCTGTCACTGAACAGACTCTTCTGATTGTTTATGGCCGTGTGCAGAGGATGCCCAGCATTGTTCATAATGTCCATCAGTTTCTTTAATGCCCTTTTCTCTGCCACTGTCACCAGAGTGTCCAGCTTCATGCCGACCACAGAGCTAGCCTTCCTGATCAGTTTCTCCAGCCTGGATGAGTCCCTCTTTGCTGTGCTGCTCCCCCAGCACACCACAGCATAGAAAAGTACTCCAGCAACCACCGACTGGTAAAACATCCTCAGGAGCTTCCTGCAGATGTTAAAAGACCTCAGCCTCCTGAGGAAGTACAGTCGGCTTTGGGCTTTTTTATACAGGTGCTCTGTGTTGCATGACCATAAATCAAAGCCTTCTACCTGCCAGCTCGATCCTATCCCCACTGTCCTCGTCAAAGCCTGCTTACTCCCTCTCCTTCCCCTCATATCTGCTATTATTCACTCTTCACTCACCACTGGAACTGTTCCTGCTTCCTTCAAAGTTGCTGCTATTACCCCAATTCTGAAAAAAACTGGTCTAGATCCCAACAACTTTAATAATTTTCGTCCTATCTCCAATCTACCATTTCTCTCAAAAATCCTTGAAAGAATAGTTGCTTCACAAGTCCATCTTCACCTAACTGATAATAACCTTTACGAACAGTTCCAGTCTGGCTTTCGTCCTCTACATAGCACTGAAACTGCTCTTATAAAAATAACAAACGACCTTCTTATAGCAGCTGATTCTGGTCTCCTCTCCATCCTTATCCTTCTTGATCTGAGTGCAGCTTTTGACACCATCTCTCATCCCATTCTCCTTAGCAGATTAGCTTCTATTGGTCTCTCTCACACTCCACTAGCCTGGTTTAAATCATACCTATCTGACCGCACTCAGTTCATTCAATTAAAATCCTTCACTTCTCAGCTTTCTCCTTTATCCACTGGGGTGCCCCAGGGATCTGTCCTCGGGCCCCTTCTTTTCATCATCTACCTTCTTCCACTCGGACATATTTTTCGTAAATATAATATTCAGTTCCACTGCTACGCCGATGACACCCAGCTCTATCTCTCTACCAAACCTGACTCTACTCTTCCTCCACCCTCCCTCATCCTCTGTCTAGCTGAACTTAATTCTTGGTTCTCCTCCAACTTTCTTAAACTCAACAGCAATAAATCGGAACTTCTTCTGGTTGGCACTAAACGACTGCTATCCAGAATTAACAATTTCTCTCTCACCATCAATAACTCGCTGGTCCCTATCTCTCCCTCTGTGAAAAGCTTGGGTGTCATTCTCGATAGCACATTATCCTTTAACTCACATATCAATAATATTACACGTGCAGCATATTTCCAACTCCGTAACATTAATCGCCTCCGCCCCTTCCTCACACCTCACGCCACTGCCATTCTCATCCATAACCTTGTTATCTCTAGAATTGACTACTGCAACTCATTATTATTTGGCTTTACACAAAAATCTATCAACAAGCTCCAACGTGTCCAGAACTCTGCTGCCCGTATTATTACTAGGACTTCTTCTACCCACCACATCTCCCCAATCCTGAAGCAACTTCACTGGCTCCCGGTCAAATTTCGCATCCATTTTAAAATAATTCTGTATACATTCAAGGCTATTCATTCTCTCTCTCCACCGTACCTCTCTGACTTATTACAGATGAAGCTCCCATCCCGCTGCCTCAGATCTTCATCTTCTCTTTCTCTCTCTGTTCCCTCTGCTCGTCTGATCACAATGGGAGGGAGGGCCTTTAGCTGCTCTGCCCCTCGACTTTGGAATTCCCTACCCCCGGACCTCAGAAATATTAGTTCATTCTCTCTTTTTAAGTCCACCCTCAAAACTCATCTGTTTAAAATTGCCTATTCTTAAATTTCTGTATGTTTTAACTTTTATCTTCTATTTTTATCATTGTGTATATTTCCAGTTTTTATCTGTTGTACAGTGTCCTTGGGTGCTTTGAAAGGCGCTATTTAAATAAAATGTATTATTATTATTATTATTATGACCAGTCCAGTTTATTGTCCACCCACAGCCCGAGGTACTTGTACTTGTTGACCACCTCCACCTCCTCCCCCTCTATCTGAACCGGCAGTGGACCTTCTCTGGACCTCCCGAAGTCCACAACCAGTTCCTTAGTCTTTGAGGTGTTGAGTTGCAGGTGGTTTGTGTGACTCCATGCGACAAAGTTCCTCACCAGACTTCTGTACTCCTCTTCCTGATCATCCCAGATACACCCCATGATGGCCGTGTCATCTGCAAACTTCTGAATATGGCATAATTCAGAGTTGTAGCAGAAGTCAGAGGTGTACAGGGTGAAGAGAAGAGGGGACAGCACAGTTCCCTGTGGTGCTCCTGTGCTGCTGACCACAGTGTCAGACGTGATGTCCTTCAGCCTGACGTACTGTGGTCTGTCGGTGAGGTAGTCGGAGATCCAAGCCACCAGGCAGGGGTCCACCTCCATCCTGTTCAGTTTTTCCTGAAGCATACAGGGCCGGATGGTATTAAAGGCACTGGAAAAGTCAAGAAAATGCACATGCAATTATTGTGACAGATTTTATCTTACTCCTTGTTATTAACTCCCCTAAACGCTGGTTTAGTTGAATTAAACCTTTCATCAATCCAGTTAATGCGGTTGCCCGCGACTAAACTCCACTGACAAAAACAGGAATTTTAGATAGAGCATCATAAAACACTCATAAAATCACCCAAACCATGTCGGTCAGTCTTACCACTACTACCAACAATCACCAACTCCGGTTAAGCAGAAAGTAACCTGTCATTCACGGAGCTATATGCGAAGACGTTACGGCTCTACGCGGCTTTCCCGCTCTTCAAAGTTAGCTAACTCCAGAGAAGAAAAACAGTCCTACCCACGCAGATAACCATGAAACACACCTCAGTCAAAATTGACAGAAACAAAAAAAAAAAAAACGAACTTACCAAAATAACCTCATCAGTTTTTGCTCTGTTGCAACAATTAGCGACTCCGGTTAAGTTTAAAAAAAAAAAAATCAAATTCACCGACTTACATTTGAAAAATGTTTGGGTCTACAACCTCCCTGCTATATATAAAAGTCCTCTAAATCTCCACACTACACAGGTAAAAAATTTTAACTACTAGTATTTATCTCTCACACCACTAACCTAAATAAATATATCAAGAAATATTACTTACCTCACTATCAGGTATGCCAAAGAAGTAACTCCACGTGCACTCGTTAACTTCTCAACGGACCTTTCCGCATCCGGTGGGCGTGGAGCATGCGCAATACATGATGCTATCAGAGTCGTTGGTTTGATGGACCTCATTCTCATTGGATTGCCATGAACGAATTTAACTCATCAAAGTTTTCTTTAATTTATATTCAACAAAAAAGAATGAATCATTTAATGAGCATAAAAATGATTTCTTCATGTGATGTAAACATATTACTACTTTGTTAATCAAACACATGCCCTAGTTGATTTTTTTGAGTGTAGTAGATATGAGCTACTAAAACATTTTAGACTTCAGCACCGGCACATGCCATGTTACCCATGCCCACACATAGACTGCCCATGTACTTTTAAGACATTTAATGCTTTGTACAAACACCCAGAGGTTGCAGCAATTATCAACATCCAGTTGTCATTTGTGCACCTGTAGCAATCTTCCAACAGAGAAGTCTTATTTTTTACACATTGGCACTCATCTGAAAAGTAGTGAAACCGTTACTTGTATGTTTGAAAGTTGTACTTTTCACACAAATATATATGGAACATTTCATTCTCACAAGAACAGGAAACACACCCCACATACATTCAAAGATTTCAAGCCCGGTGTAGTTAAAATCACACAAGTTTCACAAGGATCCTCTTATAATCCTGAGGAAGATGCAGGTAATCAAGTGTCTGCAGTTTCAGCAGACAGTGCATGTTCAAGTAGCGGTTCAGATGTAGCTAAGAACTTGCCTGAAGTAATTGAGAAAAATTTTGCCGCAGTGTTGCTCAAGTTGGAGCATTTTGCACATGTGCCAGGCACAAAAATTGATGAGTTCTTAGAAGAACTGCACTACTTAAGTTCAGCAACACTGCCCCTCTCGATTGAAATTCTAGAAAGGGTGTTTCAGAAACACAGTGTCACAACTGAAAGGTCCATGTTAGAAGAGGTAGCCACTGCTATCTGTGTATCTAACCCGTTGCTCAAAGCAATCGAGAAGGGGGGACACCTGAGCTCAACTTACATCCGCAACCAGTATTATAAAGAAAGCTTTAACACTGTAGAACCCATTGAGTACATTCTTGATGCCAAGGAAAAAAGGATCTTTCAGTACGTGCCTGTACTTTAGTCTTTGCAGCAGCTCTTTGTCAGGAAAGGTGTTGTGGACAGGTTAGTTGAAAATCACAAGGCCCAAAATAGGGGGACTAGTGAACACCATACTTACAACTCTTCTCAGGATGGTTCATACTTCAAGCAAAACAGTTTTTTGTCAGGGGATGAGATGAGAATTTTACTGTGTTTATACATAGATGATTTTGAGATTTGCAATCCTTTGGGTACCTCTCGCAGGAAACATAAGCTTTGTGGCATCTACTGGACTGTGAGTAATTTGCCTATAGGCTCACATTCATCACTATCATCAATTTACTTGGCAGTCTTGTGTAAAACTGATGATGTGAAGAAATTTGGTTATTGCCGTGTCATGCAACCTCTTCTTCAAGATGTGAAGACTCTGGAGCAAGAGGGAATTTTCATTCCATTACTAGGCAGATGTCTTAAAGGCACAATTCAGGTTGTTGTAGCAGATAATCTGGGGGCTCACAGTATTGCTGGTTTTACTGAGAGCTTTTCTAGTGGGTACATTTGCCGATTTTGCACAGGAACCAGAACAGAAATCCAAACAAAAGAGGTAAAATCAGGTGCATTTACACTCAGGACTAAAGAACTCCATGACTCTCATGTAAAATTAGCTCATGAGACTGGTACGAGCTGTTTTGGAGTGAAAAGGCCTTGTGTTATCAGTGAAAATATTGCCCACTTCAATGTTCACACAGGTTATCCTCCAGATATTATGCATGATCTTTTTGAGGGCATAGTGCCGGTGGAGCTTGGACGCTGTTTGGCATCGCTGATATCCAATAAATATTTTAATCTTGAAACCCTCAACAAATCCATCCTGCATTTTCCGTACAAATGGGCTGACAAGACAAATAGGCCACATGTGATCACACACACATTTTCAACTAAGCCAACAATAGGTGGGAATGCCCATGAAAATTGGGCTCTGTTAAGACTGCTCCCATTCATAATTGGGCATCTGGTTCCAGAGGGTGAAATGGCATGGCAAATACTGATGGACTTGAAAGACATTGTCGAGCTTGTGGTTGCTCCAACACACACAGATGAGTCCATTGCTTATCTTCAGGCAAAAATTTCAGAGCACAGACAAAAGCACCAAGAACTCTTCCCTGGTGTGCATCTGCTCCCAAAACATCATTACTTAGAGCACTATCCTCATCTGATAAGGATGTTTGGGCCTCTTGTAGGATTCTGGACAATGCGTTTTGAAGCCAAGCACAGTTATTTTAAGCAGGTTGTGCGCCACACCAATTGCTTTAAAAATGTGCCCCTTTCGCTAGCCACTAAGCATCAGCTCATGATTTCATATCACTTGAGGTCATCTAGTATTGAAAAAAAATCCTCTACAGGTCACAAATGTCTCAACAGTTCCTGTTGATGTTTTGAAAGAAGAAATGGCTCAGACTATTGCACAGAAATTCCCTGGTACATCTGAAGTCCACCTTGCAAAGTGTGTGTCAAGCAAAGGTGTAACTTTTAGAAATGGGATGATAGTTGCTCATGGGTGTACAGGCGGACTGCCTGATTTTGGAGAGATTGTTCAGATTTGTATTGTTCAGGAGAGCTTGTGTTTCATAGTGAGAAGGCTTTCTGGCTGGTACAGGGAACATTTCAGAGCCTTTGAGCTGACTGCATGTCCAAGCAGAGAGACTGTGTTGATTGAACTTGGTGAACTTGCCGATGAATACCCTTTGGCAGACTACTTTGTTGGGCCTCTAAGACTGGTGACATTAAAAAGACACATACATGTAATATAAGGTTTGTTATCTTTTGCATGTATAATAATGTATATATCATTTTAGTCACTATTAGTTTGTCATAATATCTTCTCTTTCTCTCTGTCTTTGTGTGTGTGTGTGTGTGTGTGTGTGTGTGTGTCTCGCTCTGTCTCTCTCTCTCTCTCTCTCTCACACACACTCACACACACACACAGTGCTTAACATAGTTATTAAATCATCAGCCAATATTCGGTGTAGGCCATAGCTGTATAATCTGTATAAGCTCTATAATCTAAATATTTTTATTGCTATAGTACAATTAATGTTGTTATGCATTTAATTTTCAATATATTATCTTACAGAACTAGAACTAGAAATAAATGGTAAAGCAAATTATTATTAAGATGCCAAGTTACAATTATTTATTTTAATTTCTGAAGAGAATGTTATGCTTTATTAATTTTACTCCTGAGAGAATTCCAGTTTAAATTTGATTATAAAAATGTGAATAATTCATTTTGAAATTCTTCATCCCTGTTCAACATGGTAAAATGTTGAACTCACTGAAAAGGAAAGAGTCCCAATTACAGGAATGAACTCATTTTTATGACAGGCAGTCTAATAAATCTAAAATGTATTGACAATTAATGTGGCATTATTTTATTTATATCAGTTTTAATGGACATAGCCTGCCACACCTTTATCGAATTGCTTTGTTGAAATCAGATTTACCCTTGTTGAAACGGTTAACGTTGTCTTAATTTCCTCTTTTAGGCTGTTGTGAAATGGCTGCAATGGTGAAACTCAGAATCATTTTCTCCGAAAATGATTCCCGGAGATTGATCCTTCCAAATGGGATGCCAGAGTCTGTCAGTGAGCTAGTTCAGCAGATAAAGGGACAGTGTGGAGTTAATGGGGACTTCAGACTTCAGTTCATGGATGCAGAATTTGGGAATGAATTCACCAACTTGGAGTCAATGTCGGACATCCAGGACAAAAGTACCATCAAGATCATCTTTAGCTCAGTTGCACCTGTCGAGCCTGGTGAGCCACTGATCCCTCTTTACTCACCTGCTGCCACTTCCCGCACTCTAGATGACTCCTCATCCATTTCATCTCCTGGGAACTCATTTGATACAGATATATTGTCTTCTCCTGAATCTACGTCCTCAAGAGCCACTGCATGGCCCGATGTCTTCCCCATTCCCCATTCCCATTCTCTTATGATACTCAACTACAGCTGGACAGGGCCAATGCTACTTTCAAAGAAACTGGAGCTTTGTTGAATCCTGATTATAAAATTAAGTCTGCCATTCTTGATGGTTTAGCTGAAACAATTGTTCAGTACAAGGTCTACCTCTCTGACAGGGAGTTTGATGAGGTCGCAGAAGCTCTTGTAACAACCCATCCATGTTTGAAAGAGCCTGGTTCAGTCACTGGATATGGCGGATGGAAAACAAGCTTGAAGTATAAACTTGCTAACTACCGAACTAAGCTTAGACGGCTTGGTTGCCCTGAAGTTACTGTGAATTCCTTAAAACATAAACCTGATGGCAAATGTACTCCTGCGTATGGCGTGAAGAAGCCAAAAAAAGCTGAAGTGAATTACTGCCCCACTTATCCAGCTGGTGAAACTGCAGAGACACTGGAAGAAATCAGAGTGGACCTCCTGTCAGAAGTTAAGAAAAAAAACAATGACCACAGGGTGGCTGCAATGATGGAGAAGACCTTTGCTCTCAGAAGGCAAGAGGTAGTACGTGAAGCACCGATGATTGCTGATTTCAAAATGAGGTGGCCAGCTCTCTTCCATGTGTGTGAGGTAATTGAATGGGTTTAAAACAACAGCAATATTTTGCTTCCATTGGATTATTATATAAAAGTAACTTGTGACCACATGGGATTTACTGAAGGTCAGCTAAAGCAGCCTGTGTTAGCTCAGCTACAAATATGAATGCAGGAACCTAATATACAAGAAATTAATGGATTATGCATTCACATGTATTGAACAGACTTGACTCACTTTTAAGTGGACTGAATAATGACAACACAATCCTCTGTTAATTATTTGTGGTTGTATTTGCCTTTGTTAAGTATCCTGGGTTTTTTTTAAAGGTGCTGTGTAAATCTCAGTTATAAATGTATTCTTATTATTAGTTTTGTCTGTTGGATTATTATTCTGCCTTTTGCAGGTGAGTGCAGAATTCAAGAGGATTACAACAATCCATTTGCAGTCTAAGTTCTTCTCCCAGCTGGATAGTTATTCGGCAAACTTTATGAAGATATATGCCAAGAAGGGTGGAATGCAAGGGAGAAACATTAAGACCATCATGGCACCTGCAACCCAGGTATGACAAGATATATTTATACAAGCCCAATTGAAGAAAGTTTGGATATTGTGTAAAGTGTAACTAAAACCAAAATGCAGTGATTTGCATTTCAAAACCATCTTTTACTTACAAATAAACATAGAAATTTGGTGAGTTAGAAACATTTGTAAATGTTTTTGTACTTGATTCTAATCTGCTGCTGAGTCATTTTTATTCTCCTTAAACTGCAGCTGAACTAACCAGTTAAATTTGTAATTCACCTTAAATATCTGTTCAGTGACATTAATTTCACTTTGATATGGAGACAAGCTAATGTGATTTCCATGTTTCCTTTATCAGGCTGCGTGATAACCTTTAGTGTTCAAGTGAGCCCAGATTAAATTGTCAGACCCTAATGTGCTGATATCACCTTACAAATAAACAACAGCACTTTAAGCAAATAATTTACTGGAACTACAATGTTTATTTTACTGCTCTGTTTATTAAAACATCAGATTCAACATTTGCTGCACCATTCATCACTAGTCCCTAAACAGCATGGGTGTTTTTTACTGTTATATTTTAGTCTTCTTTATAGATTGTTAATCCCTATCTGATAACGTCCCTAGAGTACACTTGTAGGGATTATTTCATGGAAGAAGAGTCATATGACCCGTGAAACGCTCCTTTAGATTGGTTAGATATTGCTAACACTAGGGCTGGGCGATATGACCCAAAATTCATATCTCGATATTTTTTAGCTGGATGGCGATAAAGGATATATATCTCGATATTTTTTTAAAGCCATAAGTTAAGAACAAAAAGAGAGTTCTTAGTCACACTGTGTCCCAGATGTCACACGGGCACTTTTATTTACATACAGCGTAGATGTACATGAAGAAATTACTCAAAAATAAATTATCAGCATTTATTAAATAATCATGGTCCATAAATAAAAGAAAACAATGTTGTTTTTGTGCATAACAAAAAGCTCACAATTGTGCAGTCAAAATGTAAACTAATAGACGCTGAGCATAATAACAAAGAGACAGATTTCACAGCTGCACCACGTCTCTGAACAGGTGCCATTTGTGGTCCTTATACACACACAGTACGGTAATATTACGTTGAAGCACAGTACGTATTACTCCGCGAGGCTCCTCCCCGGTAGCCGTAATCCTCCGACAATCCATCAAGCGGTGCAGCTCCGTAGCTTAGCAAAGTCATATTAAAACATTTTTTGACAGATTGCTGAGCGCTGTGTACCACATAAAATCGGTTCGCGGTCAGTAAGCACAACCAGAATTCATACATACATTCATACACTGTCGATTTTTGAGAAAATGAAAGGATTTTAGGCCATGCATGTCGTTAGCGCGGTTAGCTCGCTAACACGTTGACGCCGTCCAGCCCCACGCACGGGGCGATTCGCGGTAACTCGCTAACGGAGTTTTTCCGCTTTCATCTTGTCATTGCCTGCAGGTGAAGCTATGGGGGAGGGGAAGTTGTGTTCAGTGAAGGAGAGGCGAGGCCGAGTAACGTTGCATAGAGACAAAAGTGGACGAAAGAGAGGCAAACCTGCGGCTCCACAAGTATAATTATAACGTAACATAGACTTTATCGATATAAACGATATTGTCACATCTTATATCTCGTATGAAGATATATCGATATTTTTAAAGAACTCGATATATCGCCCAGCCCTAGCTAACACCACCCTTTTTATGGAAACAAGCCGGGGAAATCCTAGGTTAAGTTAACGAGTTCATAACCAACTTCGTGTGAGTGCATATCCTGATCACCAGTGTTAATCCAGATAAGGGAAAGATACCCTGGGTATGTTGAACTCGCTTCATAGTATAGGCCTCTGTTGCTCGACTTTTGGGAGAAGAATGTAATCTCATTCAAATGTTATGGGGGTGGTCAGAGGTCTGGAGAGCTGGCAGGCCAGTTCATCAAATTCAATATGAGCTAATATTTTTCTTAAAAATTATCAAATTTTCCCAGATTAAAAATTTTATATGTTTATTTGTAAGTGACATGTAGTTTTGAGACTAGGAAATCATTGCCTTCTGATTGTATGTACATTTACACATCATCCAAACTTTCTTGAATTGGGGATGGTATGGCATGATTAAACTCATAGACAAAGTAATAAATAATATTACAATGACAGATTTGTCTAAAATGCATAAAGACTATTCTATTCCAAAGGGGTAAAGATTGCAGAACAATAGCCTCTAAATTTCTCACAAAATGTTCTTTAACCCCACTGCTAGATATGTGTATGTTATATATGTGTGTTATATATATATATATATGTGTGTGTGTGTATATCTATGTGTGGAGAGTGAGATAGAGTATATTTGTGTAATTTATGTATTTTCCCTCTGTGTATTAAGACTGCTGCTGTTGAAGTCAGAAGAGAATGCATCCTCAAAGGTCTTTGCGTGTACCTGAATGAAGATCCAGAGAAGCTGGTGAAGGATTACCTGGTATGTTAATTTGCAGTTATCCTTATCTAAGGAGATGATCAAAGATAGGCTCAAACTACATATAAAAAGCTACATGCAAGAAGTTTGTGGCTTTAAAAATTACCTTTTAAAAATAGGAAAAGTAAGGGCTTTATTTTTCTCACTAGATACTGCACGCACCATTCTTGAGTGTTTTATACTAACCTCATAAAATAATATCATCACAGAACTAATATCATATAATGATTCACCCATTCACGCACACATTCATACAAGTATTTCTATGTAGCATTCACACTTTGATGAGTGTATCAGGAGCAACTTAGGGTTTAGTAACTTAAACCTACCCATGGTTAGTTCTGGTATTCAGACTGGAGAACCCAAGGATTAATCCAGTACACAACTTGCTCTACCTCCTAAGCCACAGCCACCCCTAACTCAATATCTTAAAAGACAGGACTTTGTTGAGGTATTGAATTAGATTGTCTTGAGTCAGAAAAAATATCAGGCAGTCATTTTTGATTACATTTACATTATTATAAAGTTTCAATTAATAAAGCTTTTAGGTATTTTACATTAATTATCTCTCTCTCTCTTTTTTTTAAATTGTCACAGAACGTTGATAAAAGCATCGCCACTGCCATAGCAGAGACAGTCTTTGGAATCTGTGTCATTCGATCAGAGGGTGCGGAGCCTGGCGATGACCCTCAGGATGTTATGATTGTTCTAGAGGGGGTGGAAGTGATGGGTGAGTTGGGCAGTGTAGCTTTTGCAGTGGCAATGTTGCTTGGTCTGGTCTACTCACTGAACCTGAGCTACCCTCCGGAACTCAGGTACACCTTTGAGGTTCTGCAGAAGATTCTTATGGAGTTGGATGCACACAAACTATCCAACAAAGTACAGGTTCTCAAAACGCTTCTTTCTCGTTGAGAAATGTTGCCAATACAACAGCTACACCATGTATCTGGAACATGCACCAGAAAGAACTGCAGACAGATGATACAATGCATTTTTTATTCATTTTGAGATACACAAAATTGGTGATATTTGTTTTTTTTGAAAGTGCATCTCTTTGACCTTCAAAATCACTTGATTCAGCCGTTCATTGTAGTTAAAAAATGGTTTCCACCATCTCCACTACTTTTTTTCTGTGATATAACTTGCATTCGATGTATTCTTCACATATTATGTGAAATTTGCTATAAATACAATAAATTGGAGAAAACAAAAAGATGTGTATGACAAATTTTTATTTACCTTTTAGATGTAATAGTGAAATGTATGTTAACGAGACTCTAGACTTTGTTAAATGCTCCAAAAAATTACTCTTTAAATTAACTTAAAATAATCATGGAAAGAATTTCCACGTGATTAAATTGCTTTCTATTAACATTAAAGACTTGTGTTGGAATAACTTAATTTGTAT
Source organism: Mchenga conophoros (assembly GCF_057382185.1). Lineage (NCBI taxonomy): Eukaryota > Metazoa > Chordata > Actinopteri > Cichliformes > Cichlidae > Mchenga > Mchenga conophoros. Next base: position 9,154,922 of record NC_140537.1, read on the forward strand.
GAGTTGGTTCAACTCAATTAACTTAAGCTGGGACCAAATTTAGTAAATTAGTTGGAGAAAACCTACTGAATTGAGTTTGAACAAAAATCTTTAAGTTGGATCAACACTATTAAAATATATTGGATCAAAATGCAGTAAATACGTTGATTCATCAATCTTTAATTAAGTTGGTCCAACTTGAGTGGATTAAGTTGGAGTAACAGAATTGCATGGTGCTAAAATAAAGCAATTTAATCACGTGGAAATTCTTTCCATGATTTTTTTATGTTCATTTAAAGAGTTATTTTTTTGAGTGTACTCGGAGCCTGTGCTAGCTTATTAGCAGCTAGCCAGCCATTGTGCTCAATGAAAGATGATGTCCTATAGCTAACTTCTTTCTTACTGTTTTCTTTTTATAATCTAATAATGTGGTATTCTGTGTTTATTATTATATAATGCCATTTTCTAGTAGAAAGTATCATTTTGAGTTTACTGAGGGTGCTACCAAAAGCAAACCATGTGGCCGGAAGAGTAACTGCAGGCAGCACAATGCGCACTCCCGTGACGTTCAAACCTATTTATTATTATAAAAGATTTCGGCTACGGCTACGGCCACACTTACACAGGTATTTTTGAAAACGGAGATTTTCCGTTTTCGTTTTAAAAAATAATCCCGTCCACAGGTAAACGCAAAAATGAAGGAAAATGCTGCTAGGAACATGCCAAAGCAACAGGTGGCGATATATTCCTAAACTCAGCTACAAACAGTTTAGGTCTTGACAAACTTCACTGATGGTTCAAATGTTTAGCAACTTTCAGTGTGTTGATTCAGCAGTCTGTATTTAAACTTCTAGTTTACTATATTTATGTATGTTTTATTTCCAGGTGAATGCAGAGTTCCTGCAGATCACTACAAAACCCCTGCAGGCGAAGTTCTTGGCTCAGCTGGACAATTTAACAGACAAGCTGATGCAAATTTTTGAGGGGAGCAAAGGGCCAAAAGATCAAGGATATCATGGCGATCAGTAGTTTGGTCAGTACTAATGATAAACCCATCAATTAAATGCAATCAATCAATTACATTTTTTTCACCCTTTTTTTCCCACCCTTGCATTAGTGTGATGACATCAACATAAAGAGGGAGCATACTCTTAAAAGCCCGGTGATCTACTTTAATGAAGCTCCAGATCTACTGTTCAAGGAGTATCTGGTACGCTTATCACACTTTATTTTCTAGCTTCAATTTGAGTTAGGTTCATCACACACAAAATGCTCATATATTCAAATAAGACAATATAATTGTGAAATATGTATTATTCTTAATAGTCATTGTTGAACCTTTTAAGGGGACAGATTCAGTAAAAATTCAATTGTTCATTTTTTTGGGGGCTGCCATGTAGGTATCTACTGCCTCTATAAACACGGTAAATGTGAAGAAAACATTAATCCACTTTCTGTCAGTGTTTAAATTCAGTTTATTTATATAGCGGTATATCACAACAACAGTCATCTCAAGGCACTTCATAAAGTAAACACTCCAATGAAGTTCAGTTAATTATTCCAATTAGTAAAAAGTCTTCTACAGGGAGTGCAGAATTATTAGGCAAATGAGTATTTTGTCCACATCATCCTCTTCATGCATGTTGTCTTACTCCAAGCTGTATAGGCTCGAAAGCTTACTACCAATTAAGCATATTAGGTGATGTGCATCTCTGTAATGAGAAGGGGTGTGGTCTAATGACATCAACACCCTATATCAGGTGTGCATAATTATTAGGCAACGTCCTTTCCTTTGGCAAAATGGGTCAAAAGAAGGACTTGACAGGCTCAGAAAAGTCAAAAATAGTGAGATATCTTGCAGAGGGATGCAGCAGTCTCAAAATTGCAAAGCTTCTGAAGCGTGATCATCGAACAATCAAGCGTTTCATTCAAAATAGTCAACAGGGTCGCAAGAAGCGTGTGGAAAAACCAAGGCGCAAAATAACTGCCCATGAACTGAGAAAAGTCAAGCGTGCAGCTGCCAAGATGCCACTTGCCACCAGTTTGGCCATATTTCAGAGCTGCAACATCACTGGAGTGCCCAAAAGCACAAGGTGTGCAATACTCAGAGACATGGCCAAGGTAAGAAAGGCTGAAAGACGACCACCACTGAACAAGACACACAAGCTGAAACGTCAAGACTGGGCCAAGAAATATCTCAAGACTGTTTTTTCTAAGGTTTTATGGACTGATGAAATGAGAGTGAGTCTTGATGGGCCAGATGGATGGGCCCATGGCTGGATTGGTAAAGGGCAGAGAGCTCCAGTCCGACTCAGACGCCAGCAAGGTGGAGGTGGAGTACTGGTTTGGGCTGGTATCATCAAAGATGAGCTTGTGGGGCCTTTTCGGGTTGAGGATGGAGTCAAGCTCAACTCCCAGTCCTACTGCCAGTTTCTGGAAGACACCTTCTTCAAGCAGTGGTACAGGAAGAAGTCTGCATCCTTCAAGAAAAACATGATTTTCATGCAGGACAATGCTCCATCACACGCGTCCAAGTACTCCACAGCGTGGCTGGCAAGAAAGGGTATAAAAGAAGAAAAACTAATGACATGGCCACCTTGTTCACCTGATCTGAACCCCATTGAGAACCTGTGGTCCATCATCAAATGTGAGATTTACAAGGAGGGAAAACAGTACACCTCTCTGAACAGTGTCTGGGAGGCTGTGGTTGCTGCTGCACGCAATGTTGATGGTGAACAGATCAAAACACTGACAGAATCCATGGATGGCAGGCTTTTGAGTGTCCTTGCAAAGAAAGGTGGCTATATTGGTTGCTGATTTGTTTTTGAATGTCAGAAATGTATATTTGTGAATGTGGAGATGTTATATTGGTTTCACTGGTAAAAATAAATAATTGAAATGGGTATATATTTGTTTTTTGTTAAGTTGCCTAATAATTATGCACAGTAATAGTCACCTGTGCACACAGATATCCCCCTAAAATAGCCAAAACTAAAAACAAACTTAAAACTACTTCCAAAAACATTCAGCTTTGATATTAATGAGTTTTTTGGGTTCATTGAGAACATGGTTGTTGTTCAATAATAAAATTATTCCTCAAAAATACAACTTGCCTAATAATTCTGCACTCCCTGTAGGCACACATAGGAGGTTTCTGTCCAGGGGCGTTGTGTGTTTATAGCACACATGCGTGTGTTTGTACAACCTTTGCAACACCAATTTTTCTTACCAAGCCATAGTCACAGTAAATCAAACCAAAATCCCCCAGGTAACCCTGCTAACAAATAAACAGATACACAGATGGAAATGGAAACCTAACCTCCTTCACAGAGCTAATCATTGACTCAATCCGGTTGTTCAGTGATGACGCGACGAATCCTACTTCCAGGCCTAAAGTAGTCTGCGTTTAATATGGCTTTTGTGTTGTTAACATGTTTAATGTTATGTATTTTCTTCTATTTGATCTCAAAAAGCTCCTAAAACAGTCAGTGATCACTGTTGACCTCCCTCGGCTTTTATTACCGCTAATCATTTATTTAAGCTCAGTTTTTAAAACCTTAGGATGTAACCACAGCCCAGCCCATGCAGCAGTATATGAATGGCTAACCTCGTATTGTGGATGGATTAACTCAGTTGTTCTCCTGGCTGAAGTTTGGTCCTTTTACAGCATCCTGCCATGCGATTACATTTGTTCCTGACCACCGAGAACACTCACGTTAACTTTTATCGAGTGGAAAAAAAGTTAGCTTGTTTATATTATGCTTACATGCTGTGTCGCTAGCGGTCACGTAGCACATCATTATATACCAGCTAGCCCAACTTCAGTAGCCCTACAAATGTCACTGCTTTTTAGTTTTTTGTCTTCATTTATGCTGGAAGTGATAACAGAGCTGTACGTTTTAATTTGTTTCCAAAACCCCGCAGTCAGGACATGCTATATTGTATTTAGATAGAAGCTAGCGAGCTAACTCCCTGCTAACTTCTAACTCCGTTAAATGTCATAAATTCCGTTTTCATGGATGCCTGGATGTTAAACTCAATTGTTACACCTGGTAGAGCAGAACGCTGATCATTTTATTAAAGATGAAAGACTTTAGACAGTTTTTCGACTCTCAGTAATGCCATAGTGATCGTTTGATATACAGTGGGGCAAAAAAGTATTTAGTCAGCCACCGATTGTGCAAGTTTCCCCACCTAAAATGATGACAGAGGTCAGTAATTTGCACCAGAGGTACACTTCAACTGTGAGAGACAGAATGTGAAAAAAAAATCCATGAATCCACATGGTAGGATTTGTAAAGAATTTATTCGTAAATCAGGGTGGAAAATAAGTTTTGGTCAATAACAAAAATACAACTCAATACTTTGTAACATAACCTTTGTTGGCAATAACAGAGGTCAAACGTTTACTATAGGTCTTTACCAGGTTTGCACACACAGTAGCTGGTATTTTGGCCCATTCCTCCATGCAGATCTTCTCGAGAGCAGTGATGTTTTGGGGCTGTCGCCGAGCAACACGGACTTTCAACTCCCACCACAGATTTTCTATGGGGTTGAGGTCTGGAGACTGGCTAGGCCACTCCAGGACTTTCAAATGCTTCTTACGGAGCCACTCCTTTGTTGCCCGGGCGGTGTGTTTTGGATCATTGTCATGTTGGAAGACCCAGCCTCGTTTCATCTTCAAAGTTCTCACTGATGGAAGGAGGTTTTGGCTCAAAATCTCACGATACATGGCCCCATTCATTCTGTCCTTAACACGGATCAGTCGTCCTGTCCCCTTGGCAGAAAAACAGCCCCATAGCATGATGTTTCCACCCCCATGCTTCACAGTAGGTATGGTGTTCTTGGGATGCAACTCAGTATTCTTCTTCCTCCAAACACGACGAGTTGAGTTTATACCAAAAAGTTCTACTTTGGTTTCATCTGACCACATGACATTCTCCCAATCCTCTGCTGTATCATCCATGTGCTCTCTGGCAAACTTCAGACGGGCCTGGACATGCACTGGCTTCAGCAGCGGAACACGTCTGGCACTGCGGGATTTGATTCCCTGCCGTTGTAGTGTGTTACTGATGGTGACCTTTGTTACTTTGGTCCCAGCTCTCTGCAGGTCATTCACCAGGTCCCCCCGTGTGGTTCTGGGATCTTTGCTCACCGTTCTCATGATCATTTTGACCCCACGGGATGAGATCTTGCGTGGAGCCCCAGATCGAGGGAGATTATCAGTGGTCTTGTATGTCTTCCATTTTCTGATGATTGCTCCCACAGTTGATTTTTTCACACCAAGCTGTTTGCCTATTGTAGATTCACTCTTCCCAGTCTGGTCCAGGTCTACAATACTTTTCCTGGTGTCCTTCGAAAGCTCTTTGGTCTTGGCCATGGCGGAGTTTGGAGTCTGACTGTTTGAGGCTGTGGGCAGGTGTCTTTTATACAGATGATGAGTTCAAACAGGTGCCATTCATACAGGTAACGAGTGGGGGACAGAAAAGCTTCTTACAGAAGACGTTACAGGTCTGTGAGAGCCAGAGATTTTCCTTGTTTGAGGTGACCAAATACTTATTTTCCACCCTGATTTACGAATAAATTCTTTACAAATCCTACAATGTGAATTCATGGATTTTTTTTTCACATTCTGTCTCTCACAGTTGAAGTGTACCCCTGGTGCAAATTACTGACCTCTGTCATCATTTTAAGTGGGGGAACTTGCACAATCGGTGGCTGACTAAATACTTTTTTGCCCCACTGTATGGACCTGCAGCGGAGTTTAGGTCCAGACACGGCTAGTGACGTCAGACTGAACAACCGGATTGTTCACTAAAGTCTAGTTTAGCATCTGGATTAACATGATACACAGTAAAACCTTGAGACCATGTTGAGGATGATTTAGGCATAGCTAGTATAAAAACCCTATAATATCCTAATACCAATGTCTTTTCTGATGCATACCAGAGATTTGAGTTTACTGAATGCATTTTTCCTGCAGAAACTCATTTCCATTTTTTTTCTCCACAGTATGAAAATCAACTTACTTTGATGCTTAAGATACAGCAAGTAATCCATCACAGGTAACAGCAGGCTTGGTTTCATTTTTGTCAAAGTTACCTTACTGTTGTAGGGTAATACAATACCAACTATGCAAATCAGCGTTCACTTAGAACAGCAACAATATAGCTTTGACTACAATAAAAGCAGACATTGTGTTCAGTGTGATGGATTTCTTAACTCATGAAAGCTTCAAATAGCAAATTTCAGTCCAGAGTGGGATTTTCATACTGTAGTGAATGAATGGAAAACAATTGTTGCAGAGGTAGGAGAGAGACATGCACCATTTTAAAAATGATTTTCATTGAAAACCAGTGAGAACTGACAGCCAGACAAGGACTTATTGACAAGAGCAACCCACTCAATCATCTTGAAGAAATCAGTTTCCAGGACCATTGTAGCATGTACAAAGAGACTAAGTTTTGTGAAGGTAGTATCACTGTGGGAGGTCAGAAATGCATGGCTGTAATACAGAAAGAAAAACTGCACATCCTTTCTCTAAGAAAAATACTTTAAACACTTAGAGCTGTTTGAATTTTGTCTTATATCAGAGTGTCAGCCAATTCATTTCCCATCTCTGTATCTAATATTTGAAAAATGTTTACCATTGCAAATTATTTGCATGAGAGCACACATGTGTACGTAATTCAAAGCAGGACTGACTTGAGGCTTTTGGGTTTATATAAGTCATTTTTTTCCTGAAACCTTAGTTTTGTTTCCTTGATTCTACCAAATGATGGAGTTGCTGTTGTAGCTTTTATGAGCAGCCTCAGGCCCATTCTGTGTGCTGTCTAATTAGAACTAACAAAGGTATGCTCTCGGAGTCCCTGAAATATTTTTTTAAGTCATTCCTGGATTCCACAGTAAACTAGTGCAAAAACTGGCTCTGGTTGAAATAGTGTTTTTTTTAAATACTGTTTTAAATATTGAGAATAAAACTCAATGCCTATCAGAGTAAATGCTTTGATCTTTAGTTGGCTGTATGCTCTACCATTTATTGCCTGTTTAGTTCTTTGGTGTGCTTTGATTTGCTTTGTCTCAACAGCTTTTAAACCTTCACCTTCATTCCAAATCAATTAGGGGTCTTGGAATTGATTTGGACTCCATAAAAATGCTCTTCACTGCAGCCTGAATTGAAGACTGGTTGCCCATGGGAGCTCAGATATGTGGCATGGTGCTTTTTAATTATGCTGTATGTAGTTAGGTTATAAAGCAAACTGCATGTGCTGATTTTTTGACCACTTGGCGGGCAACACAACAAACTTTAAACATTCGGATGGAGGCAGAAGTTAGGTAAGGTTAAAACCTTGTGTTTCTTAAAGTTGTTTGTGGTGCAATTTAAGGTCTGTTTTTATCATTGTCTTGTTTAGGAAAACCAGTCTCTTCACCTTTTCACTTTCATGACTGATTACATGACAAGACATTCATAAGAGGAGTTTGTGATTTTCTAAAATGTTTAAGTGGAATCAGTTCTTCTCTCTGTATGTGACATGTAACATGTCTCCCAAGGAAAATACCCCCACTATCTGTAACAGATGACAATATAGCTTTTGTGAATGCGGCCAGACCTTCATTTGACCTTCATCAGTGCAGAGCAGTTTATTCTTTTGTACACACTTGTAATCTTTGTATTACAAGCTATATCATTCAACATGAATCTAAAAGCTTATGATATCAGGTTTGTTGCAATATAGATAATACTTGTTAAAACTCAAGGCCAAGATGGACCATTATTCCTCTGCTAGCTCTTTCCATGTTACTTCTTCTTGGTTTGGAGTCAGCTGGGCAAATAAACAAACAAGCTTGTGTCACAACTCAGAATCCCACCCTCTCACTTCTCCTAGTGCTGGTTAGGAGCTGGAATAAACAGGAGGATTGTATCAGGAAGGATCTGGCATAAAGTATTGGCCAAACCAAATATGCACTACCATCCACTGTGGTTATCCCTTGGGAAATAAAAGAGCACTTGAAGTGAAATGTTTATATACATACATACTGTGCATACGTACATACATACATACATTGCAGGATATTTTGGTAAATGGCCTGTATTTGTATAACGCTTTACTTGGTCCCTAAGGACCCCAAAGCACTTTCACCCATTCACACACTGGTAATGGCAAGCTACTATGTAGCCACAGCTGCCCTGGGGCGCACTGACAGAGCTGCTGGACACTGGTGCCACCGGGCCCTCTGACCACCACCAGTAGGCAACGGGTGAAGTGTCTTTGCCCAAGGACACAACGACCAAGACTGTCCGAGCTGGGGCTCAAACCGGCAACCTTCCTATTACTTTTTCAAACTGCCAACTCTTGAGCCACAATCGCCCCATTTTGATATAAGTATCAAAGTATCCTTAAAATAAAGTACCCATTATAGAGAATCATCTACAACCTACAATGTTGAGATGGATTTGACTACCTATATATGGCAGGGAAGCTATATAAGTAGCAGAACATAACAATAACATCAGAAATGAAAAAAACAAAACAAAATAAAGTATATGTAAATTAAAAGCAGACTGCATTCGCGTGGCCTGTAGACATCTTGGTTCACAGGATGTTGGGTGTCATTTTCACTGAAAGAACTTTGTTCTTCTTTGCAAGCATCAGTGTTTGGTAACAGAAGAAATGGTGATGGTTCATTGTCAAGGTTTGGAATTCCTGGACTGGCTTTTTCATTGACTTAAAAGTAACCAAAATGGAATTAAGGCCTAAACCATTTTATAGAGTGAAGGAACTATTAAAGTTCATTTGGAATAATAATTGTCTGAGGGGCCTCTGTTCTTCTCACCCTATGACAGCTGGAACAGGCCACAAGCTCTCTTTGACCCTGGATTGGATAAGCGGCTAAGAAGATGGATGGATTGTCTGTGGGTTCAACAGTACTAGCTACTTAACTGAAAAAACAGATTCCTGCATGACAGCATTAACACATCCAGTTTCACCGTCTTCTTTCTGTTATCATAATCATTGTGTATTAAATCCCATTTAACAGAAAATAAGTGATCACCTATTGAATTTGAACAAAAAGCTCTGAATTACCATGCAGCACATGTTCACACTTCAAAATGTACCTCATGCTGCTACAGAGAAAAATTTATTGTGCAGATGATGTGGTTTACATTGAGGGGTTTTTATTGAACAAGTGTCAAGTGTGAAAAGGCCTGATGAAAAGCTCTTTGTGACTGAGTACCTCCATAACTACAAAGCAATTCTCCTGTCTGGTGCTTTTATGTTCTCAAATGGAGCTGAATCATAGTTTGTGTTGCAGCTCATATTTGTCTCTAATTCATTTAAAACAACGTCCTGAGTTTAAACATGCTTCGTGTTTGTTTACCTGTCTTTGATGCTTAGATAAATAACACATATATATAGTAAGTGTATCAAGCTAAGATCAATAATTGATTTGATATTGCTCAGTAAGATGTTGGTTGATGACTGCTGTGTGAAATGGTGAGATAATAGAGCCAATCGGCAAAAAGTGAACAGAAGTAAGAAAGAAGTGGTGCAGTGGTTTCCTGCAAACATGAGCCTATCCACAAACGCACGGTGCCTTTTGTCTGTTGCAGTTGGCAATTGCAGAGAATGTTTTTTCCTCCAAGGTAGATCTTTATGAGATAAATGGAAAGTATGAATTCCATTACCAAACACAGCTCACAATTAAAGCAGTAATTTGACTCAAGTTTGTTCCACTCGGAAATAACGGCTCCACCTGCTAGATGAGCCAAGATTCAGAAACAGAGCATTTTGTTATTTTCAATTTGTTTTCGAAAAGGATTCATAACCAAATAGTTTTGAGCAGCAGCTAAGATCTGTGTATATTGGCAGCTCATTATTGTATCGTAGTAATATAGTGAAACTATAATGAGCTTAATTATTAATTATGTGGTGCTCTTTTAAAACACAAGTTACAAAATGCTTTAAAAAGGTACATACCATAAATTCCTGTTAAAATGTAATCTAGGTAATTTTGGAAAGTGTTAAGGCGATGACAAGAACATGAAGAAAACAAACTTTATGATCTAAACATCTGTTTATTGCATTCAACTGCAGCTGAACTAGGGCAGGACTCTACTTTCATCTAATACGACATTGCACTACAATCTGGTGGATTCAGTCAATGCAGCGTGCACTTTGCCATGAGTCAAACTTGAGAGGAAGATGAATACTGATGGAAAGGCTATGAAGCACACATACTAATGTGGAAAGACAGGCGTTCTAGGGAATGGGATAGTAAACAGAGGCTGAAATACCTGGAAAGTGACAAGTGAAACTGAAAGAAATCACGCTTGGTTGCAACGACAATCACAAAAAAAGGGAAAAGACCAGGCTCTTAATCCTCGTGCTTTCCATGTAGCTACAGCAACTATCAAATTGTAATATGTTAGCTTAAGTCTTAGACATAGCAGTGCATTTTCTAGTTTCTTACTATAGCAGCTACACTAAAACTTTCCAGGCAAAGCTTCCTGCTGGTGTTAAATTTAAACTTTGGTTAAATCTTGCAATGATCAATTTCAAAAACTGTCTTTAAGTTACACAAGCTTCAAATTACAGCACAATCATGTTAAAAGCACAAAACATTGAAAAAGAATTCAAAATAAGTGGCAGAATTAGATGTGATAACATCTGAAAATGATATTCAAAAGGGCATCAATTTAGCTGAATTTGTGTGTTCATGTCCAAGTGGGTTAAAAAAAAGTGTCTAAAATGAAAAACCTTGCTCTTTGTTCATTGAGAATAAAGCAGCCAGCACATCCATGTAATCAAAATGCTTCCTAGTATAAAGGCATGCTGTTAGTGATTAAATTTTAAGAATGTCTTGATGCATTCTCAATCATCCAAGAAAGTAAATCTCCAAAAGTTGATTCTGTTCATCTGGACGTAGCTTTTTGTGGGAGAAACGTTTCGTCACTCATCCAAGTGAGTTCTTCAGTCACAGCTGACTGCAGGTTTCCCCAACCTTATAAACAGTACATTTGCATAATGACTGAAACCAGCGCACTGAAGGAACAATGGGCTGGGAGGTCAGTTCCTTAACCGTAATTATGCAAATTCTCATGACCATTGATCAACAACCACTGACCAAAACCCACTGATCAAAGACCACTGATCAATGGCCATGAATACCATTCACAGAGAGTTGGGGAATGGCTGCAATCACAGCATTGTAAAATGGCGAAAGATGTACCCTTAGGCCCCCTCCTCGATTCAGAGATGGTCTTTCCCTTTTCAAATGGCCTCCTTGACTCCGCACTCCAACCATATTCTTCAAATTATGGGGTTTTCAAAGAATTTCCTTATTCTCACCACACTCAAGCTTCCTAGATATTTCCAAGCATTAATTGCTTTCTTGTGTGCTCCAAGTAGTTTCTCTAATGCATCCATGCCAGTTTTGTTGGATTTATCTACTCCCTACTGGATTTGGATTTCTTTTCCACAGTAACTGGCCTCTAACTTATGACCTCAGCCACCTAATAAATATTTGGATTTAAAACTTTTTTATGGTCTCTTGTGTCCTGCATTTGTGTCCTCTTTCCAGTCCTTCCACTGTTAAATGAATGGCTGTTCTTTGCTATTTGTGCCCATGCTACATCACCCTGGGCACAGACATTATAAAACTTCAACCTACCTACAATTGCAACCTACATTTTTCTTTGATTTTTTTTTCTCAAATTTGCACTCCCCTTTTGTGTCCAGTCTCTTGGTCTTTCCCTGATATGTTGCTCCTCAGCATCCTCAGTGCGCAGTCATTCATGTCTGTTTAAGTTTGTCAAATTTTGGTGTCTTTGTTGCTCTCTCTCTGTCTCATGACTTTCATGTCTGTTCCACTTTTAGTGTCCAGCCAGTTTGTCCCCTGGTCTGTCATGTGTGTTTTCATGTCTGTTATCCCCTGTCCTAGTGTCAAGCTCATGTGTCTTTTTCTGAGTCTCAATGTGGTTCTCACTTCCTGTTTTACTTTGACAGCCCCTCGTGTGTGTTACGTTTAATTTTCCTTCCCCTGTTTTGTTAGTTGTATTTGTTCCAGCTGTGTTTTCCTCCTTTTGCTCATCCTCTCATTATCCTGTATATTTAGGTCCTTAGTTTTCCTCTGTTACTTGCCAAGTTGTCATTCCCTCTTTGTGTGTGTGCCCTGTTTGCTCTGTTATGAAATCAGTGAGTTCTAGTTTTCAGTTTAGGCTGTGTTTCTTGTTGTTTTGCATATTGTTTCTTGAGCTCCACCAATAAACCTATTTAAGTTCTGTTAAGCCTGTCTGCCAAATCCTGCATTTTGGGTCCTCTCTCTCCCTGCCAAATGACAGAGTGAGGCTTTCAAGGCTGCAGATTTACTGTTTCGCTGGAAAATGAAGATAGTACAGCCAAGTTTGAAACTCTACCACTGTACATGATCGGACCAGCACTTCTGTGCTACATCACCATTCTTACAGTATGTTAGCCATGTTGGACAAAAAAAAACCAAACAACAAACATTAAGACCACATCTTGATAAATATGGAAGCATCTAATTTATACAGCTTTTTCCAACCAACACCAGTGAAAAACTGAGTAGAACGGATGCCTTTTAAGAGGCTTAAGAGTTTCTTAAGAAACTGACAAATAGGTACAAGAAACATTCTACAAATACTGAGTGGCAGTGAGTTAATGAAATGCTACAGATTAGACTGTGTAGGGATACGCTGTAGAGATGCAATCACATCTCCCCAACACAATCAGACTATAGTGCTAAAAAAGCGATCATAAGACTAATATATATGGTAACGGGAATAATGCAACAGTGCTGGAGTAATGAATTGGGTCTGTTCAATATTCCATTGGCAGAGTAATTACACAAAAAAGCACTTTCACAGTGTCACATTGTAACATGGTCATTTTATCACACAGACTTAGGACTGTGATCAGCTTTTTACCCCCTCACAATTAAATAAATAATCCCACTGACACGTCTTCCGAGGAGGAAGCAGAGTCTGGGGATGAGGGGAATGACCCGCCAATTTCCGGGGGCGAGGTCACTGAGGCAGTTAAACAACTCCTTGGTGGCAGAGCCCCTGGTGTTGATGAGGTCCGCCCCGAGTTCCTGAAGGCTCTGGACGTTGTAGGGCTGTCCTGGTTGACACGCCTCTGCAATGTTGCGTGGAGATCAGGGGCAGTACCTGTGGACTGGCAGACCGGGGTGGTGGTCCCCATCTTCAAGAAAGGGGACCGGAGGGTGTGTTCCAACTACAGGGGGATCACACTCCTCAGCCTCCCTGGGAAAGTCTATGCCAGGGTGCTGGAAAGGAGAGTTCGTCCGTTAGTCGAACCTCGGATACAGGAGGAACAATGCGGTTTTCGTCCTGGTCGCGGAACACTGGACCAGCTCTTTATCCTCTCCAGGATACTTGAGGGTGCATGGGAGTTTGCCCAACCAGTCTACATGTGTTTTGTGGACTTGGAGAAGGCATTCGACCGTGTCCCTCGGGGTGTCCTGTGGGAGGTGTTGCGGGAATATGGGGTGTCTGGCCCATTGCTACGGGCCATTCGATCCCTATACAACCGTTGCAAGAGCTTGGTTCGCATTGCCGGCAATAAGTCGGACTCGTTCCCGGTGGGTGATGGGCTCCGCCAGGGCTGCCCTTTGTCTCCGGTTCTGTTCATAATTTTTATGGACAGGATTTCTAGGCGCAGCCAAGTGGCGGAGGGCTTTCGCTTTGGTGGCCTCAGAATCTCATCTCTGATTTTTGCAGATGATGTGGTTCTGTTGGCTTCATCGGGTGAGGGCCTCCAGCTCGCACTGGAGCGGTTCGCAGCCGAGTGTGAAGCAGCGGGAATGAGGATCAGCAGCTCCAAATCTGAGGCCATGGTTCTCAGCTGGAAAAGGGTGGAGTGCCCACTCCGGGTCGGGGATGAGTTCCTGCCCCAAGTGGAGGAGTTCAAGTATCTCGGGGTCTTGTTCGCGAGTGATGGGAGAAGGGAGCCGGAGATCGACAGACGGATTGGGGCTGCAGCTGCAGTAATGCGGACGCTGCACCGGTCCGTCGTGGTGAAGAGGGAGCTGAGTGTAAAAGCGAAGCTCTCAATTTACCGGTCGATCTACGTCCCTACCCTCACCTATGGCCACGAGCTGTGGGTAGTGACCGAAAGAACGAGATCGCGGATACAAGCGGCAGAAATGAGCTTCCTCCGAAGAGTGGCTGGCCTCTCCCTTAGAGATAGGGTGAGAAGTTCGGCCATCCGGGAGGGGCTCAGAGTAGAGCAGCTGCTGCTCCACATTGAAAGGAGCCAGCTGAGGTGGTTCGGGCATCTGACAAGGATGCCCCCTGGGCGCCTCCTGGGTGAGGTGTTCCAGGCATGTCCCACCGGGAGGAGGCCCCGGGGCAGACCCAGGACACGCTGGAGAGATTATATCTCTCGGCTGGCCTGGGAACGCCTTGGTATTCCCCCGGATAAGCTGGAGGAGGTGGCTGGGGAGAGGGAGGTCTGGGCCTCTTTGCTTAGGCTGCTGCCCCCGCGACCCGGCCCCGGACAAAGCGGAAGAAAATGGATGGATGGATGGATGGACAATTAAATAAATCCACAAAGTATCAGCAATGACAGCTGGTGTGAATACTGAGGAAGGTCTGTCTTTTCAAACATTTTACAAAAATGTATGGCTAAAGTATAGCTTCTAGCTCAGTTTGGTATGAGTCTACATAACAAAAATATTTTAGTTCTTCTTTTGACTCCTTTCAGGATGGCTCAGCAAGTAAATTGCCTCCTTCCCTTGCATTCTTGTAATGTGCATATTTGATTTGGCGATAATTTTTAAGCTGAATGCCCTCTCTAATACAACCCTATCTGGGCTTGGGTCAGGCATGTGGGGTACACTGGCTTGAGACCTCCTTATAGCTAGCATTTCCTTTTAACCTTGAAAAAGATACTGGCAATACCAATGGACTGCATAAAAACATGGACACTGTAATGACACATATAAATAGGGATGGGAATCCAGAGCCAGTTCTTGTAGCTAACCAGTAGTTTCCCGTAGTTCAATCCTTTGGAATTGTTTGTCTTCCTACAAATTGATTCAGGCATTTCACTTGTTGATTTCAATTTGTGTGTGAGAGGAAGAAAATAGTGATGCAGTCTACAGCATGGCTATGGATATAACTTTTATTTTTATTGTGCGAAAAGACATAAGACATAAGACAGAAACTACCACAACACGCTGCTAACACAACTTCAACTCTTGAAAGCAACTGCACAGAGAGCATGCTAATGCTAAGCTAGCAAAGAAGCCTGAGGAGAGAAGAGCTGAGGAGAATGCGGACCCCAGTAGTCCAGGAGCCAGACCCTTAACTTCATCAGGTAACAAACATTACCTGTTCATATTTCTACAGTAGGATTGTGATGATCGCTTTAAAATCTCTTGTGCTGATTTTTATCTTTGTTTTGTGCTGTTGGCTTTGCGCTCAGACCTAAGTTCAAAGAGAAAGATTACTGGTGTTCTCATTTGGATAGGGATTTATCCTGGTGTGTAACATCAGGTTTATATTGTTTAATGGCAATTATGAGATATTAATTATTAATAATTGACATATGAAATTATCTTGTGGGCCAGATATAATTGTGTTGGCACCCGTGTATTAGTGGATTGCATAGACACAGATGTTATTTATTATTAGTTTTAAGTGATGATAACATGTTAGAATTTCACACACCAAACGTCTTGGCTGTGCTGATAATACATTTAACCACACAAGTCATATGTGTGATTCCATTGAGAATGTTGTGCTTTTCCTTGGAGGGACACTTTTTGTAATTCTGTTTGCAGACGTTTCAGTCAGTCATCGCTGGGGTCCTTTAACCAAGGTCTGCCTCAGCCCATGTTTTCTTCCAAAAACATGAAACTACAATCTGTGTCTGGCTGAAACTGATGAAAGCTTGAGCATAGATTTGGCATTCCAGAAAATATTTGTATCGCTTATAGCATGTAGGCCATTGCTAATTGTTTACCATATAAGTAAGATGGTTCTCATGAACATGGCAGATGTTAAGAGGTTTAACAAATAATAAAATAGATGACAGAATAAAGGATTCCCTTGTTTGTCAGCACTGTGGTTTGGAAAGAAAAAAAAAGTCCAAGATATGGTAAACTACAGCCTCTTTGACTACTTTAAATCACACCAACCTTTGTCCAGGTCCAAGAATAAAGATGTGGAGCATGAATTAACATACTGAGAATGAGCTAAATATGTCTACTTGTAATGTTTATTTGTCACATTTGTGGAGCAAAGGGAAACAGTCTGATCAAATAATTTCTTCTATATAACAGGTATCGAAGAATGTCAGAGTCATGTTTCCATTCAAATGCTGCAGACGAAGCAGAGGCTTCTGTTTTAAGTAGACTTTATCCAGTTGTCAGTCCATTCCCTTGTTTAGATATTTACTCTTAGAAAAAACTAACTGTATTGGAGAGACTGTGGTGATGAAGAGGATTAGCTGTATTTATGCTCCCAGACGTTTGTCTGGAAGTGCGTAATCACCAGTGAGCATACTCCATGATGCCAATCCTGGGGGGAGGTAAGCCCAAGATTTGGGGGGGCGGGGGGGGGATCTCAGTATTCAGAAAAGAAAAACAAAAAGCAGGGAAGTCTTTGATGGGATTACAGTCAATAAACAAACACCAGGAGGAAAAAGCAGAGAGGCTTTATCTTTGCCGGTTCTCTGAGACCACAGAGCCTGCTTTGTACACCTGGTAATTTGTTGATATAAAGACCACATCTTTGGCAAGTAATTATAGGCCTTCCATCACTTTCCAAGAGATTGTTCCCCATCACTGTTAGCTTAAAAGCTCTTGTGGGGCTCGCAATCAGAATTTATTTAAATTCTGTTAACCCAAATCACGTATATAGGCATGAAAAACAATTGTCCTCATGTGAGGAAGGAAAAAGGAGCTAAATAAATAATTGCACACCTAAATGCCAAATCCTGTCAGCACTGGTGAGTTAAACCGCAGCTCACTCTGATCCAAACCCATTTCATCACCCATCAGTTTGTTCTCCAGAGCCTAAAAACAGAGGAGGGGAAAGAAAAACAGTCAGGGATGAGGCAGAGTTCACGCTGTGCCATGGATGGTCTATTCTGCTGGGCCCCCAGCTGTCTCTCTTGGTTGATCTGAGCCCCCCAGCTGGGGTGGCCACCAGGCTGCTGTTATCAAAGCCGTCTGATGTCTCGTTCAGACGGGACTATAAAGAGCCTACGTGTCCTTTTGTAAATATGTCCCTTCAGTGGTCATTCAAATGAGGTGTGTGCGAGGCATGCTAATTTTTTCCCATTCATCTGGCCAGTATGACAGATAATGCTTTAAAAGCTGCTTCACTGACACAAAATCATGTATTGAATGTGTTCAGTAATTTCAGGGAAAGACTGATGTAATGGTACCGTGGCATACTAAGTGTGGATTGCAACGTTCTACAGCAGTTTGAGCTGTAGAGAAATGTGACATGGGAATTGGGAGTCTGGGGTGGAAGTGCAGTGAAAAGTTGAAGCGGAAGGAGGCAGGCAGTCAGCTGGTCTGTAAATGTTACAATCACAGATTTACATTTAGTAATTTAACAGACCTAATGAAAATCACAGGCTTCTGGCCACATGAATCTTGCATGTGCAAACTGAATCAAATTTGCTCATGTAGTTATTGTTTTCTTAATGTTCCTCTCATGTTATCCATATAAACAAAAACTTAAATGAATACTAGCATTGCACAGATTCCAACAGTATAACTCATATCACAGAATGAACAGAGCTAACATAATAACATGTTAACGAACAGTTAAAATAAGTATCTTTTTTACTCAGAAGCAGTAAAATCTTCACTGATGCTAACATTTCTGGACTAGTGCTACCTTTACTATGAGAGCATAGCCATTTGAAAAATGGCTGCTGCGACTTTTCATTGTCAAACACAAACCTGATTAAAGGCCAAGTTATTAAGAAGGCATTATTGAATTTGATATAGAATTTATGATTATTGTAGGTACAAAAAGCCATAATCAGCAGAATTTAACATAAAAAAATTGAAATATTTCACTTTATGTGACTACTTTATCATTGCATGTATAAAAAAAAACATCGAGAACAAAGCATCTAAAAATAAACAAGGTGTTACGTTACTCTTATTAAAATATGGATATCTTAGTAATTTAATATTCAAAGCTAGTGTGTCATTTATTCATATGAAAATGTTTGCCCGTTTTCAGCCAAGCCAAACTGGTGTGGAGACCAATTCAAGTTACTTTGAAAGACTCTGTACAAACCAGTGGCCAGGTGCGTAAAACCACAGGATGATCATTATGCCAAGGCTCATTTCCTCCTCTCAACATCTTGTCAAATGATACAATAGCTATCCAGACACTAGAGGTGGTTCAGCACATGCTGGGCTCAATCAAATAAGCTGCAATATGCACCAGGTTTGTGGAAGAGAGAATGTTGCAAAGCTTTGAATAGTAAACCCAGCTCCAAATTGTAAATTGACAGAGAGTAATCCCACCAATTCCACAGAAAGATTAATGCAACAATTCTGTGGCATACTAAGTCTGCTCTGTTATTTACTGAACTCCAAGAGCCCAGGCATTACTGCACAACTATGAGAGGAAAATCAGATTACTTTCAGCATGAGGACTGTATTCAATCACTGACCTTTAGATCTCAAAAAAATCGAGGGGGATATACCATCCTCTCATTCAAATGAACCTGTAATGGAGAGTCATGCATAAATGATGGATGAGATCTGCACTGAATCTCACTGCCACAGAAAGCGTCTCCGCTGTTCATGCAACTTCTGATTTTGCTATCTCAAAAAGCAGTTCATTATCCTTTCACTGTTAACTCTGTAAAGAGAAAGGAAGAAGAGGAGCATTCAAATATTACCAGTCAGCGGTATCTATCATCAAATGATGACTCAAACACAGAATTCAAAAAACGTGTACCTACGTGGAAGGTTAGTTAGAGATGATCACAGTTAACTCTAAGCTCTTTGCTCCTGCAATAATCAGTAGTTCTGAAAAAAATAAAAAATTATAACTTTCTAAATGTCTGAAATTACTTTCTCTAATCTTAAAGTGATGAAGTCCTTGAGAGTGATGAACACACAGAATAAGAAGCTGTCTCTGATATTTCCCTTAACTCTGCAAAAACATTTTAGCATCTTTCACCACATTGTGTTGGCGTAGTACTGCACAACTTAATGAGAGAAGACAGCTGTTTCCAGCCAAAAATGTTCTGATAAAACCATCTGACTCTACATGCCCAACCCTGACTGGAACACAAAGTTAGCAGCAAGCTGGTATTAGAGGAAAGGAACCAGATTTTTCCCTCTAGGATTGGTGTTTACCAGTACATGGTGAGTTAAAATGAAAAGTACACCAGCTGTTATTAGGTGGACAGAAAAATCCAGCAACACTGCAAAAAGTAGGTCTAATGAGAAAAAGAACATGAGCTTCCAGACAGGTAGCTAGGTTAGAAACAATGAATGAAAGCTAAAATTACTACCCAAGCTGTTCACTGTAATCATTTATGACAGGCTACCAAGGATGTACTTTGGGAACTAGATAGTGGAGTCAAGAATGGCTCCCTTTCACTCAAATGATAATTGCTTGTCATGTGCATATTGTAAGCAAGAAAATCTGCTAGGTGTACTACTTTTGTAGCCCATTGCGCACCTGCTGGTGTACACCTCTTGGACAGTAAAGCATAGTTTCAGTATCCATTTTACAAAGATTAAGAATAAACCTGATTTGCTGTTCAGGATTGTCCTGTCGACAGTTTTAGGTTTTTGACAGTCAACTTGTTTAGGGTGGTTATCTATAAGAACAGTGCCGTTGCTAGTAATTTAGCAGTTTTTTTTTGAAAAAATATTCAATGTCTCACAGGAAGAAGGTTCTCGCTTTAAAACTATTGATTTGTTGATATTTTGTTGTGGAGTTGACATGTTCTGCAAAGGAGAAGGAAAAAGGTCTGCATGCTATTTGGCTCAAATATATTGATTTAATTTAACTTTTTAAATTTACATTTCATAGTCATCCACATCCTAGTACTGATACTGTTTTGTATTTAGTGAAGAATACATAAAAAAAAAATACAAAACACTAAAACAAAAAGATATATTTCATAAGAACCGTAAGGAAAACATTTGAGAATTTTATGTTGAACCATGTATTTTTGTGCAATTATCACAGTAAACAGTAATACAAACCATGTTAGGATACAGTATATACAAGTACAAGTCTAACAATGTTAATAGGATAGCAGTCAGGGAGAGACTGTGCTCACGGACAATAGTTTGGCAGTAAACCAAGGTGCTAATTAAGTAGTCCCGTACAATGTTAAATACAGAAGCCCTCTGCAAAGGTGAGAGGAAGCCAATAACTCTTAGAACAAGGTCACTGTGTTCAACATGATCACTCTTCATTCCACCCAGCTGAACATGGAGATAATCTCATGCATCTTTAATCCTGCTGTACTATGCTTGGACCGTGGAAAAAGATTGAATGTAGAACAATGAAAACAGACACACACACACACACACACACATACTGCAGTGAAGGCTAAATGCAGAAAAACTCATATGCTGAGCTGTCTTTGTACATTTACATGCATGTTATCCTCCACTGCTCTATGCTTTAAATTTAAGCTGCGCTGTCATCACAGACTAAATTGCTAATTGCATCTGTAAATTGTTACATAACCCAGTAAACACAACTGTGCTTCAGCACAGTTCTGATGAGGTTTTAATAAAAGAGCTGTTTTGATAAAGTGCAGATATAATTCTTTGCTAGAGCTGCTTGTAGAGCTTTAAGACAGTAAATCAAAACCCTGTGAATATACATCCTTATACTCTTAAAAATGGGTTGCTCAATACATTCCAGAAATTTATTTTTATATATCTTTGTTTTTGTTTTTTTGTTTTTTTTTCTACCTCACAGTATCTAGTACCATAATAGCTGTGTGACAAAGAAGGCCAGTCTGACCAGACACAATTATCTTATCTTATTCAAATGAATTACCCAATTATGTGCTGCTATCCATTGTTTACAAGAGATGTATCCTACTGGCACTGGTGAGCCCCAGTATTTTCCGCCAGCTTCTCAAACTGGTTAATATTTCTGTTTATTTAGGAAAAATCTCCATGACTATTTTTTTAATTACCAAGAACTCTACTTATAATCAGAGTCAGTGCCCTCATAGAATAAATGCATGTCATTTGGTCTGATACCAAAACACGTTTAAAGTTTTTACATGTCACTTGTGACCTGCTTTATGTGAGGATTACTGTTCATATCTATAACTTTAAATGGAATTTTTACCTAGTTAGCATATCTAAATGATATCTTTCTAATGAAGAGATGTAAGGCCAAAATACATGTGATATAGTTAATTTGAAAGGAGATATCTAAATTAAACTTAACCCTAAGGGTAAGTCTTTGTGGATGTTCAGAGGGTAAAACATTAGACTTGCCTTGGTACCAAACAAAACAGCATCCATTTGTTCTGTGGGGATACCATGTCTATATACTCTGTATATTACATATTATTATGGAAATAATCTATAATGGATATATTCAATTTCAATTCAGTTTTATTTATATAGCTCCAAATCACAACAACAGTCGCCTCAAGGTGCTTTATATTGTAAGGTAGACCCTACAATAATACATACAGAGAAAACCCCAACAATCATATGACCCTCTATGAGCAAGCACTTTGGTGACAGTGGGAAGGAAAAACACTTTTAACAGGAAGAAACCTCCAGCAGAACCAGGCTCAGGGAGGGGCGGGCATCTGCTGTGACCGGTTGGGGTGAGAGAAGGAAGACAGGATAAAAGACATGCTGTGGAAGAGAGACAGAGATTAATAACGAACATGATTCAATACAGAGAGGTCTATTAACACATAGTGAGTGAGAAAGGACTGGAAAGGAAAAACTCAATGCATGGGAATCCCCCAGCCTAACTATATAATTTAGCAAAAAGGAAAGTTTGAAGCCTAATCTTAAAAGTAGAGATAGTGTCTGTCTCCCAAATCCAAACTGGAAGCTGGTTCCACAGAAGAGGGGCCTGAAAACTGAAGGCTCTCCCTCCCATTCTACTTTTAAATACTCTCGGAACAACAAGTAAGCCTGCAGTGTGAGAGTGAAGTGCTCTAATAGGGTGATATGGTACTACAAGGTCATTAAAATAAGATGGGGCCTGATAATTTAAGACCTTGTATATGAGGAGCAGGATTTTGAATTCAATTCTGGATTTAACAGGGAGCCAATGAAGGGAAGCCAAAACAGGAGAAATATGCTCTCTCTTTCTAGTCCCTGTCAGGACTCTTGCTGCAGCATTTTGGATTAACTGAAGGCTTTTCAGCGAGTTTTTTGGACATCCTGATAATAATGAATTGCAGTAGTCCAGCCTGGAAGTAATAAATGCATGAACTAGTTTTTCAATATGTTGAAAGATGTTGCGCAAATGGAAGAAAGCAGTCTTACATATTTGTTTAATATGTGCATTGAAGGACATATCTTGTTCAAAAATGACTCCAAGGTTCCTCACAGCGTTACTGGAGGCCAAGGTAATGCCATCCAGAGTAAGAATCTGGTTAGATACCATATTTCTAAGATTTTCAGGGCTGAGTACAATAACCTCAGTTTTATCTGAATTAAGAAGCAGAAAGTTAGAGGCCATCCAGGTCTTTATGTCTTTAAGACATTCCTGCAGTTTAACTAATTGGTGTGTGTTATCTGGCTTCATGGACAGATAGAGTTGGGTGTCATCTGCATAGCAGTGAAAATGTATGCTATGTCTTCTAATGATACTGCCTAAGGGAAGCATGTATAATGTAAACAGAATTGGTCCTAGTGCTGAACCCTGTGGAACTCCATAGTTAACCTCAGTGTGTGAAGAGGACTCTCTATTTACATGAACAAATTAGAGTCTATTAGATAGATATCATACAAACCACTGCAGTGCA
This sequence comes from Mchenga conophoros, assembly GCF_057382185.1. NCBI lineage: Eukaryota > Metazoa > Chordata > Actinopteri > Cichliformes > Cichlidae > Mchenga > Mchenga conophoros. Next base: position 9,177,913 of record NC_140537.1, read on the forward strand.
GTACCTATAATACCTACAGCATGCTCTAATTTGTAAGAGACTTTGTAACACATTCAAAGAGCTTGAAGTAGAATAAATGCTACTATATATTAACTGATATACAAGGTGTGCAAGTATCTAAGTGTTTCATCAAATGCACATCAAATGTGCACAATATCCAGGAGTATACGAAAAGAACACTGGACAAATATTTCATATCTTCCAGCTCAAAATGTTGTATTTGGTGACATCAAATGTGTAATGTATGGACACTTGCAAACCTAATAAGTACTATAACTAACAAATTTTAGTATTCCAACAAGCAGGTATAGTACAAGCATGGTGATATTAGCAGCTGGTAACAGAACTCTAGTCTTAGAGTTAGTGTACATGTCATTGTAACATCAGATATTTAATAATATCCCTTTTTATCCAGAATACCTTTTCACAACTCCCAGACAATGAAACTGAACTTATCAGTGTTAATGAAAGCTAAGTGTATAACCGTATTAACATAGCCAGGAACATTATCATCAGACCTTACTATACTGATAGTTGCACTACTGTAATTGATTAGGTTCCCAATGGACACTAAAGCAGAAATCCATGGAGGAAATGTAATCTGCCCTCCTGGGATACAAATCACAAAGCTACACTCCTAACAGTGACATATGGAATATGTAACAGTCCAAGAGACACTCTTTTTTTTTTTTTTTGGTGGTGGTGGTGGGTGGGTGGGGGGGGAGAAAAGCAGATTGAAGCTGCAGGAATAAATATGCAGCTGATTGTTTTGTTTGCAATATGTGATAGAAGTTGGTTTTGATCAGCTGATATTACACACATGTTCTGCATGAAGGAACACTATGCATAAACAATGGGGCATATCTTTGGACTAAAAGGGCATGTCTGTTATTTAAAAAGCAGCATGTCCTGTGGGTCTTTTGCATTCCGCTTCACTGAGACTATTGACATGGGAGAAATTAGTACCCTGCCTATTCTGAAAGGTTTTCTTCCTGTGTGATTCTTGACCATTGATGCACAATATTTCAAAAGAAATATTTACATAGATTTGAGAGGCTGACAATCATGACTTGATTACCACTGATGCTTTATTTTATTGAAACTTTTGTGGGGGTTTTTTTCATCAAACACATCCGATGGGGTAGGCACCCATGAGGAAACACCAAACAGTATATTATATAGACAAAAGGCTGCATTAGGAATGCTAATATGTTTTAGAGTGCAGCCGTTCTCTAACATATGCCATTTGATATGGGGCTTTCATTCAAAGTGCATGATAGTACGATGAGCTTGCATATCATATCAGCATATGTAGCCCCAGTGGGAATCCACCCTTAACCCTAGCGTTGTGAAAGCAGTCCTTGTTAGGTCTGAGCTACATAGTGCTAGAGTGTTTTAGAGCATCACAGTTCAATAGTATATCAAAAAGCACATGTTTGCTGTGTATCTGCCTTTGTGCTTTATTGTGAAAAAGGTTTGTTTTGCTGCTAGTTTTTTTTATCAGTGTTGGAGTTGGACGGTAGTTTATTTCTATTCAGCTATAAACATACCTAACAGTATTACAGTGTTTTGCTTGTTTACATTTTTGAGGTGACTAGGTGCTGAAAGAAAAAACGTCAACAGAACATTTGAACTGTTAGCATTTGACAGAGATGCTATGGTTAGCATGTTGCCAAAAAGGTGCAAAGTTACATATTCAAACATTACCAACATTAGTATAATGTAAATTTGTGTTTGCCCTCCTGACGAGTGCTCAAAGTTCACTAATGATTCAGTAAAGGACTAGATGTTATAATCCCTGATAATTCATTGCTTTAAATGAAGAAAGTTTTGAGGGATGGCTGTTATGAGGAAAGGCAGCCCAGAAATTTTACCAGCGGGACACATCGTTGTATGCCTCAACTTCACAGGGTGTTGCCCTGTGAAGTTGATGCTCAGACCTCTACATTGGAGAGACCAAACAGCCACTTCACAAGCGCATGGCACAACACAGAAGAGCCACCTCCACAGGACAAGACTCAACAGTCCATCTGCCTCTTAAGAATAAAAGGACACTCTTTCGAGGATGCCAATGTTCACATTTTGGACAGAGAGGACAGATGGTTTGAAAGAGGAGTGAAAGAAGCCATCTATGTCCACTGTGAGCGACCATCTTTGAACAGAGGCGGTGGTTTACGACACCAACTGTCTGCCATCTATAATCCAGTTTTGAGTTCCCTCCCCAGACGCCTTAACGCCCACTCACATCCTGGGCCATCTGACCTCAGGAATTCGCATGATAAGGTGGGGCCAGGTTTCACAATGAGCTCACCCAAAACTCTGGCTGATTGGTACCCACACCCATTTTCACACCTTGGCTCAGGCGATTAGAGGATCATCAGGGGGTGCTTTTGTCCCTCTGTGGGGGGATACTCCCACTAGGTTTAAATCTGGGACTCCCCACCATTTGACCTTAGAACTGAAGAAGCTTCTCGGATGAGAGGTGAAACGTCTTCAAGCAACTTAAAGAAGTCCAGACGCTTTTCTTTGCAATCTCCTTTGTCTCTAGTTTATGTTAAATTGTTATTTCTCTTCTAATTTCTGCTGTATGTTTTGGTCTCCACCAAATACGAAAATTTTTGGTCCCTTACAGACTAAATATATCAACCACCTAGCTGAAAAATTTATATTTGCGGACTAGAAGATAGATAAACCATAATGGACTCAACAAGCTCTAAGCAGGGTTTCCATCAAGCCTGGTGGCCCCACTTAAACTGACCCAAGCAGTGGAATTTTATGTGCTTATTTTGAAAAATGCTACAACACTTAAGTTCGCTAGTTTACCATAAAAAATGGAAGAATATAGAAGATAAAAAGGGGAATAAATTAAAACAAGTACTAAAGAAAGCACGCAGTTTCCCTTATCCTGGGTAATGGTACACATTAGAACTGCACGATTTTGCATAAAATGAGAATCACAATTATTTGGCTTAGAATTGAGATCACGATTCTCTCACGATTTTCTTTTCCAGTATAAATATTTATTGCGCTTATTAACTGCACATCAACTTCGTAACAGTTGAGACTGAACATAAAAACAATAAATAAACATAAAAACAACAAATGTCTTACGTTTTGTTGTTGCCGCAAAATGTTGTACTGCTTGAAATTCCATCTCCACCGTTGCTCGACACTGCGTGTATAGAGCAGGTAGTGCAACAATAGAAAAATAGTTGCGGGACGGCACTGTGTAGCGTTTGTCTAGGGTGTTGATCATTTTCCTAAATCCCTCGTTTTGCACAGTGTTGATGGGAGCCATATCTTTGGTCAGGTGATAAGTGATAGCCTCCGTAATTTCTTTGTGCCTGCGGGAGTTCGACGTGTATAGGGAAGCGCTGTATAAGGTTCCCGTTATTGATGTTTGGGTGGTTGACCGGGACGGATTTTCTCCTGTCACTTTCTCGTCATCCCTGACGTGCTCTCCGTTGTTTTTTACCTACTAATTTTAGCATCACACGGCACAGCTTCTGTATCACGTGGTATAAGGCTCCGCCCTTGTCATTTGTTGAGCAGGAAGAGTGAGCGCTTGTTTTCATGCAGATTACGTCCCGGATCAAAATGCGGTACAATCGTTGTCGTCGTCGTCTTTTTTTTTTTTCTTTTTTTTTTTAAAATCGTTGTCATTTGGAAATGAGATTGCACATAAGTATGAATCGAGATCGCGATCTTCTAACGATTAATCGTGCAGCCCTAGTACACATATAGGTGGGGGAAGTAATTATTTGATTCTGTGCTGAATTTCTAAGTTTCTTCACTTACAAAGAAACGAACAGTCTCTAATTTTATGGTATTTTCATTTTAGTCGAGAGAGACAGAATATAAACCAAAGAACCAAATGAACACATTACATAAAAGTTCTAAATGAATTTGCATGTTGAAATAAAGTCAAATAAATATTTGATCCCTAAATAAAACATTAGTTAGGCTTGGTGGAGAAACTTGGCAAGCACAGCAGTAATGCGTGTCTAGTTATTGGTCACCAAGTTTACACACATCTCAACTTGACGTTTCAGCTCCCCCCACAGATTTTCTATTGGATTGAGATCTAGAGACTAACCAGGCCACTTAGTAACTTTAACGTGCATTTCTTTAGCCACTCTTCTGTTGCCTTTCGTATCTTTTAAGCCATTGACAAGCTGAAAAACCTATCCACAACCATTACTGTTCCATGTGTCTCTTCAATGTTCTAGCTAAAGGAAGGAGGTTCTTGTTTAAGATTTTATAGTACATAGCCCCATTCATTGACTTTTCAATACAGTGAAGTCTTCCTGTAAGGTTATCAACAAACCAACCCCAAACCATAATATTTTCACCTTTGTGTTTGACTATAATGATGGTGGTCTTTGTATTATACTAAGCATTTCTCTTCATTTCTCTTCTTGATTTTGGTTCCATCTGACCACAGCACTTTCTCCCAAGGCTTCTCTGAATCATTTAGATGTTCCCAGGCAAACTCAAGACAGGCCTGTTGGTGAATGTGGTCCCAACTGCCTTCAGATCATTAGATCAAGCTGAGTCTCAATTTCTGCTGCAACATTTGAATGTTAGGAATTCAAATTTGGCTGCCTTATGTCAAAGGTTCATGTTGGTGGTGTAATGGTACGGAGGATATGTTCTTGGTTTGTATTTTAGAAGATGTAATTTCTTGTACTTATACCAAATCAAATAATAATCTAGAGTGGGTAACAACCTTAAAACAATATTGAAAACCCCAGTCATGACTCACCAGGCGCAGCGTGCTTGTGAAGCATTTATTTACAGTGAACAGTTTTTATTTGGCAGCTTTCCAGTTCTCTCTCTACCATTCAGGTCCTGGTGTCACTGAAATAGGGAAGAGCCCGCTGCATCACCCCACCCATGCATATTTAGTTTTTATTTAGTTTTAATGGCTATTTTTGGATTCCTTTTTACAGTAGAGCTATATATGTAAGTTGAAATAATGCTCACTTAGGTTTGTTTTGTTATGTTGCAATAAATAAAAGTCTCATATTATGATGCAGCTCATAATACAGCTCCCTGTAGTCTTTTTTTAATTAGCTTCAGAAAATCTATTTTGGCACAGTCTACTGTAGATAACTATGAGATTATATAGATGAATTCATCATCCTACTCTTCAGAAAGGAGCAACACAACCATTAATTAATCAAAAGCATTGTCTATGACCGATATCAGTCAACAAAATGAGCATGTGTTTGAGTTAGCAGCGGGCTCCGTGCACAACTTCCATGGTTGTCATCTCTTCCCTTTTACTTTAAACATACTTCAGTGATGCCATGAAATAGCTCTCCCAAGTGCTCATTTTATTAACTTGACAAATCTTCCACCATTCCACTGCATCATCACCCTTGATAATCTCACAGCGTGGGTATTCGGGATAGGAATGATATTTCCATGTGAGGCACAGGGGTAGAGTAGCTCTAATGGTATTAAATGATTCGTAACTCGGTTATCAATAGTAATGTCCCTCAGGAGGAGAGTTCATTGCCTCAGCTCTCTGGCAGTTGCTGCTGGAGGGTTGATGTTTGTGTAGCATTAAAGTGTGTCGTCACATAGCAGAGTCAACATTAGAATTCTATTTATTTAAAAATCCAAGGGCCATCCATCTCAGAGTCATATTCCAGGGTTGGGTTAACCGTCCAAGCGGCTAGAGCAAAAATGTCCTGTGTGTCCCTTTTGAAGCTATTTAACTGCAAAACAAACCTGCAGTAGTAGAATATTACCAGGCTGCTTTTGCTACAATGTCTACTAGTTTCTGAAAGTTTGATTATAAGATATCCTGTGGAGTTTTCATGTTAACAGTAAGACATGAATGCTTACTGTTAGAGCAGGCTGTTACTAAAATGCGATGATATTTAGTACTTTTAAATGTAAAATCAGTGTAATTATCGACATTCTAACAACTGTGCATATATATTTGAGCTTGGTTGATACAGTGTGGTCATAAACGGATCGATATGGACTGCATACCCAGGTAGGTTAAGACATTTAAACAATGTTCAATTTGTATTAAGGGGCCCAAAGCAAATATGCACCAAGAAAATATCGTCCATACCATTACAACACCAGCATGAACCACTGACACAAGGCAGCCAAATTGGAATTCCTAACATTCAAATGTTGCAGCAGAAATTGAGACTCAGATCAGACAAAGTTGTGACATATTTCTGTCTTTCCTGTTTTCATCTAATAGGTGTGGTACACTGCATGTCTTCTGCTTTTGTGGCCCATTTCCCAGTAGACCAGCAGTTTCTGAAATACTCAGACCAGAACGTCTTACGCTAACAACCATTCCAAAATCGCTTTCTTCACCATTTTGATGCTTGGTTTGAATTACAGCAGGTCGTCTTGACCATGTCCACTCACTTAATTGCACAAAGTTGCCCCAGTGTGATTGGCTAATTAAATATTTGAAGAAGTGTACTCAAAGACAGAGTTGCTGAGTGAAGTTGCTAAAATATACTAGAATATATCAACAATATCTATTTAACATTTTTTCTAGTATATTGCATTATATTTACTGTAACAACAGTGAAAGCACATATGATATATGTATATATCTCAAACGTACCCAGTTATGAACAGTGGGATAAGAACTTCAAATTTGTATCTTTGTATCTGAGCAAAGGTTCAAAGTCAAAAGTTTAATGAGGGCTTGGAAAGTGAAAGAAAAATTAAAAGAAAACACATTTCCATTAAGGTTCTTTCTCCTGGAAAAAAAAACTGGTGTGACATTTGTCCCATTTATTATGTTTATTCTGTAGTAAGTTAGCACACCAATATCACACATCCCTGTGTTCTTCAACATTTGTTTGACATTCAAAGTCTGGTAGTAGAAGGTGCAAGAACTACAAAGGGGCTTCACCTCATCCCTCCTAAATTCCAAGCAAACTACTATGCCTGAAAGAAACACATGGAGCTGAAATCAAACAGCTCTTGTGGAGTGACTGCACTCCAAATACAGTTAGCTAAAAGATAAGTGATGTATCAGTCACTATTATCTACTACTTTCAGCAATACCAACCAGCAAGCATTAACATGAAGCTCTACTGTTGTGGAAGCTGAAGATGAGAAAGTATTTTCATTATTTCATGTGTTGTGCCTCAAACCGAGAAATCAGGTCAGGTGATACGATCTGGTACCATGTGTTGCAGGCTTGACATTTATTTTGTCTCTGCTTGACAAGGCCATCGGAAAGGCCTATAAATGGCACCTGCATAATTTTAGACAGAAAGATCACCACCACCTGCTTCTGACAGATCCTGTGAACTCACCAAATGTGAGGAGAGTCCCGGTCATCAGAGCCTGTAATTTAGAAAAGGTCAGCGCTAATGAAAGGTTTTGGGCAGAAAGATTCTGACCACCTGGATCTGACGGATCTAGTGGAGCAGGCAGATGTGACAGTAGTGTCTGTGTACTTGTAAGCTGGGTTAGGGTTAGAAATTGATGTAATTTATGGATGATTTGGGACAGAAACTTGGACTTACAGATCTTGTTGATCAGACAGATGTGAAAGCAGTGTCTTTAGCCTTTAGGTTTGGTTAGGGTTGGACAGTTGTGAAAATGATGATAGTTTGGGTTAAATGCATTTGACATTGCACAACTTTGACATTGCACACCATATTGCAAAACAGAGTTTTACATGTGCTTATTCACATGGGCATTTGAAGTCACTTAACTTTAAAACGATATTGTTTAAAAGTAATTATGCACAGATAAAAACAGCTGACAAAAACGTCTGTTTTCCATGCGATATGAGCCACCACTATGCCTACTTGTGAAATTATACCTGGTATGAGATTCTGAAAATTGCTCAGGGTATTAGTTTATGCTGGTCCAGTAAAGCAGAATGCATTTGTATGCAATATATTTTATACACAACCATGAATGAAAGTCTCGGGTGAAAACGACCAAACTTACAACATTCAGGCAGCTCATGGAAATAGTTTCCAACAGTTATTCTGAAATGATCACAACGCAGTTGAAGGTAATCATGTGGTTCATTTGTCTGTTTTCTTTCAATTGGTCGACTCGCGCAGAAATGCAATGCATCATATAAGCACCAGCATAGCAGCTTCTCTTTGCATTGAATATGTATGACTACAAATGCAAACTCTCAGCATGAGTGCACGAGTACAAAAGACATTTGATTGAATGCAGGATCCACATCACCACAAATGTGATACAATGGATGATGTGTAGAAAATGAGTGCATCTACAGGAGAATATTGATAGAAATATTTCTTCCCAGCAGAAAAAATTGTTATCATTTTATTCTCCTGCTAAAGTATATCACTATATGTCCACAGTCTGTAGCAGCGGGACAGGGTGGAGCCTCATACTGTGAGTTTGTCAGTCTGGAAAATGAAACCAGCAGCAAAGTAAATCAGCAGAGTCTAAATTTCTTCTTCTTTTTTTTTTTTTACTTGAATGCACAATCCCCTTATAAAGTAACCTTAGCATAGGAAAGTAAGAGAGACACAGTGTTCATGGATACCTTCCCTGAGGGCAAATTTCTCTTTTTAGTTACCAAAGATCCTTTTGGTGATAGCAGCAGGGGTGAAGATTAAACCTGAAAAACAGCAACACCCGCAGGACTGGATTTTAATTTCTAACTTTGTTTAAGAAAAAAATGCTGCGAATGTGCTAAAGTAATGCAATATCAGCTGGCATATTTCTGTCGTATAAAAATCTAATTTCCAGAAGTAGTTTTCTGCTCCTTTATTGCGTACAGATCAATAAAGGTGCTGGTGCAGCTCCAGTGGTGCGAGGGCAGCCACTGTTTACTGGAGCACGATGGGAACTATTCACACATTAGGTATGAGCAGCATTTATGTCATGAATATAGAGCAGGCCTTGAGGGTGGGGGCTTAATACAGAGGGGTGGTGGTGGTGGTGGGGGGGGGGGGGGGGTGATATGAGGGACCTTGAAAAAGCAGTTAAACATCTACAAAACATCATTTTGCCTCCCACTACCTCGTCAAAGAAGGTGACCCTCTGACATACAGTGAGGATGTTAAACGATACAGATCATCTTTATATGCTCAGTGTATGTTTGATAATGGTTTAAAAAAATAAGGATCCTTGTGTGTGTGTGTATGTGTGCATGTTCTTCCACATCTTTTTATAATGCAGAAAGCGAATGAAAGCATTATTGTGCTGGAATGACTGCCTCCCAACTGAGGTAATATCCTGCAAACGCTTAAAGCATTTAACAGCCGACAGCTGAGAAAAAATATTTATATTCATTTTCACACAAAAATAATATGTAACAACACCTTATGAATAATGCAAAAGAGCAAAATGCGCAAAATGTACTTTTGTCTCATTCTCCCTTAATTCAATTCTAGCTAACTTTGCATTGTTTGCCTTTATCACTGTCTTGTAGCCAAAAAAACAACCAAACAAATACAAATATGAGCAGGGAAATACAGTAATAAGATTTACAGTTATCTGGGTTTAAAAAACAAACAAACCCAACATCGTCTACATAAAACAGATTTTGCACTCTAATTTACATAATCTGCTTGATAACTTTTGTTTTTGCTTTCTCCCACCGCCTGCAATGCTGGTGAACCCATACAGAAGCCCAGTCTGACCGAGTGTGCATTAAATCAAACAGTTATTAACCAAATCACTGCATTTCTGTGCATTTTTGTGTATTAGACAGTGCAGGTGATGGGGAAGTACTCTGTCCCCAGAGAACCCATGCCGATGATATGCTAATGCTCTCTTCACATGTCTGTCAACTGCTGCAACGAGTGTACCTTTGGCGAGAAACTAATCTGAGTTTTATTGGCCTGCCAGAAGAAATTTATACATTACTATTAGATTACAGGGGCTGGCAGCTGTACAGTGCGTAGAACTAATGTACTCTGTCATAGATTGTGTGCATAATGAACTTGGGAAGGAAAGTAGCCAAGGAAAATCTAGCAATGCATGCAGTTGTAATAACACCATCAAAAGCATGGTTCTAGTCAGCAAGCAGGGAAATAGCATCTGTGCGGATGGCTCGGTGCAGCCAGCAGAGTTATCTTTTAAAAACAATACACCCACAGAGCATTTCATGCGCTGCAAGTGGAAGTTTGTGCCATGGATTCATATAAAAAGATCTGATCAAGAGTAATTGAATGTGGAAGCATTTATGCAGCGATACAAGCAGGAAGTAGTTTTGTAGAATGGTGGCATGGGCTTTTGGAGGGCAGTTTTATGTACTCACTAAAATCTCTCTGGAGTTTAGCAAATTGAAAAACATCTCTGACACTGCAGCTGTGGTGACACAGCTCAAAGAAGTTGGTCCAGAAGTTAAACATAGGTAATACAGATACAAATTCAATTCAATTTATTAGTATTCAAATGCTGGTGACTGTGGGAAGAAAAAACTCCCTTTAACAAGAAGAAACCTATGGCAGAATGAGGCTGGGGGAGGGGCAGCCATCTGCGGTGACCTATGGGGATGATAGGAGGAGGACAGAACAAAAGACACGCTGTAGAAGAGAGCCAGAGATTAATAACATGTAATGACTGAGTGCAAAGTGGTGTTTAAACACACAGAGATGGAAAAGAGGTAAGTAAACATTTTTAAGGCTAATCTTATTGAAATTTAGAAACAGTTCATTCATAAAGTTGAAGTCTTTCTTTCAGTTCTAGTTTTACCTTGTCTTTCAATATGCAAACAGACTCTCATTAGTTAGATATGATATTTATTTTAGATTTTGAGTTATATCATCCTCCTACTAAGCAGCAGTCTCATTGTACATCAATTAGTTAAGTATAGGAAATAGTGTGAATTAACTTATTTAGAAACAGTTACACAACACTATAAATAAAACCACATGTATAATTTAAACTGGTTATGGATCTTGTTTGAAGGTGACTCTAAATAACTGCTGGGAATTTCATGACGGTTTCAAAAATTGCTATCAGACTAAAGCAGCTGTTTGTGTCCATATACATAAAAAAAAATGGAAATCCTTGTGAGTTTTTTCACAAACTGCTGTAAGTATACAGTACTGTGCAACATTCTTAATCCACCCCTCATAAATTTATGCTTTTCTTCCAAGGAGCCAGACTTTGTTGTATTTTTAAAAAATGTATCTTCAGCAAGTTTTTGATTGGACATTTGCCACTTTTTCACTCATTTTCAGCCCAGCTCATCTGCATGAGGTTGTAAATGTATTCATGCAAAATACTTTCAGGCGTGTTAGAGATGCAAAAACAGTTTTTGTTGCTTTTTACAGTGTACTTTTATTTATGTTTGAATTTGTTCCGATAAATCGCAGCACTTATATCCCATTCTCCTAGCAAACTATAAAGCCATGAGGGGTGGCTGAAGACTCTTGCACAGGACTGAATGATTGCCACTTAGGTTGCAGGATTTTAATCAAGAAGATTGTATGAATATTTTCATCATGATGCATTCTATCTAGATTTGTATGCATGTATATAAATATCTAACAGATGCAAAGATGATCTTTGTATTGATTTCTGTTATAGAACTCATGACTTCTTGTGTATCCACACCAACTCACTTCTGCAGTCAAGCTCTTGACCTTTGATGTATGCCTGAAGAAAGTTGTTTCTGGCCTACTCCATTGTAAATGCCTTGGTGTCATCTTCAACTTTTCTCTCTCTCATGCTGACTCATCCTTTAGCTAGCAGGCCTTTTTAGTAAGCCGCCTTAATGCTATCAACAACATACAGACATAGTTCATAGCACAATGTCAGTGGGAGAGAGGAAAAAAAAACAGAAATAAAAGAAAATGCTTCTGTGTGGCCACTTGTGAGGAAAGGAGGTGTGGAGCACAACCATAGTTGGAGCTGCAGAGTGACTGCCCAGAGATGTAGTCAGCACGCTGTATCAGCAAGACTGTACAATGAATCACACGTTGTGCAGCCACTTAGGTGATAAATACAAAAGCATGAGGTCTAACATACAAGATAGGACTCATTGTTGGTAGGGCCTGGCCTGCATTTCATACCCTGGGCAGCCCTGATGATGGATGACCCCTCGCTTGGTAATATTTCTTCCACAATCTTGGTTCAGACACAATGGAAGAGTGGGGAACAGCGCATTGTGGAGGTAAAAGAAGGCTGGGATGCTAAGGAGGGCCGATGTGAGTGCCTGAGGTGCGAAAAATCCCACGATTAGCTTGTTATTATTCACAAATCCCGAATTCATCAATTTGTTAGAAAAATCAATCAGGGTTTTTTAATCTGGTCTTTTCAACGGATCAAATGCAAATATCGAAGAGATCAAATCGTCTTCGACGGTCACCTGAAGTTTCACAAATTTTTTTTCTTGTGTTTTATGTAAAGAGACAACACTTTGTGCCAACACATGAGCCACAAGAACCAAAATGTATTCGTGTGTACACTTGTTGTTTCCTGGCAACATGTTCCCCTGAGAAAACAGCAACTCCTTGAACAGTGGTGCCCTTCCTAACCGCACTGCATTGGCTTTGTTGTCTGAAGTCAGTCTGGTAGATGCTAAAGGGAAGCAAGATAAATAATGACAGATAAAAGCAGAAACAAAACCTGAGGTGGGGTCTCGACACCTTGTCCAATTATCATTCTTTTTTAAACAACAGCTGGCAGTTCCAATCTAATCAAGTCTGCACTGACACACAGCATTTAAACACCCACACAACGAGGCAGACTCCTTCATCGCCTGTGAAAAGCATCCAGCCAATGTCACTAAAAGTCTCTTGCTTCTCCATCCTGACAACAAGCAAAGCTCCAGGACTCAGAGTCAGACATCGCTCCTGGCAGCACACCTTGTATTTTTGCCCCTGCCCATTTTATTAATGCGTTTCTCTCTTATTATTTGTCTTTGGGGCTATCACTGCTTCTCTTATACAGCATCCAAAAAATAATTCACAATCCCCAACGGGCTCTTTTATGAAAACAAAATTTGGGGGAGATTCGTGAAATGAGACTTTGAAGCTTTCAGCCAGAGGCATTTCCAGGATTTTTTCTAATGGGGTGGCACAGACTGGACAAAGCACCTGTGGTGGATTGGATGGGGTGTAATCTTCATAGTGGACAAACCTCCAGTCTTTATAAACTATAAACATGCAGCTTTTGCACATGGGTGACAAAAGCTGCTGTTCCTCTAGTGGCCATTTGAGACTGGCTTCAAACGTGAGTAAAGAGTCATTGAGTCCCATGTCAAAATGTTCAACTGTACAGCTTTGATAAACACGCTTATAAAACTAGTGAACATGTTTTAGTCTTCCTCTGTGGATTATTATCATATATTTATTTACTACCTCCACTAAGAGTGGTTCTTCTGTTTTAGGTATCTTTTGCCGATGTGTCGTTCTTTCTGTCTGCAAACACAATAGCTCAAAAACATTTTGAATCAATTCTCATAAAACTTTGCCGAGTCAGGTCATGTTAACAATCGGTTAAAATAAATTGAAGAAACAATTTTAAACTTGGATTCTTACAATTGTCAACATGTAGAAAGCACCATATAAGGATTTAAAATATGTCACATCGGATCTCTGACCGGTCTTTAATGAAGTTGTTTGGAGTACTTCAATGGAATTATAATATATAATTTAATTAATACTAATATATATTAGTATTACAGACTGATGTCTGTAATACTAATAGTTCAGAAATGCTTCGCTTTTGCTTTGGTAAGAGAAATCTGACTAGCAGCTTTCTATCCCCGTGTAAAGCAGTAATGAAGTTTATGAATGCAGTTTGGTAATAGCCATATAATAGCCAAAAGGGCTAACATGAGGAAGGTGTGTTTCATAGAAACAACAAATTCAAGCGCCTCTTAAAAATAGCATAGCTAAGCATGACTTACACTATAATTACACACTCAAGTCCTCATTTACACACCAGATACTTGCATTACTTACATTTAGGATTAACTGCACTTGGGTGGCAACATTATCTGTTCAGTAACAGGTGAATTAAATCAGACAATCCCCATTGAAAAGTGCAATGATAATAAATTGTAATTTCTAGTTTGAAAGACTTTTCTGCATCTGTGATCAGGGATATAAATCACAGTTGGATGATGGTGCTTGAATTAGATTTTAGGAGAGAAAAAAAGGTGCAAGTATAAAACAGCAGCCTGGGTACCACGTCGAGTTGTTTTTTCATTATCTGGTATTTTTTCAGACAGATATTCTGAATGGAGCTAAAAAAAAAAAAAAAAAAAGTTAAGTGATAACAGAAATGAAATGCATACACTAGAAAATGAGCTGCTAAAACAATCTCTAATTGTGTGATGTGTCAGGCATCAAAGTTTGTTATCAAAAGAAATCAGTTTGACCTTGCTGATATCCAAATGTATGCAGAAAGGAACATCAAAATCAAATCCCAACATCTACTCCATAGTAGTACCTGTGGTGTTAATGTGAATTTTCTACCATTGTTTTTGAGCTGTTGTATTTGCAAGAAAACAGTGGGGGTTTTTTTAAGTTACTTAGCTCCTTGATCAGCAAAGTTTTTTTTACTTACATTTTTTAAAAGTGGTAAGCAATACAGTGTTGTCACATTAGTAGGCAGAATTGTGCAGCAAGCTGCTATAATTAGACGTATCTCTTCCATATGTACCTGGTGCATATTCACTGAGCCCAATAGTGAATTCTGTTCGGCCTTTTTCACTTCAGCAATGCCACTTCCAGCTGAATGTTTGGTTTTTATGTCAATACACTATTTTATCTACCAAATAACCCATTGCTTTCTATATTTTACTCGTGATCTTGTTCAAAAAGCTCCCTCATTTGTCCTGACATTATAGAAGTCAAAATTGCAGTCGGTTTCATTTAATTTGAAATCACAGGTGCACAATTTACAGATGGGATTATTAGAACCTTACTAACAGGTTTTTTAATGTCCAGCATCTCTTATACATTAAACATATGCTTAATATTGTGAATGTTGCCTTCAGTTCAAGTTTTAATCTAAGAACAAAGTTACAAATGAGGCCCCTCACTTCCTCCCTTGCTGCCTTTATAATCACTACCAGCATTAGGGGCCCCTGAAAGTCCTTTTAGGGAATTAAAGGAAAAAACTGATATATCAGTTTATCTTTCTGTGCCCTGCTCATGTATTGAGCCATGTGCCTGTTCATCTTAACCGCTATGATGCCTGACAGGAGCTTCCATGTCATGCTAAGGCAGGTTATTGGCTGTTAGTTGGATGGGACCGGTCCCTTCTGGGGGTCCTTGGAGATCAGGACAGTCCGGTCTTCAGTTAGCCATTAGTGATGAGGTGTCTCTCATCGACTATCAGCTGGTTCATTTGTGCTGCCAGACGCTCATGGAGCGCAGTCAGCTTCTTCAGCCAGTAGGCGTGGACCATGTCAGCTTGTTTTATTTCAGGTAAAGCTGCTGTTGAAAGGTTTTGAAATCAGTTAATTGTCATTAGATTCACTTATTATAAAGAAGTTATTTACTCTTTAATTGTACAATTCTGAGTAGTTTTTTTTGCTAGAGTATTTCTTTTTTTTTTTTTTATCTTACTCAGTGAAGGGAAACTGGAATTATTCTCTACTAAAAATTCCACAGTGCCGCTTATCCACAGAGGCTAAGGCTCTTCTTTTTCCCCTTACAGCTGTAAGACTGTAACTTTAGGTGTTAAACAGTCACATATCAAAAGTGTACCACCTTATAAACTCAGCAGCTATGTTATTAAATGTATTTTTGTATTCTTTAGAAAATTTGACTGTCCCTCTTTAGGCAGATTATAAGTTCTGTCCACTTATGCAACCTATTAGTTTTTTAAACAAGTTTAAGCCATAAAGCCCCACTAAGTGAGCACTGTGTTAAGCAGCAACTTATGAACACCTATGAATGAGGTCTTTGTAACTGTAAGGAGAGACTGATGCTGTTCTCCCACGGTACACTGTGAAACCTCCATGCTATTTTACAGATGTACCCTCTCTCTCAGTGCAGCTGCTCAGGCTTTAAAGAAGCAATTAAAACAAGACATTCTCCTGGAACTTAGCTGGGCTGCTCTCTTCATATGTTGCCGAAGATAAGCTGCTCAAACGGCAAGCCTATTTTTCTACCTCTCAAGGCACGAGGCGGATGAGAAGCAGAGGAAGAAGGGGAAGGAATAACACTGTAAAGCTTGCTATCAACTCTGGTCACTGAGTCACAGGAAAATCAAGGGTAAAAATTATCTTAATTGGCTAATCATATGGTAATCTGTAACACTTTTATGCCTTTGATGGTGTATGTGATAAGTTCCCTAATTCAAGAGAAAATGTGCATTTTTGGTTTGTGATAAAGAAATGATTTTATCACAAACACTGATTTCTAGTAATGGGTCATCACAGAAATTTCCTATCATATAAGATGAGTATTTTTCTGTCACTGACAAATTCAAATGAATCTAGATCACGTGACATTCTCCATGCGTGCGGAAGTACCAAAATCTGCAGTTCCTCTAACAGCCACATGAAGCTAAATCTCAGCATAAGACAATCCACTTAAACTCCAATGTTAAAGTGCTCAGCTTTACAGCACTGGAATCGTAGAATCAAACTGGTGCAAACAAGCATTTTTTGGTCTCAACTTTATTTATTTATTTATTTTTGTTAGCTCCCTAATCGGCATACTGATAAGGCTTCAAGTTCAAGGTGTGGTTGGTTTAACTGACTGGTGTGCCAACAAAGGCAGCTGTAGCCGATGGTGTCAAATTACAGGAGCTGGCCAGGCCTCAGCTGCCTCAGTTTGAGTCACTGAACTGGACCTTTTGATTGTGTCTGTGTTGTTGGTGCCTTTTGGAGCATTTCTGTTGGAATCATTTGACAAATTACATCGCCTGGTGTGAAGTACAGACCATTCAAGAGGTTTGTGTTTCATTTTCAATGAGTGAAATTCTAGTATTTCATTCGTTTGTTCCTTGCAGGTCACCCTCTTTTCCTTAAATTACTCTGAAATTTTGCCAGGTTAAAGTTAAACTATGGCTTGGCTATACGTCATGGCCAAAATGTCTGTGTAAAAGTGTCAAAATCTGTCTGTGTCAACACAATACAAAGACAGTCCTACATTGTCTCTCTTTGTAACTGTTGACAGCTTTAGTTAGTTTTCAAAAGCTTTAGATTTTAGACAAAAAAATCACACCTCTCTTTAAATACAGACTCCTTTACTCCTTTAAGGTATTTTTGATAGAAGGATATCTAGACTATTGTATTGTGTAAAACACATTAAAATTGAAATAAGATAATGAAGTTCTGAATTCATTTAAATCCTTAATTTGTTGTTAAACAGTTTATTCAGTAATCGTGTACCTTCCTAAAGACTGCTACTTTGGCCAGTTGCTAAATCAGATGAACTAGTAGCTAAATCTTGTGCAAGGTATGTTTCCTCTCATGAGATGTTTTTGTCTTTGGTCCTAAAATGACAAAGAAGAAAATGAAACCGTGTACTTGAAATAAATGTTGAAACTGAGAATTTTTTTCCCTAAAATCTATATTCAATTTGAATTAGATTCCAGTAAAACACTGAACGCTGCTATTACACTTCTAGTCTAGTAGTGTGTGTTTCTTTGTTGTTATTAGAAGTGAGATTTATTTACATATTTATAACAATTATCTACAAATAAGATGCACAAAACGTAAAAATAATTATGAATTTCAGAATTTCATAGTATATAATATTTATTTTGTGATGCCAAATCTCAGGCAGATTTCTGATACACACTGGTTATCTTTACTCTCCTTACTGTCACATAGAGGTGACTTAAATGTTGACTTTGGCATGAACCTGACAACTTCTCTGTTTTCCAAATATAAAAAGCACAGAGCTGCAGTGTCCTGTAGAGGCCATTACCACGGGTTGCCCAGCTGGCGGAGGCAGCTGAGAAATGGCTCTGGGACCTGCACATCTATCACAATCTGCCCCCCTTTTTTCGTGGAGAATCCATCACCTGAGATTTGGCCTGGAGTCACTCGCTCACCGAGGTAATTTTCAGCCAGGGAGGGAAACTGAGCCGGGTCAGGACGTGAGGTTTTACTCATAAAAGTGACCTCAAAGGTAAAGCAAGAGGTGGCTAGATGGACAGATTTGCCTCCTCTGGTGCCTTTTACTCCGATGATAGTATGAACTTAGATGTGGACTGTATATCGTTCTGACTGTAAAGGTGTATTGTTCAAGTGTAAATACAATACCAAGGTTTACCAAGGTGGTAAAAAGATAGTCTTGGTTTTTAATCAACATATTAACCCCTAATATTGATCTGTCCCGCTCCACTGCTCCCGCTGTTTCTCTCTCTCTCTGTCTCCACATCTTTAGTTTAGGTTTAAAATGTATAAACCCCTGACCTCACTATCTGCTCCATCTGGACAGATCAAAGATTGTCAATCTTGTTCAAACAGTGTTCCCCCACAGGCACAGTATTGAGACACTGGACGTATAGACATAAGTTTTCTGTGTCACTAGGTATACAGCAAACATTTCAAACCCAGCATGTTGTTTTAGTCTCAATTGGTACTTTCAAACTAAAGGAACACAGAGAGCAAATTGAAAAAGAAACAAATCACCAGGACCTTTGTGAAGTAACATTTATAAAACATACTTTCTGATGTTATTATCTTTGTTGCCAT
Organism: Mchenga conophoros; assembly: GCF_057382185.1. Classification (NCBI taxonomy): domain Eukaryota; kingdom Metazoa; phylum Chordata; class Actinopteri; order Cichliformes; family Cichlidae; genus Mchenga; species Mchenga conophoros. The sequence goes on from NC_140537.1 coordinate 9,196,529, forward strand.
TCAGATTGAGCACCTTGGTTGTATAAAGCCTTAAGCATTCAGCCTGGTTGAAATGGTCTAAGCTGTACGACATGTTGTTCGACCACATCATCGTCACATCACCTCTCGGCTACATCCCTTTGCCTCCAAGGTTTCTCTGCAAAATATTCTTTATTCTGGTCATGACAATGTAGTCTACTTCAGGGCTCTAGCTAAAGAATTAAATGTATGTAAAAGCGTCTTTTTTCTGAAATAGTGTATATGCAGCTCCTGCCAAACCTTTCCACTCACTCCACATCTCGGTACACTTTATCATAGCTTAAAAGTAGGCTTTGCGTATGTAGTTTGCCTTGTAAAACACTGAATGTTCTTTTCTGCAAACAGTAAACAATTGTCAAAACGCCTACGTCAAAGCAAAAGAAAACCAACCATCTGCAGTGAGTCTGGCAGGTATAAACAATAACTGCTAACATGCGGAGCAAAGGAATGAATCAAATCAGTTCAAAGAATGAAAATATGCCCTCATTGAATATGTTCCCTATCAAATATTAACCTCTTAAATAAATGATTTTTGTTATTCAACCATCTAAGCTACTTTGTTAACATTGTAATGAAGCTAATCCTTGGGATGGAGAGTGAGAAAATGAGGGAGTGCAAAAAATGATGAACAATAAAAATGGCAGAACAGACAATATATTCAAATAAAACAGTATGGCAGTACGCAAGACACTGATTCAACAGAAGCCAAAGAGTCAGTCAGCAGATACATTTGGTTTGGTTTTTGGTTCTATTTGGTTTAATAGATTTTTTTAAAAGATCATTTTATTAGACTCCTACTCGATTTTTGATAGATCACTTTTAACTACTATTTCCCTTGCCCATATTTATCATCAGTCTGTTCTAGATTGTCATTTTGGCCTGTCGTGAAAGTGAAGGTGCACCTGGACACATCAGCAGTAAGTCTTTTTGCCAAATTACAAATGTTCCAAAACAAAGACAAGAGTGACAAATTGAGATTTGATTTTTACATTTGATTTGACCAATTTTACGTCAGTGTTTTTAGTCATGTCCAGTCTGAAGAAATAAACTACGTTGTGGAACTTCCTCGAGGGGTGCTTTCTCTGAATGTGGGTGTTAATGGCAGTTAAGTTATCTCGTCCAATGGTGGGTGGGTCTTTTGCTCTGTCCCCCTCTCCTCACCCTTAACCAGTTGCGGGAGATAGTTGCCCTGCCCTGAGCCTGATCCTGCCAGAGGTCTTTTCCTGTTAAGTTGGAGTTCTTCCTTTTCTGTGTCGCCAAGTACTTGCACATACTGTAGGGGGTCATCTGATGGGGTTTTCTTTGCATTGTTTTGGGTTCTTTTACTTACAATATAAAGTGTCTTGAGGTGACTGCTGTTGTGTTTTGAATAAAAATATATGAATGAATCAAACAAAAATAAAATAAATCGAATTTAATATCTAGCTGTCAACATTGATTACATTGTGTAATACATCTGCTTAACTTTTATTAAAGACCACTAAACCTTTTGACGTCCTATATTTGAGTCAGTTTATGTGCCTCGACACATACATTTCAGGAATAAATGTACTGTCATCTCTTTTGTTTCAAAAGCCAAAAAGGAGATAACAATAAGTTGACTCTGAAGCAAAGCCAAAAGCTGATAATTTCATAGTTTAACTGGTTTATTGACTCAAAGTGACAATGCATAGGGGAGAGTTCGAGAAGACTGAGCTGGTCACTGGGAGAGGAAAGGTAGGTTAGCCAAGGTGTATCCCCAAACAGATGATCAAATTATCATTTGTAAGGAGAGTGAGGTAGCATATATTCCAAGCCCAAGGGTGAAGCTCACAAAGGGGTCACTGGTCTGTGGTTTGAGTAATAGGAGGGTGGGCAGGCAAGTGAGATGTAGGAAGGAGTTGTCCCATCACACATTCAGGATGGAATGGACCAGCCTGACAGTTACACTGAGAAGGAAGCCTCTCTTTGGCCACTCGGGAGTAATGGAAAACAGGAAAACAAAGACGTTACATTAGAGAATTTGGGAGAATCCGGGAGAACCATGATAAAGCCTGATTACCACTCTGGAGAGGCAGACAATCTGGAGACTGGGTGCTGGAGCTGGTTCTTAAGTAGTGGTTGTTGATGAGACTGGTGACCCACAGGTGAGCAGGATGAAGAGCAGGAAACCAAGACTCTACCCAGAGGTGGACTTTCATGTGCCCAATCCAACCTGGACTCAGTAAGAGTCCGAAGGGCAACAGAAAACAGACCAGTGCTGGACTATGACAGTCCAAATCATTATTATCAGTTATGACCCAAACTGACGATCCTGATCCTAAAACTTGTAGAAAAGAAAAACGGACAAATTTACATATTTATAGAATAAATGCAAATATACATGTTAGATTGATTAATATTGTCCCCTGATTGCCAAGCATTTGGAGAACAATTAGAAAAAAATATTCTGATAGCATAAGGTTAGGATTATGACTAAATGATAATTTAGACCTCACAGGGTTAAAAGCAGAATTGTTCTCGCCACAAAATAAAAAGTGTTAACTCAGGGTTCTATAGGTAAACAAATTGCTTCGGTTCTAAATAAGGCAGCAATCAAGCATATTACCTTTTAACAATATAGTATACATTTTCTAACTATTAATGTTATAAAATCTAAACACTTTCAGCTCCACAGCATGATCACAAATCTTCCATATACCTCAGCATGCATCAACATCCTTTAAATTTCCCCAGTAATTGCTCAGCGTGTGTAAAAATTGAGAATAATATCTGAGAATTTGTTTTAGTGTTTTAAATTCATTATTCATTCATGACTCATCTATTATGTTAATTAAAGCCATTATGACTTTAATTAACTTTCCTCATAACATTTATTTAACTCATTAAAGAATGACTTATATCATTTACCACAGAGAAACTTACACCTAAAACTAGGTATTCTGGATTTCCCACTTTGTTACTTTGTTAATTTTTTAGTTGACCAATATTTTATGCCAGTGCTTGCTTGGTGATTTGCCAAGACATACTGGTATGCTATAGGATTTTGAGACACTCATACAAAAATAGTTAAATCAACTGTTATTTACTGCAGCCATTCTTCATTCATTCATCCATTCATTCTCTTTTTGCAGTTGTTTCTTGTATAGAGGCAAATTGTAACCCCTAACCCTAACCCTAACCCTGACATAGAGTTCTTTCTTTATAAAAAAAAGAAAGCAAGAAAGCTATGTCAAAGGGAGCCTCAACTAGTTTGTGCAGTTATAGATGTAGTAATTATGAAATTAGCTCTATGTTAACTGTAAAAAGCTGGCATATGCATAAAAAGGCAATGGAGTAAAGGTATAATCAAGAGTGAAACTAAAGATAGCAAAGGAGACCTCACACAGTAGTGCAATATTTGGCAAAAGTGGCAATGTAACTCATTAAAGAATGATATAAATCATTTACCACTGAGTAACTTGAACCAAACACCAGCCGAAATTTAAATTAAAATGCTTTAACATGCTTTGACCACTAAAGATTTGAGAGCCACTATACCATACAATTTTCAGAATTGTTAATGAATTTATCATCAGTCATGATTCTAACCCAGTGCTTTTCAAATATGTAGCTTTTTTTCACTTTAATATAGATGATAACTGAAATGATTTTTGACCCAGTCTTAGGCCAATAAGGTTAGTGATGTGATATGACATGATCAAACTATTCAGTTGTGCTAATTCTTATAGCGATAAATATGGATCCTTGTCTCAAAGCAAAACATAATTAACTGCCAGGTAATATTCAGAGGGGTTTTTTTTTTGTTGAAAGAAGTAAGTTATAATTTAAGGGGTTTTTATAACTTCAAAACAGGGAAGGTACAAGAAAAAGCATTTGTGTTTCTGTGCATGGAGTGAAACTGTGGAACAGTTTGAATATGGAATTGAAGCAATGTCCAAACATAAAACAGTTCAAAAAGAGTTATAAAGATAGGATCTTCTTGAACTATAAAGAAAGGGAAAATGTTGAAATTAAGTGAATGTCTCTATTTAGAAAATTTCATGATGTGATATTATAGTATATATTATATCAGAAATCTGTTCACTATTTTTATTACAGATTATATCAGTAAGGAAGCGAACTAAATATTCACTGATAACGTATGGCAAAGGGGTAGGATTAAATAAGTGTGTACTTCTTCCCAATCCCTTACGACATGTAAATGAATCAGAAAAGAAGCAATATTGAAATGTGTTGACTTTATTTTGTATAGTATTTTTTCTCTCTCTTATTTTCTTTACTAAATGTAACTGTATATTGTTTACATGTTTGAAATAAATTAACAAACAAACAAACAAGACATGGTCAAGAGCCATGACAGTACGATATTTGATTACTTTTTTCTGTGGGGAGTGGTATATAAAGTTGACAAATCTGTTGTCTCAAATTCCTGTATGAGCTGGATATGTTTGCTGAATTCTTGGTTTCAAAGTGTAACCTCTTCTGACATAACAGCATAATTAACTAGAGTTAGGGCTCGGGTTAGGATCTGAAACACCCATATGGAAAAAGATTTTAACAAAAAGCCTGAAATGTAAGCTGTATGAAAGTTTAGTTAGTGTCAGCATAAGTGGGTTGTTGCTGCCTTGTGGATGTTAAATCTGGTGGAGATTATTGAGGGTATACTCTGACCGCTTGATATTGGAAGAATGGGAGATGGATGTTCAAGGTTCAAGGTTCTTTATTTGTCACATGCATAGTTATACAAGTATAACACACAGTGAAATGTAGCCTGACACGCTCCTCGACATGTGCAAAAATATGGGGGGGGGGGTAGAGGAAGAACATTATATATATATGGGAACCATGAAGAGGCCGCTAGAAAAGCTGCAACCACCAAGTACCTGCAGAGGGTCAGGCAAGTCCTGAGGAGTCAGCTGAATGGTAAGAACAAGATCCGGGCCATCAACACGTACGCCCTGCCCGTGATCAGGTACCCTGCTGGGGTAATAGGCTGACCAAAGGAGGAGATAGAAGCCACTGACATAAAGACAAGAAAGCTCCTTACCATGCATGGAGGGTTTCACCCCAAGTCCAGCACCCTGAGGCTGTACGCTAAGAGGAAGGAAGGGGGCCGGGGACTGGTGAGTGTCAGCACCACAGTCCAGGATGAGACAACGAACATCCAAGAATACATTGGGAAGATGGCCCCAACTGACCGAGTGCTCAGTGAATACCTCAGGCAGCAGAAACCCAAGAAAGAGGAGGGAGACGAGGAACCATCACGGAAGGACAGGCCCCTGCACGGTATGTACCACCGGCAGACAGAGGAGGTGGCTGATATCCAGAAATCCTACCAGTGGCTGGACAAAGCTGGACTGAAAGACAGCACAGAGGCACTAATCATGGCAGCACAAGAACAAGCTCTGAGCACAAGATCCATAGAGGCTGGGGTCTATCACACCAGGCAAGACCCCAGGTGCAGGCTGTGTAAAGATGCCCCAGAGACAATCCAGCACATACATGGAACGCCATAACCAAGTGGCCGGCATAGTGTACAGGAACATCTGTGCCGAGTATAACCTGGAAGTCCCGAGGTCAAAATGGGAGATGCCCCCAAGGGTGGTGGAGAATGACCGAGCTAAGATCCTGTGGGACTTCCAGATACAGACGGACAAAATGGTGGTGGCTAACCAACCGGACATAGTGGTGGTAGACAAACAGAAGAAGACGGCCGTAGTGATCGATGTAGCGGTTCCGAATGACAGCAATATCAGGAAGAAGGAACACGAGAAGCTGGAGAAATACCAAGGGCTCAGAGAAGAGCTCGAGAGGATGTGGAGGGTGAAGGTAACGGTGGTCCCCGTGGTAATCGGAGCACTCGGTGCGGTGACTCCCAAGCTAGGCGAGTGGCTCCAGCAGATCCCGGGAACAACATCGGAGATCTCTGTCCAGAAGAGCGCAGTCCTGGGAACAGCTAAGATGCTGCGCAGGACCCTCAAGCTCCCAGGCCTCTGGTAGAGGACCCGAGCTTGAAGGATAAACCGCCCGCAGGGGCGTGCTGGGTGTTTTATATATATATATATATATATATATATATATATATATATATATATATATATATATATGTATAGTATATACATTGGGTGAATGTGCAGTAGTAGCAGCAAGCAGGTGAATTCTGTACATTAATATGAATAGACATCTGACTATTTTACAGGATAGACGATATAAACATATTTGAAATTAAAGGAATTGAAATGTACATTGTGCCTTGGTTTAGTGTCTGGAAGAGTCCTGTCTCAGTCAATTATAAGATAAGATAAGATAAGATAAGATAGAACTTTATTAATCCCTCGGGTGGGTTCCTCTGGGAAATTCGACTTCCAAAAAGCACAGCAACGACCGAAGTTACAGTTACAGAATTGTTATATATATATATATATATATATATATATATATATATATATATATATATATATATATATATATATACACACACACACACACACACACACACACACATATATAAATACAGAGACAAATATAAATAAAATATACAAAGGGGATAAATAGAATAAATAGGAATAAAAAATAAAAATACAAGTGAATTGCACATTTCAAGTATTGAGTCTATTGCACTGTTGACTATTTACAAAAAGTATTGCACAAGGTATTGTACAGTGAGGTGAAGAGGCACTACAGCTTAGTTGTTCCCCCCTCCTTTGTCCTCCTGTTTCCCCTCCCTCTCCCCTCCAGAGAGGAGTTAAACAGTTTGATGGCGTGTGGGACAAAGGAGTTTTTAAGTCTGTTAGTTCTTGTCTTGGGGAGAAGCAACCTGTCACTGAACAGACTCTTCTGATTGTTTATGGCCGTGTGCAGAGGATGCCCAGCATTGTTCATAATGTCCATCAGTTTCTTTAATGTCCTTTTCTCTGCCACTGTCACCAGAGTGTCCAGCTTCATGCCGACCACAGAGCTAGCCTTCCTGATCAGTTTCTCCAGCCTGGATGAGTCCCTCTTTGCTGTGCTGCTCCCCCAGCACACCACAGCATAGAAAAGTACTCCAGCAACCACCGACTGGTAAAACATCCTCAGGAGCTTCCTGCAGATGTTAAAAGACCTCAGCCTCCTGAGGAAGTACAGTCGGCTTTGGGCTTTTTTATACAGGTGCTCTGTGTTGCATGACCATAAATCAAAGCCTTCTACCTGCCAGCTCGATCCTATCCCCACTGTCCTCGTCAAAGCCTGCTTACTCCCTCTCCTTCCCCTCATATCTGCTATTATTCACTCTTCACTCACCACTGGAACTGTTCCTGCTTCCTTCAAAGTTGCTGCTATTACCCCAATTCTGAAAAAAACTGGTCTAGATCCCAACAACTTTAATAATTTTCGTCCTATCTCCAATCTACCATTTCTCTCAAAAATCCTTGAAAGAATAGTTGCTTCACAAGTCCATCTTCACCTAACTGATAATAACCTTTACGAACAGTTCCAGTCTGGCTTTCGTCCTCTACATAGCACTGAAACTGCTCTTATAAAAATAACAAACGACCTTCTTATAGCAGCTGATTCTGGTCTCCTCTCCATCCTTATCCTTCTTGATCTGAGTGCAGCTTTTGACACCATCTCTCATCCCATTCTCCTTAGCAGATTAGCTTCTATTGGTCTCTCTCACACTCCACTAGCCTGGTTTAAATCATACCTATCTGACTGCACTCAGTTCATTCAATTAAAATCCTTCACTTCTCAGCTTTCTCCTTTATCCACTGGGGTGCCCCAGGGATCTGTCCTCGGGCCCCTTCTTTTCATCATCTACCTTCTTCCACTCGGACATATTTTTCGTAAATATAATATTCAGTTCCACTGCTACGCCGATGACACCCAGCTCTATCTCTCTACCAAACCTGACTCTACTCTTCCTCCACCCTCCCTCATCCTCTGTCTAGCTGAACTTAATTCTTGGTTCTCCTCCAACTTTCTTAAACTCAACAGCAATAAATCGGAACTTCTTCTGGTTGGCACTAAACGACTGCTATCCAGAATTAACAATTTCTCTCTCACCATCAATAACTCGCTGGTCCCTATCTCTCCCTCTGTGAAAAGCTTGGGTGTCATTCTCGATAGCACATTATCCTTTAACTCACATATCAATAATATTACACGTGCAGCATATTTCCAACTCCGTAACATTAATCGCCTCCGCCCCTTCCTCACACCTCACGCCACTGCCATTCTCATCCATAATCTTGTTATCTCTAGAATTGACTACTGCAACTCATTATTATTTGGCCTTACACAAAAATCTATCAACAAGCTCCAACGTGTCCAGAACTCTGCTGCCCGTATTATTACTAGGACTTCTTCTACCCACCACATCTCCCCAATCCTGAAGCAACTTCACTGGCTCCCGGTCAAATTTCGCATCCATTTTAAAATAATTCTGTATACATTCAAGGCTATTCATTCTCTCTCTCCACCGTACCTCTCTGACTTATTACAGATGAAGCTCCCATCCCGCTGCCTCAGATCTTCATCTTCTCTTTCTCTCTCTGTTCCCTCTGCTCGTCTGATCAAAATGGGAGGGAGGGCCTTTAGCTGCTCTGCCCCTCGACTTTGGAATTCCCTACCCCCGGACCTCAGAAATATTGGTTCATTCTCTCTTTTTAAGTCCACCCTCAAAACTCATCTGTTTAAAATTGCCTATTCTTAAATTTCTGTATGTTTTAACTTTTATCTTCTATTTTTATCATTGTGTATATTTCCAGTTTTTATCTGTTGTACAGTGTCCTTGGGTGCTTTGAAAGGCGCTATTTAAATAAAATGTATTATTATTATTATTATTATGACCAGTCCAGTTTATTGTCCACCCACAGCCCGAGGTACTTGTACTTGTTGACCACCTCCACCTCCTCCCCCTCTATCTGAACCGGCAGTGGACCTTCTCTGGACCTCCCGAAGTCCACAACCAGTTCCTTAGTCTTTGAGGTGTTGAGTTGCAGGTGGTTTGTGTGACTCCATGCGACAAAGTTCCTCACCAGACTTCTGTACTCCTCTTCCTGATCATCCCAGATACACCCCATGATGGCCGTGTCATCTGCAAACTTCTGAATATGGCATAATTCAGAGTTGTAGCAGAAGTCAGAGGTGTACAGGGTGAAGAGAAGAGGGGACAGCACAGTTCCCTGTGGTGCTCCTGTGCTGCTGACCACAGTGTCAGACGTGATGTCCTTCAGCCTGACGTACTGTGGTCTGTCGGTGAGGTAGTCGGAGATCCAAGCCACCAGGCAGGGGTCCACCTCCATCCTGTTCAGTTTTTCCTGAAGCATACAGGGCCGGATGGTATTAAAGGCACTGGAAAAGTCAAGAAACAGTATCCTGACCGTGCCTTTTCCCCCATCCAGGTGTGAGTGGGCTCTGTGTAGGAGGTACAGGATGGCATCCTCCACTCCGACACCCGCCTTGTATGCAAACTGTAGTGGGTCCTGGGCATGTTGTACCTGTGGTCGGAGGAAGTTGAGGAAGAGCCGCTCTAGAGTCTTCATAAGATGTGACGTCAGTGCCACCGGTCGGAAGTCATTCAGCTCATTGGGCCGGTTCTTTTTGGGGACCGGGACGATGCAGGATGTCTTCCATAGGGCAGGCACTCTCCCCAGTCGCAGACTGAGGTTGAAGACTCGTTGTAGCGGCTCCCCAAGTTCAGCAGCACACGCCTTTAGCATCCTAGGACACACCTTGTCTGGGCCTGCTGCCTTTCTGGGGCGAAGCTTCCTCAGTTGCCTCCTGACCTGATCCACTGTGACACTGGGAGATGTTTGGGAGGAGGGGAGGGGGGGAGATGTCTTGCTGCTGAGAGAGGGATTCGAGGAGGGGGGTGTCATGGTGTCAGGAAGGGGGGGAAGCGAGGGAGGCAGGAGAGTGGGGAGAGGACTCTGTAGTGAAGGTGAGGGTGAGGGTGGGGGGGGTTGTGGGCTGGTCAAACCTGTTGAAGAAGTTGTTGAGTTCGTTTGCCTTCTCCACAGTCCCCCCCACTGTGCTTTTCTTGGTGTTGTGGCCTGTGATGGTTTTCACACCATTCCAGACCTCCCTCATATTGTTCCTCTCCAACTTCTGCTCCACCTTCCTCCTGTAGGTGTCCTTTGCTTCCCTCAGGCAGCGTTTCACCTCCCGCTGTGCTGCTTTCATCTCCTCCTTCACTTTGCTCCTGAAAGCCTTCTTCTTCATGTTGAGGACAGCTTTGACTTCCTGTGTTACCCACGGTTTGTTATTAGGATAACACCGTACCGTCTTAGCAGGGGCGACTGTGTCCACACAAAAGTTGAGGTAGTCTGTAAGACAGTGTGTCGCCCCCTCTATGTCCTCACCATGTGGGCTCAGGAGCACATCCCAGTCTGTGGTGTCATAGCAGTCTCTCAGAGCATCCTCCTTTTCTGGGGTCCATCTCCGGATGGAGCGCGTTGTGACAGGCTGCCTTTGGACGAGGGGTGTGTATTGTGGCTGTAGGTAAACCAGGTTGTGGTCTGACTTCCCTAGTGGGGGGAGGGGGGTGGCTCTGTATGCATCTCTCACATTAGCATACAGTAGGTCAATTGTCCTGTTGCTCCTTGTGGGACAATTCACAAACTGGTGAAAAGCAGCCAGAGTAGAATCCAGTGTGGCATGGTTAAAGTCTCCAGATATAATAATGAAAGCCTCGGGGTTTTGTGTCTGAAGTCTTGCTGTGACTGTGTGTATTTTCTCACAGGCAGCTGTTGCGTCGGCCCTCGGAGGGATGTAAACACACACACAGATCACATGACTGAACTCCCGAGGTAGATAATATGGCCGCAAGCTAACAGCTAGCAGCTCCAGGTCCGGACGGCATACCTGTCACGGCTGCCGAGGTGAGCCGTGTGAATTTAGAAGGAGGACCCAAGATGCAGGCAGTGGATGAGATACCGGTGGTTTTATTTACAGAGGTGTAGTGGCAAACAAACAGTGGGGCATAACAAACAACTAAAGACACCTAAACTGGGAGAACTAAAAATAACAGACCTGGGAGCATATGACAACGGATGATGAATAGCAGAGAGACGCAGACGAGGAACAGGACACCGTGGAACACAGGGTAACAGACTGACACGGAGTTACACGGAGGAACACAGACGAACCGGCAACAGGCAGGAGAACACACAGGGCTTAAATACACACACCAGTAATCAGGGGATGAGAGACAGGAGGGCAACACAGCTGGGAGGAATCTGGGCTGACGGGACAGGGGAAACGTAATCTGATCACACTCACATATGACACGGACCTTCACAATAAAACAGGAAACTCAGATACATGGAACCAGACAAGACATTGAACTAAACAGACAGATTCACAAACAGATGGGGAGACACCATAGACAGACAGATACAGACGCAGACTCAGAGGCAGATCGAAAATAACACAGAACTTAAACAATCATCATCTAGAAAATGATAACAAACTAAAAGCGCTGGGTCACCGACCCAGGACCATGACAGTACCCCCCCTTCAAGGGCTGGCACCAGACAGCCCAGCAGAAACGAAAAAATGGACCAAAACAAAACAGAAAACAACCCGACCAGGGCGGGCGGAGGGGGCCCAGGACGGAGGGACAGAGTCCAAAAAGGCCCAGATGGTCAAGTTCAGGAAGCCGACCATGCGAATGGCAACGGGGCAGGTCCGGATGCCGGCCACGCAGTAGGCAGTGGCGTGGAAACAGTTCTGGGGGCCGACCGTGCGGACGGCAACGGCGGCGTGGAAACAGTTCTGGGGGCCGACCGTGCGGACGGCAACGGCGGCGTGGAAACAGTTCTGGGGGCCGACCGTGCGGACAGCAATGGCGGCGTGGAAACAAGTCCGGAGGCCGGCCACGCGGAAGGCAGTGGCAGTGTTCAGGAGGGCGTCCACGGTGGCGGAGATGCCCAACAAGCGGCCTGGCAGATGACCGAAGATGTGGAGGTGGTAGTAGTGGACCTGAAGGCTGCGTGGCCCCTGCAGCCCCAGGCGAGGCTGATGAGGCTGATGAGGATGCCGAGGCCGGTCCAGACGAGGCCGGACCAGGCGAGGCTGATGAGGATGCGGAGGCCGGACCAGGCGAGGCTGATGAGGATGCGGAGGCCGGACCAGGCAAAGCAGCTGATGAGGACGCTGAAGCCGGACCAGGCAAAGCAGCTGATGAGGACGCTGACGCCGGACCAGGCAAAGCAGCTGATGAGGACGCTGACGCCGGACCAGGCAAAGCAGCTGATGAGGACGCTGACGCTGGACCAGGCGAGGATGAAGACACGGAGGCTGGACCAGGCGAGGATGAAGACACGGAGGCTGGACCAGGTGAGGATGTAGCAGTGGCTGGACCAGGTGAAGCGGATGAAGCCAAAGCATGCGCTGGACCAGGCGGCGCTGAGGATGCTGAATCCGGACCAGGCGACGGCGTGGAGGATGCAGCAGAGGCCGGGCCAGGCAACGGCGTGGAGGATGCAGACGGAGGCGCTGCAGCAGGTGGCGGCATGGATGAAACTGCTGCTGCAAGCGTGGATGAGGCTGCTGGTGGAGCAGCTGGTGGCTGGACGGGCTCCTCGGGCCCCCCAGCTGACGAGGAAGGAGGCTGGACGGGCTCCTCGGGCCCCCCAGCAAAAACAGTCTCAGAACCAGTGGGCACTGGAGCCCCTGGCACACACAGAACAGAACCAGCAGGTGCGGAGACCTCTGGCAGGAACGCAACAGAACCAGCAGGCACACGGGCCTCTGGCAGGGACAGAACAGGACCAGCAGGCACACGGGCCTCTGGCAGGGACAGAACAGGACCAGCAGGCACACGGGCCTCTGGCAAAAACATAGCGGCCTGCAGCTGCGCAGAGCATTGACCCTGCTCAGGCAGCGACAGCTCTGTGCAGTCCTCAGCTGGCTTCTTAAACTCCAGGGGTCCAGAGTCTAATGGGGGCTGAAACCCAGCCTCTGGGGAGGCCCTGGAGTGCATCTCAGTCTCAGAACTGGCCAGCCTTTGAGGAATGTTGACATTGTTCTTGGGTTTGTCTCTCTGCTTGGAGTACGGAGTTGTTGAACTGTCCGTTATGGGTTGGACTGACATGGCTTGCTGTACAGGAGGAGTAGGTGAAGGTGATGGCTGAACAGGTAGTGGAGCAACTGACACAGGATGCAGGGCTGGTGACTGCTGAACTGAGGATAAAGCTAATGATTCTTCTGCTAACCGGGCTACTGACTGGGCCATGGATTGTAACAGGGTTTGTAATAAGTCTGGCTGTGACTGTAATTGAGCTATGGATTGTGAGGCTGAATGTGGCGGAGGTGGCGACTGGGCTTCTGGCCGGGCGGCTAACTGAGCTTCTGGCCGGGCGGCTAACTGAGCTTCTGGCCGGGCGGCTAACTGAGCTTCTGGCCGGGCGGCCAACTGAGCTTCTAAACAGTTTTTGTCCTGTGCCGTACAGAACATCACCCCTGAGTAAACGGTCCCACAGTTCAGACCAACAATACTGTCCTGTCCACTCACCACAGCTGGCTGCTCGGAAATCCCCAGGTCCGACTGTGGCGAGGAGCGTCGGCAGCGTGAGCGCCGTTTCCCCCTCGAAGGCTGGGTTGATGGGCCGGGCAGAACACCCTCCGTCGGACTGGGCAGTGAAGCATGAGCTGCAGGGTGGGTGGTAGCAGCCGGGGGGTGAAGACGGAGTCCATTCAGAATGAAATTCTGTGCGAGCGGGTGAAGTGAGCCGAGCAGCCAGGGGAGACCAGAAACCAAGCGCTGTAGCCGATTAGCCACGGCTTGGCGAAATTCTCTCCCCTCGTGCTCCAGCCACGCGTTGATTAATTTGTCCACGGAGTAAACAATGTCCTCCCAGAGCTCCTTGGGCGGGTTGAATGCTGCTGGGTCCATAGTGGCCGGTTCGTACTGTCACGGCTGCCGAGGTGAGCCGTGTGAATTTAGAAGGAGGACCCAAGATGCAGGCAGTGGATGAGATACCGGTGGTTTTATTTACAGAGGTGTAGTGGCAAACAAACAGTGGGGCATAACAAACAACTAAAGACACCTAAACTGGGAGAACTAAAAATAACAGACCTGGGAGCATATGACAACGGATGATGAATAGCAGAGAGACGCAGACGAGGAACAGGACACCGTGGAACACAGGGTAACAGACTGACACGGAGTTACACGGAGGAACACAGACGAACCGGCAACAGGCAGGAGAACACACAGGGCTTAAATACACACACCAGTAATCAGGGGATGAGAGACAGGAGGGCAACACAGCTGGGAGGAATCTGGGCTGACGGGACAGGGGAAACGTAAACTGATCACACTCACATATGACACGGACCTTCACAATAAAACAGGAAACTCAGATACATGGAACCAGACAAGACATTGAACTAAACAGACAGATTCACAAACAGATGGGGAGACACCATAGACAGACAGATACAGACGCAGACTCAGAGGCAGATCGAAAATAACACAGAACTTAAACAATCATCATCTAGAAAATGATAACAAACTAAAAGCGCTGGGTCACCGACCCAGGACCATGACAATACCGAAACTTTAATGGAGACGTGTCCAGGGTTACAGTATCTGTTGTTAACGTAGACAATGAGTCCCCCACCTCTGCTTTTTCCGCTGGCCTGCGTGTCCCTATCGGCTCTCACGGATGTGAAACCGCATAGGTCTGCGTTAGCCTGCGGCGTTAGCTCGGTTAGCCACGTCTCCGTGAAGATAAACAAGCTGCACTCACGGTATAGTCTGTGGTTGTTCAGAGCGCACAGTTCGTCAATCTTATTCTGTAACGAGTTCACGTTGCCCATGATCACTGTCGGGATTGATGGTTTGAATCGCCTCCGGTGATCCGCTCTCCTCGCTCCAGCTTTGCAGCCTCTGTAGCTCCTCTTTAGCTCGGCCGGGATGTTGTGTCGCATGCCGGTCTGTCCCTTTGTTCTTAGTGCCAGCAGCTCCGCTCTCGAATAGATGAAGGAGCTGGTTCCAGAAGTTTTGAAAAGTGCATTATCCATCTTGTATCGCTATATCTAAGAGGTATAAGTAGAGGAAGGTGAAAAAAAGTTTGAAAAGCCTAGTCTAAAAAAGTTAAAGTTAACAAAAAAGGTGCGGTGTTGCAGAGCTAATTGGAAAGGCTGCCGTCACTCCAGCGCCATCTTGATGATGTGAGAGGGCAGGTGTGTGTGTTTAGGGCCCGGATGGCTTGGGGATAGAGGCTCCTCTTGAGTCTCTCTCTCCTTGCCCGGATGATGCGGAACCTTCTACCAGATTGCAGAAGTTGGAACAGTTTGTTGCCAGGATGGGACGGGTCCTTCAGTATCTGCACTGCTCTAGTCCGGCATCTTCTGGTGTAGGTGTCCTGAAGCGGGGGGAGAGCAATCCTGCAGCAGCAGCGTTCTGCTGTACAGATCACTCTCTGGAGAGCTTTTTGGTCCTTCACACAGCTGTTCCCAAACCACCATGTCATGTTCTGTGTGAGGATGCTCTCCACAGCGCCTGTATAGAAAATCCTGAGGATCTTTGGAGAGACCCTGAACTTCCTCAGTTGTCGTAGGTGATACAGGCGCTGCCTAGCCTTTTTGGTCTGGACCTGAATGTGGGCAGCCCATGTCAGGTCTGAGGAGATGTGGACACCAAGATACTTGAAGGACTGCACCCTCTCCACTGGAGCTCCATTGATGATAATGATAACACTCACTCAATCACAAACAAATCGTTTATTTTAAACAATCTTTTTATAAAGGAATCTCTCAACTTCTTGTGTTTAACTGAGACGTGGCAACAAAACATGGATTATATACATCTGGTGCTCACCAAGAGCACCTTTCTCTTGGCTCTCGGTGAAGGCGGTCG
Source organism: Mchenga conophoros (assembly GCF_057382185.1). Taxonomy (NCBI): domain Eukaryota; kingdom Metazoa; phylum Chordata; class Actinopteri; order Cichliformes; family Cichlidae; genus Mchenga; species Mchenga conophoros. Next base: position 9,212,379 of record NC_140537.1, read on the forward strand.
CACTTTTCTCCTCTCCTCCTTCCCCTTATCTTCCCTGCTTAGCCTCTTGTGTCCTTGTCTTGTCTCGTGTGCATTACTTTCCCTGGAACAGTCTCTCACTGTCGTTCTCTAAAACCTAAAGAGAATTATGGATTTGATCAACTGGTCTCTGAATGCTATTGACACCCTCTTCTCAACGAGAAGTCTGGGCTCGGGAGAGCCTGAGTGCCCTGGAGGGACTTTCCCTGCTGGATACACGATGGATGGGTGGCAGACCTGGAGGATCTTGTGCCTGGCGCCAGCTGCTCAGGCCCAAGGCTGGAGCCCACCAAAACAAGTCCCTGATAACGACTGTGTGATGACTATTCTTCCCATCCCATGCAAGGCCACCTGGGTTGGCTGGCAGACTGTTTACTTAGCCTGATAGGGCGAAGGACACTGTCTCAGCTGAACTCTGGACACGCACACACATACACTTACACTGATAAGCACGCACTCATCCCCCTCCCTTTCCAAACGCCTTTGATGCTTGTTTCCTGCGGGGGAAGACGGCGGGTCTGCGTGCCGCGCTGAAATGGTAGCGCTGTATAGGATGACTGCTGTGTTCCTTCGGATTACCCCCCACCCCCCTATCCACCCCTGTGGCTAGTCACGTGCTCTAATGTTGTGATGTGGACATTAATGTGCTCTCTGTGCAGAGGAGTTTTTTTTGTTTCCTGTTCTCATGCTGTCCTCCCATAGGTGCCCAGTGTGAGAAGAGGTCTCTTTTTTTCCTCTTGTATTTTTTCCCATTGTTGTGTAATTTTTCAGTGTTTTCTCTGCAACGCTGCCGATCTCCGACTGTATTCCCATGTGATGTCTTTGTTGTGTGTGTAAGTCGGGGGTCCTATTCCTCTGCGGGGCAACCTGCATATGGCCAATAAAGCAATCAATCAATCAATCAATCAATCAATCAATCAATCAATAAATCAATCAATCTGAAGGAAATTTGTTCGTCTGGCTGCTCCGTCATCGGAACTCCACGTCTTTCCAGGACAGATTCACATGCAGACTGATGAAATCGGATTCTTTTACTTCATTTGAACTTCAGATGATCAAGGTCGGCTCTTTGCGCACCTTTTATTGTATTTTAATCTACCGACCTCCTGGCCCTGCCGGAGTCTTTTTAACTGAATTTAACGACCTCCTATCATCCATTATTAAATTAGAGAAGGTGGTAATGTTGGGAGATTTTAACCTTCATATTGATGATGCATCCTGTAATATGGCTGCTGACTTCATGACTATCACAGAGTCTTTTAATTTTATGCAGCATGTTTCTGGCCCTACACATGTAAAGGGTCACACATTGGACCTTGTTTTCTCCTTGGGTTTAAATATAAATGACATTCGTGTGGAAAATGTCCATGTGAGTGACCATAGCTGCATATATTTTAACTTGTCGTTTTATTTGGATCCCCCGGCTCCCAAAATAACGATTGAAAGGTGAATCATAAACCTGAACGCCGGCAAAAGGTTCTCTGCCATGTTTGATGCTGAAATGACTTAGAATGATTTGGACTCTCTTGTCTCATCCTTTAATAACCAGTGTAATTCTACTTTAGACATGGTGGCACCTCTGAAAAAAAGTACAGTCCTACGTTTGAAATCTCATCCTTGGTTAAATGAAAACATTCGTAATTTCAGGAGATACTGTCGCAAGCTAGAACGTTTGTGGAAGGCTTCCAAGCTTGAGGTTTATAAGTTACACCTTAAAGAATCTATCCTCTTGCTAAATGACATGTGGAAAAATGCCAGAACAGAGTATTTTTCACACCTCATAGCTTCAAAAAAGAAAGATCCTAAATTCTTGTTTAAAACAATTAAGAGTATTGTTTCTCCTGATGCTCCTTGTGCACCAGTTCACTCAACGTCCGACTGCAATGAGTTTATGAACTATTTCAGAAATAAGGTCATTGCAACCAGGTCTAATATCTCTCCATCTTCTCAATATCAAACTTTTAACTTGCTCTCCTCTGATACTTGGTCGTCTTTTACTCCTGTTACATTAAGATAAGATAAGATAAGATAAGATAAGATAAGATAAGATAAGATAAGATAAGATAAGATAACCTTTATTACAAGACATCAGAGGCCTGCTTTGTCATATAAAACACACTTCAAGCCCCCTTGATGTCCTTCCATCTTCATTTTTCACTAGTGTGTTTGATTCAATTGGCCCCTGTATTGTGGAAATGATAAATACTTCTCTTCATACTGGCTCAGTCCCCAGCTTCTTTAAACAAGCTATTGCTGAGCCAATATTAAAGAAACCCCAGCTGGATCCATCTCTTCCTAACAGTTATAGGCCAATATCCAAATTGCCTTTTCCATCCATCCATCTATCCATCCATTCGCTTCCGCTTATCCTTTTCAGGGTCGCGGGGGGCGCTGGAGCCTATCCCAGCTGTCATAGGGCGAAAGGCGGGGTACACCCTGGACAGGTCGCCAGTCTGTCGCAGGGCTAACACACAGGGACAGACAACCATTCACACTCACATTCACTCGCACATTCACACCTAGTGGTAATTTGGATTATCCAATTAACCTATCCCCACAAGCTGCATGTCTTTGGACGGTGGGAGGAAGCCGGAGTACCCGGAGAGAACCCACGCAAACACGGGGAGAACATGCAAACTCCACACAGAAAGACCCCGGCCTGATGGTGGAATTGAACCCAAATTGCCTTTTATATCGAAAATTTTAGAAAAAGTAGTACTAGAACAACTTAACTATTTCCTGGATAAAAATGCTGTTATGGACACTTTCCAGTCTGGTTTTCGTAAATTGCATTCCACTGAAACGGCCTTACTTAGAGTATCCAGTGATATCTTGATGGCAGCAGACTCTGGAGAATACACAGTGCTGGTCCTGCTGGATCTCAGCTCTGCTTTTGACACTGTAGATCACAGTATCATGATAAACAGACTCGAGAACTTGTTTGGGATTACTGGTGTTGTTTTAAAATGGTTTATATCATATCTGTCTGAGAGATCTTTTACTGTTTGCATGAATCATATCACATCAGAATCAACAGTTTTGCCGTGTGGGGTACCTCAGGGATCTGTCCTGGGTCCAATTCTCTTTTTACTTTATGTATTTCCCCTAGGCCAAATTATTAAGCGCTATAAATATATCTCCTATCATCTCTATGCTGACGACATCCAACTATACTGTTCCTTCAAAATGTCTGAGTTTTATAAATTGTCTAATTTAAGTAATTGCCTGACAGAAATCAACAAATGGTTATATGACAATTTTCTCCAACTAAACTCTGATAAAACAGAAACTCTAATTATTGCTCCAGACCACATGGTCCCAGAAATTAGACAGCATATCAGCTTCTTAGACCCTTATGTAAAATCAAGCCTTAGAAATCTCGGTGTCTTATTTGACAGCTCGATGTCGCTCGAGCAGCATTCTAAGCAGCTGGTCCGAAACTGTTTTTATCATTTACGGAATATTTCTAAACTCAGACTAATGTTATCAAAGCTTGAACTTGAGATGATTATTCATGCTTTAATTTCTTCTCGTTTAGACTATTGTAATGGCCTTTTTACTTGTTTTAACAAATCAGCCTTAAATCGTCTTCAGACTGTGCAGAATGCTGCAGCACGTCTCTTAACAGGCACCAAGAGAAGATCGCATATCACTCCAGTCTTGGCCTCTCTTCACTGGTTGCCTGTAAATTTTAGGTTTCATTTTAAAATTTTACTTCTAACCTTTAGGGCCCTGCATGGTCAGGCTCCTCAATATTTATCTGACCTGCTGAAACCACATACATCTTCTCGGGCTTTAAGGTCATTAGATCAAAGACTGCTGGTGGTACCGCGCACTCGTTTTAAAACTCGTGGTGATCGTGCCTTTCAGGCAGTGGCACCACGGTTGTGGAATTCTCTCTCACTGTCTCTTCGCTGCACGGACTCCATTGATTCTTTTAAGAAACAGCTGAAGACATTTTTATTTAGAAAAGCATTTGATTAATTTCTTCTTATGCTGTTTTTATAGTTTTATTGTTTTACATTGTTTTATTTACTGTTATATTGTTTTTATATTCCCATTTTCTGTGTTGTAAAGCACTTTGTGATTTTTATCTGTGAAAAGCGCTATATAAATAAATTTTACTTACTTACTTACTTACTTACTTGTAGTCTCTGTGTTGACCCCTTCTGAAGTCCACCACCAGCTCCTTGGTCTTGCCGACGTTCAGCTGGAGGTGGTTGTCCTGGCACCATGATGCCAGATTCTTCACTTCATCCATGTAGGCCGCCTCATCGTTGTTGGAGATGGCACTGTGTCGTCAGCAAACTTCACAATGGTGTTGGAGCCATGGGTGGCCACACAGTCTGAAGTGTAGAGGGAGTAGAGCAGTGGCGAGAGGACACATCCCTGAGGTGCTCCTGTGTTGATGGTGATGCTGTTGGAGAAGCACCTGCCCACCCTCACCACCTGAGTTCTGCCAGTAAGGAAGTCCAACACCCATGCACACAGACGGCTGTTAAGTCCCAGATCCCTGAGCTTTGTGAACAGTCTGCAGGGCACTATTGTGTTAAACGCTGAACTGTAATCAACAAACAGCATTCGCACATAGTTACCCTGTTTCTTGTCCATGTGGCTGAGAGTGGTGTGTAGGACGTGGGCGATGGCATCCTCTGTGGATCTGTTGGATCTGTAGGCGAACTGCAGCGGATCTGTGGTGTCTGGGATGGAGGAGGAGATGATGTTCTTCAGCAGCCTCTCAAACACCTTCATTACTGCCGAGGTCAGTGCAACTGGCCGGTAATCGTTCAGGGATGAGGGTTTGCTGTTCTTGGGCACAGGGATGATGGTGGATCTTTTGAAGCATGTGGGGACCACAGACTTCGCCAGGGACTCATTGAAGATGTAAGTGAACACACCTGCTAGGTGGTCAGCACAGCAGCGCAGCAGAAGCTCAGGAGGGATGATCAGCAAGAGCCGATTATATGACAGCTACAGGTATGCTCTCGCTTAACCTCAGATTCCCTCCGAATACTGGAATTTGTGTTAATATACTTTTCCGGCCTGTTGTAGCGCAGCAGTCTGTTTAATTCTGCCATTGCGGAGAGAGGTGTTCGTGTTATCTCCACCAATGAGAGTATAGTGCCTCCGGTCCTGGGGTAAGCCGTTAGAACTACTTTTATTAGCATTCATAGCTATAAGAGTTTAAGGTTACATTTATCTGTTTCAGGGTTTCACTGCTGTACTCACCCCTCCATGACAAATTGCCCAACCTAAATTGGAAGAGTGAACTGCCTTCTCAGCTGCTGTTGTGAACTCCTCCTTGGTGGAGTCTGCTGTCTTGTCTTATCTTGTTTTTATTAAGTAGGCTTACCTTGTTTTGGGTTCGCCTGGTGTTCTATTTTACCCTGGACTGTTGCTCGTACCCACGCTTCTGTGATCGGGCTGAAGTGATTCTCTGCCCGAGTGTCGTGCTGGGACTCTAAATCGCCTGGGTGGCCGGTCTCAGCCGGTGGGGAGCCAGACCGGCCTACGCCTGAGAATAATTATTACCAGCACGAGTGGTAGTTTGACCCGTGGGGAATAAGCCTTTCCTGTGTGTGTGTGTGTGTGATTTCTTTTATTAAAGTGTGTTTTAGTCTTTTTATGATTTGTAGCGAGCCTGACGCTCAGTGTCCTCTTATTCTTTTAACATATTTTTCTGTGTTTATTTCAGTGAAGGAGGACGAGCCAGTGGCCCTGGGACCTCAGGTGGTGGGTCGTTTTCACACTTTCTTTTGTACAGCACTGGGTGGTCTGCAGTGATTCTTTTTGTGTGATTTCCTTTTGGTTCCACGGCTGCTGGTAAGTCCAAGTTCCACGATGGTTTTATTTTTACTGTAGGACACTGTCAATAATGATGCTACATCTTGACCTTTAATATTTTATTTATAAAATATTATTTATAATATTTTATTCATTTCTATAAATAAAACTGTTTTAATATTGGAAGCCAACCTGCCTCAGTGTGCATCCTTGAATCTACGCGGTCTTCTTTTATTCCTTTTATCTATTTTTCTTAAATATATTTCCTGGGGGTGCAATTCCCCTGGGTGGCGTTGTCAATTTATTTTGTTCATAACCCCGCCGACCACTTGGTCACATACTTGGCGTTGGTCGACAGGATGCACATTTGAGGTAGATGTTTGGTCTCATAAATTGTTTTATTTTTTTGCAAAGATCCTAGTTCACCTGTTTGAAGGCTCTATTTGTTTTAGAGTGTGATTATAGACAAGACAGCAGTATCCAGGTAGAAGGAAGAGTAATAGGATTTTAGCACCTTACTGATTTAATTTTCTCTTTTTTTTTTGGGTCAAAATTTATTATGGAGGAAGAATTGCAGCAACTTAGAGACTTGGTAGCGCAGTTAAGGGCAGATAATGAGCAATTGCGCCGGGATGGGGGCGCTGTGCTCGAGTCTGGTGGCGGGGCCGCGTCGTCCTCTTTCGTACCAGCTGGTTGCATACCAAATGTTGGTAGCCAGGCCGCCGTTACAGAGCGTCTGGTGGTGGTGCCTAGGGACCGTAAATGTCCCATGTTCAATGGTAGAACAGGCATCAATATAGCTGAATGGGTCAAAGAGGTTCAAGCATGCATGCGTGCCCGGCACCTGTCTGTTGCTGATCAAGCTTTCTTTATTTTTGACCATTTAGAGGGAGAAGCAAGGGAGGAGATCAAATTTCGCCCTAATTTAGAGCGAGGGGATCCTGCTCGGGTGTTGACCATTTTAAAGGAACTGTATGGCAATGCACAGTCCTATGTCACTCTGCAGCAGGCTTTCTTTTCGAGGAGACAGCGAGAGGGAGAGACTTTGCAGGAGTTTTCCTTAGCGCTAATGGCTCTGATGGAGCAAGTAAAACAAAGTGCACCTGATGGTATGCGTAACGCAGAGGTGTTGCTCCGAGACCAATTTGTAGAACATGTTGTTGATAGTGGTCTCCGCAGAGAGCTTAAACAATACGTTCGCCGTGTGCCTACTGCCACCTTGTTAGAGGTGCGCGGGGAAGCAATTAGATGGGAAAGAGAAGGGTTTTCAGGCGGTGTTCGCGACCGTGGCTATTCTCAACCCTCGGCGTATGGTTTTCAGTGTGGAGTGCACACTAGCCCTAGGTTCGCTCCTGTTGGTACACCCGAGTCCGAGTGGCGTGAGCTAAAGGAACTCCTAAAGCGCCAACAAGAGCAGTTAAATCAGCTCACTGAGACAGTGGTTTCTTTACAGAACCCCCGAAGAAGTGTTCGGCCTTCACGGGCTGGCTCGGTGATTTGTCGCCGGTGTCAGCAGCCAGGACACTTTGCTAGGGAGTGCACTGGGGGGCGGGCTTCACGCCACCCTAGAGCAGGTTCTGATTCAGGCCCCCCTTATGCCGCAGTTGGCAATCATCTTCCCGCTACCCAGTCGGAAAACTAACGCCATCTGAGCTGCAGAGTCACAGTTCAGGTGGGGAGTTCACTGGCTCACAGAAAGATAGGATTGGCAGGCTAATTTCATTGTGTCCAAAGATGGATGTGCTTATTAGTGGGGTAACTGTCCCTTGTTTGGTGGATACTGGGTCCATGGTTTCCACCATCACAGAAAGTTTCTTTTTGGCACATTTTGCCCCTTGGGGACAAGAACGCCTTCAGTCATGTCATTGGCTACAGCTTCGGGCTGCCAATGGGCTTGCCATCCCTTACATTGGCTATTTGGAGCTCAGTGTACTCCTGTGTGGCAAGGAAATGCCCTCTTGTGGAATCCTTATAGTGAAGGACCCTCCTGGGGCTACGCCCTCTGTCCCTGGCATCTTAGGAATGAACGTAATCCGCCGCTGTTATCAAGAACTGTTTGGGGCTTTCGGTGGCTCCTTGTTTAATTCTCCTTCTGTGTCACAGGCACCGAGACCAGTTTTGGAGGCCTTACATCAGTGTCACCAGTCTGCAGCCCAAGCCCCAGAGGACCCTGTCGGTACCGTTAAGGTATAGGGCCCGCGGGCCGTGCGGATACCTGGTGGTGTTATGCAGCTGGTGGCCACTACTTGTTTTCAGCAGTTGTCAGGTCAGGCTGTGCTTTTTGAACCTTCTGAGTCCGGGTTGCCAGTTGGGTTGCTGGCCTCTCCATGTTTGGTCCAGGTGGATAAGGGCGTTGCCTACATCCCAGTCACCAATGTAGGGACAGCGGAAGCTGTTCTCCACCCGCGGACCCGTTTGGGAGTGATAAGCAAAGCTACTGTTGTTAACCTCCCTGCCGGTGTTAGCGAGGAACACTCTTTTCCCGTTACTGTTTCCTCCCATACAACCAGCAGCCCTGCTCAAGAGATGGTGGATACGATTGACCTGTCTGCTCTCGCTGAGTCAGAGCAACATGAGGTACGGTTACTTTTGCAGAAGTACCGCTCTGTTTTCTCCACCTATGAGGGAGACTTGGGCTGCACAAACCTCATTTCGCACGACATACCGCTGCTCGATGACGCACCTGTCCGGCAGAGGTACAGGCGAATTCCTCCTTCTGATTATGAGGCTGTCAGGGCTCATATCAACCAGCTACTGGAGGCCCAGGTAATTAGGGAAAGTAGCAGTCCTTATGCCTCTCCCATCGTGTTGGTCCGCAAGAAGGATGGAAGCCTCCGTCTGTGCGTTGACTATCGTTTGCTGAATAGCAAAACAAGGAAGGACGCCTTCCCCTTACCTCGCATCGAGGAAAGTCTGGATGCCCTAGCTGGCGCACGCTGGTTTTCTACCATCGACCTGGCCAGTGGGTACAACCAGGTGCCAGTTTCTGAGCAGGATAAGCCCAAGACCGCTTTTTGCACACTGTTTGGCCTGTTCGAGTGGAATCGTATGCCATTCGGGCTGTGCAATGCTCCTGGTACCTTCCAGCGCCTAATGCAGAGGATGTTCGGGGATCAGCAATGTCAGTCATTACTGCTGTACCTAGACGACATCATTGTGTTCTCCTCGTCTGTCTCTCAGCACCTGCAACGGCTAGAGATGGTGATGGCAAGGCTGCAGCAACAGGGGCTCAAGGCTAAGTTAGAAAAGTGTGCCTTTTTCCAGCAGAAGGTTAACTACTTGGGCCATGTAATCTCCTGTGAGGGTGTCTCGACCGATCCAGCCAAGGTTGACGCAGTAGCCAATTGGCAGTGTCCTCGTTCCGTGTCAGAGTTGCGATCCTTTTTGGGTTTCGCCAGCTATTACCGGCGCTTCGTGGAGGGGTTTGCCGCATTGGCGGGTCCCCTGCATCAAGTGGTGGCTAAATCGGCTGGCACAAAGACAAAGAAGGGCTCGGGACAGAGTTTGAGTGCTATTTGGACCCCTCAGTGTGAGGAGAGCTTTGAGGCCCTGAAAGCAAAGCTTGTGTCTGCACCTGTGCTAGCATATGCTGACTTTACACGCCCATTTATCTTGGAGATTGACGCCAGCCACAGTGGTTTAGGTGCAGTTCTCTCCCAAGATGTAGAAGGTGTCGTTAGGCCAGTGGCTTATGCTAGTCGAGGTCTTCGGCCACATGAGCGCAATATGGACAATTACAGCTCCATGAAGCTGGAGTTTCTTGCGCTCAAGTGGGCCATGGCCGAGAAGTTCCGGGAGTACCTGCTGGGGCAGAAGTGTGTGGTTTACACCGATAACAATCCACTCAGTTACCTCTCTTCAGCTAAGCTGGGTGCCACTGAGCAGAGGTGGGCCTCCCAGCTGGCGGCATTCGATTTTGAGATCAAGTATCGCTCAGGCCGCAGTAATAGGAATGCTGATGCTCTCTCTCGACAGTATGAGATGAGCTCCAGCTTGGCCGAGGGTGTGTTGCCGGGGACTTGTGTCCCGACTTCACTTCAGCAGGCTCAGTGTCCAGCCGTCTTGCCCTCCGTTACTCAGTTGGAGATTGGGGCCTTTCCATCTCACTCCCTGGAGGATATTCGTGCTTTGCAGGAGGCTGACCCCCTCCTCAAGGATTTCTTGGTATACTGGAGGAGGCACACCCCGCCCTCTTCGGAGGAAAGGAGTTAGGTCCTCAAACCAGTCATGGTTCTGCTGCGTCAGTGGGATTGTCTGGTGGAGAAGGATGGCATCCTTTTTCGCCGTATTTTGCGTCCAGGTGGAGGTGAGGAAGCCCTCCAACTTGTTCTCCCAGAGGCTCTGAAGCCTGAGACCTTGAGGCAGCTGCACCAGGACCATGGGCACCAAGGTATTGAGCGTACCACTGAACTGGTCAGGCAGCGTTGCTATTGGCCCGGGATGTCCTCTGACATCAAGCAATGGGTTCAGCGTTGTGAACGCTTTCAGGTCGCAAAGGACTCAGAGTTGGGGGCTCATAGTTATATGGGTCACCTGTTGGCGTCTAGACCAAATGAAATCCTGGCCATAGACCTCACGGTGTTGGAACCTTCCCGTAGTGGAGTTGAAAACGTCTTGGTTATGACTGACGTTTTTAGCAAATACACTGTTGCAGTCCCTACCCGGGACCAGCGGGCCTCTACTGTGGCCCAGGCCCTGTTAACAGAGTGGTTTTTTAAGTTTGGCGTTCCAAGCCGCCTCCACTCTGACCAGGGTAGAAATTTTGAGAGTTTGGTGATGCAACATTTATGCGAGTTGTATCGGGTAGCCAAGTCCCGTACAACCCCTTACCATCCAGCGGGTAATGGGCAGTGTGAACGGTTTAACCGAACCCTCCATAACCTCCTCCGGACTCTGCCATCATCTCGGAAACGCGACTGGGCTGCATGCTTACTGCATGTGCTCTTTTGCTATAATAGCACGCCGCATCAGGGCACTGGAGAGTCACCGTTTTTCTTGATGTTTGGCAGGGATCCTAGGCTGCCTATTGATTTCCTTCTAGGCCGCGTTCAGGACCCAGTGCCTGGAGAAGTACAGGACTGGGTGGCCGAGCACCAAGCCAGGATAATGGTGGCTTTTGAGGGAGCTCGGGCACGGTTGTCGCTGGCCGCTGACCGTCGTAAGGAACGGCATGACCAGAGAGTCCACCCTGTTCCTTTAAAGGTCGGTCAGCTGGTGTATCTTCGAGATCACAGTGCCCGGGGCCGGCACAAGATCCAGGACCTTTGGAGCTCTGTGGTCTATCAGGTGTTGAGGGCACCCCAAGAGAACGGGGCTGTTTATACCATTGCCCCCGTGGGAGACTTGGAGAAGGTTCGACATGTCCACCGTGACATGTTAAAGGCACAGGTCAGCCTAGACCCGCCTACACCTGGTCCACCGGTTCCACCCCCACCTGTACCCGCTGACTCAGAGCAGACCTCTCTGAGTGACGACGAGTTGTGGCTCCTTGTCCCTGAGGTACCCTCACACCCTGTAGCACCTGTGGTGTCACTTCCCGATGCCTCTAGAGTTCCATCGGTGGAGCTCAGGTCTACTCCCAGTGTGATTGTAGCACCCTCGACCTCTGCTCCCACAGGTGTCCCTCGGGCTCTGTTGAACAGTCTGAGGTGAGTGGGCCACATTTGCGGAGAACAGCACGTTCAACAGCTGGTCAGCACTCAAATGTTTATCACTTGCCACGCCCTGTTGAATCTGCGTCAGTTGCTAATGCTCAGCTTGCCATATTCAGGCCATGGTGTTAGGTTCCTTGAGTTATTGTCGGGGCGCCAATACAAAAAAAAGGGGGGTGGATGTAGCCAGATGGGCTACTCGCCTTCCGTTTTTTTCTTCTCTCATTCTCTCTCGCTCGCTCTACCACCCTCGCTCTCTTTCCGCTGCACTCGCTCCTTGTATCAGGTGATTGGGTTAATTGGGAACCCACCTGCACATTGATTGCAGGGTGGCGCTAGCCCGTATAAAGCTAAGCCGATGTTTTGTTGGATTAATCCCTCCTGAGCTTCTGGTGCGATACAGCAGTAAATGCTGCCGTACTGCGACGGACTGATCAGCAAGAGCCGATTATATGACAGCTACAGGTATGCTCTCGCTTAACCTCAGATTCCCTCCGAATACTGGAATTTGTGTTAATATACTTTTCCGGCCTGTTGTAGCGCAGCAGTCTGTTTAATTCTGCCATTGCGGAGAGAGGTGTTCGTGTTATCTCCACCAATGAGAGTATAGTGCCTCCGGTCCTGGGGTAAGCCGTTAGAACTACTTTTATTAGCATTCATAGCTATAAGAGTTTAAGGTTACATTTATCTGTTTCAGGGTTTCACTGCTGTACTCACCCCTCCATGACAAATTGCCCAACCTAAATTGGAAGAGTGAACTGCCTTCTCAGCTGCTGTTGTGAACTCCTCCTTGGTGGAGTCTGCTGTCTTGTCTTATCTTGTTTTTATTAAGTAGGCTTACCTTGTTTTGGGTTCGCCTGGTGTTCTATTTTACCCTGGACTGTTGCTCGTACCCACGCTTCTGTGATCGGGCTGAAGTGATTCTCTGCCCGAGTGTCGTGCTGGGACTCTAAATCGCCTGGGTGGCCGGTCTCAGCCGGTGGGGAGCCAGACCGGCCTACGCCTGAGAATAATTATTACCAGCACGAGTGGTAGTTTGACCCGTGGGGAATAAGCCTTTCCTGTGTGTGTGTGTGTGTGATTTCTTTTATTAAAGTGTGTTTTAGTCTTTTTATGATTTGTAGCGAGCCTGACGCTCAGTGTCCTCTTATTCTTTTAACATATTTTTCTGTGTTTATTTCAGTGAAGGAGGACGAGCCAGTGGCCCTGGGACCTCAGGTGGTGGGTCGTTTTCACACTTTCTTTTGTACAGCACTGGGTGGTCTGCAGTGATTCTTTTTGTGTGATTTCCTTTTGGTTCCACGGCTGCTGGTAAGTCCAAGTTCCACGATGGTTTTATTTTTACTGTAGGACACTGTCAATAATGATGCTACATCTTGACCTTTAATATTTTATTTATAAAATATTATTTATAATATTTTATTCATTTCTATAAATAAAACTGTTTTAATATTGGAAGCCAACCTGCCTCAGTGTGCATCCTTGAATCTACGCGGTCTTCTTTTATTCCTTTTATCTATTTTTCTTAAATATATTTCCTGGGGGTGCAATTCCCCTGGGTGGCGTTGTCAATTTATTTTGTTCATAACCCCGCCGACCACTTGGTCACATACTTGGCGTTGGTCGACAGGATGCACATTTGAGGTAGATGTTTGGTCTCATAAATTGTTTTATTTTTTTGCAAAGATCCTAGTTCACCTGTTTGAAGGCTCTATTTGTTTTAGAGTGTGATTATAGACAAGACAGCAGTATCCAGGTAGAAGGAAGAGTAATAGGATTTTAGCACCTTACTGATTTAATTTTCTCTTTTTTTTTTGGGTCAAAATTTATTATGGAGGAAGAATTGCAGCAACTTAGAGACTTGGTAGCGCAGTTAAGGGCAGATAATGAGCAATTGCGCCGGGATGGGGGCGCTGTGCTCGAGTCTGGTGGCGGGGCCGCGTCGTCCTCTTTCGTACCAGCTGGTTGCATACCAAATGTTGGTAGCCAGGCCGCCGTTACAGAGCGTCTGGTGGTGGTGCCTAGGGACCGTAAATGTCCCATGTTCAATGGTAGAACAGGCATCAATATAGCTGAATGGGTCAAAGAGGTTCAAGCATGCATGCGTGCCCGGCACCTGTCTGTTGCTGATCAAGCTTTCTTTATTTTTGACCATTTAGAGGGAGAAGCAAGGGAGGAGATCAAATTTCGCCCTAATTTAGAGCGAGGGGATCCTGCTCGGGTGTTGACCATTTTAAAGGAACTGTATGGCAATGCACAGTCCTATGTCACTCTGCAGCAGGCTTTCTTTTCGAGGAGACAGCGAGAGGGAGAGACTTTGCAGGAGTTTTCCTTAGCGCTAATGGCTCTGATGGAGCAAGTAAAACAAAGTGCACCTGATGGTATGCGTAACGCAGAGGTGTTGCTCCGAGACCAATTTGTAGAACATGTTGTTGATAGTGGTCTCCGCAGAGAGCTTAAACAATACGTTCGCCGTGTGCCTACTGCCACCTTGTTAGAGGTGCGCGGGGAAGCAATTAGATGGGAAAGAGAAGGGTTTTCAGGCGGTGTTCGCGACCGTGGCTATTCTCAACCCTCGGCGTATGGTTTTCAGTGTGGAGTGCACACTAGCCCTAGGTTCGCTCCTGTTGGTACACCCGAGTCCGAGTGGCGTGAGCTAAAGGAACTCCTAAAGCGCCAACAAGAGCAGTTAAATCAGCTCACTGAGACAGTGGTTTCTTTACAGAACCCCCGAAGAAGTGTTCGGCCTTCACGGGCTGGCTCGGTGATTTGTCGCCGGTGTCAGCAGCCAGGACACTTTGCTAGGGAGTGCACTGGGGGGCGGGCTTCACGCCACCCTAGAGCAGGTTCTGATTCAGGCCCCCCTTATGCCGCAGTTGGCAATCATCTTCCCGCTACCCAGTCGGAAAACTAACGCCATCTGAGCTGCAGAGTCACAGTTCAGGTGGGGAGTTCACTGGCTCACAGAAAGATAGGATTGGCAGGCTAATTTCATTGTGTCCAAAGATGGATGTGCTTATTAGTGGGGTAACTGTCCCTTGTTTGGTGGATACTGGGTCCATGGTTTCCACCATCACAGAAAGTTTCTTTTTGGCACATTTTGCCCCTTGGGGACAAGAACGCCTTCAGTCATGTCATTGGCTACAGCTTCGGGCTGCCAATGGGCTTGCCATCCCTTACATTGGCTATTTGGAGCTCAGTGTACTCCTGTGTGGCAAGGAAATGCCCTCTTGTGGAATCCTTATAGTGAAGGACCCTCCTGGGGCTACGCCCTCTGTCCCTGGCATCTTAGGAATGAACGTAATCCGCCGCTGTTATCAAGAACTGTTTGGGGCTTTCGGTGGCTCCTTGTTTAATTCTCCTTCTGTGTCACAGGCACCGAGACCAGTTTTGGAGGCCTTACATCAGTGTCACCAGTCTGCAGCCCAAGCCCCAGAGGACCCTGTCGGTACCGTTAAGGTATAGGGCCCGCGGGCCGTGCGGATACCTGGTGGTGTTATGCAGCTGGTGGCCACTACTTGTTTTCAGCAGTTGTCAGGTCAGGCTGTGCTTTTTGAACCTTCTGAGTCCGGGTTGCCAGTTGGGTTGCTGGCCTCTCCATGTTTGGTCCAGGTGGATAAGGGCGTTGCCTACATCCCAGTCACCAATGTAGGGACAGCGGAAGCTGTTCTCCACCCGCGGACCCGTTTGGGAGTGATAAGCAAAGCTACTGTTGTTAACCTCCCTGCCGGTGTTAGCGAGGAACACTCTTTTCCCGTTACTGTTTCCTCCCATACAACCAGCAGCCCTGCTCAAGAGATGGTGGATACGATTGACCTGTCTGCTCTCGCTGAGTCAGAGCAACATGAGGTACGGTTACTTTTGCAGAAGTACCGCTCTGTTTTCTCCACCTATGAGGGAGACTTGGGCTGCACAAACCTCATTTCGCACGACATACCGCTGCTCGATGACGCACCTGTCCGGCAGAGGTACAGGCGAATTCCTCCTTCTGATTATGAGGCTGTCAGGGCTCATATCAACCAGCTACTGGAGGCCCAGGTAATTAGGGAAAGTAGCAGTCCTTATGCCTCTCCCATCGTGTTGGTCCGCAAGAAGGATGGAAGCCTCCGTCTGTGCGTTGACTATCGTTTGCTGAATAGCAAAACAAGGAAGGACGCCTTCCCCTTACCTCGCATCGAGGAAAGTCTGGATGCCCTAGCTGGCGCACGCTGGTTTTCTACCATCGACCTGGCCAGTGGGTACAACCAGGTGCCAGTTTCTGAGCAGGATAAGCCCAAGACCGCTTTTTGCACACTGTTTGGCCTGTTCGAGTGGAATCGTATGCCATTCGGGCTGTGCAATGCTCCTGGTACCTTCCAGCGCCTAATGCAGAGGATGTTCGGGGATCAGCAATGTCAGTCATTACTGCTGTACCTAGACGACATCATTGTGTTCTCCTCGTCTGTCTCTCAGCACCTGCAACGGCTAGAGATGGTGATGGCAAGGCTGCAGCAACAGGGGCTCAAGGCTAAGTTAGAAAAGTGTGCCTTTTTCCAGCAGAAGGTTAACTACTTGGGCCATGTAATCTCCTGTGAGGGTGTCTCGACCGATCCAGCCAAGGTTGACGCAGTAGCCAATTGGCAGTGTCCTCGTTCCGTGTCAGAGTTGCGATCCTTTTTGGGTTTCGCCAGCTATTACCGGCGCTTCGTGGAGGGGTTTGCCGCATTGGCGGGTCCCCTGCATCAAGTGGTGGCTAAATCGGCTGGCACAAAGACAAAGAAGGGCTCGGGACAGAGTTTGAGTGCTATTTGGACCCCTCAGTGTGAGGAGAGCTTTGAGGCCCTGAAAGCAAAGCTTGTGTCTGCACCTGTGCTAGCATATGCTGACTTTACACGCCCATTTATCTTGGAGATTGACGCCAGCCACAGTGGTTTAGGTGCAGTTCTCTCCCAAGATGTAGAAGGTGTCGTTAGGCCAGTGGCTTATGCTAGTCGAGGTCTTCGGCCACATGAGCGCAATATGGACAATTACAGCTCCATGAAGCTGGAGTTTCTTGCGCTCAAGTGGGCCATGGCCGAGAAGTTCCGGGAGTACCTGCTGGGGCAGAAGTGTGTGGTTTACACCGATAACAATCCACTCAGTTACCTCTCTTCAGCTAAGCTGGGTGCCACTGAGCAGAGGTGGGCCTCCCAGCTGGCGGCATTCGATTTTGAGATCAAGTATCGCTCAGGCCGCAGTAATAGGAATGCTGATGCTCTCTCTCGACAGTATGAGATGAGCTCCAGCTTGGCCGAGGGTGTGTTGCCGGGGACTTGTGTCCCGACTTCACTTCAGCAGGCTCAGTGTCCAGCCGTCTTGCCCTCCGTTACTCAGTTGGAGATTGGGGCCTTTCCATCTCACTCCCTGGAGGATATTCGTGCTTTGCAGGAGGCTGACCCCCTCCTCAAGGATTTCTTGGTATACTGGAGGAGGCACACCCCGCCCTCTTCGGAGGAAAGGAGTTAGGTCCTCAAACCAGTCATGGTTCTGCTGCGTCAGTGGGATTGTCTGGTGGAGAAGGATGGCATCCTTTTTCGCCGTATTTTGCGTCCAGGTGGAGGTGAGGAAGCCCTCCAACTTGTTCTCCCAGAGGCTCTGAAGCCTGAGACCTTGAGGCAGCTGCACCAGGACCATGGGCACCAAGGTATTGAGCGTACCACTGAACTGGTCAGGCAGCGTTGCTATTGGCCCGGGATGTCCTCTGACATCAAGCAATGGGTTCAGCGTTGTGAACGCTTTCAGGTCGCAAAGGACTCAGAGTTGGGGGCTCATAGTTATATGGGTCACCTGTTGGCGTCTAGACCAAATGA
This sequence comes from Mchenga conophoros, assembly GCF_057382185.1. Lineage (NCBI taxonomy): Eukaryota > Metazoa > Chordata > Actinopteri > Cichliformes > Cichlidae > Mchenga > Mchenga conophoros. The sequence goes on from NC_140537.1 coordinate 9,229,660, forward strand.
AATCCTGGCCATAGACCTCACGGTGTTGGAACCTTCCCGTAGTGGAGTTGAAAACGTCTTGGTTATGACTGACGTTTTTAGCAAATACACTGTTGCAGTCCCTACCCGGGACCAGCGGGCCTCTACTGTGGCCCAGGCCCTGTTAACAGAGTGGTTTTTTAAGTTTGGCGTTCCAAGCCGCCTCCACTCTGACCAGGGTAGAAATTTTGAGAGTTTGGTGATGCAACATTTATGCGAGTTGTATCGGGTAGCCAAGTCCCGTACAACCCCTTACCATCCAGCGGGTAATGGGCAGTGTGAACGGTTTAACCGAACCCTCCATAACCTCCTCCGGACTCTGCCATCATCTCGGAAACGCGACTGGGCTGCATGCTTACTGCATGTGCTCTTTTGCTATAATAGCACGCCGCATCAGGGCACTGGAGAGTCACCGTTTTTCTTGATGTTTGGCAGGGATCCTAGGCTGCCTATTGATTTCCTTCTAGGCCGCGTTCAGGACCCAGTGCCTGGAGAAGTACAGGACTGGGTGGCCGAGCACCAAGCCAGGATAATGGTGGCTTTTGAGGGAGCTCGGGCACGGTTGTCGCTGGCCGCTGACCGTCGTAAGGAACGGCATGACCAGAGAGTCCACCCTGTTCCTTTAAAGGTCGGTCAGCTGGTGTATCTTCGAGATCACAGTGCCCGGGGCCGGCACAAGATCCAGGACCTTTGGAGCTCTGTGGTCTATCAGGTGTTGAGGGCACCCCAAGAGAACGGGGCTGTTTATACCATTGCCCCCGTGGGAGACTTGGAGAAGGTTCGACATGTCCACCGTGACATGTTAAAGGCACAGGTCAGCCTAGACCCGCCTACACCTGGTCCACCGGTTCCACCCCCACCTGTACCCGCTGACTCAGAGCAGACCTCTCTGAGTGACGACGAGTTGTGGCTCCTTGTCCCTGAGGTACCCTCACACCCTGTAGCACCTGTGGTGTCACTTCCCGATGCCTCTAGAGTTCCATCGGTGGAGCTCAGGTCTACTCCCAGTGTGATTGTAGCACCCTCGACCTCTGCTCCCACAGGTGTCCCTCGGGCTCTGTTGAACAGTCTGAGGTGAGTGGGCCACATTTGCGGAGAACAGCACGTTCAACAGCTGGTCAGCACTCAAATGTTTATCACTTGCCACGCCCTGTTGAATCTGCGTCAGTTGCTAATGCTCAGCTTGCCATATTCAGGCCATGGTGTTAGGTTCCTTGAGTTATTGTCGGGGCGCCAATACAAAAAAAAGGGGGGTGGATGTAGCCAGATGGGCTACTCGCCTTCCGTTTTTTTCTTCTCTCATTCTCTCTCGCTCGCTCTACCACCCTCGCTCTCTTTCCGCTGCACTCGCTCCTTGTATCAGGTGATTGGGTTAATTGGGAACCCACCTGCACATTGATTGCAGGGTGGCGCTAGCCCGTATAAAGCTAAGCCGATGTTTTGTTGGATTAATCCCTCCTGAGCTTCTGGTGCGATACAGCAGTAAATGCTGCCGTACTGCGACGGACTGATCAGCAAGAGCCGATTATATGACAGCTACAGGTATGCTCTCGCTTAACCTCAGATTCCCTCCGAATACTGGAATTTGTGTTAATATACTTTTCCGGCCTGTTGTAGCGCAGCAGTCTGTTTAATTCTGCCATTGCGGAGAGAGGTGTTCGTGTTATCTCCACCAATGAGAGTATAGTGCCTCCGGTCCTGGGGTAAGCCGTTAGAACTACTTTTATTAGCATTCATAGCTATAAGAGTTTAAGGTTACATTTATCTGTTTCAGGGTTTCACTGCTGTACTCACCCCTCCATGACAAATTGCCCAACCTAAATTGGAAGAGTGAACTGCCTTCTCAGCTGCTGTTGTGAACTCCTCCTTGGTGGAGTCTGCTGTCTTGTCTTATCTTGTTTTTATTAAGTAGGCTTACCTTGTTTTGGGTTCGCCTGGTGTTCTATTTTACCCTGGACTGTTGCTCGTACCCACGCTTCTGTGATCGGGCTGAAGTGATTCTCTGCCCGAGTGTCGTGCTGGGACTCTAAATCGCCTGGGTGGCCGGTCTCAGCCGGTGGGGAGCCAGACCGGCCTACGCCTGAGAATAATTATTACCAGCACGAGTGGTAGTTTGACCCGTGGGGAATAAGCCTTTCCTGTGTGTGTGTGTGTGTGTGTGATTTCTTTTATTAAAGTGTGTTTTAGTCTTTTTATGATTTGTAGCGAGCCTGATGCTCAGTGTCCTCTTATTCTTTTAACATATTTTTCTGTGTTTATTTCAGTGAAGGAGGACGAGCCAGTGGCCCTGGGACCTCAGGTGGTGGGTCGTTTTCACACTTTCTTTTGTACAGCACTGGGTGGTCTGCAGTGATTCTTTTTGTGTGATTTCCTTTTGGTTCCACGGCTGCTGGTAAGTCCAAGTTCCACGATGGTTTTATTTTTACTGTAGGACACTGTCAATAATGATGCTACATCTTGACCTTTAATATTTTATTTATAAAATATTATTTATAATATTTTATTCATTTCTATAAATAAAACTGTTTTAATATTGGAAGCCAACCTGCCTCAGTGTGCATCCTTGAATCTATGCGGTCTTCTTTTATTCCTTTTATCTATTTTTCTTAAATATATTTCCTGGGGGTGCAATTCCCCTGGGTGGCGTTGTCAATTTATTTTGTTCATAACCCCGCCGACCACTTGGTCACACCTGCTTTATATGAAGAGATCCGTACTGAGGTGTCAAATGCGTTATCTTCGGTGGAGTTTTTTGCGTCCACCATGGACATGTGGTCAAGCCGAACATCAGACCCCTACATGAGCCTCACAATACATTATGTGGACAAAGACTGGGAGCTACAAAACAAGTGCCTCGAAACATGTTTCTTCCCCGAGGACCATACTGGGGAAAATATAGCCAGAGTCTTAAAAGAGTTCCTCAGCTCGTGGAATCTTCAGGAGGAAAAACAAGTGTGTGTGACGACTGACAACGGGGCCAACATTGTGAAAGCCGTCGCACTCAACAACTGGACCAGACTTTCATGCTTCGGACATCGCCTGCACATTGCAATAGGTAAGTTAATTATAACCTCAGATTAAGAACTTATTGTATTAGTTTAAATGATGGTAATAATACTGTTTGTGTTATTAATCTCTGAATGTGGGCAGTTGTACTGCAAGATATATATATATATATATATATATATATATATATATATATATATATATATATATATATGAGAGAGAGAGAGAGATAGATATATTTATATTTTAGAGAGAGAGATGTGTGTGTAAATAATTGTGTGTTATACGACTTAAATGTCACACATTCCACACCGCATTAATATTGCTGTTGAAACTGTGTTTCCTTTTAAACGTATGTCTTTTAGAAAGAAGTGTGAAGGACCCAAGGATCGAATGAGCAGTTGGAGTGGGAAAGAAGATTGTTGCTGCTTTTGGCCATAGCTGGAAGCGCCAGCGAGCTCTGCAGGCTGCCCAAAAGGAACTGGGCCTACCAGAACACAAACTCATAACTGAATGTTCCACTCGTTGGGGTTCAAAGCAGAGAATGATCCAACGGCTGCTGGAACAAGAAAAAGCTATAACACAGGTTTTAGCTGCTGATAAAACCACAAGGCACCTCATGTTGACATGGCAAGACATTGAAGTGCTTGACTCGATCAGCACTGCACTGAATCCACTCCTAGAGTTTACAGATGCTTTCTCTGCTGAAGAGTATGTAACCATTTCATGTGTTAAGCCTGTTCTTCAGATGTTTAACAATGACATGTTAAAAGTAAAAGAAGGTGACACTGAGCTGACCAAAGACATAAAAACAGCAATACTTGACTACATGAACAAAAGCTACAAAGACAGTGTCACAGAGAGGCTTGTTAACATGGCTTCTTCTTGATCCACGGTTTCATACAGAATATTTCAGTGAGAGCGAAAGCGAAGCCATCAAAGTTCAAGTCATGAGTGAACTAGAGCATCTTGTCCCACACCAGGGTAGCACAGCCACAGGTTTTTCAGAAACACTTCATACATCTACTGGTGACCAAACAAGTCAGGGAGCTGTTAAAAAGCAAAAGAAGAGTCTCGGGAGTTTTTTGAAGGGACCAGTTAGTGGCAAGATGGAGGTAACTGCAGAGAGGTTATCATCTGAACTGAGAAGTTATGTAAATAGTCCACCAGCAGACAGTGAGTGTGATCCTCTTTCGTGGTGGAAAGTTCACACAGTAAACTTTCCCCACATCAGCAGATTAGCTAGGGAATACCTCTGCATTCCAGCAACTAGCTCTGCATCTGAAAGGTTGTTCAGCACAGGTGGAAATGTTGTAACTTGTCAAAGGTCCTCCCTTAAGCCCGCATCTGTGAACATGTTAGTGTTTCTGACAAAGAATCTTAAAACCTAAAATGCAGAAAAACTTCCAGGAGCAGTAGCATAATTTATCTATGTTTTTTGTTTGTTTTGTTTTTACTCAAGAGTTTGTGCAATATTATTATTTGACTTATTGATTTTGCACACTGCACTATTGTTGCAAAGCACCTCTTCTTAAGTTTTGTGGATATACATGATTATGGATAACCATGTATATAACAGGATAACCACTGTTGAATTTTGTGTGGCTGTAATGCACGTTAAAATAAACAGCTGCTTGTTTAAACAAAAACAAATTGATGGGGTTTTTTTCCACTAAAAAAGTTGTAGAGTTGTATTTTGTTTTGCGTCAATTATATCGTCAGTTATATCGTTATCGCAAATTTTCAAATCTATATCGTGATAAATATTTTTTGCCATATCGCCCTGCCCTACTCTGAACATGTCCCAGTTGACGTCGTTGAGTGCGTCCTGTAGCGTAGCTTCTGATTGGGCAGTCCACCGTTTTACCTCCCTCGTGGTCACGTCTTCCCTCCGTATGTTTTGTTTATACTGGGGAATGAGAAAGATGGCGTTGTGGTCAGACTTCCCAAAAGCCGGGTGTGAGATAGCTTTGTAGCCCTGCTTGTATGGCGTGTAGCAGTGATCCAAAATTCAATCCCCTCTCGTTGGACACGAGACATGCTGGTAAAAGTTTGGCATGACTTGTCTGAGGTTCGCTTTATTAAAGTCTCCTGCTACAATGAGGGCTGCGCCCGGGTCCTTGTTTTGAAGCGAGCTCAGCACATCATGTAATTCGGACAAAGCCATACTTGTGTCCGCTTGGGGTAGGATGTAGACCACCGTGGCGATGACCGAGGTGAACTCACGGGGCAGATAGAAAGGGTGGCAGCCGCTGGAAAGAGTAGAAATGCTCCTGGCATCACACCACTTTCTGTTTACCATGAAACACACTCCTCCACCTTTGGTTTTGTTCGACTCTGCCGTTCTGTCCGCGCGGAGCACAAAGAATGAATTCGACGGAGTTACGGCCTGGTCCGGCACGGTGGGGGTCAGCCATGTCTCCGTGAAGCACAGAATGTTGCAGTCCCTCATGTCACGTTGGAAGGTGACCCTTGCTCTTAGGTCATCGAACTTGTTCTCCATGGATTGTACATTGGCCAGTAGGATACTGGGCAGTGGTGTGCGACGCCTGCTGTCTCAGTCTGTTCCTAATACCAGCGCGTTTCCCCTGGCACTTCTTTGTTCTGGGCCTCGGATGAGCGGCCCGTCCTTTGTTGTTTTCCGCGCCGCATAGAATCTCTGGTGGCCAGGAAGGGTCGGGTTTAAAAGTGTCCAAGATTAGATGTGCAACCTTGGCACCGATGTTTACAAGTGATCCGCTGTCGTAAACTATAAGACTAGAGGATTTTGGGATGTAAACCAGAGCAAAAAATAAGTAAAAAACAAGAAAAGTGGATAGTCGGAGCGGAGCGGTCAGGAAGGCGTCTGGACGTGGCCGCGCCATCTTGACTTTTTGATGTTAGGGCTATCAAGTGGGAAGATCCCGTCACAGATGCTACACTAATTTAGGGCCACAACAGTTACAGAATGGCACTTGGCATAAATAGAGTCAGCGATGTGTAGCGGCTCAACGAGCCCCCACATTTTTTTTCAACCAATGGCTATCGACAGCCAATAAGATTGACATGCTTGATTCACCATCTATGTGATCTTCTTCCACAATCAAAAGCTGGACCTGTAAGTGCAAAATCAATGAAAAGTTGATTACAGCCATTTAAATCTTTCCAGTGTGCTGCAGCTTTTGTTTGAAAAGCAACAGCAAAAACCATCTCCAAAATTATGTTTGGAGAAGGCTTGCATGCATTGTTGGAATTGATGGTGAGCTCGAAAGCAAATCTATTGATCTTCCAGTCTTTCTTTTACATTACAGTTATCTAATTAGCACTTGTACCATTATGAAAAGGTAATACCATGTATTTTTTCCCTTTTCTCTTGTCAAAAAACTGTTGCCGTGGACCACTAAGCAGATGAAATTGTAGCCCTGGCTTGCTTTTAATTTGTCAAAAACTGAGCAACCAATGAAGATTTGTGAAATGTACTTGTCTTGCAACAGTAAACTGTAACATTTACAACCTCGGCTTCTAGCTTGCAAAACAAAATGAATGTCCTCATTTTCTACTTTCTATGTTTTTTTCACAACATTTGTAAACCTAAAGGGGCATAAGAGATATTTTTACTCTCCCCCTCAACACAAATAAATCTGAAGGGAACCATATGTTACTTAATGCCCCTTAAAATGACCAGCAACAGCAAGGATGTTGCTTCAGCAGCACACACGTGTAGTAGCAAGAGTTGACTAAAAGATAACTTTGACCAAACATTCACCTGCTTCCAAGTTTTTCATCATAATAAATTGAAATGGCTGTGATCAGCATCAGCCAGCATGTGTTGCAACAAATGAAGAATCTTCTTGAGTGAAATCACATTCAGCCAGTTTAATGATTAGAAGAAAGGAACATATCAGAACAAGACCGCAGGACAAATGAAGGAAATCATTTCCCCTTTAATGTAAGTAAGTTCACTAGGAGCTAGTGTACTATGTTAGGCCTTATAGATGGAAATTCGAAATTCCCTAATACCACCTTACAGACAATAATAAAAGGTTTAGTCCACAATACAGTATACTGCCAGATAGAAGTCAGAAAATCCAGTGATATTCTGAAAAACACACGTGCTCACACACACACACACACACACACACACACACACACACACACACACACACACACACACACACACAAATCAATCAAAGAAATCTCCGTGGTACCATGGGAGGTTTCAAATACTCCCAGCCTCCATTCTGTTGAAGAAGAAATCACCAGTCGTAGACCTCTCAATGTCTGCTTCATCGTCTTTGAGGATCCCACTTCGGGGGATTATGCTCAGCATTTATTAGATGGGTTTTCTTTTTTGCCTGCAGGCAGATACAATGGAACAAACATCTCATTCATCTAAACCTACTGGATACATATCAAAAAAGTACATGACAAATAAGCCTGTCAAAAGCCCTTTCTAATCTTTGTAGCTCAAAAGATACAGTTGCCTTTGACAGTTCTTATTGAAACATAATGAATTACATGTCAGCGTTTTATAAAACATGACTCAGATGGAGTGATGTGTGTGTTTGTCTGCTAGAATGATGTCCGTCTCACTTTTTCTTTGTGTGGCATAATCTGTAATGACCTAGAATAACATTTTCAACATAGTGGTTTAACTTATCACATTACTCCTGAAATGCACACTTGAATGGATTGTAGTTTACTTAAACGTACAGTTAGTCACTTCTTAAGGTTATTAAATAGAAAAAGAGTAATGTACTGTCAAATAATTAAATGGTTTTTAATTATGTCTTCCAACAAACTGTATTTTCATGAATGTAGTGTTAATCCATTAAAAATTAAAAGGACCAGCCACCTGTATGTGGAAGGGGTCATGTTTCCCCGTCATGTTGAATACGGAGGCCAAAACATCGCTGTCCCAGCTAATTGTGTTTTATGTATGTGGCTAGAGGCTGGTCATATAAATAGTATGCCCTATTAGTTGCTTTTTAAAATCACAAATTGTTATAAAAATGTTCATTTTACACAACTGTACAGTAAAAACTTAGCAGCTGAAATTTTTTTTTTTTTAGAACAATATACTAAAATACACTCAGTAAACTGACCAGTCTGTTTTCAGTACTTCTTTACACTTCCAAAATACTTTATGAACAAGTAGTGTACATCTGACAGCCGCCACAAATTCATTAGATGTAGTGTGCCCAAAGAAAAAAGTAAATATTTGAGTGGAAAGAGATTAGTGCATGACAATATAAAGTTATTTTATATTTTACATATTTTATTATGTAATTAATAAATTCATGGGGGGTTTTTTTTTGGGGGGGGGGGGGGGTTTCAGTCAATGAGCTATAGCTCCCCACACAGAACTCCTTTTACAAGGAGCGGGAAGTTGTGAATGAGTGATTGCTGTTTCTGATGAAAGTTTCATCTGAAATCAAACTAATAAGTTAGCCCTAATTTAGATTACATCTGTGGCCTAGTCAAGTCTAACAGTCTCTAATCACTCAACAAAGAAAAACATCAGTCTGGCTGATCCAATCTTGTGCTAACACTGATAAGGGGCCTCTTTTGACTTCTGACAAAGACCATGGCTACACTAAAAATAGCATGGCAGCATCCTTGCAACTAGGAAAAATCAGTGGTTGCCTTGGAATTGTACTGCTTTTATGATTTATTTATTTATTGACAAATGACTGCAAGTAGTTGCGTTGCACCCTTTTGACTGCAAGGCGATCACATAGGTCACGTAGTAGGATGCAAACTGTCTCCAAACAATCACAGCCTGAAAAGGTTTGCAAATAAATCCAATAATATTCATGAATGCAGTCACATTGCCAACATGTTGCCATTAATTCAATTCAGTATGTACAGAAGGCCACAACTCAGAGGGGAAAAAACACAACTCACTGCCCACTAGTTGGATTTTGTTTATATTTCCAAGGTTACCAAGCACCATTTTGCACTTTAAACACCATCATGCAGCAACTACGTCACAGTATAATATGATGTGTGGAGGGATTTTTGTTCCAAATCTATGAGGTTTTGGCTGGATTGTACGTTAGTTCATGTGAATTCCTGTTTAATTCAATTTTCTTTGTTTCTTCATGCTACCAATCTCTCATATTACCACATCCTCAAATATGTTCTATTGGATCAAGAGTTAGTGACAGGGAGGCCAGTGGCATTTAACAACCTCAATGTCCAATTTATCAAATCAGTTTGAGACAAAATTTGCTTTGATATGGTGCATTAGCATGCTGCAAATAGGCAAGGCTGTCACGGTTTGCCGGGGGCAAGCCGTGTGGAGTTGTAGAAAAGGACCCAAAAGGCGGCAGCTCTGGTGCAGGTGAATATTTATCTACCACGGTGGGTACAAAACAGCACTGGTGGAAAAACAAGAAACCGGAAACCTAAACTGGGTAAGCTAATAACACAAACCAGAAACGAGGATGCAGGGAGGTCCGGGGAAATACATACGGAGAGACGCAGGGAGACCGAGGGGAAACAACACAGACGAACCAGCGACTACTAAGACAGAGAACACAACTTAAATACACTCAGAAAACACAGGGAGATTACACACAGGTGGGAAACACAGCCGGGAGTGATTAACATGACGAGACTAGGGGGGCAAACTGAAAATACTCACATAAGACGCAGACCTACACAATAAAACAGGAACTTGCACATGAAAGGACACAAACTAAGAAACGCGGACTAGATACAGGAACACACGGGCAGAACAGAGTAAACACTAACCAGAGGAAGAACAGAACCAAACTCACGAAGAGAAAACACAAAATGCTGGGTCGAAAGGACCCAGGATCATGACAAAGGCAAGGCAAGGCAAGGCAAGTTTATTTGTATAGCACAATTCAACAACAAGGTGATTCAAAGTGCTTTACAGAGACATTAGAAACAAAAACAAATAAAAAGCATGATTTAAAATTGATGTCTGACTGATTTTTTAGGTAGACCTGTAAAGATGCTGTTACAGTAATGAAGCCTACTAAAGATGAATGCATGGACTAGTTTTTCCAGGTCCTGTTGAGACATCAGATCTTTTATCCTTGATATATTCTTGAGGTGATATTAAGCTGATTTTGTTATTGTCTTAATGTGTTTTTCTAAGTTTAGGTCTGCATCCATCACTACACCCAAATTTCTCGCCTGGTTTGTGGTTTTTAGGTGTATAGATTGAAGTTCTCTGGTGACCTGTAATTGTTTTTCTTTGGCACCAAAGACTATTACCTCAGTTTTGTTTTTGTTTAGCTGGAGAAAATTGTGTCAATGCATTTACCAAGAGCCTGTACAGGGCCTCGGTCTCCTGGTGACATTGTGATATATAGTTGTGTGTCATCTGCATAGCTGTGGTAGTTTATTTTGTTGTTCTTTATAATCTGTGCCAGTGGGAGCATGTAAATGTTAAACAGAGGGGGTCCCAAGATGGAACCTTGGGGAACTCCACATGTGATACTTGTCTGCTCAGATGTGAAGTTACCTATTGATACAAAGTATTTCCAGTTTTCTAAGTATGTTTTGAACCAGTTTCGTACAGTTCCTGAAAGACCTGCCCAGTTCTCCAGTCGTTTGAGTAATATGTTGTGGTCAACTGTGTCAAATGCTGCAATGAGATCCAGTAAAACTAAGACTGACATTTTTCCACTGTCTGTGTTCAGACATATGTCATTAAACACTTTAGTCAGAGTGGTTTCAGTGCTGTGGTTCTGTCTAAAACCTGACTGGAAGGCATCATAGCAGTTATTCTGTTTTAAGAAGTAATTGAGCTGTTGAGAAACTGCTTTTTCAATGATCTTACTTAAAAATGGGAGATTTGAGATCGGCCTGTAGTTGTTCATTTGTGTCTTGTCAAGATTGTCCTTTTTTAGTATAGGTTTTATTACAGCAGTTTTTAGTGGTTCCGGAAACACACCTGACATTAAAGAAAAGTTGACGATCTGTAACAGGTCTGACTCTAAAGTCTTTGAGACCTTTTTGAAAAAACTTGTTGGCAGGACATCTAAACAGCAGGAGGAGGAGTTCAGTTGACCTAAGATGTCCTCCAGGGGTCCGTTCTTCGTACCTCATTTCGCGTGATCTTGGATCGTTCGGTCCTCCGAAGCTCATCCGGGACTTGCTGTCATAGCAACAGATCCGTAAGCGTAAACCTGCTCGGGAGCAGGTTTACTTTATGTAAACAAGATTAGATCGCGGCCACTCAGGTATGTCCGCTTCATTTATACGAAAGCAACAGCGATATTTTACCACTGTTTTTCCATAAATAAATATTATCAATGTAACTAAAGATAATGCAGTACTTGATCCTTTTATTGATTCCATACAGATACATACAGGTCATTTCCTAAAAAAAGGGAAATGTACTATTAATCATTCTATTTCATGTATTTGATTATTTCAGATGTAATTCATATTTTAGAGTAGTAATAGTAAATTACTTCGTGTAATCAAGATGAGAGACTACGGCTATAAAAGCGAAGGTGGATTTGGGAAGTCTGTCGCAGCCATGTCCTGTCCGTATACGCAAGCCACCCATTGCGGAAGGTGCAAGATTGATAAGGAGAGTTTTCAGAATTCAGCGTATATTGCGGGATAGACAGGATCCTTTAGCTCAGTGCGACAGTGTGCTCATAGAGAGATATCAATTTTCCCGTGAGGGTATTATTTACTTAACCAACTTGTTGACGAGGGGGTGCAGGACCACCACCTGTCTTTTTTTGCTCTGCCCTTTTCTTGGTTGCTGTTATAAACAAACAAACAGATTATTTCAGGGTCTCTTTTCAAGAGACTAAAAGCAATATAAGTGATAAATATTACCATTCTGTAGAATATTCTTATGTTTCACTTTTACTTGTTCCCATGTTCTAGTGGGTCCTGTCGTGGCTCTAATGTGAAAGAGGATATAATGTAATATAATATAATATAATATAATACATTTACCCTACCGCCCACCGGTGTTGGCCAGAGGCAGCCTCGCTTCTGTCAGTCTGCCCCAGGGCAGCTGTGGGTACAACCGTAGCTGCCTCCACCAGTGTGTGAATGTGAGAGTGAATGAATAGTGGTATTGTAAAGCGCTTTGGGTGCCTTGAAAAGCGCTATATAAATCCAATCCATTATTATTATTATTACTATTACCGTATTTCCCGGACTACAAAGCGCACCTGAATATTAGCCGCACAAGCTAAAATCAGGGGACAATCCTGTTTTGTACATACATTAGCCGCACCTGACCAAAAGCCGCAGGTGTTTCAATGTTGACTTATCATATGTAAGAGAATATGCACAAAGGGAATTGTCAGGAAAGAGATGGCTGTTTGGAGACACACCCCTTTTAGTAATATTTTGAAAAACAAGTTATGGGTACATATTTGCATAACTTTTTAGGTATATGTACAAGTAGCGGTAATTACAAGTACTGAACATGTACTGTGCTTCATAAATGAGTAACAAATGTAGTACATAACAATAACCTACAGCACACCAGAAAAATAGATTCGGCCTACCTTTTAGGCTCAGGTGCAGTGACACAGCTTTAACAAGAAGAAAAGTCAAGTCATTCACCACCATCTTTCTCTTCTTCCTGCGCACTAAAACCACCAAAGTCCTCTCCTCCACTGTCGGATACGAACAGGCTCAGGATGGCTACGTCATCCACTCTCAGCTTCTTTCATTCGTTGTCACTTACAAAACCAAAGAAATCCTCATTGTCAGTGTCAGAGTCGAACACCCTCAAAAGGGCCGTGGCGGTGTCCTCCTCTCCATAATGCAGCAGTCCAGCCCTTCGAAATCCGTTGGTGATCCTGGATGTTTTCACACTTTTCCACGCTGTCAGATTCCACCGGTGGAGTTGAGCGTAACTTGCTTTTCGCAAGTTTATCGCCGCTCGTCATGCACGACTCCCGCTGAACGCGTAGCGTTAATTTGAAGTTTGTTTTTCGCGCTACTTGTACAGCACTATGTTGACTGGCGGATGGACACGTGACCAACATACCACTCTTGAACCCCGATACTGTGTGTCTGATCACGTGCCCTTCCGCCAGGCAACGTAGTGCCGTACAAGAGCGGAACAAACAAAACAAATCGTCTTACGATATGACAAAAATCATGGACAATCCATAGAAAAGCCGCACCTGACTAAAAGCCGCAGGGTTCAAAGCTTGTGCAAAAAGTAGCGGCTTATAGCCCGACAATTACGGTAAATTACTTACGAGTTTAATTTGTCAGCAACTTTCTGCCAGCCCTCTCTCCTTGCTTTTGCAGCCTTTGCAGTATTCCCTTGCGTTTTAATTAAACTCTGAAACTCCTGAAATCCCTCAATCAAGAGTTCTTGCTCTGCTGCCGAAAAATACAGAGCGCGCTCCTTCGACATTTTCGCCGATCAATCAAAGGGTTGCCGACCAATGTTTCTACTATCGATGCGTAGCCCCTGTTAAGCCACCCAGTGATCTCACATTACTTCATCCAGCTATACTAATCGTCAACAACAGGTGTGTTCGAAGAACCGGAATAGCGAGCTCAAAGTTAGCGCGATGATTTGGTCTTGGGTGTGTCATTTGATCTTGGATGTAGTAAGCGAGGTACGAAGAACGGACCCCAGGTCTTTGTTGTTAATAGGGTGAAACTGTTCATGGTGTTTAGACAGTTTTTCAGTGGACACAGTACATAGTCTGGATCTGCTGTTGATGTACCAATTGCTCTTCTAATCTTTTGGATTTTTTTTGTGAAGAATTTGGCAAAGTCATTGCAGGCCATGGTTGAATGAAGTTCAGCTGCCACTGGCACAGGAGGGCTTGTTAGCCTGTCAACTGTAGAAAATAAGACCCGAGCATTATGACTGTTTTTAGTGATAATGTCAGAGAAGTAGGACCTTCTTTAACTCCTCAGTTGTAAATTATAATTGTGAAGTTTCTCTTTATAGATGTCATAGTGAACCTGGAGGTTTGTTTTTCTCCATCTGCGCTCAGCTTTCCTACACTCTCTTTCTTCATTTTTCACCAGTGTGGAGTTTCTCCATGGAGACCTTTTCCTTCCAGAGATAACCTTCACCTTAATGGGAGCAATTGTATCCATTACATTTAACATGTTTGCATTGAAGCTATTGACGAGCTCATTGACTGACCCTCTGGACAGGTCAGGTGTTAATGGGAAGACCTGGTTAAAGATCTCACTACTGTCTTCAGTTATACACCGTTTTGTGATCACTGCTGTTGATATGTTTGTGTGGGCTGAGATTTTACTTTCAAAGAAAACACAGTAATGATCAGACAGGCCCACATCAGACACAGTAATGTTTGAAATGCTCAGGCCCTTGGAGATCAGTAGGTCAAGAGTGTGTCCTCTATTATGTGTGGCCTCTGTTACATGCTGAGTCAGCCTAAAGTTGCCCAGAGTGTTACTCAGGTCTTTAGTCCCTTTGTCCTGAGGGTTGTCCACATGGATGTTAAAATCCCCAACAATAATTACACAGTCGAAATCAACACAGATCACAGACAGCAGTTCACTGAGGTCATTAAAAAAGTCTGTGCAGTATTTGGGAGGCCTTTAAACATTAAGAAACACAACTTTGGATGGGGCCTTCAGCTGTAAAGCCACATATTCAAAAGACTGAAAACTTCCAGGAGATAGCTGCTTACATTGAAATGATTCATTAAATAAGACAGCAGCCATTAGACGATGGCCATAAGGGTTACAGACTGTCCGCAGCAACATGCTTTGACCATCAAACCATTTTTTTTCTTTTTTATATAAGGATGCCAAAGGTTACAACACTACACAGAAGGCAGATCAGGTCCACTGAGGTATATATATATATATATATATATATATATATATATATATATATATATATATATGTATATATATATATATATATATATACATATATACCGGTGTATATATGTGTGTGTGTGTGTGTGTGTGTGTGTGTGTGTGTGTGTGTGTGTTTTAGTGGTGCAACGGATCAAAAATCTCACGGTTCGGATCGGATCACGGTTTTAAGTCACAGATCGGATCAATTTTCGGATCAGCAAAAATAGAAAAAAAGACAAAAATTCAACTCGCCATTTGCTTATTTAAGTATTTTTTGCCTATTAAAAAACATTCAACTGAAGACTCATTCCATGCACTTATATAAAAACAAATTACGGTGCAATATGGACATTATGAACCATGCTGGGCATCCTCTGCACATGGCCATAAACAACCAGAGGAGTCTGTTCAGTGAGAGGTTGCTTCTCTCAAAGTCAAGGACCAGCAGACTTAAAAAGTCCTTTGTCCCACACACCATTAAACTGTTTAACTCCTCATTGGAGGGGAGAGGGAGGGGAAACGGGGACAAAGGAGGGGAGAACAAGTAAGCTGTAGTGACTTTTCACTGTGCAATAGTTTTTGTTAATGTCCAACGGTGTAATAGACTCACAATACTTGAAATATGCCGTTCCCTTGTATTCTTATTCCTATTTATTCTATTTATCCCTTTTGTAGTCTCTGTAATTATATATGTGTATATATGGTATATTTCTGCTCACATTCTGCAACTTCTGTCGGTGCTGTGCTACTGGAAACTGAATTTCAGTTTGAACCCACCCGAGGGAGAAATAAAGTTTCATCTAATCTAATGTAATCTATAGGGCAGTATCTATGAAGTATCTACCACTCCGCTGTGATATAACGAGCGGTCACGGTCACGTGGCTTTCCGTTGCCCTGGAAGTCCACCCATTTGTAGTTAAAGCAACAGAAGATGCCTGGGACAGTTCAGCCATAACTTTAAACTTCTCCTGCTCATACATGCTTGGAACGATCTTGTCACACTGAAGTGGACGCGCAACGAGATAACATAGCGTGGCTCAAGCACGTTCATCACAGTTTATAATGGAATACAGCCTCTCGTCTGACAGACGCTTGACAGACCCACCACGCGCACCATACACATACTTTTTTTTTCTTTTTTGAATCTTCGGATCACGTGCGTACCGAACCGTGGAGTGGGTAGAAATGACTGAAAGATTAATAGGCTCTGTTTTGAGTTTTGTTCAAAAAAGAATGACTTCATATAGGGAAAAATATATATCACATATGCAGGACACCTTAAACTAGTTTCTTAATTAGGCAGCAAGGCAGAACAAAGTCGGGGCTGTATCAAGACACAGGGACTAAACCCCAATTCAACCAGACCCAGAACTGATCCGGAATTAAAACAGGACCACATCAGTTCAAAATCAGGACTACTTAGGATTTAACCAAGACAGAATCAGAACTAGATGATAGTAGCACTAAAAATCTTCATAGACCTGCACTACACTTATTTTTTAATTTTACCAAAGTACACTATTTAGATTGAGAAAAGTTTATATAATTATTTAGCCTTGTTGTGCAAACAAGCCTGCATAACTTAATAAATATAGAATTTGAAAAATAACAAATCTCAAAAGAAACACTAGGTACAAGATACATGAGTACCTATGATACGGTGATACTTTTGGTAAACAACCATTTGACTAACATGTCTGCTCTTGTTCCATCTGTGTTCTGTCCTCATTCTCCATCTCCCTCTCTGTTCCTCTCTCTCCCTCTTTGTGCTGACAATCAAGCCAAACACCAACATCATCAAATATACAGTTGAAACTGAATCATATCTGTTATTAACCTCTGTCTCTCTTCCACAGCATGTCTTTTATCCTGTCTTCCTTCTCTCACCCGAACCGGTCGCAGCAGAATCCCCCCCCCCCCCCGAGCCTGGTTCTGCCGGAGGTTTCTTCCTGTTAAAAGGGAGTTTTTCCTTCCCACTGTCGCCAAAGTGCTTGCTCATAGGGGATCATATGATTGTTGGGTATCTATGAAGCGCCTTGAGGTGACTTTTGTTGTGATGTGGTGCTATATAAATAAAATTGAATTGAATTGAAACCAAATATTTACATACTCTTCAGATAAAAACAGATATACTTTTTTAAATTGTAACATCAAATCAGACTAAATGTTTATTTTTTTAGGTTGATAAATATAAAAAACATATTTGTTAACTTTAAGAGTAAAGAGAGAAACTATCTGTATTTCTTAATTGCAAATGGCACCAAATTGTATTCATAATTGAGCCACACTTATGGACTGGTTCTTATATAGCGCTTTTCTACTCTTTCTGAGCACTCAAAGCGCTGTACACAACTTGTACATTCATCCATTCACACGCATTTGCACAAGCACTTTTTTCCAAGTGCTTTCTAAGTAACATTCACACACACATTCATACTCCGATGGATGCATCGGAGAGCAATTTGGGGTTAGTATCTTGCCCAGGATATTTGGCATGCAGACTAGGGGAAGCCAGGGATCGAACCACCAACCTTCCGATCAGTAGATGACCTGCTCTACCACCTGAGCTACAGAAAAAAAATAGACAGCTCTGTCTCTCTTTATTCTGACATTTAACTAATTCAAAAGATATTTCAATATTTATTTATCCAAAACAAAACCAGTTTACTCTAAATTGATGTTGTACAGTAAAAAAAATGTTCTTGTGTTTTCCATAAAGTGTATGTAAATATCTGGTTTCAACTGTGAATATACTGCTGTGTATTGAAATTCCTCTTGTTTTGCATAGAAATATACTGAACAACATACAAAGCATAATATATAAAATAACATCTACCAGAGTTTTTTCTTTGAAAGAAACCCCTTATCTCCATTCTTGTATATCAGTACATTACTGAAACCGATTTATTTAGCCGTGGTGGGAAACAACTGAAAATATGAAATAAACACACATGTAAGCTAAGACTCTCTAAAGAAACAGCATTGTTGTTGTTCGGCTTGTCATTTCGTCATTTGTTGATTCACTTGAAGAACAAGTAACGTAATATGGGTTAAGTGATCCGTTTGATATCAATCTTTCGTGATTCACTGTCATATTTACATTATTTGTACAGTACGAATGATGTGCTTTGGTACCTGGTCAAACTTCAGTTCTCCTCTTTCTGCCTCGCTGCGTTTCTCCAACAGCGCATTCGCAGGCAGCAGCTGCCCCGCCCCCTCGCTCAGTCGCTTAGTATCTGAGCTCGGATCATACCAATATTAGGGGGGATTTACGCACAGTCGTAAATTCCCACCGTGTGCACTATGTGTTTCGAATATTGTGTGTAGTTTTTGTTTTATAAAGTTGTCAGCCAGGCATCTAACTATGAAAAAATTACACCCCAAAAGACCCCGGGCTTCTGAAAAAACAACCCAGGCTTAAGCCCAGTAAGCCACTCCCCCCCGTTCCGCCACTGAGTATATATATATATATATATATATATATATATATATATATATATATATATTAGGGGTGCAACGATACACAAAATTCACGGTTCGGTTCGGTTCGATACTTTGGTGTCACGGTTTTTCGATACAAAAGAAATGTTCATGCCTTTTTAATTTGTCATTTGTTAAAGCTATAAATATATATTTTAACTCAAAAGTACAGTTTTTAAATTTAATGTTGCTGAAACAACAAAGTAATAACAAAATAAATCTATCTGATCGAGAAATCACTCATCTTTGGAAAAGAGACTTTATTACAGAGAAATGGCTCTTTCCAAAATAAAAGCTATACTATACGCTTTTTCTGGGCTATATTCTCAGCAGCATATTAAACATATCAGGTCCCCATAAGGAGAATCATGTGCTAACGGCTGTCTAAATGACTCGGGTAAAGTTTGTAGCATGCGTGCTTGTTGTTTTTGTCTGCTTCCACTTGTCTTTGCACTAGGATGATGTCGGCATAAATGTGCAGTCATATTCGTTGTGTTCCCACTAGTGCTGTCAGCGTTAATCTCGTTGAAATGACGTTAACCCCACAACACGGCAAATCTCCGTTAACGAGCTACCGCGGATCTCCCCATGGGTGGGGCTGGACAGCCAACACGTTAACGAGCAAACTGCGCTAACGCAGTAGTTCCCACCAATGTAATTGAGCATTGTGTGGCACATCCGACATACTGTTTTACTTTTGTCCATGACACGCTTACCTTCAGGGTCATACGTCACATGAAAACCAAAATAGTTCCAAACGCCAGATCTGAATTAGGGTGGGGGAGGTTCAATTTGCCATGTTGCAACGAGAGCTTAACTTCTGTCTCGCTAGCTTCCCCCGCGGTCAGTGAATCTGCGTTCGACTGCTCCACCTAGGCTGCACTGTTGAGTGCAGATCCACTGAGTGCTCAACACAGACAGCATCGTCAGAAGAAAAGTTGATAAAATAAATTAAAAATTTTGTATTGTTCGATACATATGCGTACCGAACCGAAAGAACTGTATCGAATGGTTCAATATCGATACGAGTATTGTTGCACTCCTAATATATATATATATATATATATATATATATATATATATATATATATATATATATATACACACACACATATGTGTATACACACATATATATACAGTGAAATGTCAAGCCTCAAAAGATACCAGTTCAATATCTGCCGATTGAAATGATGCTGCACTGCTGTGAAAAGCCAAGACAATAAATTTGTGTCTCGTCATGCCTTATTGTCTGTGGGCATAAACACTCATCTAAATACCGCAACGATTCTGTTGTGGCATTCCAAGGAAAATAAAAGTTGACTGTTGCTAATGACTCAATAAATGATCAGCTGTAAAGCCAGTGTTTGGTGACTCATGTAATTGGCTGCAGGAAAATCAACACAATTAGTTAGCAGCTGATGCCTTCATCTCAGGGTTTATTAAACGTCTTTGTTACTGGGCTGCACAACTGTTAATTAGTGGTCATATCTGAATAAGCCAGCGCCGCTTTCGCATATCTATGGAAACATCAGAAGCTGTCGTTGGAATATTGGAGACTATTAATTTGTAACCTTTCTTATACTCCAGCAAACGTGTGGAACAAAAGGGGGTGGCTAACACGAGTTAACAAGTTGAGGCAGAGAAGAAGAAATGTCTTTTCAAAGGACACAGAGAGACAACACCAGAATAAAACAGTGCAGTGGAAAATTCTTTTATAGATGAGAGAGACTTCTTTTTGAACAGATAACTGTGAGGAACAGAGCAAGTGGGGAGTAAAAGCTCCTATATTTAGACAGCGTGAGTAGCTTTCAATGGCTCTGCAAGTACAGGGACTTTATAATCCAAACTGCTGCCAATATTAAGGAAGTGCTATCCAGTCGGTCTTTAAACTTAGGGAAGATATTATCACAAGGGGGGAAAAATGTCAGATGAGCCCCAGAAAAAATTAAAAGCTGTCCTTGAAATAAGAAAGCGAAATCTAGCTTAATAACTGCCATAAGATTAGAAAAGTCATGACTGGCAGGTGTCTGCTGTTTGGACTGGTACTCATATAGATGTTTTTTACTTTGGCCCACACTCAAAACAACATTGTATTGTTTTATATTTACAAAAGAAAAGCCTTAAATTATATATATATATATATATATATATATATATATATATATATATATATATATATATATATATATATATATATATAGGGAGTGCAGAATTATTAGGCAAGTTGTATTTTTGAGGAATAATTTTATTATTGAACAACAACCATGTTCTCAATGAACCCAAAAAACTCATTAATATCAAAGCTGAATGTTTTTGGAAGTAGTTTTTAGTTTGTTTTTAGTTTTAGCTATTTTAGGGGGATATCTGTGTGTGCAGGTGACTATTACTGTGCATAATTATTAGGCAACTTAACAAAAAACAAATATATACCCATTTCAATTATTTATTTTTACCAGTGAAACCAATATAACATCTCCACATTCACAAATATACATTTCTGACATTCAAAAACAAAACAAAAACAAATCAGCGACCAATATAGCCACCTTTCTTTGCAAGGACACTCAAAAGCCTGCCATCCATGGATTCTGTCAGTGTTTTGATCTGTTCACCATCAACATTGCGTGCAGCAGCAACCACAGCCTCCCAGACACTGTTCAGAGAGGTGTACTGTTTTCCCTCCTTGTAAATCTCACATTTGATGATGGACCACAGGTTCTCAATGGGGTTCAGATCAGGTGAACAAGGTGGCCATGTCATTAGTTTTTCTTCTTTTATACCCTTTCTTGCCAGCCACGCTGTGGAGTACTTGGACGCGTGTGATGGAGCATTGTCCTGCATGAAAATCATGTTTTTCTTGAAGGATGCAGACTTCTTCCTGTACCACTGCTTGAAGAAGGTGTCTTCCAGAAACTGGCAGTAGGACTGGGAGTTGAGCTTGACTCCATCCTCAACCCGAAAAGGCCCCACAAGCTCATCTTTGATGATACCAGCCCAAACCAGTACTCCACCTCCACCTTGCTGGCGTCTGAGTCGGACTGGAGCTCTCTGCCCTTTACCAATCCAGCCACGGGCCCATCCATCTGGCCCATCAAGACTCACTCTCATTTCATCAGTCCATAAAACCTTAGAAAAACCAGTCTTGAGATATTTCTTGGCCCAGTCTTGACGTTTCAGCTTGTGTGTCTTGTTCAGTGGTGGTCGTCTTTCAGCCTTTCTTACCTTGGCCATGTCTCTGAGTATTGCACACCTTGTGCTTTTGGGCACTCCAGTGATGTTGCAGCTCTGAAATATGGCCAAACTGGTGGCAAGTGGCATCTTGGCAGCTGCATGCTTGACTTTTCTCAGTTCATGGGCAGTTATTTGGCGCCTTGGTTTTTCCACACGTTTCTTGCGACCCTGTTGACTATTTTGAATGAAACGCTTGATTGTTCGATGATCACGCTTCAGAAGCTTTGCAATTTTGAGACTGCTGCATCCCTCTGCAAGATATCTCACTATTTTTGACTTTTCTGAGCCTGTCAAGTCCTTCTTTTGACCCATTTTGCCAAAGGAAAGGACGTTGCCTAATAATTATGCACACCTGATATAGGGTGTTGATGTCATTAGACCACACCCCTTCACGAACCCGACGTATTAGCCAGAGGTCCCTTTACTAAGGTTCGGAGCCTTCAGTAATAGTAATAAATCCCACAGCAATAGTACATTCATGTAGTTGTAAAAAACATGATAATATATTAAGTAATCCAAAGTATTCAGAATATGTTACTCTCATTGAGTAACGTAACGGAATACGTTACAAAATACATTTTGGGGCATGTATTCTGTAATCTGTAGTGGAATACATTTTAAAAGTAACCTTCCCAACACTGCACTGTATATATACAGTATATATATATAAATATAGATAAACACCTTGACTTGGAAGAGCCACACAAAGCTGTCTGTAAAAGGTTAATACAGTGAATGTAGCCTAACCCTGGTGTGATAAAACATTGACAAGACCTGAAGTTGTTCTTGTTGCTTCCAGCTGTTGAGTTTATTAAATCCCTGCAGCTTCATGCGATCCATAGGTCTGTCACCAAAGTGAGAGAGTCGCTTAATTAATTATTCATACCTATCAATTATTCTCAGCAGGAGAATGGATCTAACAGTAAATCATATTCTACATGTCTACAACAGAAACAGGTGAGCTGTCACACAGTTAAATCATTAGTTATAGTGCAGTTATTCTCAGGTCAAGCCCTGAGCTCTGTCACAGCTGTCAGACAGTTATAATAAACTCAGGTAAGATTCTGAACCCTTTAACAAGTTTATTTATTCATTTACTGTTTTTTTCTTCATTTATCTACTTAAATTTAACATTGAACAGATAACAGATAACAGTGTTGCATCAGTAGATCTATTGCTCACATGGATTCAATTCAATTCTTTTTTAGTTATATAGTGCCAAATCACAACAACAACAATTGCTTCAAGGCACTTGAAGCAATTGTTGCCAGGTATATTGTAAGGTTGAGACTCTACAATAACACAGACCTCCTATGAGCAAGCACTTGGCAACAGCAGGAAGGAAAAACACTGGCAGAACCAAGCTCAGGAAGGGACAACCATCTGCTGCGACAGGTAATGTAGGTATACCACAACTATCATAATGTGTCTAAAAGTTCAGTCAAATGATGAAATCTGACTGTTCCAGTGATAGACACTACATTATCTCATCCATAATATCTCTCAAAGTATCTTGTTACATTTTTTTCATTCTTCTGTGTTCTAAGATCTCACCCGTCAGTTCTGACGCGCCTTCACTTATGACAGCAGATTACAAAGAGGATACGGAGACGATGGCTTGAGGCATATGAGTGGCCTGGCCTCTGACTCACCACAGATTCCCTTTGAATTTGTCACATTTGCACAGGTTGGTTGGTGAGATTCTTAGGTGACCATTCATTAGAAAGCGGCGCGCCTCTCTGTGATGGGGCTCTGCTGCCTGTTCTTTATTTCGATTTGGCCTGTCCCCACATTCAGCATCCAACGTGTGCGCAGGTGGCATATGAGCGAACATGAAATGAACAATCAAAAGGAGATCAGAGCAGGTGATATTCTTTCACCCAGGAAAAAGAATATCACTTGCTCTCAGAATGTCATCCCGGTAATTCCTATGCATATATCCAAGCCGTGTAAGTGTCTATCTTTACTGGGGACCTCTTTTAGTGATACATCGTCTGTGGTATATGCAGCACTTCATACAGAGGCTGGCTTTTGTTACGGTCTGATAGTGACATGAATTGGACATCTAAAGACATTTTCATATCAGAAGAAGAAAGTGTGTGTGGATACATGTGTGGGTGCCATGAACAAATTTAGATTTTTCTGCCCAGATGCACACCTCTACATCTAACACTTAATTTGGCAAATTTCTGACTCTATTATTCATGTTTCTCTTGTTGATCGCATACTGATTATAACTTCATGTGATGTGTGACCTATAGCACATTTTATGTGCTCCTAATTAGCAGGAAAAGTTGAGAAAACTTGTCAACGTTTGCTCGCACTTGTGTATTTGCTCTGTGAATAAACACAAGCAACAATACTAGAACTTTTGAAGTTTTGTAATCCCACACTTTGAAAAGTTGCAGGTCTCCAAATCTGGCTGCAATTAAAATCTAATGGAAACACAGTCTTTGTTTACACAAAGATGACAGTTGTTTCTGATTAATATATCTATCTACTGGTTTAGACTTTAGTCTTTTTTTCCCATCAAGGTCATTGAGTTGGAGTGGGATCATCACACATCTGGTTTGCGATGAGATATTAAAAGGAAACGGTGAGTCAGGAGAAATAGTTTTAAGTCTTTTAGGGGAAAAACGGTACTGAAATTTACAAGCGTGGAATTGAGGAGGGGTGAATTGGAGTATGTGATAGAGTAGGACCAAGGTGGGCTAAATGCCAACATTAATGCTGCATAGATAAAAGAAACAAGTATCTTTAGGTTGAGGTTCATAGATTGGTATATAATTTAGCATAGTAATGTTCATATAATGTTCTACTGAATAGGCAGTAACACTGCGAGACAGAAAATGATCACTCAGAAAAGTTGTGTGATATGGTTTATCTGTTTGTCAAAGGAACTATGAGAGGAAGTTGGTAGCTACCATTTCATTGATTTCCCTTGTAATGGGAAAACTTGAGTCTGTCGAACTTTAGTTCAGCTGATGATATGAGAATCAGTATGTTTAACTAACAGGAAGTTTTTTTAACAGTGGAAAAACAACAGATTTAAAATCTGAGGAAGCATTCCCAATTTCTTTTTGTTTCGGCCCAGCACAGAAAATCATCTCCCTCCATCCTTAATCACGTGACACTGCTATGCATCCTTAGACATCAAGTGTGTCATAAAAAAAGACTTTGCAAATGTTTTTATCTTCAAAAACCCCTGGGGATAAGATAAAAAAAATGGTATACTCCGCACTGGCCCAGGCAGTGACCTAATAAGGGGGGGGAGTAATTATTTGATCCCCTGCTGAGTTTGTAAGTTTACTCACTTAGAAAGAAATGAATACTCTCAATTATATGGTAGTTTCGTTTTAATGGAGATAGAATATCAACCAAAAAACAAAAAATAAAAAAATCCAGCAATGCATACGAGTTATGAATGAATTTGCATGCCATTGAGTGAAATAAGTTTTTGCTCCCTTCCAGGATTTTTGGTTGAGATCCTGTCTGCTAAATTGAAATGAAACTACCACATAAACACATAGACCATTTATGTGTTTGTTGGTGAACCATCTTACAAATTCAGCAGTGGATCAAATAATTAATTCTACTGCTTTATCAACTTAATCAAGCTGCATTTCCTTAAAGACAAAACTAAAGGCTTAAAGTAGCAGCCAAATGCTGTCTGACATGTGCATGATGATTTACAATTCATATTTCCTTTTTTTGCTTTTTATAATTCATTGATGCAACTTTCAGTTGCTTCATTTTCTGTGTACATATGATTTTACTGTGAGAGTCTCTCCAAACTATGAATGGATTTATCTGTTAATAATAATTTCTGCAGATTTTTGTCACACTTGTCAGATATTACTGACAATGAAATGTCTAATACTATTCCATTAAAAACAGTAAAGTACATTGGGGTCAGTTAAAGAATACTAGTATGATAAAAACTTGAAAATGTATTTATTCACCTATAAAAATAATCAAACATTGTGATGTAGATGTATTTCAAGAGTCATTTCCTGATGAAGCTGTGCTTTACCTTCGTGTTTCCTCTGGCTGATTCATCTACTTGAACTTCTCCTTCAGTGATTTTCTGTTTTCCCCAGAGACTCGCCTGCAATTGCTGGATCCTGCTGGGTTTTATTTGTAGGTGGAAGAAACGAAACCAACAGTAGCAGCCTCAGTGACAGCTAGGGAGTTGAAGTAGCATTTCTAGTTGTGAAATACAAGACTCGTTGATTGCTTCTTATTCTCTTTGTTTTGTGTCTTCACAGGTGTCTCTGTCTCTTATCAGCTGGGTTTTCCCTGCATGTGTTGAATATGACAGTTGCAAGTCAGAAAAGAGTAGTTTGCTCTTTGATTTGGGCAGATGTTTATCACTTTGTTTCATACACCACAAAAGTGCTGCTTCTGTTATTAAACTTGAATGCAGCAGCCGTAAATCTCACAGTGTGATACCATATTAAGAACTTTGTTTCAAGGCAAACATACTACAGCAAAAGGAATAGCAGACATTCACTATGGAATGTAAATGCTTTCCATTTTTGCACGTTTTGTACTGTTGTACAGGATCAGTTCTGATCAGATGCCTTGTTCCTGCTGCTGAGAAGCACTTCAAAAATCTGACACTGAGAACACTGATGAAATATTAGCCAAGTGATGAGCAGTATCTGTTGTTAAATGTTTGAGACGTACATTGTCTGATCTGACTGGAAGAAATCTAAAGCTCCTTTTGTCTCTGTTTAGCTTGTTTTACTATTAAGGTGGGATAGGTGGCAATAGGGTGGCTCAAGAGTTGGGAGTTCGCCTTGTAATCGGAAGGTTGCCAGTTCGAGCCCCGGCTTGGACAGTCTCGGTCGTTGTGACCTTGGGCAAGACACTTCACCCGTTGCCTACTGGTGGTGGTCAGAGGGCCCGGTGGTGCCAGTGTCCGGCAGCCTCGTCTCTGTCAGAAAATATCATGCGTTTCGTATTGAGGTGAAAAGGAACAGTTTGTCCCGGACTTCAGCTACAATGAAAAAGACACAAAGCTGGAGTTATTCTGTGTTTACGCTGCACAGCTGCCTCGTCTTCTCTCACCCTCCCTCTCCTGTTTCTACTTCAATCATGAAATTGATCAATGATCAGCTGATCGGCTTTTCTCTCTTGTTTATTTATCGCCCACTTTGCGCCAGAAAGAGGGAACCAGCGGATGTCGCGGTAAACAACAGCAGCACTTTTAAGCTTGATCAGCTGTTGTTAGAATTTATTTAATATTAATTTCTAGTATCAGCTGATGTTGGCTGGAGCCACAGCTGTAAACCTGCTGGTCATGATATCGGTTTGGATATGTGATGAGAGGGAAACATGAAGATGAAACCAGGAGATGTCCTTACTGAATCATCAGAGCTGAACATGTGATGGAGAAACAGGTTTACCTTTTAGGTGACATGAATGAGTTGAAGGGAAGTTATGGACTGTTTCTGAGAGACAAATAACACCAGGATCCTTTTCTAAGTAGCTGACAGCTGGTAACTGTGCAGGGGCGGGTCTAGGAAAGTGTTGCCAGGGGTCCATGTAGGACATTAAAAGGGAGAGGTGGGCACAAAGAAATACTTTCTTATTCTCATTTAAAATGTCTCACTTTTAAAAAAATAATTATCTGAGTCTTGCAACAAACAATTGATAGATTGATACATATATACCACCAGAACAGTGTACATCACTGTCACAACAGTGTTTATTTTCATTCAAAGGCTTTATGATTTTTCCTATAATGGTGGGCTGGTCTCTAGTTAAAATGCCCAGGACGATTTTTTTGTCCCAGTCCATCCCTGTAAGCAGCTCATCTGCAGTCTGGTGTTACCTACATCTTCCTATTCAGAAGGCAGAATTTCCGAGTTCTGAGTACAATCGAAAGCACCACGACTGCAGTTTTTGTGTTGGATGTAAAAAGCAGGCTAGGATAGAATCAGGTGTGGGATTTCTCTCGTGGAAATGTGCACATTGTCTTTTCCTTTCTATTGGTAGGTGGCACAGTGCACTTGTGGCAAGTAAGCAAGCTAGAAGACAATCTTGCTGGGTATCCAGTTACGGAAGCAACGCACTAAGAAGAGAATTCTGAGTAAAACCAAAGTTACTTTCCCTAGTAACTAGTTACTCTGAAAGTAACAAGTAACGTGAAGTAACTGAGTTACTTTTGATAGAAGTAACTGGTAATGTAACTAAGTTACTAATTTAAAGTAACTTACCCAACACTGATCTCAAGTGACTGTATATGTCTGTCAGCAGAATGGGGAGTTCTTCCTTTAAAACCTATGCCACAGTGATTCTTGGAAACAGAAATAAAGTTGTGCACTATTGTTGCCCAGGTGGCTACAGTTAAATCTATACTGAATTTTAAAAAAGAAAGTTTATTTGAACATAAGAGACAGTGGCTAAAACTGGGAATTTGTTGGTTTTTTTATTGCAGAGACATTTAAGTGTGGTAACCTGGTAGTATAGTCTGGTTAAATGCTTTCGTCTACTTTTTTGTATCTTTGACTCATTGGGACTGATTAAAAAGACAAAATTAATAGCCTAAGGCTGCCTGGTGATTGTCTGCATACTCACAGTGAGAAAAATTTATGCTACCACAGCTGACCTTTGATGTAAATGAGCTTCCATGTCTGCGCGCACACACACACACACACACACACACACTACAGTAAAAAAAATCTTCAGTGGACCTACAGCTAAGTCCATTTATTTAGCTGAATACATCTTGAAAAACCCTTCATGTTATGTTTGTGTATTAGCTCTGGCTTAAAAAATGGTACTTGACAAAAAAATGCCACATGACTTAACACAGAAAAATCATGCAGCTCATATCTGGTGTCTCGATGATCAGCAATTGTCACTGATCACGAGGCTGCAGTACAGCAGCTGAGTCAAGTAGCACAGAGTTGAGACAATCTAGTCTCTTAAAAATTAATTCCATTCAGCTGCACTGAATTCTCATTTTAGTTTCAAAGGGAGGGTATTTTCTTTCACAGACTATGTTCTCAGTTTCCACATAAGGAAGGCAATGAAGATAGCGAGTCTTAATACACAGGACTTTCAACTAGGTGACAAAGGTTGGATGACAAGTGTAATCTGGTTGGGATAGTTTTTATTTGTATGAGATCGTTTTCTGACATGAAGCTGGCTGAGAAAAATCTACAAAACAAGATGTTAATAATGGATTACCACAAGCTTCACTACAACAGCAGCAGTGTCTAAATCTGACTGGGCTGTCAAACACAATGCACTGGTATACAAACTTCAAGGAGATTTAAAAAACCTCAGCCCATTTTTGTGAAGACTGAAAGCTGTTCATCAGTATTTTACAGAAGATTGTGACAAAAAGCATGGCCCACTATTCAAGGTCCAGAGGAAATTGAGTGGAATTGATGTTATCCTGCTCTTTCTTGCCTGTGTAGCCTTGAAAGCATTGTGTATGAAAAATAGTGCTCTACTATTATTGTGAATCTGCCAAGATTCCAAAATAAAAGACACAAAATATGAAGACAAGCAACACCCCAGCCACCTATAGTTTGAACAAATAGCCAATGTAAGGTCCAAAGGGAGAATATCTTCTGCAGTTTTCCTTTCCAAATGTGTAATGACAGAACTCGATGAATGCAGCCTGAGCATGGTTGCAGAGTCCAGGAGAGAATAACAGCAGACATATTTACAAGTTTCATGTTGTTAGTCTTGAGATAAACTATTTCACTTTATGTAGTCCTTTAGTAATTAATCTTGGTGGACTGCACAGACAGTACCTTTCCCTTCCATTTTATATATCATTGCTTCACAGAGGAACTTGGCTCCCCCCACCACTTAGAGGCCATACAGCACACACAGCATAGCCTCTGCCTTCACACCTCTTCTTATTTTAACAATGTGAACATGCTATCAGAGAAGCACTATAATGGGACCAATGATGGATTGTTGATGCCGAGTAAAACTTCTATAGAGCAGGGGCGGATCTAGAAGGGTGGCATGGGGTGGCAAGTGCCACCCTAAAATGATCCCTTGCCACCCCAAGTGCCACCCCAGTTTTGCATGTGACAGTGTTGTTTATTAAAATAAGATAGCATTAACAGTTTGAGTGTAGTTACAGCCAACAGTGAATATAAATGCTAAAAGTGAATATATTGCATAGTGTCCCCCCCTCCACCAGTAACAAATGGTTTAGCCCATAGCAGGACCAGCTTTTTTATTGTTTTCAGTATCAAGCGATGCTTGTGATTGTGCCAGAGCACATTTTGAACAACACCATGGGAATTTCGGATTTTACACAGGTGGGTGGATGTTACACTCTGGAAATGGAAGGAAGGTGAGTGTTATTAACCCTCTGTGGTCCACGGACATGCTGCACCTCCAAATCACATGACTATTTTAAGCTGACATAACAACAAGCTGCAGCCACGCTGAGTCTTTATTTCAGCCCACATTGAAAGTTCGGACTTCAATGTTTTTAAATTTTAATTACAGGCCAGTAAATCCAGAGTTATGATAATATATATAAGCCATACATTTTTTCTAAATAGTGTCGTCACGTTTTTGTGTGTGTGTGTTTTAGCATTTTCTAAGGACAGCGCGAAAACAGTAAAGAAAGGAAAAAAGCCACGTCTTTCCTATCGGTGGAAAAATGCACCATGTCGACCAATTTTTGAAAAAGTCAACATGTGGGATTTGGTTGTTTAGGAAGAGGGAAAAGTTTTGGGGAGTGACGGTAATGGCAGCGAGACAGAGCGAGAGAGCGAGAGAGAGAGTTTTTAGATGTGGGAGATTTGTGACGGTTACTGTGGGGTGTTTACTTAGTGTGTTGTGTTGTCTTGTGTAGTTGTTCTGTTGTGTAATCGTTTTGTTTTGTGTGTCAGTGAGGGCACTACTGAATGTCACAAAGGCACATTTGCAACGTAAACACTGTCACTAAGTAGAAAACAAGCGGAGTGATACACCTCCTGCTGTCAGGCCTGCAGGTTTCTCCCTGTGCTCTTCTCCTCTGTGTTTTGGTGGAGAAACATTTTTTTTCTGAAACACATCATTTGAGGGGCATCTTTTTGTGACACCTGATTGTTCTCTCATTTTAGTTTTAGTAATATTTTTAAATGGTTGTACAAAATGAAAAAAACCCAGCAGTTGTATTGGCTGCATTTTTAGATAAATAGTTGTATATTTTTACAAAATGTAAAATTTATATTTGCATTTCAAGTTATAAACATTTACCCAACATGTCTGTGGTTTTTTTACAGTAAAGAAAATACTACTAGGATTTTAAGTTCTTTGTGTGATTTCAGATCAGTAATACTAATGCAGTATGTCAGTGAAAAAACAACTAAAATCAGTTGAGCTGAAAAGATACCAAACAAGGCAAGGGGAAAAAATTAAATGAAACAATTTGAGGGTGAAATACAAACGTAACTCAAAAGGAGTCAAAAATGGCCAGTTGTATTTCAGACCTCAGTGGGTTAATCCAACAAATCATGAAAAAATAGATTTAAATTTTTGTTCATGATAGTGCAGATTTCTGATATTTTATGTAATTTAAGCATGTAACAATGTGCTTATTTTCTAACAAAAAACAGTGTGAAACTTAAGTTAGACTTGTGTTTGTAAATGAACCGCCCCATGTTGTGTAGGTTTCTGGATTTTATACTTATTGGGCTACATATTTATTTATTATACAGGCTATACAATACATAACATCAAAACTCACATGTTTTATGTAACTAAAGTGTGTAATCATGTGGGCTACAGACAACAATTAAGTTATAGACTATATATGAAAAATGTGTATACTTACTACATTTGAATCATTTAACCATATGTACCCACCTGCATATGTGTTTGGGGAAAAAAGGCTTTGATTTTGTCACCCCATTTGATTTCTTTGCCATCCTCATGCCACCCTAAGAAAATTTCTCTAGATCCGCCCCTGCTACAGAGCAGTGCACCGTATCATGGCCAGAGGGCTGGCTAGCTGTGGCACATGGACTGGTAGAATTTGACTGCTTGGTCCTGGGGTCCTTTGCCAGATATAAAGGTACTGGATTTTTTGGACTATAAGGCACATTTACAATCCTTTAATTTTCTCAAAAATCAAGATATACTTAATCCGGACCTCGAATCGATTTTATGTGGTACATGGCGCTCAAAAAAAAAAAATGAAACACAACGAGCCAGAAACCAAAACACAGGGAACAAAGTCCAAAACAACAGCACTGAGGCCCAGGAACAGTACAAAAGCAAACAAACAAAAGAGCCCATGAAAGGAGCAGAGGCCCAAGCAACAGTCTCGAAAAAGTTCAGGGGGCCGGCCCGGAGGCTGACGACACAACAGTCCAAACCCGGGCAGTTCAGGGGGGCGGCCCGGAGGCTGACGGCCCAAGAACCCAGAGAACAGTTCAGGAGGCCGGGCAGGCGGGAGGCACCAGCGGCGACGGAGCAGATCAGGAGGCCGGTCGTGTGGGAGGCACCGGCGGCGACGTAGTTCAGGGGGCCGTCCATGATGGCAACGACGTCCAGTCATCGGCCGAACAGGACGTGCAGAACGAGCAGGCCGGACGGGACGTGCAGGACGAGCAGGACAAGCAGGCCGGACGGGACGTGCAGGCCGGACGGGACGTGCGGGACGAGCGGGCCGGACGGGACGAGCAGGCCGAGCAGGCCGGACAGGACCAGACGGCATGGGGACCTCAGGCGCAGACAAAGCTGAACACTCAGAGGCTGGACCGGGCGGAGCTGCAGAGGCTGAGGCTGGAGCGGGCGGAGAGGCTGGAGCGGGCGGAGAGGCTGGACCCTCCGGTGAAGACAGGAGACGGCTGGAGTGGTTCCTCGGACCCTCCAGCGGAGGCAAGTTGCTGGACGGATGACCGAGGAGAGGAGTGACGGTGGCGTCGCTTCCTTCTAGATGAGGGAACAGGAACCGGTGGAGAAATGGAGACCTCATCCTCCGACCACACAGCCGCCAGGAAAAAGGCAGGCGAATGGACAGGCGAACAAGGTCCCGGCTGGTGTGAGGAAGAAGAGGAAGCCTGCAGTGGCAATGAGACAGAGTGTGCGTTGTCCTGGGGCGGCGGTGGGGAAGATGTAGTGAGTGAGAGAGCAAGCTCACCAGCCCTGACTTGCTCTCTCCAGGCAGTTATGGTGTTCCCCAACTCAGTGTCCTTAGCAAACTGGCTAAGCCGGGGGTTATATTGAATGATGGCCTCCACCGCACTCAGCCCAACTGCCATGGTCCTTAAATCCGGGGACTGGGCAATGCGGTCGAGCAGGCTCACCATCCGCTCCATCTCAGTGTTGTACTCCGAGGAAAAAGAGTCTGCGGGGTCCATGTTCTGGTCGCGATCTTCTGTTAAGTGACGGCTGTGTGCAGACAGGAATAGGACCCAAGGTGCAGAATCCAGAGACAAACTTAAACCAAAACAGCTTTAATGCTGAACTCAAACATAACATAACTGGAAAAAATCAAACTAAACTAACACCGGCGGACTGACAAAACACACAGCAAAATAAACAGTAGATCACGACACGGACACAGAGAAACACAGGGCTTAAATACACAGAGGGAGCAATCAGGGAATGAGTAACAGGAGGGAAACACAGCTGGGGCAAATCAGGCCTAACGAGACAAAGGAAGCAAAACCAGACACATTAACATGAGACATGGACTTTCAAAGTAAAACAGGAAACATAACAGAGACTGAACAAAAGACACAGACTCACATGCAGTCACTACAACAGAGGGAACAGACCGTGGGACCAGGGCAGACAGGGGAGACAACAACTAAGGATTACACAGACAGAAAACCAGAACACTAAAATTCTAACCAAACCCCACCCAGAGAACCTTAACTAAGAATAATCCTAAAACCCGTAAAGCAAAGCTAGAATATAATGAAATAACAAAATCAAAGAACACAAAACACTGGGTCAACGACCCAGGGACCCTAACAAAGGACCCCAAAATGGAACCTGTTAAGAGACATGCTTATGAAGTAGATTTCAAACTCAAGGCTTTCAGTCACACAGTAGAACATGGGAACAGAGCAGCTGCAAAGATGAAGAATTTGATCGATTTGTGGAAGAGGAATGAAGTGAAAAAGTGAGTGTATAGTTGTGTATTTTATGTAGGGATGGGTATTGATAAGATTTTCACGATTCCGATTCCATTTTCGATTCTGTTTAACGATTCGATTCTTTATCGATTCTCTTATCGATTCTTTAAAAAAAAGGAGAACACTAAGTTCGATTAGATTAGAACTTTGTTTTATATCTTCTCTTTGAACAAACCCAACAGTGAGATCTTAAGAGATCCAGCCTACGGCTCTTCAATGGAGTGTCACAGGGTCCCCAGGAAAAAAAATTGTAAATGTAAAATAATAAAATAAATATTCTTCTGTAGCAATAACAAAGCATAACATAAATTATTCAGTAGCAATTACACAAGAATATCCAGTAATGTCCCTGCCTACAATTAAACACATTCACAATTGGGGGCACCTGCTGTGGCAAATGGGTTCAAGCCAGTGTTGCCAACTTAGCGACTTTGTCGCTATATTTAGCGAGTTTTCAGACCCCTTAGCGACTTTTTTTTAGAAAAAAAGTCG
Source organism: Mchenga conophoros (assembly GCF_057382185.1). Taxonomy (NCBI): domain Eukaryota; kingdom Metazoa; phylum Chordata; class Actinopteri; order Cichliformes; family Cichlidae; genus Mchenga; species Mchenga conophoros. The sequence goes on from NC_140537.1 coordinate 9,263,812, forward strand.
CTAAAAAAAGATGTGAAAGCGCGTATCGCTTTTACTCACAACAAGCAGTGGGTGCTGTAACGCAGTCAGTTCTTCTTTTACTCTTTTACTCTTATGCTGTTTTGTGGATCACAAGGTTTAAAACTACTTATAAACACACACACAAAGTAACTCCACCAGAGTGCCTATTTCAGGTCACTTTTGCCGGTCCAAGCCCGGGTAAAGGAGCAGGGTTGGAATTGTGACATTAAAAAAAACAATAATTGCTAAAATAAATTTAATTTGTAGTTCTAAATAAACTCTAAATGCATTTAGGACGTTTTTTACTCACTTTATGTCTCTTCCACGATGTTATTTCTCTCTCCAACAACATAGGTTACAATTATATTAGCATGACCAATTATGCAAATTAGGCGATGACGTCATTTAGCGACTTCTAGCGACTTTTAGGACAACCTCAGTAAGGCGATTTTCCTTACTGAGGAGTTGGCAACACTGGTTCAAGCCTTTTACCACAAACTTAGTCACTGCTCGGTGACATTCGTCTATCCTGGCCTGAAAGGAGACGCTACCGGTAGACTGCAGCGAGAACTGCCAGCATCTGAGCCAGCCAGACTCTGTCTGTCTGTCTCATCATGGTCACCTAAATGCACAGTAATAGCAGGTTTTGTAATAAGGCAGATCGTGCTAACATAATATGCACTGTTAGTTGATTATTTACCTGCCGCATTAACGAGAGAGGACGTGCAAACGTTACCGCTGCTGCTGGGTTGAGATTCACGAGTCCGGAGCGGAATTAAAAACATGACATTCATTTAAGGTTATCACGTGTTTTGTGAGCAAATGCTTTTGCATATTCGTAGTGTTTCCTCCCTTAAATTAAGTATCTACTATCTACTAAGTATTGCAAGTTGCCCTGTTGTCATCCGTTCTCGTAAACTTTTGAGCGTTCGGCTCAAACGCAGGAAACACGGCGTTTGAGCCGTGTTTCCTGCCAGGTAAATGACGCTCTGCAACGTGGTGACGTCATTCGGGGCGACTGAAATTGATAAGGGAATCGTTTGCAAAAATGGCAAACAATGCCAAGGAATTGAAACAGTGGGAACCGGTTCTCAACAAGAACCGGTTTTCGATACCCATCCCTAATTTTATGTGTTACAAATGAATGATGTTGAGAGTTATTGTGAATGGGTTGAATAAAGTTGGACTTATTTGACTGTTTTGTTTTGCTAATGCATCTTATAACCTTTTGCGTCTTATGGTCTGAAAAATTGTATCATACTTTTATGAACTAGCACACAGCATGCATTCTACAGGGTGGGCCATCTATGTGGATACACTGTAATAAAATGGGAATGGTTGGTGATATTAAAGTCCTGTTTGTGGCACATTAGTATATGTGAGGGGGCAAACTCCTCAAGATGGGTGGTGACCATGGTGGCCATTTAGAAGTCGGCCATCTTGGATACAACTTTTGTTTTTTCAATAGGAAGAGGGCCATATGACACATCAAACTTAATGGTAATGTCACAAGAAAAACAATGGTGTGCTTGGTTTCAACGTAACTTTATTCTTTCATGAGTTATTTACAAGTTTCTGACCACTTATAAAATGTGTTCAATGTGCTGCCCATTGTGTTGGATTGTCAATGCAACCCTCTTCTCCCACTCTTCACACACTGATAGCAACACCGCAGGAGAAATGCCAGCACAGGCATCCAGTATCCGTAGTTTCAGGTGCTGCACATCTCGTATCTTCACACCATAAACAATGGCCTTCAGATGACCCCAAAGATAAAAGTCTAAGCCGGTCAGATCGGGAGACCTTCGGGGCCATTCAACTGGCCCACGACGACCAATCCACTTTCCAGGAATCTAGGAATTTCATCTAGGAACGCTCGGACCTGGCACCCATAATGTGGTGGTGCACCATCTTGCTGGAAAAACTCAGGGAGCGTGCCAGCTTCAGTGCATAAAGAGGGAAACAAATCATCACGTAGCAATTTCAAATATCCAGTGGCCTTGAGGTTTCCATTGATGAAGAATGGACCCACTATCGTTGTACTCCATATACCACACCAAACCATGACTTTTGTTGTTCCAACAGTCTTGAAGGGATCCATCCAATGTGGGTTAGTGTGAGACCAATAGCGGTGGTTTTGTTTGTTAACTTCACCATTCACATAAAAGTTTGCCTCATCACTGAACAAAATCTTCTGCATGAACTGAGGGTCCTGTTCCAATTTTTGTTTTGCCCATTCTGCAAATTCTGTGTAATTCTTTGTATCTGGGTCATCCTCGTTGAGATGCTGCAGTAGCTGGAGTTTGTAAGGGTGCCATTTGTGAGTAGCTAATATCCACCGAAGGGATGTTCGACTAATGCCACTCTCCAGTGACATGTGGCGCGTGCTACACTGTGGGCTCTTGCTGAATGAAGCTAGGACAGCCACTGATGTTTTTTCATTAGTGACAGTTTTCTTGCGTCCACATTTTGGCAAATCCAACACTGAACCAGTTTCACGAAACATAGCAAGCAGTTTTCTAACTGTAGCATGGGAGATGGGTGGTCTCATAGGGTGTCTTGCATTGAAATTTGCTGCAATGACCCGGTTACTGCGTTCACCAGATATCAACACGATTTCGATCCGCTCCTCACGTGTTAACCTCTTCGACATGTCAATGGTTGTGCACAAAGAGAAACTTGTAAATAACTCATGAAAGAATAAAGTTACGTTGAAACCAAGCACACCATTGTTTTTCTTGTGACATTACCATTAAGTTTGATGTGTCACATGGCCCTCTTCCTATTGAAAAAACAAAAGTTGTATCCAAGATGGCCGACTTCTAAATGGCCACCATGGTCACCACCCATCTTGAGGAGTTTGCCCCCTCACATATACTAATGTGCCACAAACAGGACTTTAATATCACCAACCATTCCCATTTTATTACGGTGTATCCATATAAATGGCCCACCCTGTATAATCTCTATAAATACACAGTCACAAATAATAATAATAATAATAATAATAATGGATACTTTATTGATCCCCATGGGGAAATTACTTGTTTTTCTCTGCATTTGACCCATTCACTCAGTGAAGCAGTGGGCAGCCCACTAAGCAGGCGCCCGGGGAGCAGTGTGTAGGGACGGTACCTTGCTCAGGGGTACCTCAGGGTAGCCGTTAAGTGGATTCGAACCGCCGACCTTCCGATCATGGGGTGACCACTTTACCTACTGAGCTATCACCTGCATCATAACCTCAACACCTTTGGGGTGGCTGTAGATCAGGTGGTAGAGCAGGTCAGCTACTAACCGGAAGGTTGGTCGTTCGATCTCAGTCTGCTCCAGTCTGTATGCCAAATATCCTTGGGCAAGATACTAACCACATTTTCCTCTCTGATGCATCCATCAGAGTGTGAATGTATATGAATGTTAGATAGAGAGCACTTAACAGCTTAGAAAAGTGCTTCTGTGAATAGGAGTGATTGGGTGAATGAATTAGTTGTATAAAGCGTTTTGAGTGCTCAGATAGAGTAGAAAAGCGCTATATAAGAACCAGTCCATTTACCATTTACCAAGACCTTGGTGGGATGCAAAAAAACGGATTTAAAGTAGGGATATCAACTCCATAAAATTACTTCAGAGAGAGAGTGAAGGTAAGACCTCAAGAAGATCAAAACAGGTTGATTAAAAGAAATCTATTGGATTAACATCAACTGCACATTATAAAGATATATTTAGTGAACATTAGTTATCTTAGTTATACTTGGTCAATTTTTATTTGGTAAATGTATATGGGTTTTATTTTGCTGTTTTAATATTTGAATTTGATGTCTCTGAAGGTTCACAGTCATCCAGGTCATTGTAGTCCAAATTGCTCAAGACTTGGAGTAATGGAGTAATCAGGAGTAATCAGGACCCTACACCAGACACCGGACAGAAAAATGTTCCCTCTAAGCCAGAATGGAAAAAACACACACATATAAGGGAAGCTCTTAAAACATGTGGTTATCCTAATTGGGCTTTCATCAAATTAGCAAAGATGCACAGAAAAGATTAGACACCAACTAGGGAGGATCAGAACGACAAACACAACCACATTGTCATTCTCTATTTAGCCGGTTCATCAGAGAAACTCAGGAGAGTCTTCTCCAAGCACGACACCCCAGTGTACATCAGACCCAGCAACACATTCAGACAAAAACTGGTTCATCCCAAAAACAAAACTCTTAAACACAAGCTTAACAACGTAGTGTATGCTGCACAGTGTAGCGAGGAATGCCCAAACCTCTACACTGGACAGACCAAACAGCCACTTCATAAATGCATGGCACAACATAGAAGAGCCCCCTCTACAGAACAAGACTCAGCTGTACATCTGCATCTAAAGGACAAAGGTCACTCTTTCGAGGACACCAATGTTCACATTTTGGACAGAGAAGACAGATGGTTTGAAAGAGGAGTGAAAGAAGCCATCTATGTCCACTGTGAACAACTGTCTTTGAACTGAGGCGGTGGCTTACGACACCAACTGTCTGCCATTTAATATCCAGTTTTGAGATCAGACACCTTAATGTCATTTGTTCTCAGTAAATCACATGATAAGCCATTTTCCCACCCTGGCTCGTGTGATTAGGTAGGGGATCAATAGGGGGTCCATGACCCTCTTGGGGGACACTCCCATGGGGCTTAAAATCTGGGACTCTCCACCAATTGCTCTCAGAACTAAAGAAGCTTCTCAGATAAGAGGTGAAACATCTTCAAGGAAACTTAAAGAAGTCAGATGCTTTTTTCCAAGCTTCTTAGATGTGAAATTGATAATAAATTCTTATGTTTACATAACATCTTGTTAAAAAGGAGTTTTTCCTTCCGATTGTCTGATTGCTGTGGTTTTTCTCTGCATTAATGTAGGGTCTTTACCTCACAATAAAAAGTGCCTTGAGGCAACTGAAAATGGAATGGAATTGAATAGCATTACATTTATTTTTATAATAATAATTTTATTTATTATTGTTTTATCTATTATTATAACATCTAGTATATTTATAAGATTACTTCTACATCCTTTCTTTAGCTAGCTACAGAATTAATGTTATTTTTACCAGCTCGCTTAATTCCTCAAGTTGTGGATACCACAGTGGATCTACACATTTTATACCAGATCCTTACTGACACAGCCCTCCCATTTTTCCAGGCTTGAAATCAGCAGTACACTATTTTGTCATTGCCTGAAGCTGACTTTGTGTCTCCTCCTAGTCTCAAATCAAGTTCAAGTTCAAGTTCAAATTTTATTCGCCACATGCAGTGGCAGGTTGCCTTGCAGTGGAATGAACCCGCCCCCAACCTTACACACACAACACAGACATCACATGGGGATACAAGTCAGAGAACGGTTGCATTACAGAAAAAAAACTTAAATGTACACTACAATGGGAAAGTACAAGAGGAAAAAAAAAGAGACCGCTACTCATGCTGGGCTATAGGAGGACAGCATGAGAACAGGAAACAACAAAACTCCTCTGCACAGAAAGCACGTAATTGTCCACAGTACAACATTATAGAGCACGTGACCAGCAACAGGGTTGGGTAGGGGATGAGGAGTAATCCCAGGCAACACAGCAGCCATCCTGCCACTGCGCCGACTCTCCAGCGCGGGCCCAGACCCGCCTCGTGTTCCCAGAAGGCAACAAGCATCGAAGGCATTGGAAGGGGAGGGGGAGATGTGTGAGTGCTTATCAGTGTAAATGTATGTGTGTGCGTGTCCATAGTTTAGCTGAGACAGTGTCCTTCGCCCTATCAGGCTAAGTAAACAGTCTTCCAGCCAACCCAGGTGGGCTTGCATAGAGTGGGAAGAACAGTCAACACACAGTCGTTATCAGGGAGTTCTTGTTCGGCTCCAGCCTTGAGCCCACAGCTGGCGCCGAGGGGATATCTGCATTATGATGTTGTTGATTTTTCTTTTATGTGAGCAGCTCATGAGAATTTCAAAGCTGGTCTTTAACACTCCGACACTGGTCTCTCAATCTCCCGTTGGAGAACCACGAGCTTCCCCATGATGTTATCAAACTTGCGTTCCGTGGTGTTGCCAATCTTGTGCTCAGAGAGCCGATTCTGAGAACTCACAACTGCAGTGAGCTGTTCCACGATGTAATCCAACTTTCGCTTAGAGGTGTTATTCTGAGCGAGCCCCTCCAAGATGTAATCCAGAAGTCGTGCCTCGTCCCATCGTTTCAATCCCAGCGGGCAGCCTGGGGGGGGGGGGGCGTTTGAACAACCGGTTCTGCTTTCTTGATTCTCCGATAAGCCAGGGCCAAGCCAGCTCCAATCAGCAAGAACCTTGTTATCATGGTTCCGAATAGTAGATATCTTCGACAGTCCCGCCAGGCACACGATCCTCCATCTGCCACCTGTCCATCATGTATCCGGCAGGGAAGGTCCCTCCAGGGCACTCGGGCTCTCCCGAGCCCAGATTTCTCGTTGAGAAAAGGGTGTCAATAACATTCAGGAATCATTTGACTGTAAGGTGACTTTGCTAACCACTATACCATCAAACTGGTTGGGGTTTTAACTATATCTACTGCTGCCATTCTCTAACCTGGGCAGCTCACCTGGAACTAATCCGTGTCAATCATCAGAGGGCATTTATGACCAGCACCTTGCTTTCTGTGTCCTTTAGCTACTTTGAAACACCGCTGCTCCATACTCACCAGAACTCAACAGAACTCACCTTTTGGATACTGGTCACAGCCCTCACCAGATTGACGCCATATTCCAGGAAGAATATATCTGTGAAGGTTCTCAGTCATCCAGGACATCGTAGTCTAAGGAGCTTGGAAAGAAAAGCGGGTTCTAGGGTCAAATGGTGGAGAGTCCCAGATTTAAGCTCTGTGGGAGTAACCCACCGAAAGGGACAATGAACCCCCTAATGATCTTCTACCTAATCCCATGAGCCAAGGTGTGAAAATGGGTGTAGGTCACAATCAGCCAAGGTTTCGGATCGGCTACACAAGAAAATACTCGCCACGCTCACCTGCCTGCCCTACTGCCACCGTAGCTTACCATTAGGGCTGGGTATCATCACTGATTTCTAGAATTGATTCGATTCCGATTCACAAGGTCCTGAATCGATTCGATCCACGATTCGATTCAATTCGATTCGATTTGAATCTGGGAAATTTTGCCTCAGACAGTCAGAAATATTATAATTCAGATCAGTACATTTACATATTTTTGTATCTATAAAAAGGAAGCTGACACACGCAAGACTTTATCAAAGGTGTAAGCATCACAGCAGATGCCTTTGTGTCAAAGCAGCTGAAGATAAAACACAGAAAAACATGAAGGTGATTTTCCTGGCCTGGGATTTTATAAAAATATTCTGCAGTAGATCACAAACGAAAGAAAACCATTAATCAACTTATGAACATTACCTCTGAAGTTACAACGGTTTTATTAGAGACACGGCTGAGCGTTTTGCATCTTGTATAATTTTAAAAAGGTTAAATTTTTTCAGAAGCCTATTGAATGGCAGAAATTAGGTTTTCTTTTCGGAAGTAAGTAAAAGAAAAAAAAAAAACCATCAGCCGACAGCGCTGTAAATAACGGTAGTCTTGTGCGTAATAAGCAAGCGAATAATGCAGAAAACAGATTTCGGGGATAGACGGGAAACTGTTCTTGAAGTACCATCAGAAAAAGAGAGAGCTGTGCATGAAGTGTGATTTTATTGTGGTGGAAGCAAAACAGCAAAAGTCAGAGGGAGTCCATGACGATGTTTATGTGAAGCTTAGTTTGGATCTTCTTTTGCTGCTGATTCGGTCAATATTGTTTGGAGAGAGATAAAACTAACAGATTTAGAATCAGCGCAAAAAGGGCGTAAACATAAAGCACGGACCCGCCAAAACATCAGAATCAGCGAGCTGTCGGCTTTCAGCCCCGACCGTGTCCATGCCGTCGGGTGAGAAAGGTGACATCTCACTGATTCTGATCCGCGGGTCCGCGCTTTGTGTTTACATCTTTGTGCAGAAGCAGTGTACCTGCTCTCATTTACTGTTTTAAATGTTTGGTGGTTGTCAAAATTTTGTGACATTTCACCTGAGATTCTGGAATTTTGGGCAAAATAAATTTATATAAAAAAATCGATTCAGGATTTTAATGAATCGATATCACGTTATCCAAGCCAGAATCGATTTTAATCGATGAATCGACCATTAAAACCCACCCCTACTTACCATGAGCCCTAGAATTCAGGTCAGCCCGTCTTTGTTACTTTCAACTTGCCAATCGAATCTCTGCCTCCCGCTCCAAGCCTAGTACTCCACCTGCAAAAAGTAAGCCACGTAAAAGATCTCAAATACCAACGTTATCCCTGGACCAGCCTGTGCACCCACTAACTACCTTTTCTGCTCTCCTCATTGGGGTGGTGACCACCATGCCACCGGCCTCACCTCATGTTTACTACCCTAGGCTCCCACACTAGATTCCCTTATCACAAATTCCACGCCAAGTATCACGTTGTATGTAAGTGCCACAGCAGGTTTTCTTGTTAATACCCCCATGCAAAGTATATATATAGTATAGTTGAGAAATATGATTGGCTCATATGGATACATGAAGTGCACATCTGGAAATTCAATAACCTCCTCACTGCTGTTTTTTTTTTCTCTTCAGTAGAGATTGATGCAAACCACTTTAAAGAAATAGATATTAAAAGAAACACAGAAAAACACAAAAACGATGGAGAAAAAAAGAAATGAGCACAAACAGAGATGCAAAAAAACTTTAAAAATTTAGAGTAGATGTCAGTAGATTGCAGATAGCATCCACATGACTGCAGCTGCAGCACCAATCACTCTTGTCATTCTCCCGCTCCCTTACCCCCTCACTTGTGAACAAGACCCTGAGATACTTAAACTCTTCCACTTGGGGCAGGAACTGGTCCCTGACCCAGAGTGGACACTCCACTGTTTTCTGGCTAAGGACCCAGGCCTTTAGAGGTGCTTATTCTCATTCCTGCTGCTTCACGCTTGGAAGGTTGGAGATGGTCTATAATTAGGGTCAAGTGAAGTCCAAGAGTTTGAACAGCAGCACATGGAAGAGGAGCCGGCGACAGAGTAGGTAGGTATGGAGATGGATGAAGAGTGAGACAAAACGTGCAGATAATGCCGTGGATTAGCAGACAGTGAAGAGTGACGGTCTGCGCCAATCCTAAAAGCTGGTGCACTTTATTAAAGGAGATGAGCTGCAGGTGGAGAGAGGCCGGCACAGGACCCCTGAATACTGCCCAGAGGCGGGCCACAGCGCAGAAGGAAAAATCAATTGATTGCCGCACCACCAACATCCAGGGGCATGACAATTAGGGGTGGGTTTTGATAATCGATTTATCGATTAAAATCGATTCTGGCTTGGATAACGTGATATCGATTCATTAAAATCATGAATCGATTTTTTTTATATTAATTTATTTTGCCGAAACGCCAGAATCTGAGGTTAAACCTCACAAAATTTTGACAACCAGCTAAAACAGCAAATGAGAGCAGGAACACGGATTCTGCACAAAGATGTAAACACAAAGCGCAGACCCGCCGACGGATCAGAATCAGTGAGATGTCGCATTTCTCACACGACGGCACGGACATGGTCGGGGCTGAAAGCCGACAGCTCACTGATTCCGAAGTTTTGGCGGGTCCGCGTTTTGTGTTTATGCCCTTTTTGCGCTGATTCTAAAGCTGTTAGTTTTATCTCTCTCCAAACATTATTGACCAAACCAGCAACAAAAGAAGATCCAAACTACTCTTCACAAAAACATCGTCATGAATTCCCTCTGACTTTTGCTGTTTTGCTTCCACCACACTTCATGCACAGCTCTCTCTTTCTCTTTCTCTCAGTGTTAGGGATGGGTATCGAAAACCGGTTCTTGTTGAGAACCGGTTCCCACTGTTTCAATTCCTTGGAATTGTTTGCCATTTTTGCAAACGATTCCCTTATCGATTCCAGTCACCCCGAATGACGTCACCACGTTGCAGAGCGTCATTTACCTGGCAGGAAACATGGCGGCTCAAACGCTAAAAAGTTTGGTTATACTTTACGAGAACGGATGACAACTTGCAATACTTGCAAAGTAGATATTTCATTTAAGGGAGGAAACACTACGAATATGCAAAAGCATTTGTTCACAAAACACGCGATAACCTTAAATCAATGTCGTGTTTTTAATTCCGCTCCGGACTCATGAATCTCAACCCAGCAGCAGCGGTGACGTTTGTACGTCCTCTCCCGTTAATGCAATCAACTAACAGTGCATATTATGTTAGCGCGATCTGCCTTTACTGTGCGCTGCATTTAGGTGACCATGATGAGAGAGACAGAGTCTGGCTGGCTCAGATGCTGGCAGTTGTCGCTGCAGTCTACCGGTAGCGTCTCCTTTCAGGCCAGGATAAATGAATGTCTCCGAGCAGTGACTACGTTTGTGGTAAAAGGCTTGCACCCATTTGCCACAGCAGATGCCCTCGATTTTCGGTAAGTGAATGTGTTTAAATTAGGCAGGGACATTACTGGATATTCTTGTGTAATTGCTACAGAATAATTTAGGTTATACTTTGTTATTGCTACAGAAGAATATTTATTTTATTATTTGACATTTACAATTTTTTTCCCCGGGGACCCTGTGACACCCCATTGAAAAGCCATAGGCTGTGGATCTCTTAAGATCTCACTGTTGGGTTTGTAAGGCCATGCTACTCCTAAATTTCTATCTTGTTCAAAGAGAAAATATAAAACAAAGTTCTTAGCTAATCGACCTTAGTGTTCTCCTTTTTTTAAAAAAAGAATCGATAAAGAATCGAATCATTAAACAGAATCGAAAATGGAATCGGAATCGTGAAAATCTTATCAATACCATCCCTACTCAGTGTACTTCAAGAACAGTTTCCCGTCTAAAATTTACAGCGCTGTCGGCCACTGTTTTTTTTTTTTTACTTACTTCTGAAAAGAAAACCTAATTTCTGCTTTTCAATAGGCTTCTGAACAAATTTAAACTTTTTAAAATTATGCAAAATGCAAAACGCTTAGCCGTGTCTCTAATAAAAACTCTGTAACTTCAGAGGTAATGTTCATATGTTGATTAATGGTTTTCTTTCGTTTTTGATGTACTGCAGAATATTTTTATAAAATCCCAGGCCAGGAAAATCACCTTCATGTTTTCCTGTGTTTTATCTTCAGCTACTTTGACACAAAGGCATCTGCTGTGATGCTCACACCTTTGATAAAGTCTGGAAAGTGTCAACTTCCTTTTTATAGATACAAAAATATGTAAATGTACTGATCTGAATTATAATATTTCTGACTGTCTGAGGCAAAATTTCCCAGATTCAAATCGAATCGAATTGAATCGAATCGTGGATCGAATCGATTCAGGACCTTGTGAATCGGAATCGAATCGATTCTAGAAATCAGTGACGATACCCAGCCCTAATGACAAAGGTAGGACATCTTTGAGCAGTCTTGTAGAAATGGAGTCTAAAAGACACATTGGTGGCTTAGGCGAAGTAATTACTGAAGTCATCTCAGAAAGGAGAAAAAGTCTAAATAAATATCAATGGTTTTAACAGTGGCTGCATGTAATGATACATCTATGAGATAGTTATGAACAGTGTCTTGAAAAAAGTAATCAGTAACTAATTACTGATTACTTCCCCCAAAAAGTAATCCCGTTACTTTACTGGTTACTTATTTTTGAAAGTCATTAGTTAGTTACTTTTTAAAAACATGATTTACACCCCTAACAGGTAATGAAGCGATAGATCGCTTCAATCCCAGTTCTACTTTTTCTGCATAATCCATCATATAAAATGTAATCAAATGAAAAAGTCTCTTTTAAAAACTTGTTTTATTAGTTTTAATATTTTAACTTTATGCATCAAGCAAACATTAAATTATATGCAACATTCTCTGACTGGAAGAAATTTGTTTAACATTTAAACCTATTTTCTGCACAACTCCAGCATATAAAATAAAATAGTTTTTTGTGTTTACACTCACTCTTTCAAATAGATGCAAGTAAAACACAGCAGAAAATAAATAAAATCAAAGAATCAGCGATCCTGTTGCTCTATTTTCACCTGTTTAGCAGGAGTGAGGCAGGCGGAGGTTTGCCCTGGTGCAGGTGTGTCGCAGCCGTCATGTCAGTGGAAGAATCCGCGAGTTCCTCTGTAAATTTCACATTCCCGTGACAGCGTAGACTACTCGGTGCTTGTGCGGAAGTTTAGGGTTTTTTTTCGCTACAAAGAGAAGTTTTCTTCGAACAGCGGACGCTAATGTTTTTATCACTTTTTATGGAATCAAACTCAAAGTAAGGTCAGTACTTCCACGCTTTAAACGCTGCACGGTCATGTTCTCTCCAGCACCCAATCCATTGTTGATCTGCACACAGCTGTTGCCACGAACGTCGCACTCGCTTACGTCATTGTCATAAGACACTCTAACAAAAAAATCACGGTTTTAGTAATGTAGTAACGCAGCGCGCTCACGGGAAAGTAACAGTAATCTAATTACCTTTTTTGCAATAGTAATCTCTTACTTTACTCGTTACTTGAAAAAAGTAATCGGATTACAGTAACGCATTACTTGTAACGCGTTACTGCCCATCTCTGGTCATGAATAATTTTTTCTCTAAAAATATTTATATTTTATTCATGAAGAAATTCGTGGAGTAATTCCTAGTTAAAGTTAAAGGAATTCTTGGCTTAACAGAGCACTGACCTTTGGCCAGCGTGGATACAGCGCTAAAAAGTACAAGTCAAGGTACAATATTCAACTTGTACCCTGCAGTGCACATAGTTACTCACTTGATCTCCCGCAGAGTAGGTGGATGTTTATAATGTGATCCTGTGGTTGCTTTGACATCTCAGAGAAATAAGTTGCATTCCTGCATTGTCACATTACTCCTCCATAACCCCAATGCAGATCTGTAAATGGTGATAACCACAATGAGCTCTGATGCATAGGTCTGTCTTATAATGAAAGGACCCATAAGTTTATCTCTTTGCTGTTAATGTAGGTTGCGACACTTAACAACAGACAGCCTTGACTTACCTTCTGTGGGCCTGTGGCAAGAATCCAAATCAGGATATTGACTTTGGGGTATTATAAAAGGCTATATTAAGTCAAAGCAGGGATGTGATATTGCAGAGAAACTAGATGATGACACTGAGCTTATTCAGAGCCACTGCAGATCAATTGTGCAGCTCAGACACAGACAAGATCCATCATATGCAGTTATAATCCTGTTGACAGTGCCAGATAAGATCCTACGCTTTTTGTCTGTTCTTACACATGACATGTTTCCTAATAGAAATAAGAAAGCATAGTGGAGTGAGCTTTGTGTTGCATGTATAGTGAACTTATTGCACCGTAAACTACCATGCATGAGACACACAGTCACAATCAGTGTTTGTCAAAGACTACAAATTGATTGGAACCTGCATCGAAGTTATTTCTAAGTGATAATTCACAGTTAATGTTGATCAGCTAATTGCTGACTGTTGGATCAATCCTGTCATGCTGTGTTTATTTTGCGCTCTGGAACTAAACTCAGAGACTCAGAACAAGTTTTAATTGAATCCTAATTGTTGTTATTTTTAAATGTTACAATTGTTAGCTCACCAAAGTCAGATGGCAAAAATTAAATATATCGAACTGCCTACACTTTTGTGCATACACTCTAAATACCCTTGATAGCTGATTTTTAACCCTAGCCTCAAGCTGTCGAAAAACAACTTGATCTTTCTTGATCTTTTTAAAAAGAAGTAAAATTTTATATATATATTAGGGGTGCAACGACACACAAAATTCACGGTTCGGTTCGGTTCGATACTTTGGTGTCACGGTCCGATATTTTTTCGATACAAAATAATGTTCATGCCTTTTTAATTTGTCATTTATTAAAATTATAAATATATATTTTAACTCAAAAGTACAGTTTTTAAATTTAATGTTGCTGAAACAACAAAATGATAATAATAAAAATAATCTATCTGATCGAGAAATCACTCATCTTTGGAAAAGAGACTTTATTACATAGAAATGGCTCTTTCCAAAATAAAAGCTATACTATAAGCTTCTTCTGGGGTATATTCTCAGCAGCATATTAAACATATCAGGTCCCCTATGCCTCTCGCCCTATGACAGCTGAGATAGGCTCCAGCACCCCCCGCGACCCTGAAAAGGATAAGCGGAAGCGAATGGATGGGATGGATGGAGGTCCCCTAAGGAGAATCATGTGCTAAGGGCTGTCTAAATGACCCGGGTAAAGTTTGCAGCATGTGTGCTTGTTGTTTTTGTCTGCTTCCACTTGGCTTTGCACTAGGATGATGTCGGCGTAAATGTGCAGTCATATTCGTTGTGTTCCCACTAGCGCTGTCAGCGTTAATGTCGTTAAAATGACATTAACGCCATAACACAGCAAATCTCCGTTAACGAGTTACCACGGATCGCCCCATGCGTGGGGCTGGATGGCGTCAACACGTTAACAAGCTAACTGTGCTAACGCACTAGTTCCGTAAAATTGAGCATTGCGTGGCACATCCGACAGACTGTTTTACTTTTGTGCATGACGCGCTTACCATCAGGGTCAGCTCTGAATGAGGGTGGGGGAGGTTCAATTTCGGGTAGCGTTGAGGCAGTTGCCATGTTGCAACGAGCTTAGCTTCTGTCTTGCTAGCTTGCGCTGCGCTCTGTGGAGCTGCACTCCAAATTTTGTATTGTTCGATACATATGCGTACCGAACCGAAAGCACTGTATCGAACGGTTCAATATTGATACAAGTATAATTTTCAATAGAAGTGGATATCCATGCATCTATTTTCTGCTATTATCTGGTTCCAAATCCCAAGGGCAGCAGCCTAAGCAGACATCCCAAGGTCTATTGTTTCACAGTCACCTCAATCAGCTCTTAGGCACAAATAAACCATTCCCTAACAAGCTGAGAGACATAATATGTTATTCATTGTAATGTTAACTTATTTATTTGTACCCCAAAACTTGGAAGACCTCATTGCAAAAAATGCAAAAAGAATTACATATTCTTATCTCGTAGTGTTAGGGCTAACACTTTGACCCCTAACAGGAATTTAACCAATTCTTTAAGTGAAGAGATGAACAACATGATAACTCTTTTTGCTGCCTTTTTGACTTTTAATTTATGGATATATAAAGAATATCAAAAATATCACTATGTGAGATTATATAATTTTAATGCTGTCCTCCAGCCCAGATTGACTATGTGCACGTTAGCATATGCTACTTCCGATGCGGAAACTCCTGTGGAGAGCTTTGTTTCCAGTGTCCTGGTATCCTGGTTTACGGTCCAAAACAAGTTAAGCAAATGAATGAATCAAGCGGCGATTTACATTTCTATAGATGTCTTGGGCATTTACCCAATATATCTATAAATGATGTTCATCGACTTGTTGATATTTTCCCCCCACGCCTCAGAGCAAAAGAGAAAAGGGATTCAAATGTTATATTTCTCAGCTGTCTCTCGATTATCGCAGGTGTTATGTTCTACAAATAACCAGCAATAGGTGAAATCAAGTAGCCAATTTTATTTTTTGACGGTGCAAAACGTTTCGTGGACATCGCGGACATACAGTACTGTACTTCAGAGTCACACTGCTAGCGATCGATGCAGCGATTCTGTACTGTACAGGAGAGACGTCACGGAGGAGATCGTCTGCAGCGATCAGGACACAGGACACAATGTGACGTAAAGAAAAGCATGAAAACTTGCACTAAAAAATCCGCGAAACAGCGAGGTGAAAGGTGAACCGCGTTATAGCAAGGGACCGCTGTAATTTTGAAGGTAAGTCACAACATACTCTTCGTAAATACTAATGTATAGAAACCCTTACCAGCAATCATTAATTTTTTGTGTGGCTTTCTTCACGGTTTGTTAACATGCTGTGTAGGTGTGTACTTGACTAGCTGATATCGACATAACGGGGGAAACATCTGGTTTGACTATTCTTCACCTGTAGTTTGAATGCTGAACATTTGCCTGTTTAAATCATAAGACCAGTCATTATACAGAGATACTTCTGCATGTGGACGATGTGTCTTCTGCATGCAGTTCTGCTTGTGTTGAGTGATGTAAACAACTGATCGATCTAAACGCTTTAAACGTCAAAATTGATCATTAGATTTTTATGACACAACAGTGGTGAGTGTTCCCACCTTCTGCTCTTTGTAACTTAACGCAATCTTTCCGTTTTCGAGTTTTGGACATGATTTTGGAGTATAACTTCGCAGTAGCGATTGACCGCAAAGTAAAGCTACCAGAAATGCACAACCCCACATCCGGTCTCAAACCAGGAAGTTAGCATTTTCTCGTGCACATAGTCAATTCACAACACAAATAACATGTAACTATTATCTATTACCTTAACTCACAATTATAAATGTAATTAAAGTCCACCCATCACTGGGCACAAATTCCAACATTTTATTATGCAGGAAAAAACTCCATGAGCTAGCAGTTGATGTAGCCTGTTGTGAATCAGTAGTATAACCACTATGATTACTAAATTTAGTATTTTAAGGTCAAAGGAAGCACCCCCCCCCCCCCCCCCAACTTTGCTTAGAAATTAGATGCATCATCTCTTTGTGATGTGTGTCTAGTTGGCATTTTTTCTCTCTTTTTTGGCTTCACTGATAAGCTCCAAAAACTTGCTGGCAAGAATCTGATTTTCTTGTCAAAGAACAATTACATTTGCCCAAACCCAACATTGGCATTACTAAGAACTGAGTTTGAAAATATTTACTTGACCTTATCATCAGTAGTTTTAATAAATAGATAACAGAGATAACGAGTAAAGAGTTTTTTTTCTCCTGTGCTTAGGGGCTATCTCAAACTGAGAGCTGTCATTTTTGAGCTTCTTGTGCTTTTATGCTGCCTCTGCTTTTGTTGCTAAGTATTCATTGTTGTCAAGTGTTTTTTTTTTGTCCCCATCTTTTCTGCTTTGCACTTCACAGAGTTCATCTGCTATTGTCAACAGCTATTTTTTCTTGGAGGCTATTGACAACAATTCCAATGACTCAGTTTCTACAGTTTGTTTCAAACTAACAACCACACGCAAAGCTTTGAACAGCTCAGTTTTTCAAGTAAACTCTCAAATGAAATCCAGGGTTAAGCCTGGCTGCAAAAAAGCAAACAAACAAAAAAAGACCAGGTAAAGCACTATAAATCTTTAGTTTGGCGGTGTGGTTTCTTCAGATCTGAAAGTTTCTGTTTCTATAGTTTCCGTTTCTATAATTTTTTGTAGTTTATATAGTTTTTTCCATTTTTTACACATTCTCAAGTTTCTTGTGTGTCAGTGTCTTTTTGTATTTAGTCATTTTGTTTGCTTTCCGTTAGCTATTGGTTGGTAACTCTTTTTTTTTTTTTTCCCCACTTTTTGTCCCATTTGGTACTTTAGCCATCAGAATTGTTGTCTGAAGACCAACAAGGATACCCAATGGATTTACTTTGCCAAATGGATTATCACGGCCTTGCCATATTGTTCCATTTGATCAACCTTTGTTGTTATTATTTATTTTATTTATTATCAGTTGTTACAGATGGGACAGACATGACTGAGGGATAGGAAAGGGAGAAAGAAAGATCAGCGCGCTTGTATTCAAAAGGTTTCCCCATGTAATGGTCTGCTAGAGGATGTAGAAAGCCGTAGCCCTGTCCCCCAGGGCATGAAGCAGGCATGGAGAAGATCCAGGCTCCAGACATCCAGAGGCCCCAGAGTGCGAGAGCCCAAGGAGGACCACCGGAGGGGCATCCATGCCACCCTCCTGGGAAGAGCTGAGGAGAGCCCCAGATGAGGGGTCACCCAGTAGACACGGAGCAGAAGCCAGAGGGGGCTGCAGTGGCGTGCTGCCGGCAGACTGTGCCAGAGTGAACCGAGCCACGGGGCCGGAGGCCAGAGGACCCCTTTGCCCCGGAAGAGGCCTGACCGAGCAACAGGCACCAGGCCCCGCCAAGTAGTCACCGAGAGTGGACTGGTACATACCTGAGCGCCCAGCCCCGGACACCAAGAACCACCAACACACCGACCCCTGAGGGCATCAGTTACCGGCAGGGAGTGTGGTGAGGGGAGATAGGCCTTTGGAGGGCCTGGGAGTTCCCAGAGAGGTGGAGTGTAAGACCCGACCTGACATATAAACACAGACAAACAGGCACACACAGACAGAAAGATGCATTCCCACCCTCATGCACACATATACAAATACTCAGCACTCACCCAACATAGGGATAGACATACATTGACACTGTACACACAATCACACTCCCCAAACAAACTCTAAACCCCGGGTCCACGTAGAGTTGGTAACGCTTATATTGATTTTTTGTGGTTACCAAAAGTGCTTTTGGTATTGTCTATTGAGGCTTACTTTTTCTTGTTTTAGGTCACTTTATCACTTAGATGCTTAATAAAGAAAGAAAAAAAGGGAAAATAAAAGAAGAAATAAACAAAAAAAGACTTGCACTGCAAATGATTGCAACAAATGTAGATTTTCACTTGTGCTTAATTAAAAGCAATTAAAAATATATGTATTTGCTGGCAGAAGAAAACAAGAGTATGTTTGCTATTGCACATCATGAAAATATTAAGATAAGTAAATATGAAGGAAGTACAAAGTTTAACTAAACACAACCAGCTAAGATATGATTAGATAAACCAACAGCTTCTGGATATTCCAAAGCTCTAAATTTTGAATTTGCATTGTCCAGTCTGGTTCTTGCGTAATCTGGTATACCTCAGCCTTTTCTGCCTGTTTTCCCTCCTTAAGAATAGCTTCTTGACAGCCACCCTTCCACAGAGACCATTTTTGATGATGCTTTGGTGAACAGTTGGTAGATCAACTGACATAGTATGTCAGGTGATTTTTTTCCCCTATTTCTTAAGGATATGACTTTTAGATATTGTTCAACTGCTGTAGAGAGTTTTAGTCCTGACACTTCTTTTGTCCTTGACTTGTCCAGGTTCCTCATATTTTTAAGGGAACTTAACCCTCCTGCCATCCTTTAAAAAACTCACACCCATCACCCTAAGGACCATTCTCAGCCACGCCATAAAAAGACCATATATCCATATTTTATTCCACTTTAAATTAGCCAACCTTGTAAAACTACTTCTCCCTGAAATATTCATGTAAAGTTTTAATTATATTTTCGTTGTTTTAACCCTTCAAATCCCAGTGTTATTACATGAGCGCCCTGTGTTATAAGCCCCAAAAACCAAAAAACGAGACTTCCTGCCCCCACGGACTGCCACACTTCCCTCCCGAGCTCCCACGGTTCCGTTCTATCCCCCCCCGCTGTCCCGATCCCGGCTTCCTCGTGTCATTGTTTCCCCGGATTTTTAGTTTCTGTTTTGCTCTCTACTTTCCCCGGGTCGCCTTTCGTTGTTTTAATAAAGTGTCTTTTTGTTAGCTCAGAGTCTGCGCCTGGATCCTTTCCACGGCGCATGACAGTACGGACTGGCCAAGATGGATCCAGCAGACCCGATACGTTCAGCTATTAATAAGCAGGGTGCCATGCTCGGCCGACACGATCAGTTACTTTCTTCGCTTCAGGATCAGTATCAGGAGCTGAGCGAGAAACAGGGAGAGATGTGCGCTAAACAGCCCGACTCGGCGTACCGCTGTGTGACGTCTCCGCCGCCGGAACCCTTCCACGGCGAATTGGACCAGTGTGGGGGGTTCCTTTTTCAGTGTACTCTTTTCTTCAGTCCACTGACGCGGCCAAGATTTCCCACTTCGTGGGACTGCTGAGGGGAAGGGCGTTGGCGTGGGCTGAAGCCTATTTATCTGCTAACCCGATACAGCGCTGCGACTTCGATGACTTCCTCGACGAGTTTAAAGCAACCTTCTCTCCGTCAGTTTCCGAGGATGATGCCGCTCAAAAGCTACTGGTGCTCCGGCAGGGTCGGCGTAGCGTTGCGGAGTATTTAGTGGAGTTTCGCACCGTGGCAGCCGCTGTTGGCTGGCCCGATTCGGCCCTAAGGGGAATTTTTTTACGCTCCCTGAACGATCAGATGAAGGATCAGCTCGCGTTTCACGAGGCGGCTAAAACGTTCGAGGATTTGGTGTCACTCGCCCGTAGGATCGATAAGCGTCTACGGGAGAGGGAGGCCGAACGGCGGTCCAAGCCACCGAAACCCGTGTTGCACCCAGACTTTCGCGTGTCACTGCCCCTGTCCCCTTTTAGCTCTCCAGCGGCGTGCGCTCGCTCACAGTCTCCTCCTCCGCCGGAGCCGATGCAGATCGGGCGCTCTCGGCTCTCGCCGGAGGAGAGGGAACGCCGTTTTCGGGCCGGGGACTGCTTATACTGTGGGAAGCCGGGACACCGCATCGCCAGCTGCCCGGTTCGCCCAAACGGACCAGCTCACCGGTAGGTTCGGGGATACGGGTGGGCTGCACATTGAATACTATTAGACCCCGATTGATTGTGTCCGTTGCCATAATAACCAATAAAAAGACTGTCACATGCAGCGCATTAGTGGATTCTGGGGCGGAGCAGAATCTCATGGATGAAAGACTGGCTAAAGAGCTGGAAATTCCACTCACTCTGTTGGAACCTCCCCTCCCTGCGTCAGCGCTGAATAAACAAGTGTTTGCTTACATCACTCATCAGACCGCGCCCGTGACATTAGTCACTTCCGGGAACCACAACGAATCGCTTTCGTTCTTTACCTTCCCGTCTCCCGACACCCCGCTCGTGTTAGGCTACCCGTGGCTGCAAAGACATAATCCCCACATCGATTGGGCAGGAAGCAAGATCGCCAGTTGGAGTTTGTTCTGCCTTGCGAATTGCCTGAGATCAGCAGTTCTCGCTCCACCCACTAACCCGACCCCACCTGTTACACAAGCACCTGACCTCTCCTCCATCCCACCCGAATACCACGACTTACAGGAAGTGTTTAACAAAGACAAGGCTTGCTCTCTGCCACCACACCGCCCCTATGACTGCGCCATCGACCTGCTACCTGGTGCCCCGCTGCCCTCCGGCCGGTTGTACAACCCCGAGAGGGAGTCTATGGAAAACTACATCCGAGAATCACTCGCGGCCGGTATCATTCGACCCTCTTCTTCCCCAGTCGCTGCGGGCTTCTTCTTCGTGGGGAAAAAGGACGGTTCGCTGCGGCCGTGCATTGACTACCGGGGCTTAAATGACATCACCGTAAAGAACAAGTACCCTCTTCCGTTGATTAACTCTGTTTTTGGCTCTCTCCAGGAAGCCACCGTTTTCACAAAACTGGACCTGCGAAACGCATACCATCTGGTCCGAATAAGGGAGGGGGACGAGTGGAAAACCGCTTTTAACACGCCACTGGGCCACTTCGAGTATTTGGTTATGCCATTCGGCTTAACTAACGCCCCTGCGGTTTTTCAGACGCTAGTGAATGATGTGCTCCGAGACTTCCTGAACGTGTTTGTTTTTGTATACTTGGATGACATCCTCGTTTTTTCCAGGACCATGGAGGAGCATCACGTTCACGTCCGAAGCGTCCTGCAACGGTTACTGGAAAACAGACTGTTTGTCAAAGCAGAAAAATGCGAGTTTCACGCCTCATCGGTTTCCTTTTTGGGCTATGTCTTAGCAGGAGGACAGGTGAAGACGGACCCAGCTAAGATCAAGGCGGTTCTGGAGTGGCCAGTCCCGGATTCGCGGAAGAAGCTCCAATGCTTTCTCGGGTTCGCGAACTTCTACCGACGTTTCATTCGAAACTACAGCCACGTCGCCGCGCCTCTCACTCGCCTCACTTCTCCTAAGGTACCTTTCACCTGGCCCCTGGAGGCCCACACAGCGTTCACCAAATTGAAGGCATTGTTCACTACGGCGCCCATTCTGCTCCACCCCGACACCACCAAACAATTCATCGTCGAGGTGGACGGGTCCGACACCGGAGTCGGGGCTGTTCTCTCTCAGCGGTCTGGACCTCAAGGTAAGCTCCAGCCGTGCGCCTACTTCTCTTGCCGGCTCACCCCTACTGAAAGAAATTATGACGTAGGCGATAAGGAGCTCTTGGCCATAAAACTCGCCTTGGAGGAGTGGCGCCACTGGCTGGAGGGAGCCGAGCAGGACGGACCATAAGAATCTAATTTATCTTAGGACTGCTAAAAGGTTAAACTCTCGCCAAGCCCGCTGGTCCCTGTTTTTTACACGCTTTAACTTCACTCTCTCGTATCGCCCAGGTTCACGGAATGCCAAGCCAGATGCGCTCTCCCGCCAGTACTCCCCAGACACGGAGACATCGTCACCAACCACCATTCTCCCCCCAACCTGTGTGGTGGGCGCCCTCTCCTGGGATGTTGAGGAGGTTATCCGCCAGGCCCTCCCGGGAGACCCTGACCCGGGTACCGGACCCCCCGGACGGCGTTTTGTCCCCGCTGCTGCCCGCGGAGCGGTAATCCATTGGGTCCACACTGCACGTTTTTCGTGTCACCCTGGCGTGAGCAGAACCATTGGTCTTCTCAAACGGCATTTCTGGTGGAAGACTTTACGACAAGATGCGAGGGAGTACGTGGCTGCCTGCACTGTCTGCTCCCGCAACAAATTGTCCACTAAGCACCCAGCGGGTCTGCTCCATCCGCTCAGCACGCCTCACCGGCCTTGGTCTCATATCTCATTAGATTTCATTACCGGTCTTCCTTGTTCCTCGGGAAAGAGCGTCATCCTCACCATCATCGACCAGTTCTCTAAAGCCGCCCACTTCGTCCCGCTACCGAAACTACCTTCCGCCCCTGACACAGCCCTAGCCCTAATTGAAAACGTGTTCCGGCTCCATGGTATTCCCCTTGACATCGTCTCAGACCGAGGCCCACAGTTCACTTCACAAGTGTGGAGGACCTTTTGTTCCATTTTGGGCGCGAGAGTTAGTTTAAGCTCGGGTTTCCATCCACAATCTAACGGCCAGACCGAGCGGCTTAACCAGGAGCTAGAGGCTGCGCTACGGTGCATGGCGTCCCAAAACCCCACTTCCTGGGTCACCTTTCTGCCCTGGGTTGAATATGCACATAACTCACTTACCTCGTCTGCCACAGGTTTGTCCCCGTTCGAGGCATCCCTCGGTTATCAGCCTCCTCTTTTCCCTGAAGACGAACTCGGTCTCGCAGTCCCCTCCGCTCGGCACCATCTCCGGCGCTGCCAGCGGGTCTGGCTCAGGGCCCGCCAAGCTCTCCTGCAGATGAAGGAACAGCACACACGCCATGCCAACCGCCGTCGCACCCCCGCCCCCGACTATCAGCCGGGGCAGAAGGTCTGGCTGGCCGCCAAAAACATTCCGCTGCGTGTGTCCTCCCGGAAGCTGGCCCCCCGCTTCATTGGCCCGTATGAAGTTGATGCGGTTGTTAACCCGGCGGCAGTTCGGCTCAAGCTCCCTACTTCCTGGCGCATACATCCCACGTTCCACGTTTCCCAGGTCAAACCCGTCCGCCGCAGCCCGTTGTGCCCTCCGTCCGAGCCTCCCGCCCGGCTTGTTGCCGGTCACCCGGCCTATGCGGTCCGGCGCATCGTGGCTGAGCGCCGGTGTGGGTGGCAGTTCCTGGTGGACTGGGTGGGATACGGTCCCGAGGACCGCCTCTGGGTTCCGCGTTCCTTCGTTCTGGACCCGTCCCTCATCGCTGATTTCCGCGCTTCTCTCCGCAGGCCGCAGTCCGGTCGGTCGCCTGGGGGCGACCCTTGAGGGGGGGCACTGTCATGGTCTGTGGAATGCGTGATGCTCGGGTAGCCACACCCCCGGGCTGGGCCATCACTAGCACACCTGCTCTCCATTCCGGTGATTACACGGAGATCCACTTAATCCGGCGCTGACGGATGCTCCACGCCAGTCCGTAGTCATCCCCACAGTGATTTCTACTCGGCGTCTGCTACCTGCCTGTCCTCCGGCTCAACTGGATCTCGCGGCGCTCACCTGGCCCACTCGCCATTCCACGGACTTCCTGCCCCCACGGACTGCCACACTTCCCTCCCGAGCTCCCACGGTTCCGTTCTATCCCCCCCGCCGTCCCGATCCCGGCTTCCTCGTGTCATTGTTTCCCCGGATTTTTAGTTTCTGTTTTGCTCTCTACTTTCCCCGGGTCGCCTTTCGTTGTTTTAATAAAGTGTCTTTTTGTTAGCTCGGAGTCTGCCCCTGGATCCTTTCGTGCCCGCGCACCACGGCGCATGACAATAGCGCTTTTCCAGGCACCCAAAGCGCTTTACAATACCACTATTCATTCACTCTCACATTCATACACTGGTGGAGGCAAGCTACAGTTGTAGCCACAGCTGCCCTGGGGCAGACTGACAGAAGCGAGGCTGCCATATCGCGCCATCGACCCCTCTGGCCAACACCAGTGGGGTAAAGTGTCTTGCCCAAGGACACAACGACCAGGACAGAGAGTCCAGGGATCGAACCGGCAACCTTCCGGTTACAGATGCGATTCCCAACCCCTTGAGCCACGGTCGCGATTTTGCAATAACTGTTTGCTTTAAAAACAAATGAAGAAGGCTGGTCTCATGGCTCAACCATATTGTGTTTCAGGTACCATCCAGATATGTAAAAATGAGAATCAGAATATAACTAAATGCTGTATACTTATGCTGCTGTGATCTCCAACTGGTGAACAGATTACAAACTTTTCATCCACTCCCTCTCTCTCCATATTTTGCATTCTTGACATATTTTCTTGAGGGCTTTGCAAAGTCAACTGTCTCACCAACATATACCCCTTCTATGAGCCTGTAATGGTATCACACCTGGCCTTGATATGGCAGTCATGCCCATAGACTGTATATAAAAGATAAACAACCAACAAGCCTCAACATTAGCATTTTGACTGCCTTTTTTTTTTTGCTTGTTTGCCATTTTACTTTCCATCAGATATGGAAGTGACCACATCTGAACAAAGTTGAAGTGCCATATTGTACATGTTTGGTACCTATAGCAAGAGTTTTCATGATATCTATTTCAAGGCAATATTACATGTGGGTTGATGTTTACCCTTTTTGGATACTTTGCAGGGTTTCCTCCTGCAGAGGTTCAGTGGTTGTTACACCTCTCTACATCTCTCTCTCCTAGGAATGACACCTCCAGGTTTTGGTTTGTTTCTCCCTTCATGGTGCTGCCAACATTCATGCATCCATGTCACGATTTTTAATTCTGACTCCTCACATATCCCATGTTTGTCATTTTACCTTTTGATTAGCAGCACAATCTGTTTTTAGTCCCTTCTTTGTCAGTGACTGTGTCCCAGCTTGTGACACCATGTACTTTGGCTATTTGAGAAATTTTGGAATTTTATTCAAATTTTATAGAAAAGCAGTGTGGGAGGAGATACATATTCTTTTGGGATTGTGTCAGGAAGGGCATCTGGTGTAAAATCTGCCAAATTTAACAAATGGCACAACCCCCTTGTGAATAAAGAAGTAGCCAAAATTTGCTTCTGGACACATCTGTACTACAGACATTTCAGTGTGTGTGCCAGTCACACACATGATTTCTTGTGCATGGAGAATAAGCAAAGCCAGTCTTTTTCACTTACAGGATATTGCAAAGATTTGGACTATCATGACTAATAATTTATTTGTGATCTGCTCCCTTTAACCAGTTTCTTACAGGAGTATCATAGATTTTGCAATAATTGTTTGCTTTAAAAACAAATGTATAATATTTGACTGGTGTGCTAAAGTGACCGTTGCTCTGACCTCTAGTGAGGTCACCTGTGACACTGAAAACTCTCTCTGCAAAAGCCTGAGAAGCTAGCATAGCCAGTAAGTCTAAGCCAAAGGTTTTAAGCTGTAATCAAAAAGAGACACTTTTCTTCAGCCAAAATTATTTTCCTGTGTCAAAAGTATTGGGTTGTAAAAGGTCTTCCTTTTCCTTTCTGATCAGCCTCATGCCTCAAAAAAAAGAGATTTTAAGGAATTTCCACATTGGCTTCATGTCTCAGACCTCGAAACGACATATGTCCATATCTTTACAGTCTATTCCCTGGTGTTCAGTGATTAGTGTGCGCATTTCTGCAAAACACAACTTAAGAGTAAGTATTAATACATAAGTTGCAGTTAATTCAGAGGGTTCATGTGTATTTATTATCATTTCAAGTAAGCTTCCCCAAGTTAAAATTAAAGTAAATACAAATGAACCTCCTGATCGGACTGCAAAGGTGACATGTCAGCTAAGCTATTTGAATTGGTCACTAGAGACATAAACCATATTTCCAATAGTACTCAAAGAGAAAGGTGTTTATCTCAAAAGCTGAATCCAGTTCAAAACAACATGATAAGAAACATTTGATGTTGGCCAGCCAGATGATTCACCCTGGTCCTGTGAGAACTCTACAAGTAGATACACCTCACAGCTGAACAATATTTTGTTTCTCCTCCTATTTGAAATCAGACAAACCTTTGATATGACCTGTGGTAAAGTGAAACCGTATCTGAAGAGCTTTCTGTAATAACATTTTTTTCCAGAATTGATTGAAACATTTCTTGAAGCTTTCTGCTGTTTTCTCAAAACATCTATCCATCCATCCATTTTCTTCCACTTCTCTGGGGCCGGTTGGTGGGGGCAGCAGCCTAAGCAGAGAAGCCCAGACCTCCCTCTCTCTGGCTACCTCCTCCAGCTTGTCCGAGGAAACACCAAGGTGTTCCCAGGCCGACCGAGAGATATAATCTCTGCAGCTAGTCCTGGGTCTGCCCCAGGGCCTCCTCCCGGTGGGACATGCCCAGAACACCTCACCCAGGAGGCATCCTTGTCAGATGCCCGAACCACCTGTGCCAACACAAACACTGATTCAAAAATAGATTCACGACATTAAGACTGGGAATAGGATTTAGTGTGCATTTTCCTGAATCTCTATGATAGTCATGTTAGTCATGGCTAGCAACGATCATGAAAAGCAAACCTGTTTGCATTATGGGAATTTCCCCCTCACCATGTGTACATGGTTGGCAGGAGGTACTGATGTGTAAACATTTGTGTCCAAATGACTGATGCAGTAACAAATGGAGTCCAGCTCTGAATCAACAGCTGAGCCAATCATGAATACCTTTAACTGGTAAACATGCTGTCTGCAGGGCCTCCCAAAGCACACCATCAAAAAGCTCTCCCAATCAACAGTTCACTGACACTGACACCTCTTGTGTATCCAGGTGTACTTTCCATACACCATTTGCTTCCACACTCAAATGAGACAATCAATTTCTCATCCATTTGTGTTTTATAAGTCTCATAAAATCTGGCCACTGTCAACTAGGTGTGGAATATTTAAGAGTTCATTTCCTCAAGCTGCTAGTGTACTGAGGCTAAGGAACAGTTGAAAGCCAGGAGGGACCAGTTTTGTAGAAAGGTCAGGTATCAGCTGCTCTGACCACACCAAATGCCAGCAAGACAATCTGATAATTTGCGACCCCAGGGTGAGGAGAAAATCAAAAGAAGCTAAATGCAGGATCTATTAAAGACCCAGAGCAAAATGTCAGACAAATATATGCCAGGGTGAAGTTAGATATCAGTCAGTGATCAGTGTCAGCATTCAGAAAGCACACACTTGTTCTATGGCAGCAGACTGCTGGGATACTTTTACTGTAATCTCTGTAATGCACCAACAAGCTATTTACTTAGCTGACAAAAAATAAAGATCAGCGATTTTATATTTTTATTTTAAAATTCCACGATACATTGAGGCACTTAATTTGACTGAGGTGATAAAAATATGCTTCGGAGAATTTTCATTGTTAAGCAATATGGAATGTTTAGAAAACAGACTGCTGATTAAAATTCAAGAAAACTAATGTTATCTGTTCATCTCGGTGTCACATAGTTCATGATGACAGAATGTGAGATATTCTTGTTTTTTTTGGGGAAACCAATTAAAACATGAGCTGAGAGGAATCACAGGCGAATAAATCATTTGAAAAATCCCATTAGAACAGACACAGAGGCCTCAGCTGTGTTTTTAAAAGCCAAAAGGGTCAAAGGGAAAAAAAATTAATAGGCTTCATAGGCAGCAATAAATAGACTGGGGGAAAGGTGGCTCTGATGGGAAATGAGTTTTAATAAAATGCACTCTGTTTTCTTCACAGTGGGGTAGATAGAATACAGAATATGGCAGTATCATCGACTCTCTTGGCTGGCAGGTACACAGCCTCGCTGAAACAATCTGCTCTGAGGCAAAGCACTAAAACAACCCAACCTTGCCACAAATGTGGCTTCCCTTGCTCTAGGTCGGATGATCCAATCACAAATATGAATAACCTCAGCACAAAAAGCAATTACCCTGCAGCCTAGACAAAGGGGCCAAGGCAGTGACACCACCAGGGCCAGAGTTGCAGCACCAGGCTGTCGCTGTCTGTGCTGCTGTACAATTTAATACTTTTTGCATTGCTATTTAATCACACAGAAACAGAGGCTTTTTTTCCCTGGCATTCCCAATGATTCAAATAATAATCCACAATATTTTTCATAAAAATATCTGTTTTTATTGCCCCCTCTAGCCAAATGTCCATTTCATGAAAGCTTTTACAGTTGGTACTGTAATCACCTGCTGTCAGAAATGCCTTCCCTGGGAAAATATGTAGTTGCACAAAGATGGGGTTTATCCAGAATAAACATGGCTGAACAGACCGCCATGTGTTTAACCAAGCTACAAAGTGACAGATGGGAAATACAGTGGAACAGCAATACAGCGGTGCTAGCAGCTCAGTGAAACTTCACTCAGGCACAGTTGTGAAAAATCAGAGAAATGTTAATATAATCGAGAACTGACAACATCCACTGTCTGGAATTGAGTTTTGAGTGGATGGGGAGCTAAGTAAAGTAAAATACCTTGATTAGAACATTACAGCACTGCAAACCACTATTTCAGCTATGAAGGGAGCTACTGTAGCAAAACTGTAGCAGAAGCCTCTTGATAGGCGTTAGCTGCTGTTTTTTTTTATAAACACCGTGAAGTTTCCGTTTTACTTTCACTATCTTATCATCATTTGGAAGTGAGTGCATGATGGTATGTGTCCTATCCATGACTCTTAACTGATCGATCAGGGACGATGCTAACATTTCTTGCACATTAGTGTAAGAAAAAGTGTTGTTGCTTATTACAGTTAGGACATCTTAATCAATTCTTTAATTAGTTTAGGAACTATAATAAAATGTTGCCCTTTGCCTTGAGGCAGAAGTAAATAATTATTCCAGCTCCATTCACCTGTTTTCCCAGAAGTGCAACCAACTTTAGCCAATAATCAGAAACTGGCTGTAAAAGTTGGCTCTTAATAGGAAATGACGCAGCTCTCCTAGATCCTTGACTGTATTGCCCTATGATTATAGTGATAATGCAAAGACATTGCAGCTAACAGGTTCTGGGTTCACCTTCTTTAGGATGTTTGTTTGCCTAAACCAAACAAAACAGTTTAAGCAAAATTTAAAAAAAATGTTCTCAGAGAAGACTTGCAGTCCAGCATCCTGTTTAAAGGTGGGTGATAATGGATAAGAGGACATTTCGTCAAGAACACACAAGACTCTCAGCTTAGTACTTAGTTGCCAGTGAACTCACTGTTTTTGCTTGTAATAAAATCCGGTGAACATGTGACTGTGACTGGATCTTACAACAGAGTATTAGGGCCACATTAAGAAAAAAATGTCCGTTTTGAGATTAAAGTGAAAATGTTGAGATTAAACTCAGAATAGTATTTTGAGAATGCAGTCGAAATGTGCAGATTACGATTGTGAAACAACTGCCACGACTCCTAAACCCTCTACAAAATTTCTTGTGGAGATGAGACAGTGAATCAAATTGATCAGCTGTCCTATTATGTATGGTGATACAATATCCATCCTCTTTATTGCACGAGGGTGAAACCATCAGTATCCTTGCATTTGTCCACTGCCAGCCAACTCTTAAGTTTATGTGTTTTTCCTTCTGACCAGATGTAGTTTTCTACACAATCTTTTCAACATCCTTATACTTAGTACTGTACTCACTATTACTGTACTTACTGTGTTTATGTGCTAAAAGAAACATAATTTCCTTGTAACTAAAATAGATTCTGAAGTACAATTTCACTAACTCATCTACACAAGCCATTTGGTAAAATAGAATTTTGACTTTAATGTTGAATCTTTGACTTTATTCTCAAAATGATCAATAATATTTTTCCTAATGAGCTTCTGAGAGAGAGAGACATTTATTTTAATGAATTCAGATATAATTATTGCAGATACAATATTAGGTACAGCAACATGTTAATATATATGTATTATATATATTTTAGTATTTCAGGTAATCAAGCTAAAGTGTATTGGGATTTCCATACAGCTACATATCTTTATAAAGAATATCTGTGGGGGAAAAATTATTTTGGGTTTTTTTGTGTGTGTAAACGAAAATATACAATTTCAGTGTGCCATGGTCCAAATATTTTAGCCACATATGGCCCACAGGCCTCTATCTGCATGTACAGCTCTGGAGGATTAGAATACTTGAACATTTCACAGTATCCATCCAGTACTTGTTGAGTTATTTCACTCTGAATTTGAAATGTCAGCCCAATGAATGGCACCCAAGGAAATGTCAAAGTCACTTAGATTTACCTTCTGGACCATACACACCTGTGCGTAATACATTCAAAAGTAGTTAAGATATTTCACTCTAGAGTCACAGTGGTGGACTAAACCAGACTTTGACAAAAGCAAGAGAAAATCCTTCACTATTTCAAGTTTACTGTGGGTAAAAAAATGAAGCGACCATGCACAGTCCTGAAAAATATTTTCCACTGTTCCAAGGAAATACATGACATATTAGTGACATTTCATCCATCCAACTATTTTGTCTAAATATAACACCCCAAATGCAAATCAGGAAGCTGAGTTTATAATCACAGAGCACTTGAGTGCGACCATTTGGTGGGTGTGCTTGGCCACAGAAGGAAAGTCAACGTAAAACCTTTCCAGTAAAAGTGAATGTAAATCTTAGACTTAATTAAAAGGAGCTCAATTTACTGCTCTTATCTTAGGTAATCATGTTAACCAATAGGGGTGCTAAAAACTCATTAGGGGTATGGATTTTAATTAGTACCCTTGCAGATGTAACATAAAATACCCCTCCTCAAGCAGGAATCCTTTACTAATGGGAATATCCAGGATGTGTGGGTTTGTGGAAAGATAAATATTTGCTATTCTTTCTATGTCAGTCGGTGCTTTCCTTTTGGACATTATGTTCTAAGCTGTAAATTAAGTATATTGTTACCCCTTAAAATACTGCAATTTGGAAGAAAGAATTTTAAATAAAGTGTAAATAAAGTTCATCATTAATAAATGCTTGCTAGTTTTTAGTATCTTCTTACTTTAGTTAAATTTAACTATCTGAAATTTGTCCTGTATGAGTACTGGCAGTACCACTAGCAGTTTTCCTGAGGTACACATTAAGGTTGATATGAAACGGTCAGGCAGAAATCAGGTGAAAATGCAGCTGGTAGAGTGAAGTGCAGGTGATAGTATCCATAAAGTCTTCCAGGAGTAAACAGCCATCTATCCAATACTGTGCTTCAGGTGTGTGTACACAACCATGAACAGCAATAATCGATTGTTCGAGCTGTTGCGGACAGCATAAAATCCAAATGATACAAATAAAACCAAGTGGGGTTGGCTGGAATCCGGCCTGTAGTGGCAGGATGAGGAGGAGGAAACATTTTGCTGCAGGCCTGCACTGCACGGTGCAAATGCACGAAAGAAGGGAAGTAAACTGTCAAGGGCTTGACACTTTCAAGATGAGATCCTGTAGATGAAAATATGGCATAAGAAAACTGACAAAAATCAAATGAAACAAAGTTTGTGCCGGCCTTATTTGCATACTTTTTCTATTTTTAGTTCTTTGATCATTTCAGGAATGCTGCAGAATTTTTAGCATAAAGGCTCTCTCCAGTGTGCAGGCGCTTCCCATACTCCACTGTACACAGAAAGAGGGTTCCTGAGCTGGGTTTCTAAGCTTTCACGCCTATTCACAAAGGACCAGTGTAACATAGTGAGCTTTTGAACAATAATGAACCACCCTTTCATTATTAATCTATGTGCTGATAGCGAAACTCACTGAAATCTCCAGTGTCCTTGTGTAAATTCAGGGGTAAAAGGCAAGTTAAATGGAGCATAGTTCAAATTAATTCCACAAGAAATCTAAAATTCTTAAGGCAATATGAATATTTCTGGATCATAAAACCAGTGTTAATAATGGGTAATGTGTTTTAAAACATCTACTTATTAATATATCAGACAACTTGCTCATAGTTCCTCCTAACTTAAATTTGTGATGCTAAACAGCAATAACATTTGAAAAATTGAGAACTAATTTGTATACTTTAAGTAATAATTACATTAACATAGAAATATAGAGTTTTAGTCTTTATTAGTTTTATTAAAAGATAAACAAAAATAAACAAGATTTGGGATGTCTGTGTGAGTCAGCTGTCTTCACTATGTGTTGTGTTTTTATTATAATACCTATTAAGACTTTCCTAAATATTTCCCCTGAAAAATACCCTCCATTTATCAATAATAATTAAGAAAACTAGAACTAATACTTAAACAAATGCAAACTGTTTAAAATACTGAGTTCAAAATGAAGTGAGCAAACCTACTGCAGCAAAGAACATGCCTCATTCACCCAAGGACCTTTTCCCAAATCTAAATGCTTGCTATTTAACATTCACAGATATTTACGCTGTAATGTATGAACCAGGAGCAATTTTTTATTTTTATTTAAAATAAAAACACACACACACACACACACACACACACACACACATACATACATATATATATATAAAAAAAAACACCCAGCACGCCCCTGCGGGCGGTTTATCCTTCAAGCTCGGGTCCTCTACCAGAGGCCTGGGAGCTTGAGGGTCCTGCGCAGTATCTTAGCTGTTCCCAGGACTGCGCTCTTCTGGACAGAGATCTCCGATGTTGTTCCCGGGATCTGCTGGAGCCACTCGCCTAGCTTGGGAGTCACCGCACCTAGTGCTCCGATTACCACGGGGACCACCGTTACCTTCACCCTCCACATCCTCTCGAGCTCTTCTCTGAGCCCTTGGTATTTCTCCAGCTTCTCGTGTTCCTTCTTCCTGATATTGCTGTCATTCGGAACCGCTACATCGATCACTACGGCCGTCTTCTTCTGTTTGTCTACCACCACTATGTCCGGTTGGTTAGCCACCACCATTTTGTCCGTCTGTATCTGGAAGTCCCACAGGATCTTAGCTCGGTCATTCTCCACCACCCTTGGGGGCATCTCCCATTTTGACCTCGGGACTTCCAGGTTATACTCGGCACAGATGTTCCTGTACACTATGCCGGCCACTTGGTTATGGCGTTCCATGTATGCCTTGCCTGCTAGCATCTTGCACCCTGCTGTTATGTGCTGGATTGTCTCTGGGGCATCTTTACACAGCCTGCACCTGGGGTCTTGCCTGGTGTGATAGACCCCAGCCTCTATGGATCTTGTGCTCAGAGCTTGTTCTTGTGCTGCCATGATTAGTGCTTCTGTGCTGTCTTTCAGTCCAGCTTTGTCCAGCCACTGGTAGGATTTCTGGATATCAGCCACCTCCTCTATCTGCCGGTGATACATACCGTGCAGGGGCCTGTCCTTCCATGATGGTTCCTCGTCTCCCTCCTCTTTCTTGGGTTTCTGCTGCCTGAGGTATTCACTGAGCACTCGGTCAGTTGGGGCCATCTTGCCAATGTATTCTTGGATGTTCGTTGTCTCATCCTGGACTGTGGTGCTGACACTCACCAGTCCCCGGCCCCCTTCCTTCCGCTTAGCGTACAGCCTCAGGGTGCTGGATTTGGGGTGAAACCCTCCATGCATGGTAAGGAGCTTTCTTGTCTTTATGTCAGTGGCTTCTATCTCCTCCTTTGGCCAGCCTATTACCCCAGCAGGGTACCTGATCACGGGCAGGGCGTACGTGTTGATGGCCCGGATCTTGTTCTTACCATTCAGCTGACTCCTCAGGACTTGCCTGACCCTCTGCAGGTACTTGGTGGTTGCAGCTTTTCTAGCGGCCTCTTCATGGTTCCCATTCGCCTGTGGGATCCCCAAGTACTTGTAACTGTCCTCTATGTCTGCAATGTTGCCTTCTGGTAGTTCAATCCCCTCAGTTCTGACTACCTTCCCTCTCTTTGTTACCATCCGACTACACTTCTCCAGTCCGAACGACATTCCAATGTCATTGCTGTATAGCCTGGTAGTGTGGATCAGTGAATCGATGTCTCGTTCACTCTTGGCATACAGCTTGATGTCATCCATGTACAGGAGGTGGCTGACAACTGCTCCGTTCCGTAGTCGGTATCCGTAGCCAGTCTTGTTAATGATCTCACTGAGGGGGTTCAGGCCTATGCAGAACAGCAGTGGGGACAGAGCATCTCCTTGGTAGATCCCGCACTTGATGGTGACTTGTGCTATGGGCTTGGAGTTGGCCTCTAGTGTTGTACGCCACATCCCCATTGAGTTCCTGATGAAGGCTCTTAGGGTCCCATTGATCTTGTACAATTCTAGGCATTCCAGTATCCAGCTGTGGGGCATTGAGTCATAGGCCTTCTTGTAATCAATCCAGGCAGTGCACAGGTTGGTCAGTCTGGTCTTGCAGTCTCGGCTGATTGTTCTGTCTACCAGTAGCTGGTGTTTTGCGCCTCTGGTATTCTTGCCAATTCCTTTCTGTGTCCCACTCATGTATTGACCCATGTGCCTGTTCATGTTCATCTTAGCCGATATGATGCCTGACAGGAGCTTCCATGTAGTACTGAGGCAGGTTATTGGTCGGTAGTTGGAGGGGACCGGTCCCTTCTTGGGGTCCTTGGGGATCAGGACCGTCCGGCCTTCAGTTAGCCATTCCGGGTGTCTCTCGTTAACTAGCAGCTGGTTCATTTGTGCTGCCAGACGCTCGTGGAGTGCAGTCAGCTTCTTCAGCCAGTAGGCGTGAACCATGTCGGGCCCTGGTGCTGTCCAACTCTTCATACTGGAGACCCTTTCTTGGATATCTGCCACTGTGATGGTTACTGGACCCTGTTCAGGGAGGTCGCTGTGGTCTGCCCTCAGATCCTCTAGCCACTGAGCATTGCCGTTATGGGTTGCATCCTTCTCCCATATGCTCTTCCAGTATTGCTCCTTCTCCAGCCTTGGTGGTGCTGTTCTCTTATTGTTCCCTTGCCACTGAGAGTACACCTTTGCTGGTTCTGTGGAGAACAGCTGGTTTATTCTCCTGCCTTCTATCTCTCTGGTGTACCTCCTCAAGCGGCTGGCCAAGGCTGTGAGTCTTTGCTTGGCAGTTTCCAAGGCCTCAGGTATGGACAGCTTGCTGTATTTCTTAGGCACCTTATTTGTCGCACCTTTCTGCAACTCCGTTAGTTGGCTAACCTCCCTCCGTGCTACTTTGATCTTGTCCTCTAGCCTCCTTCTCCATGGAGGGTACTGCCCCTTGTCGCTGTTCAACTTGTAGCCAAGCATCTCACTGATCACTGTTGCCGTATTGTAGATGAGCTTGTTAGTGTCGGTAATCGTGGTTGTAGGTATTGCCCGTAGTGCTGCATTAACATCATCTAGCAGACCTTCTGAGGGTACTTCACGTAATCTTGGTAACCGGCTACGGGGGATCCAGGTTTCAAGCTTGGCCATGATCCTATTTTTCAGGTCAGTTCCTCTCGCACTCAACGATCCTTCTCCTATCGCACTTGGGGCTATGTACCCAATCTCGGGTGATGATATCTCCCCCCTGACCTGGCGTCCTGACTCCTCCTTGCCGTAGCATTTGTGTTGTACCTCGTCAATCTCTAGCTGTGAGAGCAGTCCCTTCTTTCGAATGTTGGAACACTGAGCTACTAGTTGTTTTGCCGTCATTGTGGATGTTGGGTATCGAAGAATCCATAGGTCCCTCATCCTATTCATGTAGCCCCTTCCGCCAGGGTTACTTGCGTAGTAGCATTCCAACAATGCCCTGTTTTCGTCTCTTGCCCACCGATGCCTTCTTGTTCCAGTAGCCCACTTTTCGTCAGGGTGCCCTGGTTCCTCAACACCTGACGCGGACCTTGTTGATCCGGGCGACGTCCGAGCCGGCATGCCTTCATATTTATCTGTCTCGCTCATGTCTGCGGTAGGCTTGCTTAGCATAGGGGGTCTAGCCTTAGGACCCTTACTGGATACAGACGCCCCAGGCAGGAATCGAACTTGCTAACCACTACGCTATCCAGCTGCTATATATATATATATATATATATATATATATATATATATATATATATATATATATATTTATTAGGGGTGCAACGATACCCAAAAATGTTCATGCCTTTTTAAATATATGTTTTAACTCAACAGTACAGTTTTTAAATTTAATGTTGCTGAAACAACAAACTAATAAAAAAATAAATTATCTGATCGAGAAATCACTCATCTTTGGAAAAGAGAGTTTATTACAGAGGAATGGTTCTTTCCAAAATAAAAGCTATACAATACGCTTCTTCTGGGCTATATTCTCAGCAACATATTAAACATATCAGGTCCCCATAAGGAGAATCATGTGCTAACAGCTGTCTAAATGACCCGGGTAAAGTTTGCAGCATGCGTGCTTGTTGCTTTTGTCTGCTTCCACTTGTCTTTGCACTAGGATGATGTCGGAGTAAATGTGCAGTCATATTCATTGTGTTCCCACTAGTGCTGTCAGTGTTAATCTCGTTGAAATGACGTTAACGCCACAACACGCCAAATCTCCGTTAATGAGCTACCGCGGATTGCCCCATGCGTGGGGCTGGACGGCGTCAACACATTAACAAGCTAAAGTACTAGTTCCCACTAAAGTAATTGAGCATTGCGGGGCATATCCGACATACTGTTTTACTTTTGTCCATGACGCGCTTACCTTCAGGGACATACTTCACATGAAAACCAAAATAGTTCCAAATGCCAGATCTGAATTAGGGTGGGGGAGATTCAATTTGCCATGTTGCAACGAGCTTAGCTTCTGTCTCGCTAGCTTGCGCTGCGCTCAGTGGATCTGCGCTCGACAGTGCAGCCTAGGCGGATAAGTCAAACGCAGATCCATTGAGCTGTCAACACAGACACCATCATCAGAAGAAAAGTTGATAAAATAAATTAAAAATTTTGTGAGTATTGTTGCACCCCTAATATATATATATTGTATAGATAGATAGATAGATAGATAGATAGATAGATAGATAGATAGATAGATAGATAGATAGATAGATAGATAGATGTGGGACATGGATTGTTTTGAGATTATGAAGTGGGGGTGTGCCTGAAGCCGTCTGAGAACCACTGGGTTAAGAACAAACCCATCAGAAAATCCTCTGCTGCCACCACAGCCTGGAATTTTGGATTTGGATTCTGGATTTTGACAGGTTGTATGCATAAATTACAAGTACTGTGTGATCTTAAAATTTTGAACTTCTAATACATATGTACATTCATTTGTGAATATTTCAATTGTGATAATAAAAATGTATATATAAAATATATATCTAGTTTTATATATATATATATATATATATAAAACACCCAGCACGCCCCTACGGGCGGTTTATCCTTCAAGCTCAGGTCCTCTACCAGACACCTGGGAGCTTGAGGGTCCTGTGCAGTATCTTAGCTGTTCCCAGGACTGCGCTCTTCTGAACAGAGATCTCCGATGTTGTTCCCGGGATTTGCTGGAGCCACTCGCCTAGCTTGGGAGTCACTGCACCTAGTGCTCCGATTACCACTGGGACCACAGTCACCTTCACGCTCCACATCTTCTCGAGCTCTTCTCTGAGCCCTTGGTATTTCTCGAGGTTCTCGTGTTCCTTCTTCCTGATGTTGCTGTCATTCGGAACCGCTACATCGATCACTACGGCCGTCTTCTTCTGTTTGTCTACCACCACTATGTCCGGTTGGTTAGCCACCACCATTTTGTCCGTCTGTATCTGGAAGTCCCACAGGATCTTAGCTCGGTCATTCTCCATCACCCTTGGGGACATCTCCCATTTTGACCCCGGGACATCAAGGTTATACTCGGCACAGATGTTCCTGTACACTATGCCAGCCACTTGGTTATGGCGTTCCATGTATGTCTTGCCTGCTAGCATCTTGCACCCTGCTGTTATGTGCTGGATTGTCTCTGGAGTATCTTTACACAGCCTGCACCTGGGGTCTTGCCTGGTGTGATAGACCCCAGCCTCAATGGATCTTGTGCTTAGTGCTTGTTCCTGTGCTGCCATGATTAGTGCTTCCGTGCTGTATTTCAGTCCAGCTTTGTCCAGCCACTGGTGGGATTTCTGGATATCAGCCACCTTCTCTATCAGGGGCCTGTCCTTCCATGATGGTTCCTTGTCTGCTGCCTGAGGTATTCACTGAGCACTCGGTCATTGGGGCCATCTTCCCAATGTATTCTTGAATGTTCCTTGTCTCATCCTGGACTGTGGTGCTTATACTCACCAGTCCTCGGCCCCCTTCTTACCATTCTTACCATTCAGCTGACTCCAAGGCCTCTGGTAGAGGACCTGAGCTTGAAGGATTGACCTCCCACAGGGGCAAGTGGGGAATTTAAAAAAAAAAAAAAAAAAAAAAAAAAAAAAATATATATATATATATATATATATATATATATATATATATATATATATATATATATATATATATATATATATATATATAGCCCTCAAATTGCTGTGTTAAGTACTTTTTAAAAACAAAAAATAGCCATGTGGCATGCTTGCAATTGTCTCATTCCACTCCAGTGGACCTCTGGAAAACACACTAAAATATATACATTTCACCCTTTACCCTTCATGGGATTCTCCTCCTCCTCTTATCCTACCCAGGAAAAAGATCAATCAAATTGAAGTTAAAAAGGCGATTTTGCCAGACCTCTGAACAACAATGAGATTTGGCTGAAAAGTGAAAGGTTGAGAAGATGTAAAGAACAGAGGCATCGTTTTACTTGTTGAAGACTGAATGCTGAAAATATTTTTTTATTGATTAGAAATGTAAAATAAGCTATCCTAAATGTCCTCTCTAAATTTGTTTAAAAAAATTAAAAGGCTGTCACTGCTATCCATTATTTAAGCACTCCTCTAAATAAGTATCAGTATCTTCTAACAAACAGAGACCAATTACTGAAAATCCTTACATCTCACCGCCACGAACTCCACTAAGAGCGATCCCTGCAGACCTGCATTTGAACTTAGACCATTTTTGCTGAGAACTGCCATAGCACACACTGCACCACTGTGCCCAATAATATAGGACCAATGAGGCAAATGTAAACCACTAAACAGTCTGGTCTATTAATTCATGGGGTTGCTGTGATTCAGCAGGTAGAGCCCCACTAAACAGGATGTCAGATAGGCGTGCAGATCATGTCTATATTGGGTCCACTGGTCCATCACCAATTCTGGAAATCTAAACGATGCCCAAATTAGGGCCACAATTTGGACGTCCAAAAATGATCCAACTTGGACGCCAATATGACATTCAACATTTGACCTTTGGACTGGGTAATGGACGTCTATGAGAGGTGCAGGAAATTTACATGATTAATAAATGTAATATTTATTAATTACAAATATCAACATTGGTAATATCAACATGATAAATATGATTACAGATTATTTATAAACAAACACGATGTATTATGTGTTAGCCTACTGATTTATTCAGTGCATGTGGGGTTTTTGTTGTTATGTTACATTTTCCTGTTTTTCTTAAACTGTTTTTTCCATTTCAACTAATCAAATTATTTGTCCAATCCAGATTAAAACTGTCATTTATTATAATGAATATTAAAAACATTGAAATCCATGTTAAAATATAAAATATTAATGGTTAAAGTATTTAGAAAAATTTGGAATTCCTTTTTAAATTAGTGCAATGTGCTTAAGAAGTTAAATTTTTTACAAGTATCCTACTTTATTGTGAAGAGCTATGTAAGAAAAAGTGAATGTGGTTGTGATTGGTAGCAGGACTGAGACAAGTTGCGTATGAGAAGTTTGTGCAAGTGTGTGTGTATGAACTGGACTATCTGCTCGACAGTCTTTGTTGATGCACACATTTTGCAAACTGCCTGTGGGACACGTCTGCTCCATATCCACCATGACACTGTAGAGTCAAGAGCATGTGCCATCTTGGAGATGTCTGCTGACTCCTCCACACATAAGTGTTTTTATACAAAAACCATATGCTCCCTGTGGAAACATGGTACTACAGAGTCTATGGGAGCATAATAAAAACAACGTCTAAAATAAGTCAAAGTTTGACATTGAAAGACATACACAACAACCATATTTGGACTATAAAGAGCTTGTACACGGAGGTCCTACAGACCTCAACATTAGACATTTCATAGACATTGAAAAAAAGACGTCGCCCGGTGTTACAAAACAAACCCTTCCGTGGACTGCACGTCCAAAAATGACTTATAAAAGACGTCACTCCAAAGTCACTTTACACAGTGGGGCAGGCTACAGTTGTAACTAGAAAGCTGGTAGTTCATTCCCTGGCTGCACCAGTCTCCATGCTAAAGTGTCCTTGAGCAGGATACACCTCAATTCATTCACTGGAGTGTGAATGTTATAAAGAAAGCAATTAGACATAGAAAAAAGTGCCTGTGTGAATGATTAAATGAGGCACAGTAAGCAATACTATTTGCCCGATAATCCTATTAAAAATTATTGAAAAGGCACTAAGAGCACAAACATGCCAAAAGGCTCCAGCTCTGAGACTTTAATTAGCCTAGGTGAGGCCTAGCAGACAGAATCAATTGCCTGGACATCTGTCTATCAAAGTGCCATTACCAAAGCGTAGTATTCAGCTGAATTTAAAAACAAAATGCTTGAAAGGAGAAAACTATCCGAAGAGTGCAAAACCATATTTTGCACCAAGTTTAAAACATGTTTTTAATGCTGTGAAGTCTATGAGCACTGACTTGATCTGCAGCCTGCCTTGATTTGCAGTGGAAGTTTAAGGACCTGAAGCTTTTGGCAGATTTTTAGTTCAGTTAGCTCAATTTTCAGGTCGCTACTTTATATTTGTGTCAATATAAAGTTGTCAGTAAGCACAGGCAACAACTTATAATGCTAACTATAAAATTACATTTTCCTGGATGGCCTACAATTCCACAATACACAAAGTGTCTCTGTTGTTTTTGTGAGTCCTCACTTCTATCATCAACACATGATAAAGAGTCTCTGAAAGCTTTTGTTAAACATGGTTTTTCGAGCTGGGCTAAAGCACTTGAACAATTCAGATCACATCAAATGGGTTTGATGAATGGAGGGAAAACAGATGCAGACTCCAATCCGATGCAGTTTTTAAACTTGGATGCTAAAGATATACCAGAGTTCCAATCGTGGCTGGTTTATGAGGAGAGTAAGTGGCTATCTCATGATATCATTGACAAGATGACTGAAATGAAGGCCCATGATGTGCTGAGAATGCTAAGCTAAGAAATAAAGTCTGCTGAGGTTTTCTTTTTGATTCTGGATCAGACAGCTGATATATCAAAGAACAGATACAATACCTGTTTACTTACATTTTGTGACTGAGCCAGAAGAGTATGTAGCAGCTGGAGTCTAGAGCACACTATATGCATTAATTAATATTATGATTTTAGTTGAGCATGATGTTGCTGAGAATATTTTCACCCATCGCAACTTCATGTCAGTTATATGCAGAGATGGGCAGTAACGCGTTACAAGTAACGCATTACTCTAATCCGATTACTTTTTTCAAGTAACGAGTAAAGTAAGGGATTACTATTGCAAAAAAGGTCATTCGATTACTGTTACTTTCCCGTAAGCACGCTGCGTTACTGCGTTACTAAAACCGTGATTTTTTTGCGAGAGTGTCTCATGACAATGACGTAAGCGAGTGCGACATTCGTGGCAACAGCTGTGTGCAGATTAACAATGGATAATATATCGAGTGCGGGAGAGCATATGACTGTGCAGCGTTTAAAGCGTGGAAGTACTGACCTTACTTTGAGTTTGATTCCATAAAAAGCGACAAAAACATTAGTGTCCACTGTACAGTGCGTGGGAAGAAAACTTCTTTTTACAACAAAAAACCTCCCTAAACTTCCGCAAAAGCACCAACAGTACGCTGCCACGGAATGGGAAATTCACAGAGAAACTCGTGGATTCTTCCACTGACCGCTGCAGCACCACCTATTTTATTTTATGTGCTGGAATTGTGCAGAAAATAGGTTTAAATGTTAAACAAATTTCTTCCAGTCAGAGAATGTTGCATATAATTTAATGTTTGCTTGATGCATAAAGTTAAAAGATTAAAACTAATAAAACAAATTTTAAAAAGAGACTTTTCCATTTGATTACATTTTATATGATGAATTGTGCAGAAAAAGTAGAATTGGGCTGAAAGATCTATTGCTTTATTACCTATTCAGGTTGTAAATCATGTTTTTAAAAAGTAACTAATTACTTTTGAAAATAAGTAATCAATAATTAGTTATTGATTACTTTTTTCAAGTAACATGACCAACACTGGTTATATGTGATATGATGACGCTCATCACAAATTCACCAAAGCAACTCTCCTGCTTCCACAAATTTCAATGCAAAGACACATCCTCTCTCAGACCTTTGTGCCCAATGTAATTGACAGCAGCATAGTTAGAAGCCATTGCTTCCAACTATAGCATGCTACTAGAATTCCTGGTTTACCTATCTGACCAACACATTCAGCACATGACCTGAATTTGGAGAGCCCAATTATGCCAAGACTAAAGGTTCCACACAGACCAGAAGACAGGTTTGCCACCTGCCAGATTTCAAAGCAATGTACTGACCGATTCCTGAGCTGCAGATTTAGACCGTCTGCATTTAAATGCATTGGACATGGTAGAGATGTAGAAGATTTTGCGACTGGAAAGATCAATTGAAAAAATTTGAAATGCATATGAACAAAATCATATGATATGTGTTCAGGTTCAGCAAAATAAAAAAAGAATTTGCAAAGCTACCTTTCAAAATCGAGCGGACTTTCTCAAAGATGATCTGAAAGCGCATTTGAGAACTCTGCTGCCAGAGATCTGGACTTGCCCTGACTGTCCCTGTAACATCCTCAGTTAAAAAAAGATCATTTACTGCCATGTGGTGACTGAGAAAATATCTAAAGTCCACAATGGGGTGAGCAATACTGAATCATGTGCTTCAACAAACTGTCACAAGGATGATTCTCGAAATCAGAACCTAGTGGTAAGGAAGTATCTACAGGAGTAGATGAATTCAAGTGCACAGCTGTGGGGAGAGACACTTTCCCACAAAAGGAGTAGATTAACAGCAAAAACTTTAATAGCTTATTTAGCTGTGTGGCGCTTTGTGTTGATTGACTAAATCTACTGTGCGGGCCTGTATGTTATCTTTGTCTATGTAACTATGTCATTGTAACTTCTTTTCTCTGTTCATAAGGCCTGTAGCAGCATCTCACATCAGGGTTGGTGATAACAGATTTGTGTTGCTCTTCACACTTGAAATTATTTATGTTGGCCTTTTTACTAAATAATCTGTTGGCATTTGTTAGTACTTCCACATTACGTGGCGTTTCATCAGTAAGCTATTCGTGTTCGATAATATCTGTTGGCTTGTGGACATGATTGGATTTGT
Source organism: Mchenga conophoros (assembly GCF_057382185.1). Taxonomy (NCBI): domain Eukaryota; kingdom Metazoa; phylum Chordata; class Actinopteri; order Cichliformes; family Cichlidae; genus Mchenga; species Mchenga conophoros. Next base: position 9,307,476 of record NC_140537.1, read on the forward strand.
CCAGTGGGCGGCGGTGGGAGTGGGGGTATGAATCAAGCACCCACCAGCAGAAACTTAAATCAGCATGTATCACTGTGAGTTTATACAGTGGGGCAAAAAAGTATTTAGTCAGCCACCGATTGTGCAAGTTCCCCCACTTAAAATCATGACAGAGGTCAGTAATTTGCACCAGAGGTACACTTCAACTGTGAGAGACAGAATGTGAAAAAAAAATCCATGAATTCACATGGTAGGATTTGTAAAGAATTTATTCGTAAATTAGGTTTGAAAATAAGTATTTGGTCACCTCAAACAAGGAAAATCTCTGGCTCTCACAGACCTGTAACGTCTTCTGTAAGAAGCTTTTCTGCCCCCCACTCGTTACCTGTATGAATGGCACCTGTTTGAACTCATTATCTGTATAAAAGACACCTGTCCACAGCCTCAAACAGTCAGACTCCAAACTCCGCCATGGCCAAGACCAAAGAGCTTTCGAAGGACACCAGGAAAAGTATTGTAGACCTGCACCAGACTGGGAAGAGTGAATCTACAATAGGCAAGCAGCTTGGTGTGAAAAAATCAACTGTGGGAGCAATCATCAGAAAATGGAAGACATACAAGACCACTGATAATCTCCCTCGATCTGGGGCTCCACGCAAGATCTCATCCCGTGGGGTCAAAATGATCATGAGAACGGTGAGCAAAGATCCCAGAACCACACGGGGGGACCTGGTGAATGACCTGCAGAGAGCTGGGACCAAAGTAACAAAGGTCACCATCAGTAACACACTACAACGGCAGGGAATCAAATCCCGCAGTGCCAGACGTGTTCCGCTGCTGAAGCCAGTGCATGTCCAGGCCCGTCTGAAGTTTGCCAGAGAGCACATGGATGATACAGCAGAGGATTGGGAGAATGTCATGTGGTCAGATGAAACCAAAGTAGAACTTTTTGGTATAAACTCAACTCGTCGTGTTTGGAGGACGAAGAATACTGAGTTGCATCCCAAGAACACCATACCTACTGTGAAGCATGGGGGTGGAAACATCATGCTATGGGGCTGTTTTTCTGCCAAGGGGACAGGACGACTGATCCGTGTTAAGGACAGAATGAATGGGGCCATGTATCGTGAGATTTTGAGCCAAAACCTCCTTCCATCAGTGAGAACTTTGAAGATGAAACGAGGCTGGGTCTTCCAACATGACAATGATCCAAAACACACCGCCCGGGCAACAAAGGAGTGGCTCCGTAAGAAGCATTTGAAAGTCCTGGAGTGGCCTAGCCAGTCTCCAGACCTCAACCCCATAGAAAATCTGTGGCGGGAGTTGAAGGTCCGTGTTGCTCGGCGACAGCCCCAAAACATCACTGCTCTCGAGAAGATCTGCATGGAGGAATGGGCCAAAATACCAGCTACTGTGTGTGCAAACCTGGTAAAGACCTATAGTAAACGTTTGACCTCTGTTATTGCCAACAAAGGTTATGTTACAAAGTATTGAGTTGTATTTTTGTTATTGACCAAATACTTATTTTCCACCCTGATTTACGAATAAATTCTTTACAAATCCTACCATGTGGATTCATGGATTTTTTTTTCACATTCTGTCTCTCACAGTTGAAGTGTACCTCTGGTGCAAATTACTGACCTCTGTCATCATTTTAGGTGGGGGAACTTGCACAATCGGTGGCTGACTAAATACTTTTTTGCCCCACTGTATGTAAAGACATTTCTATTTCTGAACTTTTTCTAACCAACTGTAAAGTGATTTAGCTTTTCACAAGAAAACTTTTCATCAGTTAAATGTTTTTTCTGCTTGGCTTTGTGATAACCAGCCAGTTGTTCCTATATTTCTGCCCAACATTTTTATGGTAATTTTAGGCTTTGAGTGCCTAGCATTATCATAAAATCCTTTGTGAAGACACCTCTATTTTGCATTTGTTTCAAACTGAAGAGATGTTTCACCTCAAATGATTTCAGCTCACTGTTTGAATCTATGAAAAATGGTCATGAATTTCAGAATATTCTTTCGTCTGTCACACATTTGCTTTAATGATGACAGCACTGCTACCTACAACAAGTTTGTTCAGACATGATAACCAGTATGCTAGAGTGATGTCACAATCATAGACAGCGTAAAATCTGACACAGCTGCCAGATCTGAAAACACAAGTCTGTAACCTGTGTTGTTAAAAAGAGTTGCAGTTCTGTAGAAAGGCCCATGATGATGAGTTTATAGTCTTAGTTACTTGTTTTAAAATATTTTGTCTATTTTCTCAATTATTGTCATTCTAAGAGTTAGAAAAGAAGAATATTCAGGTTATCCTCATTGGCTAATGACTGTCGATTGGCAAGTTGTTAGCCAATAATGTATGTTTCTCAGTAAGGTCATGTTCACATACCCATGTGTAATTTTTTTAAAGCAGATAACTTTGTTTTCAAAAATATCCGACATGAACACAAAAAATAATGTTAACCAGCTATCAAAGCTGTAAAACAACAGATACTGATATCAACAAACAAGATAAAAGAGCACAGCAGGATACACAAAAGATGAATTTTGAGGCTGGGACGATATTCAGTAAATAGGAAGAAGAGAAAGTCTGAGCAGGCTGGGGTGTTTCTCTGTATTTTTCCTCTCCAGGTGGATTGTGGGTAGCCTTTGTCTCCATCTTTGGGTGAAACCACTCATCTTGTACTTGCCTTGCACACCTGCAACTGTGACAGCTGTTCTCCGCCAGATAGTACAAAATGGTGGTAAACTGGGTCACCTCATTGTTACTGTACCTGTCCTCCATTCCTGTCTCTCATGTTTCTCGCAGTGCTTCAATTAAACATTTTATATATATTTGTAAATAAAGCCCCTAATTATACTTGCTGTCTCAGTTTGTAATTTGGGCACAGAAATTCTTTAGTCACTATTGTGAGAGGTTCTGAGGGTCAGCCATATCAACTTGTCACGTCAACCTAATTAATTAAAATTTACTAAAAGCTTTAAAACAGTCACAAATATTGGAACAAGTGATCTACAAGGCAAGGCAAGGCAAGTTTATTTGTATAGCACAATTCAACAACAAGGCGATTCAAAGTGCTTTACAGAGACATTAGAAACAAGAACAAATAAAAAGCATGATTTAAAATTGATTAAAACAAGCAAATAAACTAACTAACTAATTAACAAACAAACAAACAAACAACAGTATATAAAATCAAAACAGATAAAATCAGAACAGTAGATAAAATCAGTAGTTAAATGTAAGTTTTGAAATTTAAGCTTAAAGTGTGGATTTGGTGCTTTATTCAAATGCAGCTGAGAACAGGTGAGTCTTCAACCTGGATTTAAATAAACTGAGTGTTTCAGCTGATCTGAGGCTTTCTGGGAGTTTGTTCCAGATATAAGGAGCATAAAAGCTGAATGCAGCTTCTCCGTGTCTGGGTCTGACTCTGGGAACTGATAAAAGACCGGATCCAGATGACCTGAGGGATCTGGATGGTTCATACTGGGTCAGGAGGTCATTGATGTATTTTGGTCCTAAACCATTCAGAGCTTTATAGCATCAGCATAAGAACTTTAAAGTCTATCCTCTGACGGACAGGCAGCCAGTGTAAAGACCTCAGAGCTGGACTGATGTGGTCCACTTTTTTGGTCTTAGTGAGGACTCGAGCAGCAGAGTTCTGAATGAGCTGTAGTTGTCTGACTGATTTTTTAGGTAGACCTGTAAAGATGCTGTTACAGTAATCAAGCCTACTAAAGATGAATGCATGGACTAGTTTTTCCAGGTACTGTTGAGACATCAGATCTTTTATCCTTGATATATTCTTGAGGTGATAGTAAGCTGACTTTGTTATTGTCTTAATGTGTTTTTCTAAGTTTAGGTCTGCATCCATCACTACACCCAAATTTCTCGCCTGGTTTGTGGTTTTTAGATGTATAGATTGAAGTTCTCTGGTGACCTGTAATCGTGTTTCTTTGGCGCCAAAGACTATTACCTCAGTTTTGTTTTTGTTTAGCTGGAGAAAATTGTGGCACAACCAGTCATTGATTTCCTCAATGCATTTACCAAGAGCCTGTACAGGGCCTCGGTCTCCTGGTGACATTGTGATATATATTTGTGTGTCATCTGCATAGCTGTGATAGTTTATTTTGTTGTTGTTTATAATCTGTGCCAGTGGGAGCATGTAGATGTTAAACAGAAGGGGTCCCAAGATGGAACCTTGGGGAACTCCACATGTGATACTTGTCTGCTCAGATGTGAAGTTACCTATTGATACAAAGTATTTCCTGTTTTCTACGTATGTTTTGAACCAGTTTAGTACAGTTCCTGAAAGACCTGCCCAGTTCTCCAGTCGTTTGAGTAATATGTTGTGGTCAACTGTGTCAAATGCTGCACTGAGATCCAGTAAAACTAGGACTGACATTTTTCCACTGTCTGTATTCAGACATATGTCATTAAACACTTTGGTCAGAGCGGTTTCAGTGCTGTGGTTCTGTCTAAAACCTGACTGGAAGGCATCGTAGCAATTATTCTGTTTTAAGAAGTAACTGAGCTGTTGAGAAACTGCTTTTTCAATGATCTTACTTAAAAACGGGAGATTTGAGATCGGCCTGTAGTTGTTCATTTGTGTCTTGTCAAGATTGTCCTTTTTCAGTATAGGTTTGATTACAGCAGTTTTTAGTGATTCTGGAAACACACCTGATAATAAAGAAAAGTTGACGATCTGTAACAGGTCTGACTCTAAAGTCTTTGAGACCTTTTTGAAAAAACTTGTCTAAACAGCAGGAGGAGGAGTTCAGTTGACCTAAGATGTCCTCCAGGTCTTTGCTGTTAATAGGTTGAAACTGTTTCATGGTGTTTAAACAGTTTTTTGGTGGACACAGTACATATCCTGGATCTGCTGTTGATGTACCAATTGCTTGTCTAATTTTTTGGATTTTTTCAGTGAAGAATTTGGCAAAGTCATTGCAGGCCATGGTCGAATCTACAGTCCAAGTCTCATGAAAGTTACCAGACAGATTTAGATTTTTACACAAGTTTATGGATGGTGACACCACAAATAAGAAGAAAGATCATATCTCAGCAGCTTCATAACTTACACTAAACTTGTTGGATCAACTCGGCACCCTTTCTTGGTGAACTGCTAAACTGCAGTTTTATTTCTCCTTTACACCATTAAAATCTTGTGTCTTTAAATGCTGTTAAATTTAGGGTTACAAGTAAATATAACATAAGTTTGATTTGGTCTCAAAGTCTTGGCCTTAACCTTATAATCCAGTTTTAAGGTCAGAGCTGGGCATTAGATGGTGTTGCCTCATCGTTACTTTTCATAATGGACAAAGCAAGAGAAAAAAAAACAAGTATGCTATAACACTATGCTATTCAGTGATGTAAGAGGAGAGGAAACAATGAAAAGAAATGAAAAGTTATTGCACTTTGGAATAAAGTTCAAATCTATTATTCACGTTGAGGTAGGGTGACCAACCATCCTCATTCATTAACTGCACAGAAAAGGCATCGTTTGAATATGTTAACATTTTCTTTAAACAAACAGTATTATTAAAGTTCATGACTGGGCCAAATGTCCTCTTTTTTGGAAGTCTAAATATGGTCATCCTACGTCGAGGTAAATCCCTCTCTATGAGTGAACAACTTATACAGTTGGTAAAGTAATCCAGTATTCAAAGTAGCTGGAATCTTTTTTTGATAACTTAAAATTTTATTACTAAAATAAAATCCGTGCCTGGTTCTTTTTATTTCAGCTTTTATTTTTGTTTGTTTGTTAGTTTTTATTGATTGTCAGTGCACCCCAGGGCAGCTGTGGCTACAATGTAGCTTGCCATCACCTGTGTGTGAATGGGACTGAGTAAAGCGCTATACAAATGCAGGCCATTTACCATATTTACCATTTATGTGTATTATAGTATTATTCACTGGAATCTATGCATTCCTGTAAAAAAATAACTACACCTCATAATTTTATAGCTTACAGAATCACTGTTAGAAGCTTGACGTAGTGGTGTTTTATGTGACTCCCACAGCATTATGGAGGAATTTTGACCCACTCTTCTTTACAAGGTTGCTTGACTTCATTAACCTCCTAAGACCTGAACTCTTTCATGGCATGCATTTTTAATTTCTCTTTGCTATTTGGGTGATTGGGACCTGATTAATGTAAAAAAAAAAAAAAAAGAATTATCTTTTCAAAGTAATTTTGAACTACATCAAAATTACTTTTTGATGTAGTTCCTGAGAAGAGGATACCATGCCCTTGTAGAGTAAAATTTAGTATTGTGGTCTAGACAACCCAAAATGTGATGTCCACATATGTGGACGCCAGGTCCTAGGAGGTTATGGTTTGCAGGTCTTCATTCACTCAGAGATCTCTTAAGGTCCCACCACAACATTTCAATGGGGTTGAGGTTTTTGACTGGACTATTGCAACACCTTGATTTTTGTCTTTTTTATCTGTTGTAGACTTGCTGGGATCATTGTCCTGTCGTATGACCTAATCACTAGCTCTTAGCCATTTAACTCTAGAATATTTTAGAATTCAAAGGAGTTCAATGTCGACTGTAAGGTGCCTAGATACTGTGGCTGCAAAACACAGTGTTTCATCGTCCCCAAGTTCTCTCTGACCTGATTGTTTCTAACTTTAACAAGTAATGAATTTGTGCTTTTCTTCACAAACAAAATTTTAACTGGTAGAGAAAAAAAATCATAACCATTCCACAGACATATCACAGAAACGTTCAATATTACAGATGTTTATTGAGACTCCTCAACTGATCTTTCTGAGTTCAATATTTACTAACTCCAAATCATGTCTATTAAACTTTATTTCTGCTCAAGGAATTTCCACCATCGGTTAATGCATCAGTCTTATATGATAAGTCTGTCTCTATTAATGGGCCCATGGCCTTTAAGTTGGAAGTATTTAAACAAATATTTAAAAGTTGTCACTTGACCCAGCTGTCTTAGATAATTATTAGCCAATCTCTGACCTTTCTTTTATTTAAAAACTTCATTCAAAAAGATTTATAACTGCTAATTGATCAACTGCAGAGAAATGGTTCATTTGAAAAGTTCCAGTTAGGATTCAGAATTCATTACAATACAGAAATAGCACTGGTGAAGGTCACAAAAGATCTTCATAGGGCCTCTGAGAGTGGACCCAAACCTCAGAGTTTTACTACAGAGATTCTACTGCACTGCAGTGGTTTGAATCATATAAATCTAACAGACTCCAGTTTGAACATGTAAATGGGGAGTCTTCTTCACACACCGGTGAATTATGCAGTTCCACAAGGTTCTCTGCTTGGACCAATTCTATTTACATTATATATGCTTCCTTTAGGCAGTATCATCAGAAAGCCTTTTTTTAAATTGTTATTGCTATGCAGATGAAACCCATCTTACAGCTTATCTATCCATGAAGCCAAATGACACATCAGGCAGGCACTGTCTTTACTTTTAAAATTAGGCTTAAAACTTTCCTCTTTGATAAAGTATATAGTTAGGGCTGGATGAGGTGATCCTGAACCCTCCCTTAGTTAACAGAACTAGGCCTAGGCTGCTGGGGACTTCCCATGCAGCCTGGGCCTAGGGGAGGGGGAGACAGGAGGGTTTGGTCCTGTCTCTCCTCTTCACCCCCAACTGCAGATCAGCCTCTCCCTGAGTGCCAGAGGTTTCTTCCTGTTACAAAGGCGTTATTCCTTCACACTGTCACCAAACCCTTGCTCATACGGTTGTTTGATTGTTCAGGTTTTCTGTATTATAGACAGCTTTCTTACAGTATAAAACACCGTGAGGCATTTGATTTGATGCCATAAAAAAAATTGAATTGAACTGCTACCACTAACACCAGGCTGTTACTTGGCAACACATCCAAACAAACCATACTCATTCAGTCTTTTTTAAATTGTTTCTAACATGTTAACTGAGGTCTATAGACTCCAAGCTGTGGGTCTCAAGTTTTTTTTTTTGTTTTTTTGTTTTTTGTTTTACAGTTTCTCTGAGCATTGCACAGTTTAATTTTGGATAAATTGAATTGAATTTTAATTAATTAAGAGCATTTGATTAGCAGCACCTTGCGGCTTCTCATCTTATTAACTCCTATGGATGCAGTAAGACTACTTAGCTTTTCTCAGGAAGTTGTAGAATCCGGTAAACAGGTTTTGTTTGTCAAGAATATAAAGCTGTAAAGTGTAACTTTGGGATTTATTTTTCCAAACTTTGTGGAGCAAAATATCTGTTAGCCTTGAGTAACATATTATCTTTACTTCACCTGATCCCCTGTGGCTGAGTGTGAATGAGGTGTTTGAGCCCCAGCCATGCTGAAAGTCCAGAAATAACAGCCAAAGTTTTTTACAACTAGAAAAAAAAACTAGTTGTAAAAAACAGACACAGCTGGAGCATCTGTGGTTTATTTTATTCAACCTACATTCCATCTTTATTGGTCTTGAAAGCAGCAGCAGCCTCTCAGAGCTGTCCACAGACCGTTTTGGTGCCTGGTTACCAAGAATTACTCAACATGCATTTCACAAATGACTGTGTGCCATGATAATTTCCCTGCCAAAAAAGTTATTTGATTCTTAATGTTGTCTTACAGTAATTGTTGCCTTATATGATTAGAACTGGAAGCCTGAAGTGTGCACAATTTATACATGGACCCTCCCAGTTATGGAGGACCACAAGAGCCACGCACATCGAAATAAAGATTTCTGTGCTTAAATAATGAACTGTAGAATAAATTATGCATTTGTAAATAGGGCTGGGCTATATCATACCGTTCACGGTAATACCGGTGTAATTTTGGGCAACGATAGGAAAATGAAATATCCCGATAGAATATGGGTAAAACGCGCATGCGCAGTGCCTATGTTTACATACGCACATGGCGGCGACGCAGAATGAGAAGAGCGAAAGTGGATCGTTAAATGAAACAGATGAACCAGAATTGGTTTGTAAAAATGCTGCAACTTCAGTGGTGTGGAACTGGTTTAGCTTTCGTCCGTCAGACACACAGCAAAGCATTATTTTTGGTAGAGCATGCTAGTGGGGCGTCGTTATTACCATGTTGTTTGGAAAATACGGCACACTTAAAATCAATCCTTTGATTTTTCTGAAAATCGACAGTGCCCCTTATAATCCCGTGTGCCTTATGTATGAATTCTGGTTGTGTTTAGAATAGAATAGAATAGAATTCAACTTTATTGTCATTGCACATGTCACAGGTACATGGCAACGAAATGCAGTTTGCATCCATCCAGAAGTGCTTTAGCCATGATATAGATATATTACAATATATATTAGCAATAATATAGATATGTAAGCATATTACAGAAATGGGTCTATTATGGTATGTTATAATGTACACGGTATGAAGTATGTTATGAATATTCTATAACTATAAGTACGTACAGGCTGTAGTGAGTACAAGCTATGTGCAGGCTATGAACAGGATATAAATATGAAATAAAAAAAGCTATACAGAAATCTGAGATATGCAGTTATACAGAAATGTGAACTATGCAAGTTATAAACAGTTGTAGGATTAAAAATTATCATATGTACAGAATGATTATTTACACAGAACTATACAGTAGTGCACTAAAGATAAGTGAGATATGTGGATAATTTCTACAGAGGCTATATAAAGTGCTAGTGGTTGTGAGTGGTGGTTCAGTCCATGTTATTATTGTGTGTTTGAGGGTACAGTTGTCCATTGTGTGTGTGTGTGTAGGTGGTTGTGGGTGTGTGTATGTTTAGTCCATGAGTTTAATGTGGGTCAGATGTCAGGAGGCAGAGTTCAGGAGTCTGACAGCTGTGGGGAATAAGCTGTTCCGGTACCTGGTGGTCTTAGTCCGGAGGCTCCTGTAGCGCCTCCCAGAGGGCAGGAGGGTGAAGAGTCCATGTGATGGGTGACTGGGGTCTTTGATGATTTTCCCAGCCCTTTTCAGACACCGCTTCCTGTAGATGTCCTTTATGGCAGGAAGTGGTGCATTACGGCTATATTAGGCAGGCGCCTCGCGGAGTGATACGTACTGTGCTTCAACATAATATTATCGTATTGTGTGTGTATAACCTCTTTTTAAGTTTTGTGGATATTATACATGGTTATGCTGAAGATATGTCGGCCAATTTCCACTGGAAATGCCTTTTGGTTAAACTGTCAACAAGGAATTTGCACTGTTACATTTTTATATAACTTTAATGCACATAAAAAAACAGCTGCTTGTTTAAGTGAAAATACATTGATGGGGTTTTTTGCTCTAATAAAGTTGTGGAGTTGTAAAGTATTTTGTCTAGTGTCAATTATATCGTCAGTTATATCGTTATCGCAAATTTTCAAATGTATATCGTGATAAATATTTTTGGTCATATCGCCCTGCTCTATTTGTAATTTTTGTGTACAAGCACACACGCTTCTTAACAGGGCAAAGCTATGAGTTAGAAAAATCCAAGCATGTGTCTATCCAACCAATCAGAGAGCCCCTTACATCCCACGGTGTGGCTAATTTGAATAGCCGCAAGGAAGTTGTTAATCGAAGAGCTAATCCAGCAGCTAATCCAGCAGCTAATCCCGGAGCGAATAGGAAAGGGAAATGGATTTTGAAATGCAGTTTATTAAATTGGAATTCAAAAATAAATTTACAAATGCATAATTTATTCTACAATTCATTATTTAAGCACAGAAATCTTTATTTCTATGCGCATGGCTCTTGTGGTCCTCCATACACAGTACACTTCACAGTGCTTCTGTTAGCCACTAATACTATTTAGCTTCTTTGGAAAGTCCCCCTAGAAAGTCACAGTAGGTGTTTTGACTGTTAGCCAGTTTAGTGCTATTTAACTAGTAATATAATCTATCTATCTATCTATCTATCTATCTATCTATTATAGCAGCTGGATAGCGTAGTGGTTAGACTACACGCCTTTGGAACAGAAGATCGCGAGTTTGATTCCTGCCTGGGGCATCTGTATCCAGTAAGGGTCCTAAGGCTAGACCCCCTATGCTAAGCGAGACAGATAAATATGAAGGCATGCCGGCTCGGACGTCGCCCGGATCAACAAGGTCCGCGTCAGGTGTTGAGGAACCAGGGCACCCTGACGAAAAGTGGGTACTGGAACAAGAAGGCATCGGTGGGCAAGAGACGAAAACAACGAGCATATGGGAGAAGGGTTTGGACACCACGGCTCCAGCTGCTAGGCCCAAGGCTGGAGCCCACCAAAACAACTCCCTGATAACGACTGTCCCATGAAGGACACCTGGGTTGGCTGGCAGACTGTTTACTTAGCCTGATAGAGCGAAGGACACTGTCTCCGCTGAACTATGGACACGCACACACATACACTTACACTGATAGGCACTCACTCATCCCCCCTCCCTTTCCAACGCCTTCGATGCTTGTTTCCGACGAGGGAACACGGCGGGTCTGTGTGCCGCGCTGGAATGATAGCGCTGTGCAGGGTGGCTGCTGTGTTTCTTCGGATTACTCCTCACCCCCCACCCACCCCTGTGGCTTGTCATGTCTTCACAATGTTGTGCTGTGGACATTTATGTGCTTTTTTGTGCAAAGGAGTTTTTTTGTTTCCTGTTCTCACGCTGTCCTACCATGGAAGCACAGCATGAGTAGGGGTCTCTTTTTTCCTCTTGTACTTCCCCACTGTAATGTACATTTCAATGTTTTTCTCTGATTCTACCAATCTCCGACCTGTATCCCCATGTAATGTTTGTGCTATATGTGTAAGGTCGGGGGGGGGGTCCCATTTCACTGCAGGGCAACCTGCATGTGACGAATAAAGCTTTGATTGATTGATTGATTGAGAAGGACGCAGCCCATAACGGCTCAGTGGCTAGTGGATCTGAGGGCAGACCATAGCAACCTCCCTGAACAGGGTCCAGTAACCATCACAGTGGCAGATATCCAAGAAAGGGTCTCCAGTATGAAGAGTTGGACAGCACCAGGGCCCGACATGGTTCACGTCTACTGGCTAAAGAAGCTGACTGCACTCCACGAGCGTCTGGCAGCACAAATGAACCAGCTGCTAGTTAACGAGGGACATCTGGAATGACTAACCGAAGGTCGGACGGTCCTGATCCCCAAGGACCCCAAGAAGGGACCGGTCCCCTCCAACTACCGACCAATAACCTGCCTCAGTACTACATGGAAGCTCCTCTAAGGCATCCTATCGGCTAAGATGAACAGGCACATGGGTCAATACATGAGCGGGACTCAGAAAGGAAGTAGCAAAACACCAGCTACTGGTAGACAGAACAGTCAGCCGAGACTGCAAGACCAGACTGACCAACCTGTGCACTGCCTGGATTGATTACAAGAAGGCCTATGACTCAACGCCCCACAGCTGGATACTGGAATGCCTAGAATTGTACAAGATCAATGGGACCCTAAGAGCCTTCATCAGGAACTCAATGGGGATGTGGCGTACAACACTAGAGGCCAACTCCAAGCCCATAGCACAAGTCACCATCAAGTGCGGGATCTACCAAGGAGATGCTCTGTCCCCACTGCTGTTCTGCATAGGCCTGAACCCCCTCAGTGAGATCATTAACAAGACTGGCTACGGATACCGACTACGGAACGGAGCAGTTGTCAGCCACCTCCTGTACATGGATGACATCAAGCTGTATGCCAAGAGTGAACGAGACATCGATTCCCTGATCCACACTACCAGGCTATACAGCAATGACATTGGAATGTCGTTCAGACTGGAGAAGTGTAGTCAGATGGTAACAAAGAGAGGGAAGGTAGTCAGAACTGAGGGGATTGAACTACCAGAAGGCAACATTGCAGACATAGAGGACAGTTACAAGTACCTGGGGATCCCGCAGGCGAATGGGAACCATGAAGAGGCTGCTAGAAAAGCTGCAACCACCAAGTACCTGCACAGCAAAATCTCCAGTGTTAAATTAACACTAGAGAGTGTCTATATGGGTCCACACCTCTGAGTGTTAAATACAACACTGTTGAGTGTTAAATTAACACTTTTGACAGTGTTATATGTTTAAAAGTAACCTAGTCAGTTTTGAAGATTAACAATGGCTAACACTGAGAAGTGCTGATTTTCTAACACTGGAATATTTCTAACATTTTGAGTTATTTTCCAGTGTTAGAAAATCAGCACTGCTCAGTGTTAGCCATTGTTAATCTTCAAAACTGACTAGGTTACTTTTAAACATATAACACTGTCAAAAGTGTTAATTTAACACTCAACAGTGTTGTATTTAACACTCAGAGGTGTGGACCCATATAGACACTCTCTAGTGTTAATTTAACACTGGAGATTTTGCTGTGTGCAGAGGGTCAGGCAAGTCCTGAGGAGTCAGCTGAACGGTAAGAACAAGATCCGGGCCGGCAGATAGAGAAGGTGGCTGATATCCAGAAATCCTACCAGTGGCTGGACAAAGCTGGACTGAAAGACAGCACATAACAGCAGGGTGCAAGATGCTAGCAGGCAAGGCATACATGGAACGCCATAACCAAGTGGCCGGCATAGTGTACAGAAACATCTGTGCCGAGTATAACCTGGAAGTCCCGGGGTCAAAATGGGAGATGCCCCCAAGGGTGGTGGAGAATGACCGAGCTAAGATCCTGTGGGACTTCCAGATACAGACGGACAAAATGGTGGTGGCTAACCAACCGGACATAGTAGTGGTAGACAAACAGAAGAAGATGGCCGTAGTGATCGATGTAGCGGTTCCGAATGACAGCAATATCAGGAAGAAGGAACACGAGAAGCTGGAGAAATACCAAGGGCTCAGAGAAGAGCTTGAGAGGATGTGGAGGGTGAAGGTAACGGTGGTCCCCGTGGTAATCGGAGCACTAGGTGCGGTGACTCCCAAGCTAGGCGAGTGGCTCCAGCAGATCCCGGGAACAACATCGGAGATCTCTGTCCAGAAGAGCGCAGTCCTGGGAACAGCTAAGATACTGCGCAGGACCCTCAAGCTCCCAGGCCTCTGATAGAGGACCCGAGCTTGAAGGATAAACCGCCCGCAGGGGCGTGCTGGGTGTTTATTATATATATATATGAGACAGCTTCTTTTCTTCCATGAGTAGTGTCAGCCTATAATGACATGTTGACATAATTTTTCTTTGAAGTGACAATTTCTTTCAACCTTCAGCAACAGAAATTTTGCTTTTCTCTTCGATCTTGAGAGTAGTCAAAGATTTGAGCTCAACAATCACATATATTTGTTAATATTAAAAATGTGTCTAATCAGCTGGCTTGAAAGTAAAATCATTCAACACGCTGCCTTAAATGCTTCATTTATTTTAGATGTTTAGATGAGAAATACTCTTAGATTTTAGAATTCTAGTAAAAACACTTGGATGTTTTTGAACTTCAAGAAGGCTTTTGAGACTTGGATTTCTAGTGTTATGTGTTTGGATTAATTAACAATATTTTGTAGCATTTGTGTTGTGTATTACTAAAGGACTGACAGTCTAAAAACTCCCTTTTAACAGGAAGACACCTCCAGAAGAGCCAGGCTAATGGAATGCTGGGGTAGAGAGCCAGAGATTAACATTCTCACATGGATGGATCTGTGGCAGTTTGAGCAATTATATTTATATAGCACCAGTTCACGACAACAAATGCTTCAAAGCACTTTATATTGCAATGTAACAATCCTATATATTAGAAAGAGACCCCAACAATCACACAACTCCCTATGAGCTAGGACTTGGCAACAGTGGGAAGGAAAAACTCCCTTTTAACAGGAAGGAACCTCCAGCAGAGCCAGGCTCAGGGAGGGGCGGCCATTTCCTGGGACCGGCTGGGATGAGGGGAGGAAGACAGGATAAAAGACATGCTGTGGAAGAGAGCCAGAGATTAATAACAAGTATGATTCACTGCAGATAGGTGTAGAAACTCATAGTGATTGAGAAAGGTGACTGAAGAAGAAATTTTTCCTATTCCAGCATAACTAAGGGTTATCAGGGCCACCTGATTCAGCCCTAACTATATGCTTTAGCAACCAAAACAAAACATATATATATATGTGTGTGTGTGTATGTATATATATATATGTACAGTGGGGCAAAAAAGTATTTAGTCAGCCACCGATTGTGCAAGTTCCCCCACCTAAAATGATGACAGAGGTCAGTAATTTGCACCAGAGGTACACTTCAACTGTGAGAGACAGAATGTGAAAAAAAAATCCATGAATCCACATGGTAGGATTTGTAAAGAATTTATTCGTAAATTAGGGTGGAAAATAAGTATTTGGTCAATAACAAAAATACAACTCAATACTTTGTAACATAACCTTTGTTGGCAATAACAGAGGTCAAACGTTTACTATAGGTCTTTACCAGGTTTGCACACACAGTAGCTGGTATTTTGGCCCATTCCTCCATGCAGATCTTCTCGAGAGCAGTGATGTTTTGGGGCTGTCGCCGAGCAACACGGACTTTCAACTCCCACCACAGATTTTCTATGGGGTTGAGGTCTGGAGACTGGCTAGGCCACTCCAGGACTTTCAAATGCTTCTTACGGAGCCACTCCTTTGTTGCCCGGGTGGTGTGTTTTGGATCATTGTCATGTTGGAAGACCCAGCCTCGTTTCATCTTCAAAGTTCTCACTGATGGAAGGAGGTTTTGGTTCAAAATCTCACGATACATGGCCCCATTCATTCTGTCCTTAACACGGATCAGTCGTCCTGTCCCCTTGGCAGAAAAACAGCCCCATAGCATGATGTTTCCACCCCCATGCTTCACAGTAGGTATGGTGTTCTTGGGATGCAACTCAGTATTCTTCGTCCTCCAAACACGACGAGTTGAGTTTATACCAAAAAGTTCTACTTTGGTTTCATCTGACCACATGACATTCTCCCAATCCTCTGCTGTATCATCCATGTGCTCTCTGGCAAACTTCAGACGGGCCTGGACATGCACTGGCTTCAGCAGCGGAACACGTCTGGCACTGCGGGATTTGATTCCCTGCCGTTGTAGTGTGTTACTGATGGTGACCTTTGTTACTTTGGTCCCAGCTCTCTGCAGGTCATTCACCAGGTCCCCCCGTGTGGTTCTGGGATCTTTGCTCACCGTTCTCATGATCATTTTGACCCCACGGGATGAGATCTTGCGTGGAGCCCCAGATCGAGGGAGATTATCAGTGGTCTTGTATGTCTTCCATTTTCTGATGATTGCTCCCACAGTTGATTTTTTCACACCAAGCTGCTTGCCTATTGTAGATTCACTCTTCCCAGTCTGGTGCAGGTCTACAATACTTTTCCTGGTGTCCTTCGAAAGCTCTTTGGTCTTGGCCATGGCGGAGTTTGGAGTCTGACTGTTTGAGGCTGTGGACAGGTGTCTTTTATACAGATGATGAGTTCAAACAGGTGCCATTCATACAGGTAACGAGTGGGGGACAGAAAAGCTTCTTACAGAAGACGTTACAGGTCTGTGAGAGCCAGAGATTTTCCTTGTTTGAGGTGACCAAATACTTATTTTCCACCCTAATTTACGAATAAATTCTTTACAAATCCTACCATGTGAATTCATGGATTTTTTTTTCACATTCTGTCTCTCACAGTTGAAGTGTACCTCTGGTGCAAATTACTGACCTCTGTCATCATTTTAAGTGGGGGAACTTGCACAATCGGTGGCTGACTAAATACTTTTTTGCCCCACTGTATATGTATGTATGTATATACAGTATCTCAGTTATTTCACACATTTTAAGACAAATATCACAAAGCACTTCACAACACAACAAAACAAAACAAAAACAAAAGTGTAAAAAGATGAGTTTTGAGAGCTGTTTCGATGCTTTGTTTCTAGCTTTGTTAGAGCTGACATGGGTGCTTTGTTTATTTTGGGGTGCCGCTCATTTGACAGCCAGCAGTGGAGGAATACTCAAATAAAATCTCATGCACCTCACGTCTGAGTGTCACTACTAAACTGATGAACTGTGAAGCACACAACACAAAAATGGCTGCTTCATGATTACACTCATTTTAAAATCTGCAGGTTATATTATTGTGGCGGGGCGTGGCCTGCGGTGCCGTGCAGAGGAGGCGGACGCACCTGCACGGCATCCGCAATCACGCCCCGCCGAATTAAATATTGTACTGGGTCCTGTGGTTGTGTTGTTGTGATAGTGTTGAGCGGGCAGCGGGAGAGCTGCAGCTCTGTGAGTATTGTGGACAGCAACCGTCAAAGCTTTAATAAAAAGCATCAAAATGCCACTGGGTCTGCCGTGTATGTTTACAATTATTTTAGCATTTAGCATTAGCTGGAGTTAGCCTGGCAGTGATCCAGGCAGACTGCAAGAGTAAATCTAAACTGTCCAGGATGTGAAGAAAATGTTACCTGCTGATTTAGTCGATGTTCTCTGACAGTATTCAACAATGAAACCTTATTCAGGTTGTGTGAAGGAGTTTATTCTCCATGGCTAAGAGTGTAGGTATTATATTACTAACATCTGCAGCAACTTGATCCTCCTTGCTGATCAACAGCTCCAGGGTGAATTAAGAAGAGAAGTAAAGTGTTTTACTTATTTGTTTCAGTGCATTCCCTCCAGCTCTGTATTCTTGCATGCAGCAAGCTGTGCTGAAGGAAAAAAACTCTTCCACTTCAAACAAAGCTCCAGTTACCACTTTAAATGTTCACTGCCTTATTTTATATTATGGTAGATTCCTATACCTTCATTCAAGGTGATAAAGGCTTTTAAGTTGCAATATAGAATCCATCTAATTCCGAGAGATAAGAAAAGTGTTAAAATTCAACAGAACACCACTAGTCAAATATTTTTTAAAAAAAAATCTTGTTCAGACAACTATTAGTCAACAGGTTCATATCTAATGGGTATGGGGACACATGGATGCATGGTCAACATTTCTGATGCTTATCCAACTAGACAAAACAGGCTCAGCATCAATTCCAGTATCATAGTTGGTGTTCATCAGTCCTTATTCCTTTCTCATGGAAAGAAACTGAGAATATGCCATATGCCAAGCCAACCACCAACCACACCCCGTTACACACCCCCACTGCCCGACTTAGGCTGGGGAGCCATCCGGCCTAGCCTAACCCCCCACCTCGCACGAGCGAGAGAGGTGCGACCCTTGCCTATGGACCACTTTGAAGTTGAATTAACAGGCTGGAGGGTCAGATACCACTGTGTGATCTGGGTGTGGGCATCCTTCGTGCGGTAGGATGCAGCAGTGCAGCAGGGCATGATCCGAACAGAGGGTGACAGGGCGGCCCAGGAGGTAACAATGAAGGGTGTCAACTGCCCACCGGATGGCCAGGCACTGCTTTTCCACAGTGCTGTAACTGGCCACCCATGCTCCGTCCAGGTGTCGCTTTGGATGATGACATCATCCAGGTAGCCAGCAGCATAAGCAGTGTGTGGATGCAGTACCCAGTCCATAAGGTGCTGGAAAGTGGCAGGGTCTCTGAACAAGCCTAACGGAAATGTGACGAATTGGTACAAACCCTACGGAGTGAAGAAAGATGTATTTTTTCCTCGACTCTGCAGACAAGGGAATCTGCCAGTAGCCCTTGGTTAAATCCAGCATCGTAAAAAGCGAGCAGTGTCTAACCTGTCCAGGAGCTCGTCAACCAAGCAAGAGCAAGAGATAAGCATCAAACTGTAACACCTCATTCATCTTGCGATAGTCCACACAGAACCGTACAGACCCATCTTTCTTCGCTACAAGAACTATGGGGTTACATCAAGCACTGTGCAACTCTTTTATTACTCCTAGCTTTAGCATTTCCACAAATTCCTTTTGCACGATCTGCTCAGGTAACTTGTAGGGCCATAAACACACAGTTTCAAATTGATGCTCCATGAGATTCATACGGCTGGGCAGGGGGAGAGCACATCCGCAAACCACTGTTGCAATGTGACAGCATCCACTCTCTGGTCCTGTGTAAGATGGTTATCACAATGGTGGGAGGTGGGAATTAGTGATGTGCGGATCGATCCTGAAATATCGATTCCTCTGATACCAATCATTTATGTTCTAGAATCGATTCTCACATTAAAATATCAATATTTTAGTAATTTAGAGTAAATTTGTAGTTTATCATTAACAGGAACACAGTGGAAAGAAACTATAACATTTGGATTGTCTACATTCAAAGGAACTACTTCCTCTTCCGCCTTTCATAGTCATGTGCGAAATATGGCTGTATAAATGTCTCGCAGCCGCTAGTGTGCACTCATAACAATGGCTGAGCGTAATTGTGCGAACGTATTTTACCTCCACAAACAGCTGAGACGTTGTTTGCGATACATGTGGCAAAAAAAGTGAGGTGTTGTGGCCATACTTGCCAACCTTGAGACCTCAGAATTATGGAGACATTCAAAAGGGCTGTTGGGGGGGGCGAGGTTAAATACATTTTACAGGGTTTATTTATCGGATAAAATACGTTAAATGTCACCGTTATTATTGGCCGGCCTGGAAACAGCGGGGGTGTCCAAATTCAGAGGCTGCACCTGAGGACCCGGCCTTTGCGGTCTAAAGAAAGCCGGGTAGTACGTCACGAGCTCCCTCGGTGGAATGAAACTCTGCCGTCTGCTCCTTCCTATCTAAATTATAACCGGGCGCTGACGTAAACTCTCAACCATCTCACACTTCTGTTTAATCAGTTTTCTGTTTGACATTTATTCAGCTGTGTGAAAACCTCAGAGGAACCCTCCCGAGGGATTAATAAAGTTAAATTTAATTTAATCTAATCTAATAACTTTAATCTCAGCCAAACCGATTTACTCACAAACAAATAAAACACTGAAAAAGCCAAACAATAACATTTTTAAGTTATCAAACTGACTTATATATCATGTTTAACCCGAGTAGTGAAAGACCGCGGGGGTTTGAAGACGATGTGTCGGTCGGCTCAGATATTTGAAGTTTACACGGCTACATTCTCACCTGAAAATATGGTAAAAGTTTTTTTGCGACCCAGAAAGAGAAATAAGAGTAATATTAAAACTAAGCAGCTGCCGTCATTGTTGGAAACTGGAATTGGCTGGGCTGCGCTATGAATTCTGCGATATGGTTTTTCAATTTTGTTGGTCCAGGTTGGTCCATTTCTGACATTCAAGAACAAAACAAAAACAAATCAGCGACCAATATAGCCATCTTTCTTTGCAAGGACACTCAAAAGCCTGCCATCCATGGATTCTGTCAGTGTTTTGATCTGTTCACCATCAACATTGCGTGCAGCAGCAACCACAGCCTCCCAGACACTGTTCAGAGAGGTGTACTGTTTTCCCTCCTTGTAAATCTCACATTTGATGATGGACCACATGTTCTCAATGGGGTTCAGATCAGGTGAACAAGGTGGCCATGTCATTAGTTTTTCTTCTTTTATACCCTTTCTTGCCAGCCACGCTGTGGAGTACTTGGACGCGTGTGATGGAGCATTGTCCTGCATGAAAATCATGTTTTTCTTGAAGGATGCAGACTTCTTCCTGTACCACTGCTTGGAGAAGGTGTCTTCCAGAAACTGGCAGTAGGACTGGGAGTTGAGCTTGACTCCATCCTCAACCCGAAAAGGCCCCACAAGCTCATCTTTGATGATACCAGCCCAAACCAGTACTCCACCTCCACCTTGCTGGCGTCTGAGTCGGACTGGAGCTCTCTGCCCTTTACCAATCCAGCCACGGGCCCATCCATCTGGCCCATCAAGACTCACTCTCATTTCATCAGTCCATAAAACCTTAGAAAAACCAGTCTTGAGATGTTTCTTGGCCCAGTCTTGACGTTTCAGCTTGTGTGTCTTGTTCAGTGGTGGTCGTCTTTCAGCCTTTCTTACCTTGGCCATGTCTCTGAGTATTGCACACCTTGTGCTTTTGGGCACTCCAGTGATGTTGCAGCTCTGAAATATGGCCAAACTGGTGGCAAGTGGCATCTTGGCAGCTGCACGCTTGACTTTTCTCAGTTCATGGGCAGTTATTTTGCGCCTTGGTTTTTCCACACGCTTCTTGCGACCCTGTTGACTATTTTGAATGAAACGCTTGATTGTTCGATGATTACGCTTCAGAAGCTTTGCAATTTTGAGACTGCTGCATCCCTCTGCAAGATATCTCACTATTTTTGACTTTTCTGATCCTGTCAAGTCCTTCTTTTGACCCATTTTGCCAAAGGAAAGGAAGTTGCCTAATAATTATGCACACCTGATATAGGGTGTTGATGTCATTAGACCACACCCCTTCTCATTACAGAGATGCACATCACCTAATATGCTTAATTGGTAGTAGGCTTTCGAGCCTATACAGCTTGGAGTAAGACAACATGCATGAAGAGGATGATGTGGACAAAATACTAATTTGCCTAATAATTCTGCACTCCCTGTAATAATAGGGGAATGAACAATGAGATCATCAGAGTTAGATGGGTGATTACCATAGGTGTGTTATGCCAGAGGCGGGGACCCAAGATGAGTCCCGCCCACGAGCACAGACAACAACAAACAAACACAGATAGAGGTGAGAAAGAAAACTAAGACAGAGAGACAGGTAGACACAAAACCTGTGGGAAAACTGAGGGACCATGATAGTCTCTTTCTTATATAAGCCACTCATGTCCCAAATTATGTAACATTGGTAATTAGCAAGCTATTTTTAATGTTACACAAAACAGATTTTACAAAAAATATTTATAATAACAAGAAGCACTCAGAGAGTGAGAACCTCCACCAAGGCAGCTTATTCTCTAGGCAGTATTTTATTTTTAAGGGAGTCATATCGTATTTTGCATATAAACATTATGTAGGCGTAGATAATGGATAATAGGTATTTATCTGTAAATAACTGGACATGAATAACTTGACCTCATTATGTAATATTACACTGCATTATCTTTCTTGCTCAACAATTCTTCATTTAAAGATACTGTATAACACATTTTGGGGTGAACATGAAAGAACGGAAGATGTAAAATGTAAACGTGAGATCAGAGGTCAAATGTGACATGATGCCAACTATAATGTGATATTTAGAATCCCCATATACCAGTAACATTTTCTTGATGTTGCCTTTGCAAACAAAGGCAGTAGATCAATAGATAGACTTTGAGATTGATATGTTGACCTTAAAGAAGGTCAACAGTTTGAAGGAGAGGTCAGAGATCAAATGTGACATGATATTTTGAAACCTTCATATAGTTTTTTCCATGTGTCGAGAATGCGCACCATGCTTCTAAGATTCATAGTTTCTAAGTAATAAGGGTTTTTTGTCATTTTTTGAACAATGAATCATTAAATTGATTTTGAAGACTTGTACTATTAACATCACCCCACTCCACACCTCTACACAGTTTAATCAGATTTCAAGCAAATCTTTTAGAGCTACTATGCTTAAAAATAGCCAGAATGGCACACACAAGTTAAACATGAATGAAAATTACACAATCTTCAGGTGATGAGTACGTTCAGAAATTTGAATCTGCCTTTAAATGCATAAAAGTAAATAATTTTCATTCATTTATAAATTATCAACATAGTTGACTTGCTGTATAACATGTCATTGCATTAAATGGAAAGCAAAGTAAATGAAAACTTCAGGTCTGAGGCATAAACTTCTGAATAAACTGATTTCAATAATGTCAGCATGGTGAAACTGACATCTATGCTGAACATTGCCATAAATCATTCTGTAGTAATTCACAAAATAAATGAATAAATATAAAATATTGATTTAAAATGTGCAATGGCTAAAACACCACTTTATGTACTGTGAAGCCTGCAGTTACAAAGGAGAGCAATAAGTTAAGAACAGACATGTCATTACCGACTGAATACGCATGTAATTGGCTTCTCTTATATATTCACATCCTGCAAATCTTGAATGGTGCTATTTACTCTTACTTATGTTTACAAGTGTCACTTGCGTTTGTGTTTAAGTTCGAAAGCTGTTGATCTTAGACAAGAACTTATGTTTTAATATATGAAAGGAGTACATAGAAAAGAGTCATGTTTTATGTATGTTATCTAAGAACATTCAATAAAAACATGTGCAATGACAAGTAGCTACATAAAGTAGAAAATCTTTGCAGCATGTAAAATACTATATTAAATCCAAACCATGCATACCAGTGGTGAATACAAATATTTACTAAAACAAAACAGCTCTATATCCGCCATTATAGAAATTCATCTCATGTAAACAACAACGTGGCAGCACAGTGGCACGGTGGTTAGCACTGCTGCTGCACAGCAAGAAGGTCCTGAGTTCAATTCCACCATGAGGCCGGGGTCTTTCTGTGTGGAGTTTGCGTGGGTTCCCTCCAGGTACTCCGGCTTCCTCCCACAGTCCAAAGACATGCAGCTAGTGGGGATAGGTTAATTGGTTAATCCAAATTACCCATAGGTGTGTATGCGGGATTGAATGTGAGTGCGAATAGTTGTTTGTCCCTGTGTTTTAGCCCTCCTGTGTGTTAGCCCTGCGACAGACTGGCAACCTGTCCAGGGTGTACCCTGCCTCTCGCCCTATGACAGCTGGGATAGGCTCCAGTGCGACCCTGAAAAGGATAAGCGGAAGCGGATGGCTGGAAAACAGCTCTACTTTTTTAAAAGGACTTAAAAAGCTACATTCACTGTTGGGAAGGGCAATGAGAAAGTCCCCACATGTGGAAAGGCTGCAGTAACGCAAAAGGTAACATGACAGTATGGGGAAAAGGGGGAGGAAGAACTGTGAAATTATTATAAAATGTGATTCATAAAAACGTTTCATTAATACAGGACTTGACATTTTACATCAAACATAGCATAAAGAATACAATTTCTGGTTTCTATTTTGCTGCACTAAAAGTTTAGTCTAAAGCCATCATCACCCCACTGGATCTGCTATTTAAGAGACAAAGGACAATATTTTTTTGAAAATATATAATTTCTGAAAGGGGTAAAATGAAGCTGGTTTCTATGCTTTATGTGTAGATGATGAACAGTGCCTCCACAAATAGACAAAACAGAGGTAGCCATTACAATGTTAAGCAGACCTCCACTGGAATCAGTGGGTGATAATTTTGGTGGAATGCACAGGAGCATGTTTGTAGCCGTTATAAACCTCTCCCCTTAGGTTCTCTTAGGCTACGTCCATACCTACATCGGTATTTTTGAAAACACAGCTTTTTCTATGCGTTTGGGCCCTTCGTCCACGTGTTAACTGTGTTTTGGATCACCGTAAACGAATAAACTTCTGCCAGGGTGAAAACTTTCAAAAACTAGTTTTTGCATTTACTTTTGGATGAGGAAAATAGAGATTCAGTCACGCAACGTCAAAGGTGTGCGCCTGTTTTGACGTCATGCTGGGCGCCACATTATTGTTTACATGTGATTAATTTCTATAATGGTGAATATAGACAAAATACTGTTGCTGTTACTTGTACTATCTGCAACTTTTACACACTTACATATACACATGCAGTTACTGTACCTCCATTTAGAAAAACAGAGGCGTCAGAGTGAGTTTTGGACATGGCTTCAACACATGAGCTCTCACAACCCAAATCCTGACGCCAACGTCGATTTTGAATAAATAAAATTTTTTACAATTAAATGTATGCATGCTATATTCATTTCATCCATTCCTAAGTTGTGAGTCTACACCAGCCGTATTTCACAGCGTTGCGACTTATGAATCACTCAGACTAATGTAAAATGTTCAGTTTATTTCTTTACTGAATAAACTCTGGCCAAGGGAGCCAGTGAGACAAAATCCAAAATACCGTCTTTAGTTATTAACATGTGAAATGATGAAGACACTTGAAAAGTGCTGCCTTTCCAGAAGAACACAAAAACTTTTCAGAAGTACTTAAGGTTTGGTCAATATTTCTACATGGTTAGGATTTGGCATGTCCTTGAAAGCGTTTGACTTTGTTTTTTGTGTCTACACAGCAAATCCAGCATGTCCAAATTAACACTGTCGGATTTGATTTCAACACTATTAAAGTGTCTATATGGGTCCACACCAGAGAGTGTTAATTTAACTCTTTTTGGAGAGTTGGTACGTTAACTCTGATTTAGTGTTAAACACCAAATCTGTCTGGAGTTGATAATTTAACACTTGGTGTTAAGAGTTTATATATTAACTCTCAAAGAGTATTTTAGTTTAACTACGTAAGAGTTATCTTCTAATTCATTCTAAAAAGCGGGAATTTTACTGTTCTGAACTTCTAGAAATTTCTTTTGGAAATAAACATTTACTAAAAAGATGCAATGGTTTTTGAAAAACATTTATTCTGAACTGTGCACCACAATTTCAAAACATTTTCTGAAAGATGTAACAGTATACATGTTCTCACTTTCATTAGAATTTTGTTTATCAAAAGGTCTGACATGGTAAATGCAAATAACAGCATTCTCATCACTTATTTCTTCAATACAATATGCATGTCCTTCATTCATCCCTTTGTGGAACTTCAACGCACTTCTGCTCTCCCCCATATTCCATCTTCACAAGCATATCCTGTGCGGAGATTGAATAAAAATTAGTTGACACTAATTAATGGCACAAATAATCCAGTAATCGGTTTCAGGCTTCAAGTAGCACCATTATACCAACATTTCACATTCTAGACATTGTTTTAGGTGTATTTGACCAAAAGTTTGACTGAAAATTCACATGCAAGCTTTTTTTCAAGGCTGTGGTATTTGCCCGCAAACAATACCTTTCAGCTAGCTAAAACAGAATGTTATGCTATCACCGAGCAACATGGCTAATGCCTTTCACACAGCTTTGTCTCAACTCCAAAGAGCCACAGAAGTAAAAGCTCATAATAATAATTGAAACAATCTTTGAAAGAATGACTTACCAAGCATGGCAAACAACTCAAATATGTAGAGCAAAATGTTCTGAAACGGCTTCACTTCACTTCGATTGGAGCCGTGCTGGGGGCGGAGTCTGTGAATTTACTCTATTGGTGTCATAGCCCCTGTAGGAGTTCAGAGTTAAGAGGTCAAGAGTTAATGTTTCCATTGTAACACCTCCAGATTTGACAGAGAAACACTCATTTTTAACACTCGATTTTAACTACTATCATTTTACACCTCAGAGTTACATTAAAAGAATGTGACTCTGCTTAGAGTAAAATTAACTCTACTTTTGCAAGAAGACTATTAACACCAAAACATTTAACACTTTTGAATTTGCTGTGTACATGTGGACGGAAATATTCTTTTAAAACTGCACATGAGGACGGAATTTGTTTTTAAACTGAAACAGAAAATCTGTGTTTTCAAAAATACCCGTGTACGTGTGGAGTAAACTGATAAAAGGATGTTGGAATAAATGAAGCATTAGAGATAGGATAGCAGTTTGGTCATTTTGAAGTGGTTCAGGATAGAGTTACTTCTTCTATGATTTAAAAGAAGCCAGTTAAGGTGTTTCAGTTCTCTAATACCTCCTGGGAGCCCCCCAGTAGTGATGTTCGATTCGTGAACGAATCGTTCAATACTCGAGAATCACTTTACTGACTCGTGAATCATGATTCACAAGCCCAACTGACTCACTGACTCATCCCTGTTGCTGTTAGCAAACTAATTCCATTAGTAGAAATATATCTAGCTTATAATTAAAATTGTGGGGGGGAAAACAACAGCCAGTTTCGTAACAAAAGCATTTCTACTCTGAACTGGAAGAAAAAACCCTGAGTAGAAGCTCACATCAAGAAAATAGCTCCTCGGTTCAGAGTAGCATCACGCTGCTAACATGCTAACAACACATTTGAGCTACTCACCCCCTCGCTTCCTGTGCTGAATCGTAAGCATAAGCGAATCACTCAGGACTCGCTCACCCCCTCCCTCCTGTGCTGAATCATAGAGCGAACGAATCACTCACTCACTCACTAACCCCCTCCCTCCTGTGCTGAATCAAAGAACGAATGAATCACTCAGGACTCACTAACCCCCTCCCTCCTGTGCTGAATCATACAGCGAGCGAACGAATCACTCACTCACTCACTCACCCCCTCCCTCCTGTGCTGAATCATAGAGCGAGCGAATGAATCACTCACTCACCCCCTCCCTCCTGGCTCACAGCTTCTTCTTCTTGGTTGGCAACCAATGTTAAGGCACATTACCGCCCCCTGGCTCACAGCGCAGTGGACATTTAGATGAGAAAATATATATTTGACACACTTAAGGAAAATACTAATAAAATACAAATAAACAAAATAAATGTTTATTAAGCAATTTTGATAGGAAATTGCTTAATTTTAGAAATGTTTTTGCTCTTTTTTCTCTATAAAATAGTTGTTGTTGTTTTTTGTTTGTTTTTTTAATCATTCATCTTAGCAGTGGGATTTACATGAAAAGGGAAACAAATTAAGTTTGAGTGAAAATGTAAAATTTTTGCACTCTCTGGTCAACTGACTCAGTGAATCAAATGACTCAAAAAATCCGATTCACTTTGGTGAGTGACTCATTAACACTCGATTCAGTAAAAAGAATCAAATTTACCATCACTACCCCCAGCATTCTGTACTGTACAGGAGACACGGAACGGAGGAGACTGATTGACAATGGTTTACAGCCAATTGGGACGCAGAAAACAATGCGCTGTAAAACAAAAAAGTTTAAAGAAATTTAAAAAAAAAACAGCATGCAAAATTGCACACAAAAAAATCTGCAAAACAGCGAGGCCGCAAAAGGTGAACCGCGTTAGGGACCACTGTACATCAAAGAAATATGTTGTAAACCATTAATTGCAAGGCAGTGCTCAATAAAAAAATAAATTTATAAGCATTTACAAGGGATAGGGTCATGCTTTATAACCCTCAGTAAAGAAAAGAAATATGTATCTGTATTGTCTATTGCATCGTGATGTGAACTGCATGTATCATACTTTTGAGTTGATAGTTTATATCTGTATACAATATGCGACAATTACAATTACATGTTTGTTTGTTTTATTGTACAGATTTGCAAATATGTTATATGAGATTTTGCAAAAGAAGTGCTTGTACTAACTGAGCTAACCACTAGCTAGTTATATTCATCCATTTCCCCATACATGTCTGTTTTGATTGTTTAAGTTAGCACTGCTCATAGATTACCTTAGCTTTGAACTCCATATTTTTTTCATATATTTTTATTCTTCATCTCTGCTATATTAGTTTTGGTTGATTCACATGATTTACAGTTACAAATAATCCTTATTTATCTTAATACTCTGTGAGAAACTCTCTCCCTTTGTTGTCAAGACAAACAAGACTTCTTTTAATTGATTAGCCCTCACAATGGTTTACAAAGCTAAGATCACCATATTAGGAATGTCCCTTGTAAATGATGTAATAAAGAACCCAGAATAGAAAAAAAGCTGCCTGAAACTGACCATTTAAGAAGAGTGAGAAGCATCACACAGATTACATGCAGATATGCTGATTCTTTTATTAAAACAGTGGCCATGTTCAGTCAGTTAAGCATTCATCACTGTAACAGCATATACTGTAAATGAATATGGTTAAGTGTTTTAGGTCCCTTTTAGCAATATCTCATACAAAACTAATAACAATAATTTTTCTCTTGTCTTCAGTTGCTAGATTACAACACCAATACCACTGCTGTAAATTACTAAGTAGCTGTCAATGCAGACTTTTACAGGCATTTAAGAATAATTTTGTTTTACCAGCATAGGCCTGTTTAATCAATTTTCCCATTACTGTTTTTATCTAATCAATTTTTAGCTCATGCCTCAGACCTCTCCCATCTTTCCTTTTAATCTTATATAACCATTTCCTGACAATATGCATTAAATTATGAATGTGATGCTTTTTAAAATTGCTATTAATATCGGATAGACGAAATTCCACACTTAATACAGTAGGTCCCTTCCAAGATGTCAAGATGTCTGTGCCTGTTTTACCTGTTCACAGACAGGGTTGATGATTGTTGGTACACCAAACAGAAAACCTTTAGCTTAATCATGAAGACTGCTCTTCTTCAAACTTCAAATTCAAAACTTACCGTCCTTGGGTCCCTCATATACATCTGCCCAGTCTGAAGTAGATAAAATAAATTGTTTATAACAAAAGCAAAGAACACACACACACACACACACACACACACACACAGTGAGAGAGGGAGAGAAAGTCTTTCATTTATTAGATAGATGTTTTAATACTGAACTGGACATAATGGGATTTAATGTATCTTTTATTGGTTTATTTTTATTCTTCAGTCCTTGCTCACTGCATCATAAGTAAGCCTATTAAACAGAGCCTTTGAATATTGTTCCTTGTTCAAATATAGTAGGTATTACTTGTTTTAACAATTTATTGTGGTCTCTCTAAAGTATGAACTTGCTAGTCCTGTAAAAGAACTTTAATTCTTTGCAACATCTGCTTATTTGCACTCATCTATATATGTTTCCTTTGCGGGTGTGCCAGAGTCATTCTGACTTATAAAGCCAACATCATCATGTAACAATGTTGCAGAGGCACCTTGGGAGCAAGGTTGTTTGGCACATTGAGCTCCAGTCCGTCCATGGCAGCATAGCTTTCATCTCTGCGTGGGAATTGGTAATCACGAGGTGGCAGACCATTGAACACAGATTGCCACATCAGATAGGATTACAGATAGCATCGGTTTGATTGATATGTTTGTGTTCGGGGCTGATGGATGCTGATGTGACAGAAAGGGTATGATGACTTCTTCTCCAAGAGGCAAACAGTCAAAATATATATTACTTTGAAATGCACTAATAGGCCTTGCTTCACATATGACTCTGAAATAGCAGTGGTAAATTCACCTTTTTTATGACACCATATTTTTTCAATTAGCTTGGCTCTATTAGGAAGCTCTATTGTTTTGGCCTGGGTTTGTTTTTATTGAGACTATATAAAAGCTTCAGCATTAGTGTTCTTCTGCCACCACAAGTGACCCTATTTGGACAAGAGTTGGTCTGCCAGGTTACAAACTTAGATATTACAAAATATGGACATTGCTTCTGGGAGGGATGGGAACTGATAAGGATTCAGCTATTCTGATTCAATTATCTATATCACTTATCAATTCAATCCCTTATAATTTCTCATGGATTCTGATTGGGTTCTCACTGGCTCCACCTTGAGAGTCACCATAATCGTGACCTTTCAAAATTTTATGCTAAAATAACTGCATGCTGTGTGGTCAAATGTTTGGGGATATTTCCCCTCTTTGCTGTGATCAGTGTTGAGGTCGTTACTCAAAAAAGTAGTGTATTACACATATTATACAGAACACTTTTCATAAAAGTAATGCACCATTCTACTTAATTAATTGCAAGTGAAAGTAATTTGTTACACTACTTGTTAGATTACTTTTGCTTTTCTCCATAAAATGACCTAAAGTATTTTGTCTCATTACTACCATTTAACAATATAACCCCATAGGCTACAGTCCCACACATCAACACAAATCCCTATTCTAATGAGGACACAATTATGATCTTTCTCATTCACTCTGCTCTAACACTACTCTGGGTTCTTGGCCAGCTTAGCATTAAATTGCTGTCTGCACAAGTGCTTGCAAAGAGCCGAAGTTGGGTTAGCAGTATAATGCAGTTGTTTCTGTACTGCAGTTTGCAGTTTGACTCTGTGTTTTATGCTGTCTATGGTTATCAGCTAACACTAGCAAACTTAGCAAGGTTCGTCAATTGCATCCATAAACTATTGAACTGCAAAACATAGACACAGTTACTGCCTTTTATTGCTAACAGAATAATTAAATGCTAGAATTCCTCACAGCTGTATTAGATCGTAAACGTCTTTATTACACAAAAAGCCATGTTAATTGGGGTGGCTGCAGCTCTGGAGGTAGAGCAGGTCAGATTGTCTGGTGGTTCAGACAATTTGCATGCCAAATATTCTTGGGCAAGATACTAACCCCAGGTTGCTTTCCAATGCATCCACTTGAGTGTGCATGTTAGTTAGAAAGCATTTGAGAGCATAGAAGAAAGTGCTTGTGTGAATGGTGATGTTTATTTATTTTATCAACTTTCCTTCTGACGATGCTGTCTGTGTTGAGCGCTCAGTGGATCTGTGCTCGACAGTGCAGCCTAGGCGGAGTAGTCAAATGCAGATTCACTGAGCGCAGGGCAAGCTAGCGAGACAGAAGTTCTCCTTACAACATGGCAAATTGAACCTCCCCACCCTAATTCAGATCTGGCGTTTGGAACTATTTTGGTTTTCATGTGACGTATGACCCTGAAGGTAAGCGCGTCATGGACAAAAGTAAAACAGTATGTCGGATGTGCCACGCAATGCTCAATTACATGGGTGGGAACTTGTGCGTTAGCGCAGTTTGCTCGTTAACGTGTTGGCCGTCCAGCCCCACGCACGGGGCGAGCCGCGGTAGCTCGTTAACGGATATTTGCTGTGTTGTGACGTTAACGTCATTTCAACGAGATTAACGCTGACAGCACTAGTGGGAACACAACGAATATGACTGCACATTTACTCCGACATCATCCTAGTGCAAAGACAAGTGGAAGCAGACAAAAACAACAAGCAGGCATGCTGCAAACTTTACCCGGGTCATTTAGACAACTGTTAGCACATGATTCTCCTTATGGGGACCTGATATGTTTAATATGTTGCTGATAATATATCCCAGAAGAAGCGTATAGTATAGCTTTTATTTTGGAAAGAGCCATTTCTCTGTAATAAAGTCTCTTTTCCAAAGATGAGTGATTTCTCGATCAGATAGATTTATTTTTTATTACTTTGTTGTTTCAGCAACATTAAATTTAAAAACTGTACTTTTGAGTTAAAATATATTTTTATAATTTTAATAAATGACAAATTAAAAAGGCATGAACATTTTTTTTTGTATCGAAAAAATATCGAACCGTGACACCAAAGTATCGAACCGAACCATGAATTTTGTGTATCGTTGCACCCCTACTATATAAGTGTCACGGTACTGGGTCGTGTGACCCAGTGTTTGAGTTTCATGTATTTTTTGTATTCATTTTCAATCTAGTTAAATTCTAGGTTGCTGTTCAGACCTTATTTCTTAGTTATTTCTGTCATCTCTGCCTGTACTCAGTCTCCCTGGTTCCTGCGTCTACGTTTCATGTCTATGCGGTTAAGTTCATGTCATGTTTTATCTCCATGTCTATGTCTCCGTGTTTCCTGTTTTATTTTGTAAGAGTCTGGTGTTCTTTGTTCATTGTAGTTAGTGTTACTCTCCCCTGTATTGTCATTATGTTTCATTCGAGTCAGCTATGTTCTCATGTGTCTCCATTTCCCCATATCACCTCATGTGTGTATTTAAGTCCTCAGTCTTCCTTTGTTCGTTGTCGTGTCGTCTGTGTACTTCCCCTCTGTTCAAGTTAAGTGTTTTTCAGGATTCTGTGCAGTTCATGTTTGCCATTTGGTTTATGTTGTTTTTCATGCAGCCGTACGATGAGGTACCGTGCAGGTCATGTTCATGTCTGTTTCGTCACGCCATTTGGTTCACAGTTTCCATGCATCTGCACAGCATTCTGTTCACAGTGATCATAGTTATTCCTTTCAGTCAGGTTAGTGTTTTTCCAGTTTAGGTTTTTGGTTAGTTGCAGTCTCTGCCCCTGTTATGTTTTGTCTACTCCCTTCTGCATCAGCCCAAATAAAGGCTCGCTTTCAGTTTAAGTTCACTCCCGTCTCCTCGCCTGTGTTCGCTCCTGGGTCCACCACACACACTCTCCACACGGTCTGCCCCCGCTGGCCATGACATATAAGAATCAGTCAGTCCCTTTAATTGTTAGGTTACTCTATTAAAACTGTTCTGAAAGGCACCAATGGCACAAACAAAGTGACCAGGTCAAGTGAATGAAATTAGTAAAGGTAAGAACTAGTAGACCCATGAAAACAGGGATGATATTACAGATGAACAGATGTGTCATTAAAACTTTACCCAATGTAGATATTAAGGAGTGACATGAGAGTCAATGCCACCAGAGAAACTGCAGTTTCCTCTATTTACATATTGACTTTATTTTCCTCAGAGGTTGTCACTGCCATAAAATGTTGAGTTATTGGATGCACAGATGACAGAAAGGGATTTTACCATATTTCTGTACATTATGGGAAAAAAGCCAGGCTGTCAGATATAAAATTTTAATAATACATATTAATCCACAGAAAGCATCAACTTCACTCTGCTCATTCCATCATATTGCATGCTCTGTGTTGCTTGGAGCAGGGACACTTGCCTAATGGAGAGCAATGTCAACATGAAGCAGCATTCAAAGAACCTTGCTGTGCAGTAAATGTTCTTGTGGAAGATGTTGTGACAGTGGAAATAGGGGAAAGTATAAACTAGCAAACATCAGCCTTTTCTGACATCTTCAGGAAGGCTGCACAGCCCACTGACTCCTTAACTATGACAAACCATATCCGAAACTGCAAGTATTTCTGCTTTCGTGCCACATGTGATGTGTTGTTTAAATAATACACAAGAACACAAAATACGCAAGAAATAAAAAACTTTATCTACGTGTAAGTTTAATTTTGCTTTTATATTTTTTTCAAAGTTTGACACAGTTCCAAGTTCCATATTGTTAATTATATTATATTCTGCTTACTTTTGCTCCCCTCCTTTTTGCAGTGTCCCTTATATGTCAAGAGTAAATAAAATGATACTGAGCTATTTACAGGTTGAAAGATGGAAAGTATTATAATGAGCACATGAGCTGGGCTATCATATCCTATGTAAATTTAGAAACAGAGATTTTCTGATCTCCTTTTACACTCAGCTTTTGTTTAAGTGGTAAATGTTGATGCAATGTAAAAACACATTGCATGAACGCCGTCAAGCATTGTGGTGCACTTTCTACTTGCACCTTCTTCATTGTGTATCTGTTTACACAGACAGTACAAAAACAACAAACAAACATTGATTAGTGTGCTTGGACATAATTTCTGGTGCACTCAGTATGTGAGGCCTGTCACACTGGGGCAGGGACCAGTCAGCAACAACTTGGTAACTTTTACTTGCTAGAGAAAAATGTGCATCTGCCGACCAGCTGGGCAGTGGTTGCTGGCTGTTGCCAGTTGAAATTGGTCAGAAAGAGGGTTCTTCTTCAAAAAACTTCTCATGGCTGCTTTTGTCACTAGCAGACAAACAGAAGCTCATCGTTTGCATGGATGCAAACCATTTACTCTCCGAGCTGTACTGAGACTTAAAATTTCGAAAGCAAAACAAAAACTGAGAAAGTCTCAGTTTCTGGCTTTTAATTTAAAAGTGAATGGCCTCCATTTGCATTGCACTTTATAAACTTGCACTTGACAAGTGTCTGCAGACAAGTCAGCATCTTTCATGGAAATTTCTGCAACCTGCTAGCAACCAGTTACAAGGAGGTTTCAAGTGCAGCACCATTTACCTTTTTACAGTCTATTT
The DNA here is from genome assembly GCF_057382185.1 of Mchenga conophoros. NCBI lineage: Eukaryota > Metazoa > Chordata > Actinopteri > Cichliformes > Cichlidae > Mchenga > Mchenga conophoros. The sequence goes on from NC_140537.1 coordinate 9,341,787, forward strand.
CACTCTCCCAACTGCCTCTTGTCACATGTATAGAAATCCTTCTGTAGCGAGCGGTGTCAGCAGGGTGTCGATGACAAGTCTCTAGGTCTGCTTGAATTTTTCTTTACCAGTCATAGTGTTTATGTATGAAAAGGAGATTTACACAAAACATTTCAGTGTAATTGTGCTTGAATTTGCAGGGGTACTATTTGTTTGTTTGTGTGTGCATTTGGCTCAACAACATCCTGCTCTAGTGGCTAAATATGCTACTCCATTAAGCATTCAGTTTGGTTCACTGCATATATAGAGAACAATTTCATAGATCACTATATGAGTTGCCATGCTGCAGTGACAGATAAAATCATATCAAGTCATTAGATAATAGTACTTTATAGGTGATCTGGCAGCTTGAGTAAAATCAGACAAATATCTGATAAATTTTGAAATCCTTTGAAGTTATGTTTCCTGTAAAAACACAAACAAACTGGAAGGTGCTAGGTGATACACCTGAAAAATGAATGCAATGTAATCCACGTCATATTAAATAATCATGTTAATTGAGAAGAGTCCATCTGTTACTAAACGTTATGCACATCTCAGTTACCATAGTGACTGTACACTAAAATGCCTACAGCTGTAGCCTAAAAGTGGTGAGAATATATAACTTGAAAAAACAACATAGACGTTGTCCCCTTTTATACAATGGCCCTGTTATAATGACATTAAGACGACCCATCATCCTGTGGTCTTTGTTTGTTTACTGTATAACAACATTGATTATCATTACTATCAAAGACGTTAGGTCAAGAAATGATTCCTCTTATCTGGGCAGTGGGTCAAGCTCCTAAATGAGCCTCTAAAGACACGTTTACAGTGTGTAGAGAAACATGTTTGGTCACCAGATTTTTTTGCTCACAGTTTGCAAAGGTAAAATTAAACATGGGTATGCGATCTGATCACATAATTGGAATCAAATTTTCAGAAAATACAAATCTTTAATCCACACAGTGGAAGCAAACAAGTTCAGCAAAGTGCAGGCACAAAGATGCATACCTATGTCTCTCCACCTTTTGTTTCTCGAACTGTAGAAGTCTCTTGATGAGAGGTAAGGTCACAAACTTAAAGAAGTCCAGCTGCTTTCTTTTCGAGCTCTTAAGCTCTTACTACCATGACCTGGAAGACTGAGAACCTACACAGACATGGCAAAGATTGAACACAAGAAAAAACTAAAGTCTTTTTAACCCTTTAAGACCTACCATAGAACCAAGTCCGCCAGAGCTTATATCATATTTTAGCCATGTTAATTGGGGTGGCTGCAGCTCTGGAGGTAGAGCAGGTCAGATTGTCTGGTGGTTCAGACTGTGGAGCCATTTTTGGGAGCATTTCAAGTTGCTCTACATCAATACAACCATTATAGCCCAGATTTTAATAATATGTATTCATTAAGTGCATAGTAATTACATAAATTGCAAAAAAGTGCAATAAACTACAAAAAAATTGAAAATCGTTTTTGCTTTTTTAACATATATTTGTAGTTAGAGAAATTTAAGAGGCTTATCCCTCAAAACTGTAAATACAAAAAAGTTGCACAAAATAGTTTCCCACCACAGGAAATTTATTTTGAGTGTCTTCATAGTTTTATTTTTGAAATACACCAATTTTTATACACTGCAGGAAAAACGAAAATAAATATTATACTGCAAATTTGCAAAAAAGCAGCATATGCATCAAAATAAACTATTTCCAGCAGTGCAATATGAGTCCTAAGCATCCCAGAAACGACACAGAAAGTCATAAAGTCAAAGATAACTTTTAAAAAGACGAGTATAGGCTCTGAGGCCCTGATAGTAAAAAAGACTACATTTCCGCGAAAATGACGTCACTTCCGGTTTCGGGCAGGTAATGGCGGAAATGCAAAAGTTCGCGCTGACGTCTATTCCAACGTAGGAAGTGTTATGACCAGCTGATTGGATCGGCAAAGCGTGTTTCTGGAATATTATGTTTTTGTTCCTGCAAGCGCTTTTTATGCAGTTTTTGCAAAGCTTTATGTGGAAGGAAACCGTGACCTAGGACAAGCTGATGGCATAAGATGTAAGTACAACTCCTCCGGTTTCATATGCAAAAACAATTTTTGCGCTAGCTTACGTGGTTGCAGTGCTACCGGGATTTAAAAATAGTTACGCAAAACAGAGCGTGCCCGCTCCGATCGGCTGTAAAGGGTTAAGACTTTTTTTCAGGAACACTTAACAAAGAACACTTTTTTTTTTTTTTGCCTGTCCTATTTGGTACTTTAGCCATCAGAATTGTTGTCTGAAGACCAACAAGGATAACCAATGGATTTACTTTGCCAAATGGATCATCACGGCCGTATTGGTCCATTTGATCAACCTTTGTTGTTATTATTTATTTTATTTTCTGTTGTTACAGGCGGGACAGACATGACTGAGGGATACGGGAGGGGGGAAAGAAAGATGAAGGAAAAGAAAAACAGAAGGAAGAGGGACAGAGAGAAAGGGCACTTAAAAAGTGAAAGAAGAAATAAAATCTCCTGGATCACCTGTTGAGAGAAAAAGAAGAGAAAACAAGCAAAAAAAAAAAAACAGAGCAACATATTAAACACAACACCATCACGTTAATCTAGCTAAGTGTAAACAGCAGTAAATACTAAATATTGAATGTTGTTGTGAAGCACGTAGGACCGACAGCGCACAATGTGCTTGGAAATAGCAGCCAATAAAGGTGTAGTTTATGTCAATGAACAGTGAACACCCGTGTGCACACCTGTGTGGATCAGCACGCTTGTATTCAAAAGGTTTCCCCATGTAATGGTCTGCTAGAGGATGTAGAGAGCCATAGCCCTGTCCCCCAGGGCATGAAGCAGGCATGGAGGAGATCCAGGCTCCAGACATCCAGAGGCCCCAGAGTGCGAGAGCCCAAGGAGGACCATTGGAGGGGCATCCGTGCCACCCTCCTGGGAAGAGCTGAGGAGAGCCCCAGATGAGGGCTCACCTCAGTAGCCATGGAGCAGAAGCCAGAGGGGGCTGCAGTGGCGTGCTGCCAGCAGACTGTGCCAGAGTGAACCGAGCACCAGGCCCAGAGGCCGGAGGGCCCCCTTTGCCCCGGAAGAGGCCTGACCGAGCAACGGGCACCAGGCCCCGCCAAGTAGTCACCGGGAGTGAGCTGGTACATACCTGAGCGCCCAGCCCCGGACACCAAGAACTACCAACACACCGACCCCTGAGGGCATCAGTTACCGGCAGGGAGTGTGGTGAGGGGAGATAGACCTTTGGAGGGCCTGGGAGTTCCCAGAGAGGTGGAGTGTAAGACCCGACCTGACATATAGACACAGACAAACAGGCACACACAGACACAAACAAGCATTCCCACTCTCATGCACACATATACAAATACTCAGCACTCACCCAACATAAGGATAGACATACATGGACATGTGCACACAATCACACTCCCCAAACATACTCTATACCCCGGGTCCAGGTACCCTCGCCCCTAGAGGGGGATACGGCACCTAGACCCAGGAGATGTTACCCTTTCCCCCGGGGTGGAGGCAAGCAGACCGCCCCAGGCTCCGCAGCAGCAGGGAGGCCCCGCATCCCATATCCCAATCGGACGACCAACACCTCCTCCCAGCCCCCCTGCCCCGATGGCCAGCAAAGAACAGGGATGTGTGAAGACCCCAAACCTCCCTCCTCTCGCTCATGTGTAGTGTTGCTGCGTGTTGTTCTAAGGTGCATTTAAAGCATGGGAGAGCATGGTGCTGCTGCCAGAGAGCAGCAGGTGTTAGCACGGCCCCTCCCAAGAACCCTCAATGTCTACATGGATTTAAAATTATTTTTTTTTGTGTCCCGTTTGGATCTTTAGCCATCAGAATTGTTGTCTTAAGGCCAAGAAAGATGCCAAGCGGATTTATTTTACCAAGTGGATCATCATGGCCTTGCCATATTGGTCTATTTGATTGACCTTTATTTTAATTATTATTTTATTTTCGGTTGCTACAAACGGGACAGACATGACTGGGGGATAGGACAGGGAGAAAGAATGAAAGAAAGAGAGGGAGAGAAAGAAAACCAGAGGGGAGAAGAAACGGTGAGAAAGGGGGAATATTTATGATGCGCAACATGGGAAATTCATAGACCTTTCACTGCTACCCTTGACCTGCTCAAAGGCTTAGCCATTCCTTCCACTGCACTGACAGGGCAGTGCTGTATTTCATGAAGCACAGCAGAATATTGTAAAAGCCATTTCAGGATTATTCCTATTGATAGAGTCATAAACAACCCAATATTTCAGAGGTTGAATAAACCACCTAAAATGTCTTTCCTCATAGTTACAGTGCAAGAAATTAAAATTCATCTCCTTCAATTCTGTTTTCCAAAGCACATTTTCAACACTGCAATAACATGACATCCCAGATAGAACACAAATGCAGCCTTATGCTGTGTGACCACTGCTGCTGAGTAATGAAAAGCACAGGAACCAGACGTCCTTCATGTCTTGTCTCCTGCCATCTTATTTCATGGAGTATTTCATCCAGTTTGCTGGAGAGCATGCTAAAGGTTTGCAGCCAGCCTTTTGCTCCTAACAATAGAGTCTGTTACAAGTTAGCACCAGCACAAGGTAGACTCTCTGTAGAGAATGAAAGAAGAGAAAACTATTCTATCCCATCAAGTTTACAGGGACCTTTTATAAACAGACATCCAGGAAAACAGCTGCTGCAGCAGTCCATGGTGTAGCTCTCGACTGGTCCTGCACTCTTTCACCAAGTCCCCATGTGGCTCCTGTGACACGTCATGCAAATCCAAATGGATGTCCCCGACTTTATAGGGGAAAATTAATTAGAATTTTCTGCATTTTGAGCAGCCTGTGCAACAACACCACATGGCACCATATGGTAGAAACGCAGAGCCAAAGGAGCGGTTGGGAAATGTTAACACAGTCATATTTGAGTGGACAAGTTTTACTAAAGCATTCAAACTGCTGGAAATCATTTAGAGAAAGCAGGGTCTTACAACCAGTGTAACACAAGAAAATACAATAAAAGCTTTCAAGGAAATTTTTTTCGAAAGTAGGTCCATAAAATATTCGAAACCCAGAGCTTTACGATATCTTTATTCCCTCATGTCAGACCAGGACTCAGCTCCAGATAAAATAGCATGTAGCCTACTCATTTCATTTTACAAAGAAATGGAAGGTGACAAGCTTTTCCAATTGCCCAGCCTTTCACAAATGATTATACATTTCTTTCTGGAATTTAAAAGTGTGAAAAACACCAGGTAATTTGCATATCATGTAGCTTTCACCTTCTACTCCAAAGTACTTGTGTGAAGCTGACTGCTGCACCCAAATTTAACAGAAAATTGATAATGGCTCTGCAGCATATTATCAGAATCTCTAAGAGTGATGTGCACAAAAAAGCAATCTGTTTGATGAGCATTTTGAATTCAATTTCAAGCAACAAGGTTCAAAGCAGCCTCCCTTGATTTGACAATGGTACTGTAGCTCACTGCTTCCCAGCTAAATGGCGGTGGTTAGACACATGCAATTACCCAACATAAAACACTCCTGACTCCCTCCTAATTATAAACCCTTGTGAATAATCACAGCGCACTGCAATTAATGGAGCAACTCTTCAGCAGAAGACTGGAGAGAGCTACAGCTTACGCTGACAACATATTTTAATTTCGTAGATTTCATTAGGCCTATCCCTTTTTAAAATTAGACTTATGAAATGTGGCCGACCTTCAGTGGCAGGGCCTGATTGCAAATCATTCCTCCTATAACATATGAAAAATGCTGTGAACATTACGTACATCTGTTTTAACCAAGTCCATAAACCTCGAAAACTCACACGACTGCATCAAGATAGTAAGTTTTGTTTTGTATAAGACAATGCTGATGTTGTCATACTTCGCAAGACTTGATTGGTTGCCATTGTTGAAGCATTCACATATTTGATTATATCTTCCTAATGTAACCCTCCCGTTTATCTGGGCCATGGATTGGCACTTGGAGCACCCTAGTTTGTGACACTCTGAGGCTGGTTATGTGTCTTGGTATTGGGTTGATACTAGCAGTACAGGAGCAGTAATTTGTTTATATCCTCCAAGTTCACCGTGAAGCCACCTGAATTGTTTTAAATTAATTATTTATTTAGTAATGAAAATATAATGCAGACATGCACCATGAACAAGTCACATATATTTTATTTATCACCTATAACACATTCAAACAACAGAATCTGACCCTAAGTGCTTCATTGACAGGCACGTGTACATTCCAGGTCTATATAAAACCCAGTTTGAATATAAACATATCAGTATTGGTTTTGGCAGTAGTGGTCCTGTATTTACTTGGGGTCAGATCAATACCAATAACTGCAGTATTGGACAGAACTAGTGTTAATCATGACATTAAGAAAGCATAACCCTTAAATTCAAACATAAATTCATGTTTATCTATTGAGAAATCTCCAATTGATTAATACTAATAGTAATTGAAACTTAGTATTAGTCCAGGTCACACCTAGCCATTGTGTTCACAGAGATATCATCAATACATTAGATTCTGCTAACTGAGACATAGGAAAGAAACATCAGATATACACAACTAGTAAAGAGCACAAGACTCTAAAGAAAGGAAAGCTATCTTGTAGAAGTCTTAGTGGGTGAGTAGTTGTTCTGAAAGCATTTCTCAGTTGGAGAAACAAGGAAAGGTGCTGGGGGTTGCTAAGACATACATGCATTTCAAAGTGGATGATGGAGAAAAAAAAGTCCTATTTACTGAGATCTGTTGTTTCCTGAGATAACAGAAAGATGCACAAAGGGAGACAAATAGTAGAGAGTATGATCGTGCAGTGAATCAAAGCCACAGTGATACTTGGTAGTGGAAAAATCTTGCTTATTTTTGCTAATCCCAGTGCTGGGGACAAAGACCAAATTGACAACAAACCCACCAAGGACAGGTAGCAGTCTATTCTTCAGAGACATGCTCATTTGGGAGTACTGACCATCATGTACTGTCCACAGAGATTTGATCGTAACCCTACCTAAATATTAGCAATCTGTATCTTCATCTGCGTAAATTCCTTCCTTTGTGGTTCTCTGAATAGTGTCTCAATCTGCGTCATCTCTGTGTGTCTATATTGGGTCAAATAGTTCATTTGGTTCAGGAAAGTTCCTGACTGAGTAAAGTAGCCCAGCGGTATCTGCATGGCAGCCAAAAGCTAGCAAAATTCTATAAATATAAATATTAAAGGATGGCAGCACAGTGGCACGGTGGTTAGCACTGTTGCCGCACAGCAAGAAGGTCCTGAGTTCAATTCCAACATCAGGCCGGGGTCTTTCTGTGTGGAGTTTGCATGTTCTCCCCGTGTTTGCGTGGGTTCCCTCCGGGTACTCCGGCTTCCTCCCACCGCCCAAAGACATGCAGCTTGAGGGGATAGGTTAATTGGATAATCCAAATTGTCACTAGGTGTGAATGTGCGAATGAATGTGAGTGCGAATGGTTGTCTGTCCCTGTGTGTTGGCCCTGCGACAGACTGGCGACCTGTCCAGGGTGTACCCCGCCTCTCGCCCTATGACAGCTGGGATAGGCTCCCGCGACCCTGAAAAGGATATGCGGAAGCGAATGGATGGATGGGATAAATATTAAAGGATTGTATTATATCATAGAGCTTCCTTTTTTCTACCTTTAGCATACACCATCCTTTATAAGAGGAAGCTCATAATTCATAGAAATTCACTATCCAATGATTCAGTAAAATTGTTAGCAAAACTTGCTTTTATGTTTTGAATGGTCAACAAAAGGTTGTTAAACCCAAAGAAGAACTGTGAATGTCAGACTCTTCAAAAAAAAAAAGTGCACTTTCTCATGCACATTTATATAAGCTCTCTAAATAAATGAGCTATATGATCAAACTGATCAAAGTGGAATTAAGGTTAGCTATGGTTCAGTTTGCAATAATAATGTCTGCTGTAGTAAGGCAAATGGGTAAGTGAGGGATGGAGGAAATTTATATATATATATTTTTTTATCTGTAAAGAAAAATTTGCATTAAATTAAAAATCATATTAATAGAATTATGGTCTCACATCTTTAAAACCAAGTGTATATATTCACTCTTAATCATCTGCTTCTTTACAAGAGATGCTTTTAACCTTTTTGTTTCACTAGTTCGAGAGTAGTTTAATACACTCTCACACTGATAAAATACCAATATTATCGTCAAGTACAGCGTTCAAATGAACAGCATGCTTTGGTTACTTGAACTCTTAATGAGGAAAGGCTGAAAAAATCCTGCACATCTTCATTTCTGTACACTGGAACTAAATTTATAGCACTGTGCAACTGAAAATGTCACTTAACCTGTTCATCTGTCCTTCAGCTCCTCTATTATCTTCCTCCACTGTCTTATCTCTTTAATAAATGCTTTACAAAGCGCAGCATTCGATACAGGGCAATATTTTCATATGAAAAATGTACATTTATTATTTTAGGCACTAAGAAAGGATTTAGATGGGTTTTAAATTACCAGGATAAGACTTAAAGATTTGTTTTAGATATAAATCAGGTTCTACTCAACTAATTCAAACCTTTCAACATTATATAAAATTGATTCAAAACTTGAAATCTTGCCATCCGATATTCAAGTATAAATGATGAATGAATGCATCAATTCTGCACTGGCATCTCATGATATCTTTCACACCACAGGTCTCTTATCAATTTTTCAGGACTGGCACCATCAGATCCAAGTGGCAATAAAAACTTTTGTGACAGTATTGGATCAAAGTTTGGAGATTGTAAGGCTTCTCACATGGGACTCTGTCCCTTGAGCCACGATGGAGGGACTGATAAGAACCTGACTTCTGGCAGCTCAATGCAAAATGTATTAACGTAGTGTGTCATTACCTAATATTGAGCTCAGATTGTCCTGCAACTGGAGAGTTACAGAGAAGGAAATTGGGTCATAGTTGATGTTTTATGGCACCGTATATTCACCCTCTGTGGTGGCCTTGGACCGATGGGAGTTGGGAGGGGCGGGGCAATCAAAATCAGGGACTACCTAAGAAGTAGAACGTGATCATTTCTACAGAATCACCAAGAACTGTGGAATATGCAAGTTAACCTGCACGAGTATGAACAAAATCCATAAGAGAAGACGGATTCTTGCTTGCTGCATGAATATCTGACGTGGCCACGATCAGTCATCTGGCACAAACAACTCCAAATGCCACACACAATGGACATGGCTTTGAGGCTCAAGAAGTTAAAGAACTATTTTTTTTCTTTTATAAACTAAAGGTCTCTGGAATTTCTTTACAAATTGTTTACATGTGTCAACATGTGTTTGATCAAAATGCTATTTGTGTCCTTGAGAATTTAAAAAGAAGTGAAAAGCATTGCTTTTCAAACCTCACTTATAAATTGTATTTTAAATCCTTCATTACTCACATGTGTGTTTGCTTTCCAGCATATTTAGCTTGTTTATTACAAAATATTGTTATTGCTGTTAAATATTGAGTTATACTAAATGTTAAAATAGTCACTGACAATATCATTGCAGGATTAATGCAAAGAAAAAAATAGTATTAATAGGATTCATTATACATAGGTCATGAGTCAAAACACAAAATGTAATAGTTGTTAACCAAAGCTTTTAATCTTTGAGCATATCTGAGTCTGGACCAAAGAAATGGACACTGTTATTGCTATAGTAGTGTTAGCTAAAACAATTACTATCATACTAAAACAACAACACCAAAAGAAAGGGTTTTCCATGTCATGACATATAGGAAAATAATATGTTCTTTAGCAGGTCCTAAAATTTGGCATAAAACAGCAATGAACAGCAGCTCATTACACCGTGTCAGGAGTGCATTAAGACATCGCCAAAGAGGAACGATAACAGCAAGAGACAAAGTTCTTCCACAGCGATGATGATAAAGTCATACATCTTAGCATACAGAAAACTGTTACTTCTAGTTACTGCTGCTAAAGGTAATTCCACAAGCTTTTGAATAATAGAGTGTACTAAGTTTTTTCAAACACTGCTTCTATATTTCAGATTACTTTTTGTGAAATAAATAATGATGTGTAATATATCATGTTACTGTTCATCTGGCATTGTATTTGCCTCGTTTTGCTGAGGACTAAATCACCTTTTATTATGTCTTCTACATAAAACTTGTAACTGACAGAAGGTATATTTTCTTTGACTGTACACAGGCTTCTGGAATACACATATTATTATTATTGCTGTTATTAATGATAATAACAATAATAATAAAGAAAAACTTTATGTGCCTAGATATTATATTATTGGGCTGTGCCCGTCAGGAATTGCAGAGTTATGACACAACTGCAAAACACAGGAAGTAAACTGAATTAACAAAAGACAATAAGAAACCTAAGAGCAAAAAGAGAACCCAAAAACAAGAAAAAACAAGTATTTGTAAGTTCAAAAGCTAAAAAACCCAAAAGCTAAAAATGTAATCAGACTGTGACTATCAATTTAGAGTAGAATAGATGTGAAGATAACAATGTGTTAACACTTCAGTTTGGGTGCAAGCTTCACATCAGTAACCACATGGAAAATGACAGTGTGTCATTTGTATATCATCTTTATAGACACGGTGTCAAAGAGGATCAATTGTTTGCTAGAGCTAACATTTTAAAATAAACATGTGTACATGTGATGTACTTTTTTTCAACAGTTGTACATTTTTAGCACTGAAAAACACCAAAACTAACATGAAATGTTCCCAATATAAAGAGGTTTGTTCGTGTGTTTCCAAGCCTGATTTATACTTTTTGGCTTTGAGGTAGAGCGCCATTGTTGTACAAAGTGATCCACGCTGCTGCACTCCGCGCTTCATTAACATGAACATACACAGACTATAGTTTGTTTTGACCAGGTTCCACATTGACTGTTGATGGAAATACTCATGAGCCAACAAATGTGGGTTAATTCGGAACTGAATGGAAGCATAAAAGAAGTTAACTGGATATTTCTTTTCTCGTTAAAATCAGTGTCTTTAGCAGTAATTGACGGGTTTGGGTGTGACTGCTTATTATCCTTTATTTCTCACAAACCTTTCACAACAAAAGCACCATATCCTTTTCAGGCTTTTCAAAATAAAACAGGTAATAACTATAAATGGCGCTAACACCTTGTATTTAAACAATGACTCGAAACATTTTTTATTAAATTATGAAATGCTATTATTAAAATTTAATAATAGACTGGTAATAGAACTGTTTTTTCAGGTGGATGTAAATTTATTCAGATTATGTATTCCATGTTGACAACTGGCTATAGTTTCCATGGTAACTAAAGTTTTTTAGATTAAACTAGTAATATAATGATTATCAAGTTCAAAAAATATATTGGGCCTTCCAAAGTGGTTAAAGACTTACAAAGAGTTACTGCTTTTATCATTTAGCTGTTTTGTCGTAATAGTAGGTAGGATATTCATGTCTGTGCTGTGTAAGATGGCTAGCTTTAATTTTGCACCATATGATACAAATCCAGATCATATAGAATCATCAGTTAACGTAAAATGCATGTCTTTTGGCATGAAAATGCAACACTGGCCAAAATTTCCAATCTCTTGTCCTTGTACAGATAAGGGGGTCTGGGTGATATCGCTTGTGCTTTAAATACCAACTGGATTCATCATCCAGAACATCATATAATATCCCCGTATAGACAATTATAGACACAAATGTGCGTCTATCTTATTCTCTATGCTCTCTTTGGCATGTAGCTTGAGTGCCCTCTGGTTTAAGCCTGCACTTTACTTGACTCTGTTTTGGACGGCTGAGCAACATCTCACCCTCACAGAGGTTCACTCACCAAGAATTACAAAAACTGAGGCTCAGCGCACAGGCCAGAGCTTACACAGAGCTTAGGGGAGTTGGGTCAGTCACACGTAAGATTAGTGACCGCATGCAACAAGTTCAGATGAGGTCTCTGAGAAATAAATGCAGTTTAGTACACAAAGAAATCGCACGCATTGTACATTCTTGAACACATTACTAGTGTTTTATCTGTCTCTTTTTCTCTCTTACGCACACTCTCGCACACACACAAAACTCAGAGACCAAATACTTTCATGTAAACTTGGAAATGATCAGAAAGTTTCAGAATGTAAAAGCATTTTAAAATGAAAGTAGTTCTGACACGTAAAATGAAAAAGATAGCTCCGTTTCTGCACTATCTCCATGCAAGCAAACCGAATCAAATTAAATGCACTGACTCCTTTGTATAAAAGGTCAGATTTGAAGTTGTATCCCTTCACTGAAATAACATTCACATGACACAGATGGATTTCATCTACTCATTAAAAACCTGTTCAAGTCAGTTAACTTGCTGACATTGTTCACCTGTCAGAAACATAGCAGAGCCAGAATATTGCTGACCAAGAAGCAGTGTGATAGAATATGCCAGTGCTAAGCAAAAGTGTCAGATGTCAAATCTATATTCTGTGCAAAGAGGCAAAAATGTTTTGTTTTTTGTTTTGTTATTTTCTTTACTACGGTTGAAAGTAGGGCTGGGTATCATTCTAGAATCGATTCTATTCCGATTCACAAGGTCCTGAATCGATTTGATCCACGATTCGATTCAATTCGATTTGAATCTGGGAAATTTTGCCTCAGACAGTCAGAAATATTATAATTCAGATCAGTACATTTACATATTTTTGTATCTATAAAAAGGAAGCTGACACACGCAAGACTTTATCAAAGGTGTGAGCATCACAGCTGATGCCTTTGTGTCAAAGTAGCTGAAGATAAAACACAGAAAAACATGAAGGTGATTTTCCTGGCCTGGAATTTTATAAAAATATTCTGCAGTAGATCACAAACGAAAGAAAACCATTAACCAACTTATGAACATTACCTCTGAAGTTACAGCGGTTTTATTAGAGACACGGCTAAGCGTTTTGCATTTTGTATATTTTTAAAAAGTTTAAATTTGTTCAGAAGCCTATTGAACAGCAGAAATTAGGTTTTCTTTTCGGAAGTAAGTAAAAGGAAAAAAACCATCGGCCGACAGCGCTGTAAATAACGGTAGTCTTGTGCGTAACAAGCAAGCGAATAATGCAGAAAACAGATTTCGGGGATAGACGGGAAACTGTTCTTGAAGTACCATCAGAAAAAGAGAAAGCTGTGCATGAAGTGTGATTTTATTGTGGTGGAAGCAAAACAGCAAAAGTAAGAGGGAGTCCATGACGATGTTTATGTGAAGCTTAGTTTGGATCTTCTTTTGCTGCTGGTTCGGTCAATATTGTTTGGAGAGAGATAAAACTAACAGCTTTAGAATCAGCTCAAAAAAGCCGTAAACACAAAGCGCGGACCCGCCAAAACATCAGAATCAGCGAGCTGTCGGCTTTCAGCCCCGACCGTGAGAAAGGTGACATCTCACTGATTCTGATCCGCAGGTCCGCGCTTTGTGTTTACGTTTTTGTGCAGAAGCCATGTACCTGCTCTCATTTACTGTTTTATATGTTTGATGGTTGTCAAAATTTTGTGACGTTTCACCTGAGATTCTGGAATTTTGGGCAAAATACATTTATATAAAAAAATCGATTCAGGATTTTAATGAATCGATATCACGTTATCCAAGCCCGAATCGATTTTAACCGATGAATCGATTATTAAAACCCACCCCCAGTTGAAAGCAACTTGAAAGATACAGAATTTACCAAATACATAACACCTGGGTAGGGTAGAAAGAGCCATTTCAATACACTGGATGACGGAGGGTTAAAAGCTATTTAATGAGTCCAAATAACAAAAGTATATATGTATGAAAGTGAATGGGGTAGAGAATAATAAGGCAGTGGAACAGGAAATCATATTTCCTCTAATGACCACTTGAGGCTGGTTCTAAAACTGAGTTACTACCACTGTGGTAAAATGCCCAAAATATTATTAATCTCTGGATCTCTTCCACAGCATGTGTTTTATCCTGTCTTCTCTCCCCGACTGGTTACGGCAGATGGCTGCTCCTCGCTGAGCCTGGTTCTGCCGGAGGTTTCTTCCTGTTAAAGAGGAGTTTTTCCTTCCCACTGTTGCCAAAGTGCTTGCTCATTCAGGGTCATATGATTGATGGGTTTTTCTGTGTATGTATTATTGTAGGGTATACCTTGCAATATAAAGTGCCTTGAGGCGACTGTTGTTGTGATTTGGTGCTGTATAAATAAAACTTAATTGAATTGTTAAAATGACCAAAAAGCATGTTTACAATGTGGAAAAGGAAAAAAAACACACTTTCGGTCTCGATGGTGAGTTTACTTGTTCATCCTAGCGACTGTACCCATATGGAAAAGAAATAGAAAAAACTTATAAAAGACTTGCATCACATTTGGCTTGCTTCATATAGTGAATCATATAAGGCTTATATGATTTACTCATGAAAGTGGCCACTTTCTCATTACTTTCATATATTGTTTTAGGAAGTATCCAAAACATACAAGTTTCATTTATATAATTTTTCAAGGGATCTTATATCTGTTTTCACTCTTGTATGCTTTTCATACAAGTTTCACACCAGACAGATACACATTTTATAAGATTTATATATATCTTTTCCATATGGGTATGGGTGTGTATTTTGTTTTCATAACTTTATAACTCATTGATTTGGATGCTGTTGAGGATCAAATTTAAAATTGCAGCCACTTTGTTTTATACATCCTATCAGTCACACATGGATGTAACTGACACCTGTCAGCTAGGCCTCACTTCCATTAATTACTGCACTTCGTGATCATGGTTATGCTGGTGGTGCCTTTTGAGGCATTTTGATGGAAACATCTAATACTGTACATCATCTCTGCACATTGGAATGAATAAAGGAGAAAAAAACACTGGAGAAAAAAACTCCCACACATTGTCTTACTTACTGGTGTAAAATGTGTTTAATTGTTATTATTTTATTTATTTGTTTATTTTATTATCAGACATGTGTGTTTTCCACAAATGCAACCAAGATTGTTCATATTAGCTGATAACTAATTAGCAAGAACTAAGCACTCCATGCCATGTTATATTGGAGTCATATGTTGAGGCTTCAAAAGTGATTAATCCAAAAACAAATATTTTATTTGCAAAATGTGATTTCCTCATAGGATATAGTTCAGAAGAATTTTTTTTGGTTCAACTGAAACCATGCATACTTTTTATACTTTATACTTTTTTCAGTGCCTCCATCAGGATTGAAGCAGCCATTTCACAGGCAATGAGATTGCAATTTCATTGCACACAGTTACAAGAATTTTGGGAGTGCCATCTACTATTTTCCATGGTATGACTGAAGCATAAGAGTCAAGTTTGTTTTTGTCAACTGTGCCTTTGTAAGCCATAATTGGAATTATTAATGGTTATTGGAGTTTTCCAAATACCCCCAGTAGTCTGTCAGTTTCTATCATGTGGTTGTAGCTAAAGAGATGCTAAAATAGCACTGAAAGTCACATCTGTTGTTAAGACACTAACATTTTATTCAAGAAAGACATGATTTCTTAAAAACCTGTACCGCAAGGGGAAAAAAATTATTGTGCCAGATAGGAATGATTTCCTACTGTGAGATGTTTGATTTACACTGGGAACAGAATAAAAGCACAAGGGTGGATATCTTCCTCTAAGAGTAGAGTTATATATTATTCCTGCTGTGAACAAATACTGGCTCCACTGGATGTAGCAGCTAAATGACTGCTAATGCTCGAGATGTCCCTCCCCTTAACAAGAAAAACAATAGGTCCTACACAGTAGCTCCCCGAGCTCTCACTTCTGTGATCACCATTGGAGAAGAAGAAAGCCTGACAGAGGATCACAGTGCAACTTTGCTTTCTGTATAAGGCTGGTTTGATGTTGCAAATTATACATTCTTCAAACACTCGCCCCTCTCAATACATCACAGCCGCAGGGCATTCACTGTGAAACACGAACACATGGAAGAGGAGGGACTGTGCTACGTTTAGTTAGGAGACATCCCCCTGCACCGTTTGGTGATGAATGTTTGAGAAATGTTGCAAAGCTGTGGGAGATGAGGAGAGCCCTCAGAACAGCTTCAAGGTAATTTTGACTTTTGTTCATGTTTTGGTTTCAGTGTTGCTGTTAATGGATACTGCACAGCCACTCATGGAGGCATAAAAGTACTTTCACTGGAAAAGTTTACCACCAAGAATAGGCAGCAGAAATAGACTGGAGTAGAAAGTTGGCCTTTAACTTAAATAATTCTGGTGTTCTGCTGATGTTTTGTTGTGTTTTTCTAAAACCTGTGCAAAGCTTCATTCAGAGCAGACATCTTCACAGTTAGTAGGAACGATTGCCTGCAGATGCTTTGAATAATTCTAATCTAATAATTCTATATCTTAAATTAACTCCCATAATTACAGCAAAGCAATGCTGATGTAACAATACAATTTGCCATATTTCATTCTAATTCCGCTTGCTTCATTTTCTCCACTACCTCTATAATCACATTGCTCTTAATTAGTTTACCTTTGTCACACTGAGAGCATCATGATAAAACACCGCATTGCTAGGAATGGAACGGGTGTAGATTTATTTTTGGCATATTAAGCAGGGGGTCTGGAGATTTTCACCCAGCTTATTTTAAACAACAGATACTTCATTTCCTGGATTTTATATACCAATTTGTAGTTTTCCTGCATCTAGGGGAGTGATGGTGGTGAACACTGTTGCCTCACTGACAAGGTTTTTATTTGAACCCGGGCCTTCTACTACGAACCGAATTCAAACATATGCTTGGTCTACATACAAATTTGATTCGAAGTCAGCACATACAGTTTAGGTGAACATTCTCTAACACTTCATCCAGCTTATCTTCTAGTGATGCGATTTTCGGCTCTTTTGAGAGAACCGGCTCTTTCGGCTCGGCTCACTAAAAAGAGCCGGTTCTTTCGGCTCCCAACCGGCTCTTCAGGTTGTTTTGTTGCTTTAATTAATTTATTATTAACAACAATATAAAATTATGCACAAAATGAATTACTAATGTTAAAAAAAAGTGGTTTTATTTATATTTGTTTATATATAAATATATATGGTGGCCCCTAGAGACAAAGCACGTACAAACTCCAAAACACATTTCACGTTAACTGAACTTCCAAAACAGAGCTACCTAGATCACTTGAATTACACAATTGAAAGCATATGTGTATTGTTTGTGTATTTATACACAAGCACTCATGCTGCCATCATCATCCGTCATCATTTCTGCTACACTGGCAGGGCTAGGTAGTGATGTTCGATTCACGAACGAATCGTTCAATACTCGAGAATCACTTTACTGACTCGTCAATCATGATTCACAAGCCCAACTGACTCATCCCTGTTTCTGTTAGCAAACGAATTCGCTTAGTAGAAATATATCTAGCTTATAATTAAAATTGCGGGGGAGGGGAACAACAGCCAGTTTCTTAACAAAAGCATTTCTGCTCTGAACTGGAAGAAAAGACCCTGAGTAGAAGCTCACATCAAGAAAATAGCTCCTCGGTTCACAGTAGCATCGCTCTGCTAACATGCTAACAACACATTTGAGCTACTCACCCCCTCCCTCCTGTGCTGAATCATAGAGCGAACAAACCAATCACTCACTCGCTCACCCCCTCCCTCCTGTGCTGAATCATAGAGTGAGCGAACGAACGAATCACTCACTCACCCCCTCCCTCCTGGCTCACAGCTTCTTCTTCTTCTTGGTTGGCAACCAATGTTAAGGCGCATTACCGCCCCCTGGCTCACAGCGCAGTGGACATTTAGATGAGAAAATATATATTTAACACATTTAAGGAAAATACTAATAAAATAAAAATAAACAAAATAAATGTTTATTAAGCAATTTTGATAGGAAATTGCTTAATTTTAGAAATGTTTTTGCTCTATAAAATAGTTGGGTTTTTTTTTTAGAATCATTCATCTGCAGGAGCTTTCCTCTCTTCAGGAACTCTCTCTGCAGGAGGGGGAGATACAGGAGAGGTGGAGGAAGATCTCAGCCTGGCCGTCTATTCTCTTATGTAGTCTGGAAGATGAGTGGATGGTGGGGTGGGTGCAGTTTTCTCTGTGGTGGGGTTGGGTGGACTGTCCCGGTCTCTGTGGGGCCGGGCGGCGCTGCTGCACTGGGCCCCGGTCTGGATGGGCCTGGGCCCCCTTTCCCTGGCGGGTCGCGGAGTATGGGGGTGCCTACTGGGGTCAGCGGGGGAGCTGGCCCCAGGGAGGGGTCACCTCAAATGCACCTTCCTTCCTTCCCTCCCCATCTCCAGCTGCCTCCCTCTTTCCGCTCCACCACAACCACCCACACATGCAGGGCCTTGGAGTAGGGGTGTGTCACCAGGGTGCAGAGGAGGCTACCCCCCCCCCCCCCCTTCTGTCCCCTTCTGGCTGCCTCTGCCTCAATTTTATCCCACAACTGAGACATTCACATTACTCACACTCTCTATACACACATACATATAGGATCTTGGGGGTGGGCACGCTATACGGACTCCAAAAGACCATCAGGGTGTACACCTCACTCCTGGCGTCGTTGCCCACCTCTCAATTTTAAATACACGTAGACATTGAGGGCAAGGGTACCTAGACCCGGTTCGTAGAGTACGCTTGGGGAGTGTGATCATGTGTACAGCGTCTCTTTATGTTTGTCTCCACGTTGGTTGAGTGTGGAGTAAGTGCATATGAGAGCATGAGGGTGGGAATGGATGTTTGTATCTGTGTGTGCCTGTATGTCTGTGTCTATATGTCAGGTTGGGTATCAGACGCCACCTCTCTGGGGACATCTCAGGCCCTCCAAGGTTTGGAGGCCTATCTCCCCCCACCACCACTTCCCCTGCCAGTGGTGGACTTCCTCAGACATTGCGTTGGTGGTTCTTTGTGTCTGGGGATGGGCGTCCAGGTACACACCGGCTCACTCCTTGGCGGCCGCTTATCGGGGCCTGGAGCCTGGGGCTCGCTCGGGCCACTTCGGAGGTGGGGTGCCCCCGGCCTCTCGGCCTGGGGCTCGGTCACTCAGGCACAGCTGGCTGCCGGCGGAGCTCACGGGCGCGTCACTGCAACCCCCCCTGGCTTCTGCTCCGCGGCTGCTGAGTGAGCCCTCATCTGGGACTCTCCTCAGCTCTTTCTGGGACAGTGGTGCGGCTGCCCCTCTGTTGGTCTTCCTTGGTCTCTTGTGTTCTGGGGGCCTCTGGATGTCTGGAGTTTTGATCTCCTCCATACCTGCTTCACGCCCTGGAGGACGGGGCAGTGGCCCCCCCACACCCTCTAGCAGATCATTACATGAAGGAACCTTTTAGAAAAACAAGCGCGTCCATGCTCACAGGTGTACACACGGGTGATCATGTACACCCTTTTTGGCTCCTACCTCAAAGCACACTGTGTTCTGTTGATCTTATGTGCTGCACAATAATGTTTAATATTTAGTATTTACTGTCATATTCCCATATATCATTGTGATGTTGTTTATTCTATTACTCTTGTTCTCTTCTGCTTGCTTTCTTTTTTCTTTCTCAACAGGTGATCCAGGTGATGCATTTTTTTTCTTCTGCCCATTCTGTTGGTTTTTGTTTTTTGCCCTTGTCCCTCTTCTCAGCTGTTTCTCTTTCCCTCTTTCTTTCTCCCCTTCTTTCCCCCAGTCAAGTCTGTCCCGTATTCAGCAAGTGAAAATAAAATAAACAATAAAAGGTGAATCAAATGGAGCATTACGGCAAGGCTGGGATGGTCAATTTGGTAAAGTAAATCCATTGGGCATCTTTCTTTGTCTTTGGACAATAATTCTGATGGCAAAAGAGCCAAACAGGACAGGCGGGGAAAAAAAAAAAACAGAATCATTCATCTTAGCAGTGGGATTTACATGAAAAGAGAAACAAATTAAGTTTGAGTGAAAATGTAAATTTTTGCACTCTTTGGTCAACTGACTCAGTGAATCAAATGACTCAAAAAATCCGATTCACTTTGGTGAGTGACTCATTAAAACTCGATTCAGTAAAAAGAATCAAATTAACCATCACTAGGGCTAGGGGCCAGGACTCTACTCTTCGGGTTCTTGGGGGATGTTGCTAACTCCGGGTCCGATAACAGGCACCACACCCACAGTAGATGTGCTCGGTGTGAAGTCTCGCAGCAAGCTATCAAATACGGTGCATTTCTCAGCTTTTAAAAAAACGCTATGCGTCGCCCAGTTCATCGTCAGATCCGAGTTGTTACCTCCTTTGCACAGTATCACAGTATCACCTTAAAGCACTTGTTGCAGGCTGCTGAGTTTCCATCTTTTGTTGCGAAGTACAGCCACACTTTTGACCACTTCGCCTTGGGCATTTTTAATCTGTAGCTCTGCTCTAAAAGAATGTACGTACCTGGGCCCGCCTAATTTCCTTGCAAAGGTAAAATGATTGGCTAGAATCCAAAGTGTATGACATCCCCGAAAAAAAAAAAGTACCGAAATAAAGCACCTAAATGTGCGCTGCTTTTTGGTCTGGTTACTACCGCTTATGTCAGAACTGGTGCCATAATGGCACCGGATACCGGTCCCCATCCCTAGTAGCCACTAGGTAACCAAAGATTCAACACTGCCCCTAGCATCCTGGAGCACTTCTGTTGTGTTTTGTACGTGTTTTGGAGTTTGTATGTGCTTCGGAGTTTCTACATGCTTCAGAGTTTTTACATGTTTTGGAGTTTGTACGTGTTTTGGAGTTTGTACGTGCTTTGTCTCTAGGGGCCACCGTAAATATACTTTTATTTGTTCACTTCACATAAAATGTAATAAATAAATCATATAATACAAAAACCAGCTATTTACATTTCAACTTTTAACTATTTAAATTTTCTGCTTTTTTAAAGTGAAACAACACAAAACACTGCAAACCACAACACAATTAAATATAAATTAAAATGTGAAAACAAAAAGAAGATGCACATTCTCTGTCATATGGGCCTGCATGATTAAACTTTCTGAATCCTTTATCATCTGCAACTGAAAATAGTTGTGGATGATTACTATACCTTTCTGATGTGATGTTGTTGTCCCTGGCTCTCTTTCCCTCCGACTCGGTTCCTGTGTTACTGCGAGCAAGAGCACCTGGCTGCAGCCACTGTGGAGCTCCACAGTAACCGGATACACGTGACCTCCACAATAACCGGAAACACGTGACTTCCACAGTAACCGGAAACACGTGACCTCCACAGTAACCGGAAACACGTAACTCCAGTTAAATCGACTTTGACAGCGAAAACTAAATTTCGTTTTTGTTACTATTGATGCTGCTGAGAAATAAAAATGGTTTTTAAGTGGGTTTTTTTTTTAACACTCTGGGTTTGTTCAAAAAAAATTCACCATCCCCTAAATTGTTCGTGGCCAAAAGTGTACAGTGGTCCCTCGCTATAACGCGGTGCACCTTCCGCGACACTTGCTGTTTCGCTGATTTTTTTTTTTTTTTACAGTACATTGTGTTGTGCGTTCTGATTGCTGTAGACCATTGTCAATCAATCTAGTCCAGTGTCTCCTGTACAGGAGCGGTCCCTAATAGGCCCACGGACCGGTACCGTTCCGCGACAGTTGATCCTCCGGTGTGAAATGTATGGTTGTAGTTGTGTGTCTTATTTTGAAAGAACTATTTACGCGTTACCATAGCGACCAGAGAGCATTAAGAAGCAGAGAGGAGGATGTCACTGTCATTGTTGTTGGTGCACAGCTCAAGTCACGTTTATTATTATATTTACAAAATACCACAGTTTCTTTTTTTTATTCTTTTGTTCTATTTATCCGCGACACCTTAAAGGTCGTTCCCTGAAAATATTGTCTGACATTAAAGTGTTCTGTGGTGCAAAAAAGGTTGGGGACTCCTGCTGTACAGTACAGAATGTGTTTAGCTTGTCGAATTTACATAAATCTTCGATCGCTAGCAGTGTAACTCTGAAGTGCTGTACTGTATGTTTGTAAGTTTTCTCCCAAACAAACACAACAATGCCGACGAAACGTTTTGCACCCTCAAATGCACCTTTTGGTTTCATTCCATAATACTGGACTTATGTTTCTACAAAGGTTTGAACTCTAAGAGTGTTTAAACAAAAGAGAAAAGTGTGAAAATGTTCATGCCTGTCTTAGAAAAGTGTATAAAGCATGTAGCGAGGGGTTTTACAGTCTTAACATCTATAATAATTGTAAAAAAAATAAAGTTGGCTACTTCATGGATTTCACCTACGTAACACCAGCGATAAACGAGGGACTGCTGTATTATTAATAGTAGTGTCTGGGACATCTAATTGATTAACATCAACATTGATTATTATGCACTATTATTTTTGTTCAAGGAGAGCAAAAAATATAAAACTCTCTCTCAGCTTGTTTGTTGCCAAAAATGGCCACTTTTTGTGTATGTTCACAAAATGCTATAAAATGTATATTTCTTAAAACATTTATCTACTTTTACCAACGTGACTCTTTAAAATAGCACCAGTCCTTTTCATCAAAATCAAAATTGTATCTAAATTTTTTACTCTTTATAGCCAGTTAGGTTATATATTACCATTAACTTTTCAGATAAAACGGTGATAAAGTCCTAATGTTTTCATGAAACTTCCTTTTTTTCCCCATCTGAGCATCAGGGAAAAGGCTGTCTTGCAATTGTTGAGGTCACTAGTGTGTGCCCCATTTCTTCCAGGATCACTCTCTTTATAGGTTTTAGTGGACTCCTAGTATGCGAAGTGGTTTTATGGTACAAACGGATTGTATTCCAAGATCTGGGAGACTGTAGAAATGAGCAGTGATGCCCTTCCTACCATCTTTCCAGAAAAATAAGTGATCTGGAAGCTGTTAGGCTGACTTACAGCAGCAGCACTTTCTGCACGTGCATAAACTCCAGGACACATTTACTAACGGTGTTTGTTGCTGTATGTGCTGCAGCTTTGAATTTTTTAATAATATATATTTTATTAATATTTTGGCTATGGTGTCTTGTTATGAAATGTACAAGAGTAAAAGTGTTTTTAGCATGTGCTTCAAAGCTAAGTTTGACTGGGAAACTCAAAGCTCAATAGTCTGTATCAACAGAAATTCACTGCAGCCTATGTAATATTTCATGCGTCATAATTTATTCTACTCTATCTTGCAAATACATATTTGTGTGGCAATGTCATGCACAACACACACAACTATTAGATCCTTAAGATCAAACCCGTGTCATTCTTTTGGTCCAATGCAGTACAGTAGTGAAAAAAAAAAGAATAAGTGAAGTGTCCACAAATGGCCCAGAGTGTTAATGTTTAAAATGTATAAAAATATTATTGATTACAATTCTTTACTGTTAATATCAACAATAAGCTTTTTATTTTGAAATTACAAGTTTAAAAAAAATGCTGTTACATTTACATTTAATGTTGTTACACTGTAATCCTTTATTATAAGTATGGATATAGAATCAAGTGAACAACATTTTGAAATAAGTTTAATTGGAATTTTGTACTATGCAAAAACAAAACAAAAAACAACAACAACGACATATTAAACAAACAAACAAACACAGCCAGTGCCTTCATTTGTCCATTACATGTCAAACATAGCACTGACCCTTAGTCCCTACTCATCAGCACATGCTTTCAAAAAGAGCTCCATGTCCTCTGCAAACTGAAAAACAAAGAGGAACAAGTCCCTTGCTCCAGTGTCTTCTTCCTCTGACATGTCTCTTAAGACCCTCTGCTGGTCCCCTTGATTTAAGGACAGATATTTTGGCATTGTTACGTGTCCACGGAAAAGTGCCTTATTTTGGACAACCCACTGCACAGCAGGACGCAGATCTTCACCAACTGCTGGCTCCTGTGTCAGGCAAATGGGGATAAAAACATAGTTATTTCTCTGTTGCAGAACAGTTTTTTAACCCTTTAAGACCTACCATAGAACCAAGTCTGCCAGAGCTTATATTATATTTTTACCTGCTGCGGAGCCATTTTTGGGAGCATTTCAAGTTGCTATACATCAATACAACCATTATAGCCCAGATTTTAATAATATGTATTCATTAAGTGCATAGTAACTACATAAATTGCAAAAAAGTGCAATAAACTACAAAAAAATTGAAAATCGTTTTTGATTTTTTAACATATATTTGTAGTTAGAGAAATTTAAGAGGCTTATCCCTCAAAATTGTAAATACAAAAAAGTTGCACAAAATAGTTTCCCACCACAGGAAATTTATTTTGAGTGTCTTCATAGTTTTATTTTTGAAATACACTAATTTTTATACACTGCAGGAAAAACGAAAATAAATATTATACTGCAAATTTGCAAAAAAGCAGCATATGCATCAAAATAAACTATTTCCAGCAGTGCAATATGAGTCCTAAGCATCCCAGAAACTACACAGAAAGTCATAAAGTCAAAGATAACTTTTAAAAAGACGAGTATAGGCTCTGAGGGCCTGATAGTAAAAAAGACTACATTTCCGCGAAAATGACATCACTTCCGGTTTCGGGCAGGTAATGGCGGAAATGCAAAAGTTCGCGCTGACGTCTATTCCAACGTAGGAAGTGTTATGAACAGCTGATCGGACCGGCACAGCGTGTTTCTGGAATATTATGTTTTTGTTCCTGCAAGCGCTTTTTATGCAGTTTTTGCAAAGCTTTATGTGGAAGGAAACCGTGACCTAGGACAAGCTGATGGCATAAGATGTGAGTACAACTCCTCCGGTTTCATATGCAAAAAATTTTTTTGCGCTAGCTTACGTGGTTGCAGTGCTACTGGGATTTAAAAATAGTTACGCAAAACAGAGCGTGCCCGCTCCGATTGGCTGTAAAGGGTTAACAGTTATTCAAATGTCATTAAACATGTAATTACACTACTGTTTAAAGTGAATACTGACCTGACTGACTTCCAAACTAGGCAACAGCCTTCCTCGGTCAATCAGGTCAGCTGACTTTTTTTTTTTTTAAGCAATTTCAGAAAACTCATTTTTATAGGGTTAGCATTTCCTTAATCGATTCCCTTTCATTTATGGCCATAGTTTTAAAATACACACTTGAAAATACACATTTTTGTGTGTATGATGGAATTCATTGTCTGTTGGTATGGCTGATTGCTTGTGTGTATTTTTGACATTTACACTTATTTTCAGGGTGCAACTTTTTAATTGAACTATGAAGCACTTTGTAACTCTGTCTTTTAAAAAGTGCTATATAAATTATAAAGTATTATTAAACAATTATGTAGGACTGCTTTCTTCCATTTGAGCATCTCTAAAATTAGAAATACCCTGTCTCAGAGTGACGCTGAAAAGCTAGTTCATGCATTTATTACTTCTAGGGTGAACTACTGTAATTCGTTACTATCATGATGTCTCCCTGAACTTCATTCCAAAATACTGCAGTGACAATTGAACTGAATACATGAGTGCCAGTCGTGATTTGGTACAAAACAATAGCAGCAAGAGTTAAAGGGAAGATTTACAAGATGGTAGTGAGACTTGCAATGATGTGTGGTTTGGAAACAGTGGCACTAAATTAGGGCTTGGAATGGCATGAATTGAACCTGCTAAGACCAGGGTGGACAAGATTCCATGAACCATTGAGCAATGCATGTTACTAGACAAATCTATTAAAATAGATTAATCTTTTAAAAAAGGAAAAAGCATCAGAATTACAGACAGTGGAAACCACACAAAGGAAATTAGATTTTAACCAGGCTGTAAAACATGTTTATTTCTGCTGTTAGATTGTTGTAATTTGACATTTAAATACTGTTTAAATGAGACAAAATTAAATATTCTCATTTTAGATTTTTTGTAATGCCAATTTTTCTATTTAATTGTTTGATGGTCATTGTTATGGGTTATAATTCCCTGATTCACTCAGTGACTGACAACATCTCCAAAAAATTATCTTTAATTCAGTTCAGTTCAAAAGTATTTACATACAAATGAATTGAACTGAATTAAAGAGAAAACCCCAAGAATGAGCTGTTCCATTGTAAGCAAGTATTTGGAAACAGTGGGGAGGAAAAACTCCTTTCAACAAGGAAGAAACTAGTGATGGGATTTCCGGCTCTTTTTAGAGAACCAGCTCTTTCGGTTCAGCTCACTAAAAAGAGCCGGCTCTTTCGGCTCCCAACCGGCTCTTCAGGTTGTTTTGTTGCTTTATTTAATTTATTATTAACAATAACATAAAATTATGCACAAAAGGAATTACTAATGTAAAAAAAAAAGTGGTTTTATTTATATATGTTTATACAGTATATAAATATATGCGGTGGCCCCTAGAGACAAAAGACGTACAAACTCCAAAAAGCACATACAAACTCCAAAACACATTTCTAGCATGAACTGAACTTCCAAAACAGAGCTACCTAGATCACTTAAATTACACAATTGAAAGCATGTGTGTATTGTTTGTGTATACACAAGCATTCATATATAGTCAAATCATTTACCTGTTATTACCACACACCAAATCCGGTACTTGCTGGCTTGTGTAGCCACTAGGTAACAAAAGTTCAACACTGCGCCCAGAATCCTGGAGCATTTCTGTTGTCTTTTGTACGTGTTTTGAGTTTTTATGCGCTTCTGAGTTTTTACGTGTTTTGGAGCTTGTACATGTTTTTACGTGTTTTGGAGTTTGTATGTGTTTTGGAGTTTGTACGTGCTTCAGGGTTTGTATGTGCTTTGTCTGTAGGGGCCACCGTAAATATACTTTTATTTATTCACTCCACATAAAATGTAATAAATAAATCATATAATACAAAAATCAACTATTCAACATTTCAACTTTTAACTATTTAGATTTCAGCTCTTTCCTTTTACAAATTTAAAGTGAAACAACACAAAACACTGCAAACCACAACACAATTAAATATAAATTATAATATGAAAACAAAAAGAAGATGCAAATTCTCTGTCATATGGACCTGCATGAATAAACTTTCTATAATAATAATCCTTTATCATCTGCAACTGAAAATAGTTGTGGATGATTACTATACCTTTCTAATGTGATGTTGTTGTCCCTGGCTCTCTTTCTCTCTCTCTCTCCTGCTCTGTTCCTGTGTTACTGAGTGTAACTACCGCCCCTCCCCCTCTTCCCAGCGTAAAGCACAAGGCTCGCATGCTGAGTGAAGCCGGAAAAAAGTGCCAGAGAGAGAAAGAAAAAAAAAAACCCCACGGCTTGCGATAAGCAGCCGGCTCGCGTCGTTCACATCAAAGAGCCGGCTCTAAGAGCCATTTTGTTCGCGACCGACCCATCACTAGAAGAAACCTCTGGGAGAACCAGGCTCAGGGAGGGGCAGTGTTGCCACCTTAGCGACTTTGTCGCTATATTTAGCTATTATTTATACTTTTCTTCTAAAAAAAAAGTCACTAAAAAAAGACGTGAAAGTGCGTATCGCTTTTACTCTCAACAAGCAGCAGGAGCTGTAACGCAGTCAGTTCTTCTTTTACTCTTCTGCTGTTTTGTGGATCACAAGGTTTAAAACTACTTACAAACACACACACAAAGTAACTCCACCAGAGTGCCTATTTCGGGTCACTTTTGCCAGTCCAAGCAGCAGGGTTGGAATTGTGACATTAAAAAAACAATTGCTAAAAGAAATTTAATTTGTAGTTCTAAATAAACTCTAAATGCATTTAGGACATTTTTTACTCACTTTATGTCTCTTCCACGATGTTATTTCTCTCTCCAACAACATAGGTTACAATTAGATTAGCATGACCAATTATGCAAATTAGGCGATGACTTTTAGGACAACCAATAGCGATTTTCCTTACTAAGGAGTTGGCAACACTGGGAAGGGGTGGTCATCTGCCGTGACCGGTTGTGCTGTATAGCTGAGGACAAACTTATATATGACTAATATCATGTCACGGCTCTGGGTCATTTCGACCCAGCATTTTAAGTTTATGTTTTGGTTTGATTTTGTATTATGGGTTATTCTTAATCTCAGGTTGTGTTTTGTTGATTATTATTATTCCTAGTCTATGTTTCAGTTAAGGGTTTTGTTCTTGTACCCTCATGTTTAGTATAGCTTTTGTCCTGTGTAACGCCTGGGTCTTTGTGAATTGTTTCCTGTTTTACTTTGAAAGTCTGTGTCCTATGTCAATGTATTGAGTTTTGCATCCTCCTGGTCTTGTCATGTCTGATTACTCCCAGCTGTGTTCTCCTCCTGTGCCTAGTTCCCCTCGTTATCCCTCTGTGTATTTAAGCTCCGTGTTTCTATTTGTCAGTGTGGTGTTGTCTGTGTTTCTTCCCTCAGGTCATGTCAGGTTTCAAAACTCTGTGCCGGTCATAGTCGTGTTGTTCTAGCATACGTTTTGTAGTTCTTTCATGTTCCAGCACTAAGTCTTGGTTATAGTTGTCTCAGTCATCTTTGTCGTAGTTTTCACTGTTCTTAGTTTCTCCAGCTTAGGTAGCCACTGTCCCTGCTGTTTTGTCATTCCTTTGTAACAGCCACAATAAAGGCTCGCCTTCTGTTTAAACTTCAGTTCTGCCTCTTCTCCTGTGTCTGCTCCTGGGTCCACCTCACTCTCCCCACTTGGTCTGCCCCACAGCAAATATGCCTTAAAATTAATGTTTAGTCAATGGAAGTAACTCTCTGGTTAATACAGTTATGTGCTATTGATAATTAGTTGATTTTATAGGATTAAGTAAAAAGTCTAAACAGCCAGCTGCGGTTCTTTGTCTTCTGTTTTTTTTGGGCTTTGCCTTTTAACATGTTCTTATCTTGGGCCTCAGGACATACTTGTTTGGTAACTCTATCTCACTTTGGGTCGCAGGAACAGCCAGTCTGGTAGTGTTGGCCTCTTGTTTTTTTGTTTTTTTTTGTTTTTTTTGCAGATTCCCCTGCAGTGTCTCCTTTTGAGCCTGAGAATTATATGGTTTTGTAATGTTGGCCTTTTTTTTTTTTCTTTTTGCTTGTCTTGCAAAGGCTGCTGCAGTATGATCTTCTCTGCTTCTGTTTCCTGGAAGTTTTTTTTTTTTCTTTTCTTTTTTTTTGTGATGTTTGCATTTTCCAGTTTTTGCTTCTTTACAATTTCCAGGTAGGAAGTTTTGGTATTTTTCAGCTCTTGTTTGATGTTCTGTGCCTTCAAATCATTTTTTTTTTCCACAAAGGGCTTCATTGGTGCAGTATTTGGCATTGGGATCTCACAGCAGGCTCTCTCTTTTTGTTCTGCGTATCTTCTTCTTCCAGATCTTTTAGAGTTTTGAGGATCTGCTTGTGAAGTTGGTCGATCTCCTTTTGCTTTTTCTTACATTGGATCCCCAACTCAGCTTTTCTAATGATTTTCAGTTCTCCAGAATCTCTGTGTGGAGCCTCTGTAGTTTGTGTTAAAGCCTCCACATGCAGGTCTGCAACAGTGTTAACTGTGTTGCTGTCAGGAGCTTCAATCAGCTCAGGGGTGAAGTTCTCTATGTTGGACCGGTCTGTTCCTGTGAGCCTCCTCTAGTTCTTGGAGTTCTTGAATGACTTTTTCTCTGTAGCACTTTCACTGTAGGCGAAGCAATTTATTTTGGGTCTTGTACTTGGCAGCTTTGTGGTTTGCAGCAATGTTCCCTCTAAGCTGCGTGCGTGCGCAATTGCGCACGGCTGGCACGGTCTCTGCGCAGAAAAAAAATCTGCGTTGCGCACAAAAATAATCTAACCTGAATTGAAATTACAGTAAATACGTTAACAATTGTGTAGTCAGTAAGTGACTGGCTGCTCCAGTATGGGATTAGAATGATGCCACCTTATCCCATAGTCCAGCCAATCACGCAATTCACATTTGTAAATACGCAGCTAATCAACGTCGTTGACAGGCTATGACAGCGTCCTTATGTGCCGACACCGGTGTTTTAGCTAGTCACTAGCTAAAACACCGGTGCAGCCACATCAGCCACGACGCGTGGCTGATGTGGAGGGAAGCCACGTTAATGACAACGTGTGCAACCATTTAAGATGTGAGAAGGACAGATGGAACAATTGGGAAAAGTGTGGACTTCATACCAGTTTTTAAATTGTGTTGATAGGCCACATAAAACCAGAGTTATGATTAAAAAAAAAAAAAATGCAATGTTTGGTTTTCTTCCTGAATACTAATTTTACTGCGGGAAGAAACGGTAAAAATGGCGTTTTACAAGGAAAACGCTCAAAAGCGCTCTCTGCCTGTGAGCAAAAACAAAATGGGGGAAAAAAAAACCCCACCCTTTCGAAAAATGTACGATGTCGACCAATCAAAACGTGGCATTTAGTTGTTTAGGGCATTTTGTTGTGTGTGTCAGAACAATGAGGCGACTGCTGCATGTTACCGGTGTTACAGGAGTGATACATCTCCTGCTGTCAGGCCTGCAGGTATCAGGTTTTTGATGTTCTCCTTTATCTCATACTGACAGAAATTGTGTTTTGGAGTGACACAAATAATTTGTGTGGCATCAGATTTGATGCAGAACCGCCGATTGTTCTGTAAATGGCTTGAAATGTTTGTTTAAAAAAACGCCGTGGCTGCATTTTTATGTAAACGGCTGCAAAAAACTTTGCTTGCAAAACTCAGTTACTTTTTTTTGAAGAAGTAACTATATAATTAATTGCCCAACATTGGTCATTATATACTGTATTTTGCAGACAGAGTTAGAGGACTCTCTCCCAGACCACATACTCATAATACAAGTCAGAGCTTTATAAAACACAAATAAAGTTGTGTTTTCAAAATTGGAGTTCAAGTTATTTTTACTTCCAATAGTGTTAACGTACTACACAGATCAGAACAAGATTTTTTTTATTTTAATTTTCATTGTAAGTGGGCTAAAGCAGTTAATTAAAAGTGTAAATGTAAATGCTGTAATTTGATCTTTTTAATAAACCATGTAACTTGGATGGATTCGATGCTGGCGTATCCAAAGTGCATACGTCTGCTATTGCTCACAGTGGTCCAAAGGACTGCTCATGGAGTTTGTGTGTTCGCTCAGACACATGAAAAAGTAGAGGTAACATTTGTTTGCAGCAACTTTCTTTTTTTTCTTTTTTTTTTTAAATAGAGATTTGTTTGCTGCATGTGCACCTCAGCACTGCTGGAGATTCTGAGATTCAGGTTTAACCTTCCAGTGGTGGTTCCTAATCTTTTGAGCAACTTACCCCTTCGCATAACAGCTGCCCAGTCTCTCATCCATCCATCCATTCGCTGCCGCTTATCCTTTTCAGGGTCGCAGGGGGCACTGGAGCCTATCCCAGCTGTCATAGGGCGAGAGGCAGGGTACCGTGTATAGGACTTTGGTCAGCAGAGGTTGTTCAGAATGTGCTATATAAACAAACTTTGACTTGACTTACCTTGTTGACATTTTGTCATGAATAATTAAGAGAGCTGAAGGCCAAAAGGAGTTTCACAGGGAATTGTTTTAGTATTAAACTTATCACAGTGACCTTTAGTTGCCTTACAGGGCTGCAGAACAACCTCTAGTGATGTGCGATACCACTGATTTCCTTTACGATCTGATACCAAGTAATATTCAGGGTGGTATCGACGATACTGATCCGATACGATACTTTGTACAAAAACTTATTTTATTTATTGTATCTCAAATTAAAGCATCATAATGATTACAGGACATCAGAGTACTGGTTTCCAACAATGACGGCAGCTGCTTAGTTTTAATATTACTCTTATTTCTCTTTCTGGGTCGCAAAAAACTTAACATATTTTCAGGTGATAATGTAGCCGTGTAAACTTCAAATATCTGAGCTGATCGACACATCGTTTTCAAACCCCCGTGGTCTTTCACTACTTGGGTTAAACATGATATATAAGCCACTTAGATAACTTAATGTTATTGTTTGGCTTCTTCAGTGTTTTATTTGTTCGTGAGTAAATCAGTTTGGCTGAGATTAAAGTTATTAGATTAAATACAATTTAACTTTATTAATCCCTCAGGAGGGTTCCTCTGGGTTTTCACACAGCTGAATAAACGTCAAACAGAAAACTGATTAAACAGAAGTGTGAGACAGTCGAGAGTTTACGCCAGCGTCCGGTTATATTTTAGATAGCAAGGAGCAGACGGCAGTTTCACTCCACCGAGGGAGCTCGTGCCGTATACGCGGCTTTCTTTAGACCGCGAAGGCCGGGTCCTCAGGTGGAAGCAGCCTCTGAATTTGGACAGCCCCGCTGTATCCGGACATCTAACGTATTTTATCCGATAAATAAACACTGTAAAATGTATTATTTATTCCCCATAAAATAGGTTCGCACATGACTCCAATTACGCTCAGCCATTGTTGTGAGTGCGCACGCCAAGGGGCTGCGAGACAGAGCCTATTTCGCAAATGACTATGAAAGGCGGAAGAGGAAGTAGTTCCTTTGAATGTAGACAATCCGAATGTTATAGTTTCTTTCCACTGTGTTCCTGTTAATGATAAACTACAAATTTACCCTAAATTACTAAAATATCGATATTTTAATGTGAGAATCGATTCTAGAACATAAATGATTGGTATCGGAGGAATCGATATTTCAGGATCGATCTGCACATCACTAACAACCTCTGCTTTGCTTTGTTGCTCACCATATTGTCACATGGCTAACATTAATAAATCAGCAATCAGAATTGTTTCTGTCATCTGTAAAACAACTTCAGTTACACAAGTTACTTTTCAAAAATCACAGTATTTACAGATTAAGAAAAAAAAGTAGGTTTTACAATGACGAAAAGGTTCATTCAGAGCCTGCACTTGCTGTAAATATTTATTTATTTGAATAACCAGCACAAAAATGCTCCTAAATGAATCGTAATGCATCTTTACTTCCTTAAAAATTAACCTCAGGTTAAAGGTATAGACACACAGCTTTGCCAATATTTCCATCCAGGCTGTTTCTGTCTGACTCCCAGAAATCATCACTGCTGGACACGCTCTGATTGGCTCCCCTGAAATTCTTAAAATCAGGTCAGTTTCCAGTTTTCAATCTGAGAGGCTTGCTTTGAAAGGTCTGCCTCATTGGAATTAGTACTGCTTCTGTCAGGGTCCAGTACTGGCACTGTGAGGGCATTCTTAGCAGATCCAAGATATTGGAAAATAAATAATTATAAATAATTATAATTCTGAAAGATCAGAACAAATAATAAAAACTGAGGGATTTAAACAGAGCAGCTAATTACATGGTTGTGTAATTTTAGCATATTCTCAAGTGAGAGTTTAATCACTTCATGTCCTACTCAACACCATCATGGACCACAGCAGCAGAGCACAGCACACAGGTGTCCTCTGTCCTTGTCTCAGCTCGTCACTTTATCTTCACAGACTGTTTTGTTCTTCCCATTTAATTTGTTACGAGACAGACAGTTTGCTCTCAGTACACCACACAGCTCTCTGCTCTGTTAGTTTCTCTTTCTCCAAGAGTCTTGTTTCAAATAGGTTCAGTTTACTCTGAGTGGCTTGGTCCAATTAGCCCAAGTGGTTCTAACAATGAAAACTGAATTGATCATAGGTATTGCTTGTTTGTATCTATCTTCAGAGAACCAAGACAGTAACAACCCATTATAATGTAACAATAAGCATCAACCCAAACTGCTCTCTGTCGTGCTTACTTATATTTTATATAAGTTAATTAAAAGCTTCATTTCCTTTTTTTTATTACTTAAAAAAACACAGCAAGCTCTAGCCAAGTGTTATAATATAATCTTTTTTAATTACAGCTAATTGTGGTATATTTAAATGTGTCCTTATTGTTGCTAGGCTACCTGTAGACTATTTTGTCAGGAAGTTCACCTCCTTTATATAGTTATGAAAAAGATTCTAATAAAACAGAAATTACCGGTAGATATTGACTTTGAACCTCATTAAAATAATGAAAATAAAATAATAAACCTACTAAGAATAAGCTGTTTGACTTATGTGAACTAAAGAGATTTTTACTAAAAGTTACAAAACAAAATCTAAAAACCTTGATTAAGATCAAAACTCGAGTCTAGTAGCTATGTAACAAAGGATTTTAACAAATTTGCCATTAAATCTTGTATTGGGTAAAATATTATATACATACTTATAACAACAGGGGTACAGTAAAAGTCCATTTCTGTCCCTACAGGTGCAATCTAGATGAAGTGCAAATAAATGAACCCCAAGGTATTGATATGTACCTTTCATTGGCCAAAAAGATATTTACTGTATATGTCCCCATGCGGTCCCTTCATCAATATAAATCATTCCTTAAATGCTTAATATTTGAGATAAAGCTTACTTGAGAGGTCTTGCTGTTACCTCCTTGTCTTTGGCAAACAGGTGCGCCTTTTATAGAAACTAATAAACTAAGAACATAAAACACCTCAAAAGAAAGTCTAAAAATAATTGTTTGAGTTAATGTAAAGCTTGGGGTTCACCTTAAACCCCTCTGACAGTCAGGGTAGTCAGAAAGAATTCTTATGAAGGATTCTTGTTCTAGACTAAGCACTAGAAAAAACTGATTAGGAAAAACAGGATTTACTAGGTGTAAAGCATCCAATAATTCCTCATTCCCAAACACAGATAGCTTGCACTGTACACGGTAAAAAGAATTGTCTTTAATCTTAACTGCTAAAAAATTCAACAGTTGTTATGTGTGGGCCAACTTTAGTTGTTTTCTCCAAAATTTCAGTCTTAGTTGATTTGGGAATGTAGTTTAACATGGCAGCAAATGCTCATTTAGAGCCATTCTGTAAGGAATCCAGCAGAAGAGCAGCTGGCGTTTCTCTTTGCACCATAGCCAAGCTAACCCAAGATGATTTAAAGAAAAAAAGAAGAACATGATGTCAGTAGCAAAATAATTGGAACAGAGACCTCATTTAATTTTGTACATACAGCGTACAAACGGCAGATCACAGCACAGGAAGCCTTGCTGTGGAGCAGCTTTTTATCTTCGGCTGCACATTACTAACTACTTCCTACAATATTTTCAAATGATCCACAGGGAGGAAAAAAAGGCATGTACAACACTGGTCAACAATCACTGCACAGCATGAAACTTAGACAGATGAACGTGCTATCAGTGACACCAGGCTGAATCCTGTTTTTGGTGGACTTGTCAGTAATTTCATGGCTGTAATAATTTTGTCACTAGGTCGACTTCTGTTGCACTTTTCTGCTTGGTGAATTTATTGATGCAAAAACCTTTTTCCAGTTTAGCAAACCATAAAACCTTGATATTCAAGAGGGCAGGTCTGGTATAGAAGGTTCTCCTTCATTTATGCCATCTATACCAATGGAAGAACTCTCAATTCTTTGCTCCCATCAAATCTGACAAAAGGTCTTAACAGGATATCATAGTGAGAAACACTGTATCCTTTGAGCCTTTATATTTATTTATTTATTTATTTTTTGCCTGTCCCATTTGGTTCTTTAGCCGTCAGAATTGTTGTCTGAGGACCAACAAGGATACCCAATGGATTTACTTTGCCAAATGGATTATCACGGCCGTATTGGTCCATTTGATCAACCTTTGTTGTTATTATTTATTTTATTTTATTTTCTGTTGTTACAGGCGGGACAGACATGACTGAGGGATACGGAAGGGAGAAAGAAAGATGGAGGAAAAGAAAAACAGAAGGGAAGAGGAACAGAGAGAAAGGGCACTTAAAAAGTGAAAGAAGAAATAAAATCTCCTGGATCACCTGTTGAGCGAAAAAGAACAGAAAACAAGAAAAAAACAGAGCAACAAACTAAACACAACACCATCACATTAATCTAGCTAAGTGTAAACAGCAGTATATACTAAATATTGAATGTTGTTGTGCAGCACGTAGGACCGACAGCGCACAATGTGCTTGGAAATAGCAGCCAATAAAGGTGTAGTTTATGTCTATGAACAGTGAACACCCGTGTGCACACCTGTGTGGATCAGCGCGCTTGTATTCAAAAGGTTTCCCCATGTAATGGTCTGCTAGAGGCTAGAGGATGTAGAGCCATAGCCCTGTCCCCCAGGGCATGAAGCAGGCATGGAGGAGATCCAGGCTCCAGACATCCAGAGGCCCCAGAGTGCGAGAGCCCAAGGAGGACCATCGGAGGGGCATCCGTGCCACCCTCCTGGGAAGAGCTGAGGAGAGCCCCAGATGAGGGCTCACCCAGTAGCCACGGAGCAGAAGCCAGAGGGGGCTGCAGTGGCGTGCCCGCCGGCTCTGCCGACAGCCAGCTGTGCCAGGGTGAACCGAGCCGCAGGCCCAGAGGCCGGA
The DNA here is from genome assembly GCF_057382185.1 of Mchenga conophoros. Lineage (NCBI taxonomy): Eukaryota > Metazoa > Chordata > Actinopteri > Cichliformes > Cichlidae > Mchenga > Mchenga conophoros. Next base: position 9,377,946 of record NC_140537.1, read on the forward strand.
GGCCCGAGGGCCCTCTTTGCCCCAGAAGAGGCCTGACCGAGCAACAGGCACCAGGCCCCGTCAATCAGTCACCGGGAGTGAGCTGGTACATACCTGAGCGCCCAGCCCCGGACACCAAGAACTACCAACGCACCGACCCCTGAGGGCATCAGTTACCGGCAGGGAGTGTGGTGAGAGGAGTTAGACATTTGGAGGGCCTGGGAGTTCCCAGAGAGGTGGAGTGTAAGACCCGACCTGACATATAGACACAGACAAACAGGCACACACAGACACAAACATGCATTCCCACCCTCATGCACACATATACAAATACTCAGCACTCAACCAACATAGGGATAGACATACATGGACACTGTACACACAATCACACTCCCCAAACAAACTCTATACCCCGGGTCCAGGTACCCTCGCCCCTGGAGGAGGAAACGGCACCTAGACCCAGGAGATGTTACCCTTTCCCCCGGGGTGGAGGCAAGCAGACCGCCCCAGGCTCCACAGCAGCAGGGAGGCCCCGCATCCCAGATCCCAATCGGACGGCCAACACCTCCTTCCAGCCCCCCTGCCCCGATGGCCAGCAGAGAACTGAGGTGTGTGAAGACCCCAAACCTCCCTCCTCTCGCTCATGTGTAGTGTTGCTGCGTGTTGTTCTAAGGTGCATTTAAAACACGGGAGAGCATGGTGCTGCTGCCAGAGAGCAGCAGGTGTTAGCACGGCCCCTCCCGAGAACCCTCAATGTCTACATGGATTTAAAATTGAGAGGTGGGCACCGGCGCCAGTAATTTTGGAAGAGTTACGTTGTCAAGAAACTGATCAATTTCATTTTTAGACGGGTTTATTTATGGTGAATATAGAGTTTCATAGAAATCCCTAAAAATCTTGTTTATTCTTCCAGGGTCATATATTGTGTTCCCCGATAAATCTTTAGCAGCACATATAGTTGTTTTTTCTTTATTTATTTTTAACTGGTTAGCTAGAAATCGACCTGATTTGTTACTGTGTTCAAAATTCTGCAAGCAAAGTCTTTGTACGAGGAATTGTGTTTTTTTAATTAATAATTTCATTTAATTCTAGTTTTGTTTTGCATATTTTGTTCATTATTTCTTTATCTTGGTCGCACGTGTAGGCTTCTTCTAAGGATTTGACGGTTTTTTCTAGTTCCTGAATATTTTTGTTTTCTTCTTTCTTTTTGTGTGATGAGAAAGAAATTATTTTACCTCTCATCACAGCTTTCCCTGCTTCCCATAGAACAGAAGCTGATGTTCCGAGAGTGTCATTAAAGTCTAAATATGAAGTCCACTCTTCATCTCAAAGTCTTCATCTTTGAGCAGCGTTGTATTGAATCTCCAGTTTTTACTTGGTGTAGCGTTCTTCTTATGTATTAGTGTTAAAGATACAGGTGTATGATCGCTGACAGCTATAGGGTGAATCTCAGTGTCTGAAATATCACTCAGCAGTGAGCTGCTGACTAGGAAATAATCCAGACGAGAGTAAGAGTGATGGACATGTGAGAAGAAAGAATATTCCTTACTGTTGGGGTGAAGGGAGTGCCATGCATTGCAAAGGCCATAGTCACTCATATACTTTTTGATTATATTTGTGGACTGCCAATTGCGCTGAGTTCCTGTTGTGTTGAGCCTATCCATTTCTTCCTTTAGTCCAAGGTTGAGGTTGCCTCCAAGAATAATTGTGCAATCAAGGTGTTCAGAGAGTGCACTAAAAAAATCCGTGGAAGAATGAGGGTTCATCAACATTTGGACCATATATACTTACAATACATAGCTTTTTGTTAAATACTGATAATTATATTTAAATATAAAGCAAATTCAAAGGCTGGTGACTATGATTTCACGTATGTACAGACAAACATAGAAAGAAATGCCTGAAGCTTTTTCAAATCATTGCACATAGCTGGAAAGAAGATGCACATAAAAACTAATAAACACAGCATTGTGTCAACAATGATCTAACAGTGCAATCCAGCTCAGTAAAAACGAAGACATATACATCCAAAGCAATAAGCTTGCCACATGGCAAACCGTAATGCTTGCTTTTGTTCCAATCTCCCTGGCTTGCAAAGGGAACACAAAATGTCAGGCCAAATATTCCTCAAACGAGAATAATTACAGCAGCGCCAGGAACAGCAGGGGGCCAGACTTGGTCCCCCCATCCACTTTTTCCCCAAAAACCAAAACAAAATAACAACAGAGAGATCAGTGGCTCTCCTGATGAGATGATAGCATTTAAGAAACACGGTACAACAGGAATATGCAAACTGCTGCTGCTTACTGAATCCTGACATGCTGGAGTCTTAACCCTTAAGCACAGATGTGTCAATTTATCACAGTGCCTATTTTATAGTTTCAAATAGCTGTAAAATCATCACCAATCATGGCATTCTGTTTGAAGTGTGTGGAGCAAGTCTAGAGCTAAGTAATTGTTGCCGCCAATAGCCTCATACTGCCCGGCAGAAGGCCTGTAATCACTATAGCACTGACACAATGCATCCAAGCCATAGTAGGGCAGTTAACGCTCAGGGATGGAGCTGCTATCACAAGCACCAAGGGCCACTCTAGCATGATGTTAATCAAAAATCTAATCAAGCAGGTCTTTTGGAGAGATGAGATTAAATGATCCAGATAAGTGAACGGGCTCTCTGGGACCTGTAGAGAGAAGATTAGTAGGAGTATTAGGAGTAGTGTGGGTATGTTAGTTGTATTTCTGTTCAATTAGTGTATTAATATTAGCTAATAGTAATATGTTAATTGAACTGAAATACAACTACTGTGCCTACACTACTACTCATCTTCTTTCTACAATTCCCATAGTACCCATTGTATTTCAGTTAAATTAGTGTATTAACATTAGCTAATGCAGCCACAGGGGGCCACAACTCAGCGTGGATGGATGCCCTTCCTGACTCTGTGCGCCACAACTACCATTGGATAGATATGGTTGAGTCAGGAAGGGCATTCAGTATAAAATCTTAGCCAGATCAAGTGGATCATAAAGAACGAGCTTTCCGTACTGGATTAGCCAGGGCCGGGGTTAACAATAGCTGCCTCCCACACTCCTGTGCTGTGTCAGCTGTGCTAGTGTTGGACAAAGAAGGGAAGGCATGTTCGGAGGCAGCGAGAGAGGTGGAGGTGAGAGTAGGGAATCTAAGGCTACGTTCACACTGCAGGTCTTAATGCTCAATTCCGATTTTTTGATCAAATCCGATTTTTTTGTCTGCTCGTTCACACTACAAATAAAATGCGACAGCAAACGCTCTCTAGTGTGAACGCTCAAAGCGGCCCGCATGCGCAAAAGAAGATGTCACACACAACGCGCTCTGTTTAGACCCAGAGCAACAGTATTGTTTGACTGATGGCCCTTAATATAAAGACTTCGGTCTTCACGTTTCCCAATTTTTGCTTTAAGTTATTTTGTTATTTACATAATAATGTAAATAACCTAATAATGATCCTTATTGCCGTTTAAGAGAGGAGCGGTGCTTCAAAGGATAGCTGTAGATTTCTGTCAGAATCTGCAGATTATACAGTACAAATAAAATGTTTACGTTGTCTTCCCAACAGTTTCACTGACATCTACACTGGATGGCCAGGAAGCGTTCGCGATGTCTTCTCGGGCGCTTCTCTGGCACTGATAATTGGCTTCAGTCTTGTGTCGGTGACGTAAAAGGCGGATTTAATGCGACTTGACCGTTCAAACAGCAGTCGCTTTCTAAAACATCGGATATGTATCGGATTCAGTACCACATACGAAAGTGACCCAGATCGGATTTGAAAATATCGGATTTGCGCCGTTCACACTGTCATAGCATGATCGGATATGGGTCGCATAGGGTCAAAAAATCGGATTTGATGCGCTTTCCCCTGCAGTGTGAACGTAGCCTAAATGTAGGGACTATAACTGTAAAGGGAGAGAGCTGGCTGATATGATGGTGCAGGCGACGACGTAGGAGGGCACTTGAGCACTTGATGTGAATTTATAGTGTTGTGGTAACTTTAATGGTGAGGTCAAATCTTTATTTGGATTTTTTTCAGGACAGGTAAATGAAAAAGAAATGATGATATGCTGGGTAGGTATGTTGTTAAGGAGAGAAATGCATGAGTTCCTGTGGACAACTGGTTTCCAGTAATTCACTTCCCTTGGAATTGTTAGCCTGTCTGTTGATCCCACCTTATCGGTTGCACTTGCACTACAATTAGCTTATTTCAGTTCATGTCTCCAAGGCTGTCTACAGCATTGATATGGACATTACTTTTATTTTTATTGCACAAAAGGATAAGAGTGCAATGTTAAGTGCAAACTGCAGGACAGAAACAGCTGCATTATGTTATTACAACATCAACTCTTTGCAAGCACCTGCACAGACAGCTTGCTAACATGAAGCTAGCCAAAAACCCAAAGTGATGTTAAAGCTGAATGAATGCCAACCTGCAGAAACCAAAAAGGGAAGGAAAATCCATCTCTATAACAGAATTCAAATTTGTAGTTCATGAACTGCCATGACCCCATACTTATGAATACTACATACTGCTTTATAATTATTTTTAATTTACAATGTTTTTCTACAAATTTTTCGTTTTGTTACAATTTTATTCACATTTTGATGAGAAAGGATGCCGCATGGATTGATTCTATCCCTCATAAAAAATTGTAAAAGCAAATAAATTTGGGGCCTCATATCATGTGAACCTTATCTCTGCCTGGCATATACAATAATACCAGTCTTTGCATAAAATGTGATATAGATTTGATTTCTTCAAAGGTCAGATATTACATTACAGCTCACATTTCCTGAGTGCTGGAGGGGAAAAGGAAGCATCCAGAGCAAAATTGGGTGAATATTTTAATATCCACAGGACTCTGTCATATCAGCATTGTGAAACATTCTCCAACTCTATTTCAGTAGCATGTCACAAGGTGACAGATATAGAACATTCACAGGACATGTTAACAGGTGTAGAAATCATCGCCTTCCCCCTTTTTTTTTTTTACAGTGACATCATGTTACTGAGCTACTTGACAGGTGAGTATAGTTGGCAATATCACTGCATCTGTCTGATAGTGTGTCTCTGCTAGTTTATACTGTTTGCTATATTTGATATATTAATGCTATGGTGCACTGTTCTTAAACTAACACACAATTTGCTGAATCATGCCGCAATCTGGTCCTAAAGTGTAATCTGTTATACAAAGTGACACCTCTATAATCTGGGTTCAGCTGATAGTTAAACATCACATGTATATATCTATTTTCACTATCATCATATTAACATCAGAGGTAGGTGGTTTGTTACTGTAGAATTTTCAGCTGCATTGTACAGTATAGTATTTTTTGTCTGCTTCTTTTTAAGATAAGATAAGATAACCTTTATTAGTCCCACACGTGGGAAATTTGTTTTGTCACAGCAGGAGTGGACAGTGCAAAAGTTATGAGGCAAAAATTAGAATACAATAAGAATAAATACAGTACACAACTGTACAGAATAGAATAAAATAAATATACAATAAGATAAAAATAGAATACAAATACAAATACTATATACAACTGAGTAAAAATACAACGATGACAGAAAGGATTATTGCACTTAGTATTATTGCATATGTATGGATGTGTGTGCTTGATCAGTTAAAGTCTTTATTATGGAGTCTGACAGCAGTGGGGAGGAAAGACCTGCGAAATCTCTCCGTCCCACACCGTGGGTGCCGCAGTCTCCCACTGAAGGAGCTGCTCAGTGCTGTCACAGTCTGCTGCATGGGGTGGGAGATGTTGTCCATCAGGGATGACAGCTTAGCCGCCGTTCTCCTGTCACTCACCACCTCCACTGGGTCCAGAGGGCATCCTAGAACAGAGCTGGCCCTTCGGATCACCCTGTTCAGTCTCTTCCTGTCCCCAGCAGAGATGCTGCCGCCCCAGCAGACCACACCATAAAAGATAGCAGAAGCCACAACAGAGTCATAGAAGGTCTTCAGGAGTGGGCCCTCCACTCCAAACGACTTGAGTCTCCGCAGCAGGTACAGCCTGCTCTGCCCTTTCCTGTAGAGGGCGTCTGAGTTATGAGTCCAGTCCAGTCTATTGTTCAGATGAACACCAAGGTACCTGTAGCTGTCCACAGCCTCAATGTCCATACCTTGGATGTTCAGTGGTTGCAGTGGAGAATGCTTGTGCCTGCGGAAGTCTACCACCAGTTCCTTGGTTTTACTGGCGTTGATCTGGAGGTAGTTCAGCTGGCACCAGTCCACAAAGTCTTGGGTCAGACCTCTGTACTCCTTGTCGTCCCCATCAGTGATGAGGCCGACTATTGCAGAGTCATCAGAGAACTTCTGCAGGAAGCACTGGGTGGAATTGTGGGAGAAGTCTGCAGTGTAGATGGTGAAGAGGAACGGAGCCAGAACCGTTCCCTGTGGGGCCCCCGTACTGCAGACGACCCTGTCCGACACACAGCCCTGAGTCCTCACATACTGTGGTCGGTCGGTGAGGTAGTCCAGGATCCAGGTAGTGAGGTGATGGTCCACTCCAGAGTTCACCAGCTTGTCCTTTAGAACCGAGGGAAGAATAGTGTTGAAGGCACTGGAGAAATCAAAGAACATGATTCTCACAGTGCTTCCAGCGGTCTCCAGGTGAGCGAGGGAACGATGTAGGAGGTGAATGACGGCATCATCCGCTCCAATGCCAGGCTGGTAGGCAAACTGAAGTGGGTCCAGTGATGAGCTTATTAGGCGCCGAAGCTGAGCCAGGACCAACCGCTCCAGGGTCTTCATCAGGTGGGATGTCAGAGCCACCGGCCTGTAGCTGTTGAGGTCCTTGGGGTGTGAAGTCTTTGGCACTGGTACAACACAGGAGGTTTCTTTATAGTAAACAAACAGTTTTGTCACTTTTGGTTTAAGACATTTAGTTTTTAGTTATCATTTCTTCGCACTATATGCCTGCCCCCAACTCACAGGAAGCTCTGCAAAAGCTGAGGCGGGTATGTTGGAGGTGGCTATGCAGTGTTGGGGAGTAACGGAATACATCTACCGGTGTTACGTATTTAACCTCCTAAGACCCGTACTCTTCGATGGCATGCATTTTTAATATCTCTTTGATATTTGGTCACATTGGGGCCCGATGAATGTAAAAACAAAGAATTACCAGATTTTTTACCTTATTTTTGTTTTTAAGAAAAATAAGAGCCACATATGAGGAAATTCGTTTAAATTTTTAATTGAACAGTGGCAGTATAATGTCCTCGTAAGTGGATATCAGGCCCTTGTAGAGCAAAATTCTGTATTTTGGTCTAAATACCCAAAATGTGATGTCCACATATGTGGACGCCAGGTCTTAGGAGGTTAAAATACAAAATATGAGTAAATGTATTTCATTACAGTTACCGTTTGAAAAGGTGGTATTCAGAATACAGTTGTTAAAATAAATTGATTACACAGCGGTCTTTTCCTGTTTCATATGTTAGGCTGTGCAGCCTTACCTAATGTCCACCCTACTGTTACTCATTTTATATTAAGATTTAAAAATCTGGTTGGTATTGGTATGACGACTAACCTTCAGTAATAATAATAAATCACACAGCAATAGTACATTCATGCAGTTGTAAAAAGCATGATAATACATTAAGTAATCCAATGTATTCAGAATACGTTACTCACATTGAGTAACGTAACAGAATACGTGACAAAACACATTTTGAGGCATGTATTCTGTAATCTGTAGTGGAAGTCTACATTTTAAACCTTTAAACCCTCCCAACACTGTGGCTGGAACACCGGCAGGAGTCCCAGCCACAGCCTTTCCCCAGTCAGGGAGGGATGTACAGCATACCAGTAAGCCAGGGGTAGGCAACCTTTTTGATGATGAGTGCCATCTAAAGTTTCCTCAGAAGTCAATGTGCCATATGATTGCATTAGCAATAAATTTAATAACGCTCTATATCAACAGTTACACACTATATAGAACAACTTTATACAATTAGATTTGTTCGCAGATGTTGGCAGCTATCAGTGAATAGTTATGAGCTATTTTGAAACAAAAAAAAGACACATTTTATCCATAACAAGAACTCCATAACAGCAAATGAACTGTACAACAGAAAATGCAAATGCTATTTATTAGGGGTGCAACGATATTTGTATCGATATTGAACCGTTCGATACAGTGCTTTCGGTTCGGTATGCATATGTATCGAACAATACAACATTTGTAATTTATTTTATCAACTTTCCTTCTGACGATGCTGTCTGTGTGGAGCGCTCAGTGAATCTGCGTTCGACTACTCCGCCTAGGTTGCACTGTCAAGCGCAGATCCACTGAGCGCTCCACACAGACAGCATAGTCAGAAGGAAGAGCGCAGGGCAAGCTAGCGAGACAGAAGTTAAGCTCTCCTTGCAACATGGCAAATTGAACCTCTCCCACCCTCATTCAGATCTGGCGTTTGGAATTATTTTGGTTTTCATGTGACGTATGACCCTGAAGGTAAGCGCGTCATGGACTAAAGTAAAACAGTATGTTGGATGTGCCACGCAATGCTCAATTACATGGGTGGGAGCTAGTGTGTTAGCGCAGTTAGCTCGTTAACGTGTTGGCCGTCTAGCCCCATGCACGGGGCTATCAGGGGTAGCTCGTTAACGGAGATTTGCCGTGTTGTGGCGTTAAGGTCATTTCAACGAGATTAACCTGAAAGCACTAGTGGGAACACAACGAATATGACTGCACATTTACGCTGACATCATCCTAGTGCAAAGACAAAAACAACAAGCATGCATGCTACAAACTTTACCCGAGTCATTTAGACAGCCGTTAGCACATGATTCTCCTTATGGGGACCTGATATGTTTAATATGCTGTTGAGAATATAGCCCAGAAGAAGCAGATAGTATAGCTTTTATTTTGGAAAGAGACATTTCTCTGTAATAAACTCTCTTTTCCAAAGATGAGTGATTCCTCAATCAGATACAGGGCTCGCAAAATCGCCAGCCCGACGTCCTGGGGCTAGCGATTTTTCCAGTCGGGCTACCAAAATCTATCTCTGCCCGTCCGGCTATTGTAGGAAGGAAAAATATATGTCAATGCTTTTGCATTCTTTCGGAAATGTAGCTGGGTAATTATGTCATTGGCATCGGTGAGCCACTGTCAATATGTGACATATTGAAATCGCGTTTGAATTTGCGCTTGTTTTTTTGCTTTCACTTTGCAATCGCGTGAACTGTGTATAGAGAGCGACAGTACTGATTGGTGAGTGATGATAATTTGCGCACCAATTCCTCTGACATCGTCTTATCAATCGTTAGCTTACTATGCAAACATGACAAGTGAAATCTCCAGCAGCAAGCTTAAACATGTGAGAGGTTGATCGCGCAGAGAATCGCTGAGCTTATGTGAGTGTGTGTGTAAAAGCAGCAGGATTTATATTTCAGTTCTGCTGAGCCAAATAAGACAGGTCAGGGTGAAGAAGTGACAGCCAAAGAAAAGCTTACCGCAAAACGGAAAAGTTATGACAAATCAGACTATAAGGCAAAAAGAAAGTGCAGCTTTATGGTTTCATGGACAAAAAAGTTTCTGTGGCTGCGATATGATGAGCTAAATAACCAGGGGTGCACATAAGTGGTCCGCAGGTGCGCATTCGCTGTCAAAATAAAAAACACGCACAAGGGTTAGGGTTAAATTTAAAAACTGTACTTTTGAGTTAAAATATATATTTATAATTTTAATAAATGACAAATTAAAAAGGCATGAACATTTTATTTTGTATCGAAAAAATATCGAACCGTGACACCAAAGTATCGAACCGAACCGTGAATTTTGTGTATCGTTGCACCCCTACTATTTATGGTCTCCTCACAACAATGATAGGAAAAATAAACTGAACCAATATGGCATGTTTGTTAATACAGGGATACAAATGTTAATGTGATCTCTGGTCTCCCACTCAGAGACACAGGTCTCCGAGTGGCCAACATTCAGACGGCTACCTGAGGACACTCTTCGTGTGGGAGAAAAATACTGAATACTGAAAAAAAAATACTGAGAGCCAAATACTGTCAATAAGGCCTCCACAATGTTCTGAAGACAGTTAAACTTGTCAGGTAGTGATGTCCAGCAGCTGAAAATGCAAGCTCCATGAACATGCACAGCTGTGGATTCCAGCTGCGTTCGTAGTTCTGCAAACTTTGACCCCCACAGAGTCGAGCTTTTTATTTCAATCAGCTGGATTTCGATGTCCTCTGTGTCCAGCCAGTTAATGCGAGACAAATCCAGCTGCTCATTAAAGCTTTCTGGTTTGATCAGTCGTGAATCTACCGATGTATCCATGTATTTCCGTAGTGCTGATGCTGCGCTGAGCGGAGAGCTCCTGAAGCATTTGAAGTGTCGGAATGTGGAAATTTCAACATCGCTTGAAAAAACTGCCAGCTAGCAACGTCCCTCTCACCGGTAGGTTAAGTTATTTTTAGCCAATTACAAGTTGAATCTGGTAGTTGGGGTTGTTAGCTAAGATATCGTCATTAAGAAGCGGCACAACTAATGTGTCTATGCGAGCTAATTTGCGATGTGCACCACTGGCCCGGCCTTTTATTTTTTAATGCACCTTCTCAGATTAATTCACTGCGTGTTGTGCCCAGGGCTGGACTGGGACAAAAAATCGGCCCGGGCATTTTGACTAGAGACCGGTCCACCAGGTATTATGGGAAAAGCCATAAAGCCTTTGAATGAAAACAAACGCTGTTGTGACAGTGATGTACAGTCTTGTTGGTATATGTATGATTTCTATACATTTTACATCAGATAAAAACTTAATGTGTAAGATTGAGATAATTATTTAATAAAAGCGAGACATTTTGAATGAGAATAAGAAAGAAACGTATTTCTTTGTGCCCCCCTTTCCCTGTTAATGCCCTACCTGGCCCCCCTGGCAAAACTTTGCTAGACCCGCCCTTGCACAGTTACCAGCTGTCAGCTACTTAGAAAAGGATCCTGGTGTTATTTGTCTCTCAGAAACGGCTCATAACTTCAACTCATTCATGTCACCTAAAAGGTAAACCTGTTTCTCCATCACCTGTTCAGCTCTGATGATTCAGTAAGGACATCTCCTGGTTTCATCTTTATGTTTCCCTCTCACCTCATATCCAAACCGATATCATGACCAGCAGCTTTTAGAGCTGTGGCTCCAGCAAACATCAGCTGACACTAGAAATTAATATTAAATAAATTCTAACAACAGCTGATCAACCTTATCAACCTGTTGTTTAGCGCGACATTCGCCGGTTTCCTCTTTCTGGCGTAAAGTGGGCGATAAACAAACAAGAGAGGAAAGCCGATCAGCTGATCATTAATCAGTTTCATGATTGAAGTAGCAACAGGAGAGGGAGGGGAAGAGAATGAGAGAAGAAGAAACAGCTGCAGCGTAAAGACACAGAAAAACTTTTTCCATTCTAGCTGAAATACGGGACAAACTGTGCTCCTTTTCAGCTCAATACGAACCGGCGGGTCTCTCCTCCTCCTGCCTCCCCTTTGCCTCATCCACCTGCTGGCCTCTGTGGAAGCTCTGCCATAGCCACCACCAAACAACTGAGTTATTTTTACACATCGACCAACATCTGGCCAATCCATAACCTTTCTTTGTTTATACTTTTACAAAAAAATGTTGAATAATAAAAAAATGCCCGGTAGGCCCGATGGCCAGTCCAGCTATGGTTGTGCCATCAGTTAACCCTTTGCGTGCCAGCTGTGGCACGCTTGCCCAGTAGTGATGGGATTTACGGCTCTTTTTAGAGAACCGGCTCAGCTCACTAAAAAGAGCCGGCTCTTTCGGCTCCCAACCGGCTCTTCAGGTTGTTTGGTTGCTTTAATTAATTAATTATCAACAAAAATATAAAATTATGCACAAAAGGAATTAGTAATGTAAAAAAAAAGTGGTTTTCTTTATGTAAATATTTATGGGGGCCCCTAGAGATGAAACACGTACAAACTGCAAAACACATTTCACGTTAACTGAACTTCCAAAACAGAGCTACCTAGATCACTTAAATTACACAATCGAAAGCATTTCTATTGTTTTTGTATTAATACACAAACACTCATACATATATATATATATATATATATATATATACATATATACATATATATATATATATATATATATATATATATATATATATATTCAAATAATTAAAAAAAAACTTTAATTTATCTGTTACTACCACACACCCAATCCGATTGTTGGTACTTCCTGGCTTGTGTAATCACCAGGTAACAAAAGCTGAACACTGCCCCTAGCATCCTGGAGCACTTCCATTGTGTTTTGGAGTTTGAACGTGATTTGGAGTTTATACATGCTTTGTCTCTAGGGGACACTGTAAATATACTCTTATTTATTCACTCCACATAAAATGTAATAAATAAATTATAAATTATAAAATACAAAAACTATTTACATTTAATACATTTCAACTTTTAACTACTTAAATGTTCAGCTTTTTCCTTTTAAACAAATTAAAGTGAAACAACACAAAACACTGCAAACCACAACACAATAAAATATAAATTAAAATATGGGGGGGGGGAAAGAATGCCCAGGTCTTTAATTAAGGGAAAAGTTGGCATTTAGAAATATTAATATCACACTCAACTGACTGCATTTTATCTTCCCATTGCACTGTTGGGTAGATAGTTCTCAGGTGCCTGTGCATGTTGATGTGGAGCCGCCTCTATATGATATCCTTTTCTTGTAGACTCTACACTCTGCCTTTGTTTTGTCAATAAGATTGAAATGGTTCCAGACTTTGCTTCTTTTCTTGGTGTCACTCATTTTCTTTACTGTACCTTTCCAATGTGATGGTGTTGTCTCTTTCTTTCAATCTCCCTCCTGCTCTTTAGTGATGGGTCGTTCGCGAACGAAATGGCTCTTAGAGCCGGCTCTTTGACGTGAACGACGCGAGCCGGCTCCTTATCGCGAGCCGTCACGTGGGTTTTTTTTTTTTTTTTCTTTCTCTCAGCCTCTCTCTCGCACTTTTTTTCCGCTTCACTCTGCACGCGAGCCTTGTGCTTTACGCTGGGCAGAGGGGGGAGGGGCGGTAGTTACACTCAGTAGCACAGGAACAGAGCCAGAGAGAGAGAGAGAGAGGCAAGGACAACAACATTAGAAAGGTATAGTAATCATCCACAACTATTTTCGGTTGCAGATGATAAAGGATTGAGAAAGTTTATTCATGCAGGTCCATATGACAGAGAATATGCATGTTCTTTTAGTTTTCATATTATAATTTATATTTAATTGTGTTGTGGTTTGCAGTGTTTTGTGTTCTTTTCACTTTAAATTTGTGAAAGGAAAAAGCTGAAAATTTAAATAGTTAAAACTTGAAATGTGAATAGTTGATTTTTGTATTATATGATTTATTTATTACATTTTATGTGGAGTGAATAAATAAAAGTATATTTATGGTGGCCCCTAGAGACAAAGCACATACAAACTTCAAATCACGTACGAACTCTGAAGCATGTACAAACTCCAAAACACGTAAAAACACGTACAAACTCCAAAACACGTAAAAACTCCAAAACACGTACAAACTCCGAAGCACGTAAAAACTCAGAAGCATATAAAAACTCCGAAGCACATAAAAACTCAAAACACGTACAAAAGACAACAGAAGTGCTCCAGGATGCTGGGCGCAGTGTTGAGCCTTTGTTATCTTGTGGCTACACAAGCCAGCAAGTACCAACGACCGGATTTGGTGTGTGGTAATAACAGGTAAATGAACTTTTTTTAAAATTATTTGAATATATATATGAGTGCCTGTGTATAAATACACAAACAATACACACATGCTTTCAATTGTGTAATTTAAGTGATCTAGTAGCTCTGCTTTGGAAGTTCAGTTCATGCTAGAAATGTGTTTTGGAGTTTGTACGTGTTTTGTCTCTAGGGGCCACCGCATATATTTATATATAAACATATATAAATAAAACCACTTGTTTTTACGTTAGTAATTCCTTTTGTGCATAATTTTATATTAATGTTAATAATAAATTAATTAAAGCAACAAAACAACCTGAAGAGCCGGTTCGGAGCCGAAAGAGCCGGCTCTTTTTAGTGAGCCGAACCGAAAGAGCCGGATCTCTAAAAAGAGCCGGAAATCCCATCACTACTGCTCTTGTTGTGTGCTACTGCTGTTGCGAGTGTAACTACCGCCCCACCCCCTCAGCTCAGCGCTGAGCAGAGGGGGGAGGGGCGCAAACGCAAGGCTCTGCTCAGCGCAAACACAAGGGTGACTTGCAGCGTGAAGCGAAAAAAAGTGAAAGAGAGGGCAAGAGAAAGAAAAAGAAAAAACCCACGGCTCACATCGTTCACCTCAAATATCCGGCTCTAAGAGCCATTTCGTTTGCAACCGACCCATCACTATTGCCCAGAGTTGCCGACCCCTGCAGTAAGCTGTCAAGCGGGTGTATGCAAGGCTATGGTGGACTTGGGCAGCACAGAGACCATGGTCCACCATACCCTGGTACAGCCCGAGGCATTGTTGGAGGCAGAGTGGGTGAAGGTCAGGTGTGTGCATGGGGACATACACAAATATCCCATAGTGCCACTGCAAATAACAATACAAGGGCAAAATCCATAGTGTGAAGGCAGTTTTTGTTCAGCAGGAAGCCACACCCCCCTTAGGCAATTTTCAGCAATAGACAAGGTGTAATAGAAGAATTGTACTATACGTGGTGTAGCCCTATAATTCTTGTAGTGAAGAAAGGTGAGTCTATACGTTTCTGTGCTGACTACCGCTATGATGCTTGTGAATTGATGCTTATTCCATGACCCGGGATGACGAGCTCCTGGACCGGTTTTCATGACACTGGATTTAACCAAAGGCTACTGGCAGATTCCTTTATATGCAATGTAAGTCCAACGAAAAAACAGCCTTTTCCATTCCATATGGTTTGTACCAATTTGTTACACTTCCATTCAACTTGCTTGAGGCCCCAGCCACTTTTCAACGCCTCATGGACCCGGCTCTGCATCCACAAGCTGCAAATGCTACCTCCTAGTTGTATGACGTCCATAGTGACACCTGGGTGGAGCATGTGCAGTAGGTGGCTGCAGTCCTGGAGTATCTGAGGCAGGCGTGGCTCACGGCCAACTGGAAGAAGTGTGTGGTTGGACAGAGGGACATACAGCATCTGGGGTAACACTTGGGAGGGAGGCAGGTGTGCCCACAGGTGGAGAAAACAACAGCCGTTGCATCCTGGCCACGTCCCAAGACCAAGAAAGAGGTGAGCATTGGCTAGTTACTACCGCCGGTTTGTGCCTGGCTATGCGGAAGTGACCAGCCCCTTGACCGATCTCATCCGAAAGGGGAGAAGGAGTGTCTGACCATCCGGTGGGAAGTCAATTCTCTTTGTTATTACCTCCTGGGATCCTCATTCAACCTCTGTTCAAACTATGCACCTCTGCAATAGCTCCACTGCATGAAGGATGCGAACGCCTGGATCACCCAGTGGTATCTGGCCCTCCAGCCTTTTAAGTTCAAGGGTGCAGATGACTGTGGCAGGGGTATGTGGCAAGGGTGTGGTCTGCAGAGAAGTGGTGGGGCAGTGGGTTTGGTGGGCAGAGCAGCTTGGACTGATTTGTGTGATCAGTCTTGCTATTTCAGTTACCTGCTGGAGGGGAAGGTTCCATGATGAAAAAGTCAGCTGAAAAGCTGCTCAGAGCGAACTTGGAAAAGGCTGCAAATAAAACATAAACCACACTGTTAGAAAAAGCATCTTGAAAAAACGGTGATATCCCGGCAGCTGGGGCGCCAAAATACGACCATATAATTACAGAAAATAACTCCCGCATAAAAATACGGTCATTTCCAGTAATGAAAATACAATTAGTTGCGCTAATTTGACATGGGATCTCGCCTTTTTCAAGTGCCGCTAAACATTAAATTAGGAACATGTTGATGTCATTAAACAATGAAATCATCTATAAATAGGGAAAAAAAGACATCTTAAAAAAACGGTAATATTCCGGCAGCTGGGGTGCCAAAATACGACCGTAAAATAACAGAAAATAACTGTCCCAGAAAAATACGGTCATTTTCAGTAATGAAAATAGAGTTTGTTGCGATAATTTTACATGGGATTCTGCCTTTTCCAAGTGCTTTTAGACATTAAATTAGGAACATTTTAACGTGATCAAACAATGAAATTACCTATAAACAAGGTCACTGAATGTGGAAATATGAATCATAATACGTAAATGTACAGAAATATACAGTTAACAGCTGGTTTAAATAATAATGGATTGCATGCCCTGGGACAGAGGCGAGTCTGCCATATCGCACCCTTTGGCCATCACTAGTAGGTAGGTGAAGAGTCTTGACCACGGACACAATGACGGAGAGTGTCCGAGCCGGGGCGCGAACCAGCAACCTTCTGATCACAAGGCGAACTGCCAACTCTTGAGCCACGATCGCTCTACTAGCAACGATAATAATACTTATGTGATGTAACACAAGCTCATAGGGATCATGTTATATGCTTTTCCATAGCATTACATTTGAATTCAACAGTTCAATCTTTCAAATAATGGACAGATATTTGTGAAATCATGATACATTTGTGAATGTATTTTAACAATCTAAATATGCATATGTACAGACAGATACATTTAATAATCAAGACAATTATGTTGTATTACATTACAGTGATTTAACGTTAATTTACATTCAAAATGTGAAGTCAAAGTCTATTTACGTAACTTTAATGATATTCTACAAGAACAGAACATTACTGTCAAATTCACAGTAAAATACCTTCATATTAGGGTTTTTTCCTACGGTCGCAGCCATACCCACGACCTTGTTGTTGTTAGTTCACATTCATTGGCCGATGCTTAGCGTTATTTATATTAATTGCAATTCCTACTTCTACATTTCTTTTTCAAAATATGTAATTAGCACATTGTGGCATGCAGAGGAATCTTAACAAAGAAGCTCACAGAGAAAGATAGAGCTTGTTGTTCAACCCCAAGCTGGTAGGGGGAGCTCCTTATTAAAACACTTGCCAGTGCTATAATGTGCCTCAAGGTTCAACAACAGCACAACAGAAGTCACTCATGGTACAGCACTCTCTCTACAAAACAACAACTGTCAGTGACGCTGCACCACGGCGTAAACACAACATTCAAGATAACAGTTAAAAGTAACGTAACCATAAACAATAAAACAAGAACATCTAAACAGCAGCACATGTCCCAAGTCATGATGGGAGAGAACTAGCTGTTCCCCCAACACACCACAATATGTTTTTTTTAGTTTTTATTCCTATTAATTATATTTTCACTTGCTACCTCTGAATTATTGAATCAGACCTAGGTGACATGAAATTTTCAGCAAAATTATAATTCAAATACTCCTTTAATGATTGATTATTCTCATTAATTTTCGATCATTTTATATATTTTTCCATAGTATTACATTTGACTTTAACAGATCATTCTCTCACATAACAGACAAATATTCATGAAATTATGATACATTTCTGGATGTATTTTTACAATCTAAATATGCATATGTACAAAAAAATATATTAGAAAACAGGTAAATTGTGTTTTATTACATTTACAGTGATGTTATGTTATTTTACATCAGATCACAGTCTACTTATGTAAATGTAATGATATTCTAGAAAAACAGTACACAACTGTAAAATACACAGAAAAATAATTTGACATTACTATTTTTTGGAACAGTGCAGTGCTTTAACTGGGTCAGTGTGTACATGCGAGTCCTTTGTGTCACAATCTTTTTTTCTTCTACAGATTCTAAAAGTTATGTTTCAGGTTTATATGGTGGAGTTGTTTGTAATAACACAGCCCTCCTTCGAATGATTCATGCACTCCACCTGAACTGTAACTTTATCCAGAGATCTCACACATTTATCTACACACATTCACCAGCTCATTTCTTAATTGCCATGCTGCTTCCTTCTCTTATACTTTTATACTTTTTTTGTTTGTAGATTACTTGCTCCTTTATCAGGTCTGCTCATTTCTGACCCACTAATCGGTGTTTCCCTTGGCCTGGTCATTATTAAAAGGAACTGGCACTGTTGTTAGTAGATCTTGCATACTTCAAAATACCAAAAGGTAACAGAAGTAATAAAAATAAATGAAATATAAAATTGCATGAATGAATATTGTAGTGAAATCTAAATAACATATATATATATATATATATATATACATATATATATATATATATATATATATATATATATATATATACATATATATATATATATATATATATATATATATATATATATATATATATATATATATATAAGCAGGTTTTTCCAGGTGCATGTATAAACATCATGATCACCTACAAGTAAGCCCCTTTCTCAGAAACATCTTCAGCATCTTTGTTTTTCCAGTTAACAAGGCCATCAGCTGTTCGAAAATTATCTTGATATTCTTTTTTTTTCTTTGAAACTCCACACCATCATGTTTTCAAATGCTATAAATCCACTCTAAATGATTTCGTGACAGGGTAGGGCTCTTATTTTGGAGTAATGATCATATATCTTCCTGTCATGGAGATTTACATATTATTTACTTTTGCTGGATGACTTTGTTACCCATAAACCACACTGAACTTGAACGCAGTTTTATATACAGGCTGGAACGCCCACAGCTATAAATCGAGTGAAGTGAGGGAGCCTGAGGCTATGAGCAATTGTGAAATCATTAAGACATCATCTCGACTGAATATGCAGTGTGAATGTTTGCAGGCCAGAAATGCTGTCTTGTATGACACTAATCCATAACATATTGCACACCGCACCCCCATCAGCAGCACCATCCTCATTACAAGTCAACCAAACAAACCCTCCTCTCTCCAATATTTGCCCCTTTTCTTCATTTGTGTTTTGCTCTGCTTCCCTTTTCACTGCAGTATTGCTTTTTAATGACGATTAGGTGGTGGAGGAGGAAGTATTAACGGTCATCTTAGCGCTATAGATAAAACGATTTTAATTAAGATGTTTGTGTACTGTGTCGATTAAGAAGATCTAGTTAATTAAAGTCCAGGTTATTTTGAGCATCTAATTAAATCTAATTTCAACAGAGGGATGTATTTGAAGATCGATAACAAAAGGTCAATATCTTTATTTGCAAAGTTCATTGTTTACTTCAGTATAATGACATTTGGGGTTCAGATGCTAATCCAGCACAAACAAGATGAGAGTCCTCTACAAATATGCAACTCTGGCTTTCCTAAATTACATCCTCAACATGTATGTACAGCTAAATGAGATTTTTATTCTTACAGAAACATGATTTCCACAGCGTGCGGGGGACCAGTCTAAAAACGAGTGATAATTCTCTGATGAATAATGCATTTAAGAGTGTGTAGCAACATATTGTGAGAGTTGGCATGATTAACTAAAATAGACACCTCAGAAGACTTACTTCCTCCCCTGAAATGATGATGCATCAACCAGATTATGGAAGGTGAGATTATAATATATGAGGTGAGAAGCGTTTTATTATTTGCCAGCAGGAAATGTAGTGCTCTCAGATTTAGTGCTGCACAAAATTATTCATGGCTGCATCACAAGATTTGTCTCTGAATCAAGGTCATTATCGAGTTCCTGAAATGAAAGCCTACACACAGAAATTCATGACCTCGTATTGTCTTAATAAATCCTAATGCCTCACTGTAGGATTCTGTGTTTTGCATAGTTCTTAGATTGTTATTAATGACTGTTTTAAAAATCACATTATCACACTACTGTATCTGTGTGTGTGGTGGTGGTAGGGGTGCGGGGCTCACAACATTTCCTACAGTAAAGGTAGCCTCGCCACTAGAAGCCAAATTTAACCTCATTAAGTTTAATGGACACATTCAGAATGATATATTATGCACTGGATGCAAGGGCATAGTTTTGGCTTCAGAAGTGGTGGTAATGGCGGGGGACATTATTAGCATGATGATAGCTGTAATAAAAAATCAAGTCAGTAGCTGCGTTATCTTTGATGTTCGACTCTAGCAATGCTTTAGCAGAGTATTTACTGTTGGGATGCACCATTTCAACTTTTTAATAAAAGGTACCCAACAAGTGTTGTACTCCACAAAACAAGAGTAAGAGGTAGCGAGAAGCCAGTAAGGGGAAGTACCGTCGCTTACTTTTTGTGGTTAGATCAAAAACTTTTGCACACATACAAAGAAAAGCTTTTAGCACCACTGAGCCTTTGACTTCCTCCATGCTATAGTAGCTCTCTTAGCGACCAAGGCCATGTGTCAGAAATGTGTCAAAGTGAACAGCAAACATCACAAAATTGAATGGAACAGATCAGAATGTAAGGTGTATTTTTACATTTTGAGAAATAAATTACTTCTTGAAAAAGCTTTTATTGTCATCTAATGTTTCATATTTGAATTAAGACATTTTTAAGGCTAACTTTTAGTGGGTTTATAAATGCTATCAAATCACAAACTAATAAAAAAAAGTTATAACAAATAATATAATAAAAATAAATAATTATAATGAATGATTATAAAATAAATAAAAACATTGTAAAAAGTTAAAAATTAATTTTGAATAATGTGTAACATTAGCTGCCCCGCAATAAAGATGGCATAATCACACAGCCACTGTGAAAGAGAGAAACACATTTTAAATAATTTTTGGTAAAAGTAGAACAATAACTTCTCATCCAGATCAACTCTGCAGCTTCTCATCGACTGTCCACACTGCTTCACCTCCTCAGCTTGACTGCACTGCTTTGGATTTCACTCTTTATTTGCAAGGCATAGTGCACCACAGTCTAGACTCTGCTCAGTTCAGCTACCGTTACCCTGCTGCTCAAAATAGTCAACAGTTCTCCATGTATTCAGTCATACACACACAGCTCCGGCTCAAAATCCCATCCTCATTCCAGCAGTAATTAATCATCTTTTATCTAACTACAGTCCACCATACATTTATGGCATACAGCTAGGTTTGGTTCATGTTAGAGCAGCCTTCATCGGAGTGTGAATGTGTGTGAATGTCGTTAGAGTCAGTGCTTGTGAGAATGTGTGTGATTGGGTAAATGTGGCATGTTGTATACAGCACTTTGAGTACTCCAGGAGAGTAGAAAAACGCTATATAAGAATCAGTCCATTTACCATTTACATCATCGGCAGATTTAGGCAAAGTGGTCGTTGAAGTGAGGATGGACTAAATAGCAAGGCAGTTCAAAAAACAGTCCACAAGAAGCTGGTAAATGGTCTGTATTTGTATAGCTATTTACTAGTCCCTAAGGACCCCAAAGCGCTTTACATATCCAGTCATCCACACACTGGTGATGGCAAGATACATTGTAGCCACAGCCACCCTGGGGCGCACTGACAGATGCGAGGCTGCCGGACACTGGCGCCACTGGGCCCTCTGACTACCACAAGTAGGCAACGGGTGAAGTGTCTTGCCCAAGGACACAACGACCGAGACTGTCCAAGCCGGGGCTCGAACCAGCAACCTTCCAACTATAAGGCAAACTCCCAACTCTTGAGCCACAATCGTCCCTGAATACAAAAATTCAGTCAGTCCTCATATACACCCATGTAAAAACCCTCACCACAAAGCTGGTGTAGTGTATAGGAGATTGACTGAAAATAGTGGGAGATTTGTAGGTAGCAAAAGGTCGTGCACCCTTTGTGGTAGGCCTTTTTGCCATGGTAAGCTATGTGCAGCAAATGTATTATCAGCTAATGAGTTACTATAACTGATTAACTGATAACTTCTGATAATGAACTGCATGCTCAAGAATCTTAATCTGTAGCTGCCTGAACTGTTTTCTTTAAGTGTTTGTCAAGTGCTGATTATCATCCTGCAAGTTTTAAACTTCATTTTTTTTTTTTTTGTTTCCGGTTTTATTTTAGAAATTGTGTCAGTGGTGCTTTAACCCTGGCCGTCCCTTGTAGGGTTTCCTGGTAGCAGCCAGTGTTCACACAGGGAGTCAGGTTTTTGGTGGCACCGGGTGAGCTAACTGAATTGTGTGCAGTGGTTTCAGTGTGTGATCACAGAACTAGAGAGTAGTAACTCAATAGTGCTCCACACCGTGCTCCGACCTCTGTTTGTTTCCTTGTTTCTTAACTGAGTTTTTTAGTTCAACCAACATGTGCGCTATTTTTAATGACATTTTTTTGGGAATAGTTAATAAAGCTGCTTGTAGCAGTGCTTGAACTGGAGATATGCAACTGGTGTCTTAATTTCAAAAGAGCGGCCCCCTCTTCGCAAGGCTACACTACTAAAGAACTTTTCCCCCCTCGGCCTCCCACTGGTAATGTCCCCCTTCATGGGGGTCATTGACAATTCCATGTGGATACTAGAGTTACTGATTTGGTAGCTTATAATAAGAAATGTCCCTGCAGGTTAGGAGTCACCTAAACTTCTGACATGATCTGAGAAATAATATGGCCTGTAATGAATTTACATACTGTCCATTTAATACTCTGCTTTAATTGAAATATTGTACTCATGTTTAGTTAACTCTAACACCTTTACCAGAGAACTTAGGTAGATTAATTCTAACAACAAACAGCATATTGGCTGTGGCCCCCTCAGGCTGTGCCTCTCGTTCAGTGCAGCCACGATAACAATGATTAAAAAACTAAAATAAACTAAACTAAAGTAGTTAGTAAAAATAAGCCATGAACCAGTTACTTGTTATTTTTATTTTTTGCCTCAGAGTCTCATCTTTTCATTAGGCAGATGGTGAGTTTTGCACAGGGGTGTGAAAAGGATAAGTGTGCTCCCAGCTGAAAATGTAACGCTGTTAAGGTTTTACTTTTTTTTTTAATCTTTATTTTACACATTTGTGCATTGTGTTGGGTGTTGAGATGGGTGCTGGGAAGAACCCATAAGCATGGACAGTCAGGGTGAAGCAGCTGTGGAAAATTAACCTGCATAGCATCAGGGCGATAAAGAAGAGTTTATTTTTACAGGGAGAAAGCATCTGATTGGAGCAGAGAAAAGCGGAAACTGGACCGAACACCAGTCTAAACTGTGGCTTCTCATTAGGTTTTTAACCAATCATATTCATGTCTTGTTTGTATGATATTTAAAAACTTGGTTCACAAGGGAATGGAGTTAATGGTCTATCCAGTCCTAGTCAGACCATGGCGTTGTGTAACTTGAACCATTTAATAAACTTTAAAAATGTAAATTTTAAGTTTTCTCATCTACTCTCAGAAAAACAAAAGCGACAATAAAAGTCTAAATCTGGGCAGCACGGTGGCACAGTGGTTAGCACTGTTGCCTCACAGCAAGAAGGTCCTGAGTTCAATTCCACCATCAGGCCGGGGTCTTTCTGTGTGGAGTTTGCATGTTCTCCCCGTGTTTGCGTGGGTTCTCTCCGGGTACTCCGGCTTCCTCCCACCGTCCAAAGACATGCAGCTTGTGGGGATAGGTTAATTGGATAATCCAAATTGCCACTAGGTGTGAATGTGAGTGTGAATGGTTGTCTGTCCCTGTGTGTTAGCCCTGCGACAGACTGGTGACCTGTCCAGGGTGTACCCCGCCTTTCGCCCTATGACAGCTGGGATAGGCTCCAGCGCCCCCCGCGACCCTGAAAAGGATAAGCGGAAGCGAATGGACGAATGGATGTTAGATTCTTCAAAGAGAACAAAAAAAACAACAACTTGGCTTTCAACATAGTTGGCATTCTCTCAACCAGCTTCATGAAACCATCACCTAGATATTTTTCATCAGTCTTGAAAGAGCTTGGCTACTTTTTCCTTCACTCTGGAGACCAGCTCAACCATCTAGGGAGTTCGTATTGTAATAGGAAGGTTGAGGAAGGTTTGAGCTCCGGTTCAGTCTCAGTCGTTGTGTCCTTGGGCAAGACACTTCACCCGTTGCCTACTGATGGTGGTCAGAGGACCCGGTGGCGCCAGTGTCCGGCAGCCTTGCCTCTGTCAGTGCGCCCCAGGGCAGCTGTGGCTACAATGTAGCTTGCCATCACCAGTGTGTGAATGAATGGGTGAATGACTGAATGTAGTGTCTTAGGGACTAAGTAGAGCGCTATACAAATACAGGCCATTTACCATTTTAGTAAACTCTGGCTTTTATACATATTGATTGCTTCTCTAGGACCTGCTCTGGTGCAAGTTATATCTGCAGCACGAGTTACCATGGCAATATACCCCAGTAAGAAATGGACCACCTTCATAAGACTGAAAATCCAAGGTTAAACCTTATGTTACTGTGCCAAGCTCCAGATAGTACAGGCTTCTGAAGGACAGTCATTGAAATCAGTTTGGGCTACTGCTTCTTATGTCTTGTGTTGTACAGGAATGGGTCCAAAACAAGAATTAAACAAACATAACATTAATCTTTATTAGGGTGAGCCAAGTCCAAAAGGGAATAAACAGAAATCCAAGTCTTCACAAGGAGACAGACAAACAGCACATGGGAGTAGATACATGCCAATGACAAGGAGAATGAAGAAAGGACAGGAATATTTATTCATGCAGGTTAATCAGGGAAGTGGAAACAGCAACAGGAAGTAAAACCTAAAAATACAAAACTAAGAACACGGCATCACAATGAATTCAGAATTTCAAATAACTCAAAACCCTGGGACAGGCGCAGTATCATGATGTCTCTGAGTTATGAAAACATCGTAACACAAGTCCAACATGGAAGATGTGTCAAGACTTGCAGTTAATGAAAGTTGATTTACATAAATCTTGAAATGTTTACAAAGTCATTCATGGAATTTAGATTTATTCTTCAGTCCACAAAAGGACATTTATAGATAAACTCTCCATTTATAGACAGTTTATCTATAAATGGAGACTATTTAGTTGTTGCTCTCTCAAGCCCATCTAATAAGACTCTGAAAGCACAACACAGAATGCTCAATGAGGTGTGAAGGAAGCCCAGGGTAACAGCTAAGGAAATCTGTGCTTATCAGGCTGTAATACACAAATCATGCATGCAGCATGGAGTCCATCTCAGGACACCACACGGCTGCTCTGGGCCTGTGGGAGAAAGTGTTTTATGCACACATGAAACTAATGTTGAATTGTTTGAGAAAGAACTTGTGGTGCTACATATGGTGTAAAAAGGGTGCACGAGGGGGAAATGTGTCAGGGTGACTGTCCAGCTGAAGCTCATTAGGAGCTGGGATAATGTGGCGGGATAATGACTAACACTGGAAACATTTCAACTTTGTTAGTCTGTGTCGAAGATCACATCACGCTTTAACACCAATTAATGAAGAAACCCAAGTCATTCCAGGTGGTTTGCATAATTCACCTTGCCACTGTATCGTCAGCAGGTGAAATATTCAAAATATTTTTTAAGACATTAAATATCACATCTGATGTTTTTTTGTTGCTGGGGTGAAACTTTGTACAACTAATAAAACTTCTCCAACTCCTTTGGAAAACCTTCATCCTGTGTTCAATATTACTAGAAAAGTACTAAATAAATGCCAGTCCTTTGATTACACTTTAAAATTGTTGAATTGTTTTATGACTCTTCTTTCACCATCTAAAGTCATTGAACTCATCTTGTTCACCACATTGGTCCCTTTTGAAACATTTTTAATGGCAAATAATCTTGCCCTGTCATATGGTATGTGCTTTATTTTCAAAAATAAAGTGCTTTATTTTCAAAATGCGTGCTTTATTTTCAAAAATAAAGCACATGCCAGTCTAGTGTTTTACTACTCTATTAGTTTGCACTACTTACCCACATATGCAAGCTAATGGAAGCAGCTTGCTGATAACTTTGAACTCTGCCCTGAAATCCCAATATGTTCTCTTCCATCCCCAAAAAACAAACATGGCAGCAGTTGCTTCACTTCAAAATGAGGACGACTGACAACACCGATCTTTCATCTACAGTCTATGCACAGGACTGATAAAGCATGTAGAAACAGAAAGCCAGTCAATTCAAGAGCCAGATATTTCAGGAAAAATAAATGAAAACTGGTCGCGTGCAAATTCGACCAGGTAAAGTATATCACAGGTCTACAACAACTATGCAATTTGAAAGCAAAGTGGTGTTGTTCAAACAACAACTGAACTGAACTATTCCTACTGTTTATATTTTGCCTTACACCCTCAGAGAATCAACCTCAATGCCACTTTTGTTTTTATTTCCAAATGTTTGTACCTTAGTCTGTGCCCATAATGATATTGCATTGTTTTCTGAGACATTAAGTAAAATGAGGCCTAAGCCTAAAGAGTGTGTCATCCTGCATGGACCAAATTAACTGGTTTTATGCTGCCATTCCACTTTGGAGAGATTAACACCCTAATAAAAAGGTAAGCAGCAAGCAAAGCAGCAAAACATCAGGCTGCCATGAATAAACCAGAAAGGGAGAGAAAGTGAAATGCAGGGTGGAATTCAGCTGCTGTACCACACATCCATATAACATGCCCCTGTTGAGACACTGGCACAGGCTTTATCAAATCTTCATTTTCTGTCCTCCATTTAATAGAGCTCTAACGCACTAATTTGAGCCAAATGGGTAGAATAGAAGCACAAGTATTGAAGCAAATGTCCTTTCCCAGAGGAGCAGTCAGGGCCTTCTGTCAAGGTTCTCCTATTTAATATTTAACACCATGTCCTGTTCACAGCAGTGATGTATGCAGCACACATCAGAAAGCTCAGTTTTTGCAGTTAGCTGTCCATTTTGTGCTAATAGCAACATGCATTTTCATTGGGGAGAAAAAATCGATGAAAGAAAACAAGGTTCTTCCAGCAGATCAAGGGTCAGATGAAGTGATGGGAGGGAGGGAACTGTGGGTGAGGGGTCGGGTGGGTAGGGGCTGTCGATGTCTAGAGCACAGTATGTCAATAGCATGTTTGGCTACAGTCTAACCTTAGCATATGAAGCGGCAGGCCAAAAAAAGATCTGTGTAGCACATGACAGCTTCCATCAACCAGGTGTGAGCCCTGAGAGGGGAGACACTAGCGGGATCAAACAGGCCTCGTGTCTGTCTTCTCCCTCGACCTTTCCACTGCAGCACATTTAAACAATTTATAAAACCAGGCTTGAGATTTGTTTTGGAGACATGCATCTCCAGTGATTTCTGAATATATTTTAGTACATAAGTGGTTCAATTAGTGCCTACAGTGGTGACGCTGATGTGGAAATATTTATGAGGTCTATGTTATTGACAGGGGCTTAAATCTGCAACTCCCAAGCAATTGGTCACAAGTGTTGCGCCTTTCAAAGGCTGTTTTAATCTTACGGCATGAAAGTGAGGAAATTTAAACTTTAACTCATATCACCTCATCTCAATATAAAGACATTTTCAATATAAACTTAGACTCGTTGTTCCGTCACATTTTGTTGGAGGCTTTAGTTAATTTTAGAAAGATTTAAACTATCTTTATACACAGGAATTTGCAATAAGTTGTATCACTGGGTGCTTTTGTTTAGGAAAAAATGTAAAAAAAAAATTATTTTATTTTGGTTGCTGCCATTAGGAGTCACCACAGCGGATCATCTGCCTCCATCTTACCTGGTGTGACACAGCATCACACCAACCCTCTGAATCTTCTCTGGGGTCTTCCTCTTTTTTTGTGCCGGGCAGCTCCATCTTTGACATTCTTTGTCAAGTATATCCACAATTTCTCCACTGCACATGTCCAAATTATCTCAGCCATGCCTCTTTAACACCAACCTGCTGAACCTGAGCTGTCCCTCAGATGCACTTCTTAATAATCCTGTCCCTCCTGGTCACTCCACTGAAAATCATCTTGGACAGAACCAAGATGGCGGCGCATGTAGTTGCAGCAGCTCAGTGTCCCACCGATCGATGCTATGTTTGGATAATTTTGTACACCTTGTATTTGTTTTTGTGTTCTACCAGCCAAGCAAATAACATCTATAGCCGACATGGTCTCCTCAAGATTGGAGTAAGTTACCGCGAGAGTGTGACTAGCAAATTTGTCCGCTTACACAAGATACTGGTGGAAATAGCGAGGAGTCCAGGCTCCCCATGGATTGTTATCCCTTCGGGGTGGAGGCGCAGGTGGCGTCGTGAGAGAAGGAGAAGGCGAGGATGCAGGGCCAGCGCGCTAGCCAGGCTATGGAGGCAGCCACTTAAACCACCGCTCCCCAGTCTATTCATCGCAAATGCTAGATCCCTCGCGAACAAGTGGGATGAACTGAGGTTGCAAATAGGAGCAAATAACTACATCAAAGACTCATGCATCCTTCTTATCACCGAATCCTGGCTACACCAATCCATTCCGGACTCTGCAATTGAGCTAGCAGGCTACACCTCACAGAGACATAACCGAACAGTGGACTCCGGTAAGTGCAAAGGAGTATGTATGTGAACAACAGCTGGTGTACAAACACAGTGATAACAGACCGTCACTATTCACCAGACATGAATATCTGACTGTCAAATGCAGGCCCATCTACCTACCTAGGAAGTTCACCGTTGTCATAATAACAGCTGTTTACATACCACCAGATGCTAATGCTAAGTTGGCGATCGCACTTCTGCACGCAAACATCAATAATAAAAAGAGCATTTACCCTGACGCTTTACTTATCGTAGCAGGGGACTTTAATCATGCAGACTTAAAAGCAGCAATCCCCAAATTCCACCAGCACGTCAAGTGTGCCACTTGGGGTGACAAGATTCTGGACAAAGTTTATTCCAACATCAAAATGGGCTACAGGGCCAGACCTCTGCCACATCTGGGTCAGTCTGACCACTTGTCACTGTTTCTAAAACCTGCATATGCCCCCCTCAAGAAAAGCTCACACAGAATAACACACAAAGAATATTACCATATGGCCAGAAGGTGCCCCTCAGCAGCTGCAGGACTGTTTTGACAGAACTAGGATATCTTTGAACATCAGGACCTGGACACTGCATAGACACTGTTACAGTAGACAAATGTATCCGGGCTTATCCCAACCAAAAGCCCTGGATGACCTGGGAGGTCAAGCAGCTGCTGAAGGAGAGGAACATCGCGTTCAGGTCTGGCAACAGGGGCCACTACACCGCAGCCCGATCCAACCTGAAGAGATGCATCAGAGAGGCGAAGGGGGAGAATAGGAGGAGGATTGAGGACCATCTGGAGAGTAACAATAACCGGCAGGTGTGGCAGGGCATCCAGCATCTAACCAACTATAAGCCCAATCTCGGAGCTGCGGAAGGTGACCTGGCGCAGGCGGAGGAGCGGAATATCTCCTTCGCCTGTTTTGCATGGAATGCCGCCGTAACACACCTGGATGAGCATGGGAGCTACAGTGGGGCAAAAAAGTATTTAGTCAGCCACCGATTGTGCAAGTTCCCCCACCTAAAATGATGACAGAGGTCAGTAATTTGCACCAGAGGTACACTTCAACTGTGAGAGACAGAATGTGAAAAAAAAATCCATGAATCCACATGGCAGGATTTGTAAAGAATTTATTCGTAAATTAGGGTGGAAAATAAGTATTTGGTCACCTCAAACAAGGAAAATCTCTGGCTCTCACAGACCTGTAACGTCTTCTGTAAGAAGCTTTTCTGTCCCCCACTCGTTACCTGTATGAATGGCACCTGTTTGAACTACTCATCTGTATAAAAGACACCTGTCCACAGCCTCAAACAGTCAGACTCCAAACTCCGCCATGGCCAAGACCAAAGAGCTTTCGAAGGACACCAGGAAAAGTATTGTAGACCTGCACCAGACTGGGAAGAGTGAATCTACAATAGGCAAGCAGCTTGGTGTGAAAAAATCAACTGTGGGAGCAATCATCAGAAAATGGAAGACATACAAGACCACTGATAATCTCCCTCGATCTGGGGCTCCACGCAAGATCTCATCCCGTGGGGTCAAAATAAGATAAGATAAGATAAGATTGTGGAGGTAAGCATTAACGACACAGAGCTCTGGGGAGGGCTCTCAGGTAAGAATTCCCCAGGGACCCGGAGAGGCTGGCCGAGGACCAGTTCAGCCGGGGAAACCCCGAGGTCTTCTTTAACCGCGCTACGCAATCCCAGCAAAACCCACGGAAGACGGTCGACCCAGTCGCCACTCGTTAAGGAAGCCCGGAGCGCGGCCTTAAGTGACCGGTGAAACCGTTCGCACATCCCATTAGCTTGCGGGTGGTATGCTGTGGTGCGGTGGACCTTGACTCCCAGGCCGTCAGCCATAGCAGACCAAAGCTCGGAAACAAACTGGGGGCCCCTGTCCGAGGTAATGTCAGCAGGGGGGCCGAAACGTGAAACCCACGTTGACAAAAATGCCCTGGCCACCGTCGCCGCTGTCGTGGACGCCAGGGGTACCGCCTCCGGCCACCTGGTTGTGCGGTCCACCACAGTCAAAAGGTGCGTGAAACCCTGTGACTGCGGCAAGGGACCAACCAAGTCCACATGAACGTGATCGAAACGCCTACCTGGGACACGGAAAGGTTCGAGGGGTGCCTGTGTGTGCCGGTGGATTTTCGAGCGTTGGCATGGGATACAAACCGCCGCCCATTCTTTCACCGTCTTGCGAAGGCCCGGCCAAACAAACCTGGCGCTGACCAGCTTGACCGAGGCCCGTACGCCGGGATGAGAGAGGGCATGCACCGAGTCAAAAACACGACGACGCCACGAACGGGGAACCACCGGGCGGGGGCGGCCGGTGGAAATGTCGCAAAGAAGGTGCGGACCGCCGTCCCACACCGGGGTGTCCTCCAGCACGAGGCCCGTTTTCGTTGACTGAAGGGCAAGGACGTCCGGGTCAGCACGTTGCTCGGCGGCCATGGCAGCGTAGTCGATGCCAACATACACCGGAGAAACCAACACACGTGAGAGACAGTCAGCGACGTGATTGGACTTACCAGCCACATGCTGAATGTCTGTAGTAAACTCTGAAATGGCCGCCAACTGGCGCTGCTGGCGTGCGCTCCATGGGTCAGAGACCTTGGACATCGCAAACGTCAAAGGTTTGTGGTCAACGTACGCAGTAAAGTTGCGACCCTCGAGGAAAAAACAAAAATGTCGTGTCGCGAGGTGCAGGGCCAGCAACTCCCTGTCAAAAACACTGTACCTGCGTTCAGCATCCCTGAGCGTACGACTGAAAAAGGCGAGCGGTTGCCAGAGACCTGAAACCCGCTGTTCCAACACCCCACCCACTGCCACGTCAGAGGCGTCGGTGGTCAACGCGATCTCTGCCGACGGAAGCGGGTGGGCCAGCAGGGCGGCGTCAGCCAGCGCAGACTTAGCTGCGGAAAACGCACGGACGCGTTCTGGCAGCCAGTCAACCGGATCTTTGGCTGTTTTACCCTTTAAGGCAGCATAGAGTGGCTGTAGCAGGTGGGCAGCTCTGGGGAGAAAGCGGTTGTAAAAATTTATCATCCCCAAGAACTCCTGCAGCGCTTTAACTGACGTGGGACGCGGAAAAACCGAAACGGCCTGGACTCTGTCGGGCAACGGAACCACACCTTCAGCGGAAATGCGGTGCCCGAGGAAATCCAGAACAGGCAACCCAAACTGGCACTTGGAAGGGTTGATGATCAGGCCGTGCGCTGCCAAACGCTGGAAAACCTGGCGCAGATGGGACTCGTGCTGGCTTGCTGAGCAGCTGGCCACCAATATATCGTCCAGATAAACAAAAACGAACGGCAGCCCACGCAAAACGGAGTCCATCAGCCGCTGAAAGGTCTGGGCAGCACCTTTCAGGCCAAACGGCATGCGCAAAAACTCGAACAAGCCGAAGGGGCTAATGACAGCGGTTTTAGGAACGTCTTCGGCGCGCACGGGAACCTGGTGATACCCCCGCACCAAGTCAATTTTAGAAAAAATCGATGTTCCCGCGAGATTGGCAGAAAAATCCTGAATGTGGGGGATGGGGTAACGGTCATTGTCCGTGGCATTATTTAAACGGCGGAAATCTCTGCATGGCCGCCACCGACCGTCCGATTTGGGCACCATGTGAAGCGGAGAGGCCCATGCACTGTTCGAACGCTGTACAATGCCAAGGCGCTCCATGGCTGCAAACTCTTCCCGAGCGACGGACAGTTTCGCGGGGTCGAGGCGGCGCGCGCGTGCGAACACCGGGGGCCCGACCGTGGGAATATAATGCTCAACCCCATGCTTCGTTACCGTGTTAGAGAAATTAGGGACAGACAGCGATGGAAACTGTAAAAGCAAACGCTGAAAAGCATCCCCGGAGGTCACTACATTAGCTCGAATCAGGGGCTCGGCGGCCCGGGTAAAACAGGGTAGCGAAGAAAACGAAACAGCATCGATTAAACGTCTGTTAGCCACATCGACAAGCAGTCCATTAGCACACAGGAAATCAGCTCCCAAAATAGGTACAGAGCTAGCGGCAACAACAAAGTTCCACTGGAAATCCCGGCCATGAAAACAAACAGTCACCAACCTTTCCCCAAACGTTTTGATGGGAGAGCCATTAGCTGCAATGAGCTGCGGCCCACAGTTCGCTGCTAGTCCGTCGGCAGCGGTAGGGGGAAGGAGGCTCTTCTGGGAGCCGGAGTCCACAAGAAAACGTCTCCCGGAGCGCGAGTCCTCTATGAAGAGCAGCCTTTCTGTATTGCCAGCGGTCGCGGCCGCTACGGCGCGCTGGCGGGTCCGTTTCCCTGGGCCGTGAAAGCGCAAGGCGGCAGGCAGCGACGCGCTCTGTCGCCAAAACGCTGATGGTAGAAACAGATGCTCTTTCCGCGGCGACGGCGTGTAGCAATCCCTGCCGTCAGCAAGGGGGCGGATGCTCCGGGGGAGGCAGGTGGAGGCGTGGAAGGTGCCGCCGGCGTGTCCGTAGCCAGGGCGTGAACGTCGAAAGTGCGGCTAGCCAGGAGAATGCGATCCGCTTCTTCAGCCAGGGAGCGATAATCCTTCGCAGGCAGAAGTGGAGAGTTCGCGAGGACAGCTCTCACGGCGGCCGGTAGTTGGCGGAGGAAGAGGTGGGCGAAGAGGAAACCACCGTCATCTGGCCCGAGCAACGATAGCATGTTCTCCATGAGCTCGAGCGCAGTACCGCCACCTAAGCCTGACAGGTTGAGGAGCTTGTCGGCTCGTTCAGCGTCAGAGAGGGCATAGCGCCGAAGAAGCAGCTCTTTGAGGGCGGCGTATTTCCCTTGGGCGGGTGGGTCCCGGAGGAGCGCCATCGCGCGGCGGGTGGCCAGCGGGTCGAGCGAGGCCACCACATGGTGATACTTCGTGTCGTCAGCCGAGATGCCGCGAAGGGCGAACTGAGCCTCCACGTGTACAAACCATGACGGGGGGTCATGGAGCCAAAAGTCCGGCAGTTTCACCGCCACAGCGAACGTAGCTGAAACAGGAGGCGGAGGTCCGGCGGCCGCTGATATATCCATAGCGGGGTCTGTGTTATCTGCGGCCCGTTACATGCTCGAGTCAGGGGTCACCAATGTGGAGGTAAGCATTAACGACACAGAGCTCTCAGTCCTCACTCCTTTATTCGTCTCTCAACAACAACTGAGCATATCGCGCCACAAAACACGGAACACACTTCCTTTACACTGGGTGTGAGTGGAGCCCTCTAGTGGTCCACCACAAGATAACCTTTATTAGTCCCACACGTGGGAAATTTGTTTTGTCACAGCAGGAAGTGGACAGTGCAAAAGTTATGAGGCAAAAATTAGAATACAATAAGAATAAATACAGTACACAACTGTACAGAATAGAATAAAATAAAATACTATATACAGTAGAATAAAATAAAATAAATATACAATAAGATAAAAATAGAATACAAATACAAATACTATATACAACTGAGTAAAAATACAACGATGACAGAAAGGATTATTGCACGCAAAATGATCATGAGAACGGTGAGCAAAGATCCCAGAACCACACGGGGGGACGTGGTGAATGACCTGCAGAGAGCTGGGACCAAAGTAACAAAGGTCACCATCAGTAACACACTACAACGGCAGGGAATCAAATCCCGCAGTGCCAGACGTGTTCCGCTGCTGAAGCCAGTGCATGTCCAGGCCCGTCTGAAGTTTGCCAGAGAGCACATGGATGATACAGCAGAGGATTGGGAGAATGTCATGTGGTCAGATGAAACCAAAGTAGAACTTTTTGGTATAAACTCAACTCGTTGTGTTTGGAGGAAGAAGAATACTGAGTTGCATCCCAAGAACACCATACCTACTGTGAAGCATGGGGGTGGAAACATCATGCTATGGGGCTGTTTTTCTGCCAAGGGGACAGGACGACTGATCCGTGTTAAGGACAGAATGAATGGGGCCATGTATCGTGAGATTTTGAGCCAAAACCTCCTTCCATCAGTGAGAACTCTGAAGATGAAACGAGGCTGGGTCTTCCAACATGACAATGCTTAATCCACTGCGCTACGCTCTTTACACACACGACTGCACTCCTCTCCACCGGAG
The DNA here is from genome assembly GCF_057382185.1 of Mchenga conophoros. Lineage (NCBI taxonomy): Eukaryota > Metazoa > Chordata > Actinopteri > Cichliformes > Cichlidae > Mchenga > Mchenga conophoros. Next base: position 9,412,310 of record NC_140537.1, read on the forward strand.
CAACATCTTTGTGAGACGACACCACCGTGATGGGGCTCATTTCCAGGGGTGACAAGTCTGCATACAGAGACGAGGAGGAGCAGCTGTCATTATGGTGTAATGCCAATAACCTCCTCCTCAACACTTCAAAAACCAAAGACCTCATAATAGAAAAGGAAAAAGGCAGAGATCCAACCACTATTCATTAATGTGTGTGTAGAAAGGGTGGCAGGCTTCTGCTTCCTACACTGAAAAAAAAAGTTCTTTCAATTTACTTGATTTTATTGTGTACATCGGTCCCACATAATATGAATAAGTATGACTGACTTAATTTTCCACTTTCCCTCAAGTAATTAATGCTTGTCAGATCAAAGTATTTTATTTATATCAGATTACTTTAAAAAATCATGTTTGATGTACTAATATTAATCTATTATCATAATATCAATATATTGCATAATGTCAATATATTTTAATGTTTAACACCAACTTATTTTTATTTGCCAGTGGTACGCAATGATATTATGTAATGTAAACACATTGCAATTATGTTCCTGCAACACAAATTATGGCTTTAAATCCTACTTAATTTTTTCAATTGAAATATTAACTGATTATTATTGACAAAAAAGGCAAAGACTGTGAGTGCTACTGAACAATTCACCTTTATTAAACTGTAACAGCAGTGAAAGCAGCAATTCTGCCATGAACAAGTCCAAAATCACATCCATGTAAACTTGTTAACACATTTTTAAAGATAGCCTGCAGAAATAACTAAAAGAAAAAGTTAGTTTGGGAATATATTTGCAAATATTTCACAAAAAACTGACCTTAGCAGCAAATAAAAGAAAGTGCTTATAGATGATCCTGTCATCTCTTACATATAAAACATTTGTATTAATTACACAATTGAAAATGTAAACTAAATTAAGACTACCTGAAAAAAAGCAACACGCTTTTATGAATAAACAGATTTACCCAAATATAACTTGTGTGTTATTTGACAACAGTTTCAGCTTCTGTACAAGTATTTACCTGTATAAGATTTCAACTAAGTTGAGCCTTAAATGACATTGTTACATAACTAATACCAAACACCTACATGAATTTTAATCTTCATTTTAAACATGTAAGCAGGACATTAAGGTTGACTTAGAACATATTGCTAAAAATCGTCAGTAAAAATTTCTTACAACATGATACCAAAAGGAAAAATTATCCTGCATTGCAGTCACATGAGGGGAAAGCAATAAAAACATAAGCAGTATAACATTACTGAACACAAAATGAAAAACTGCAAAGAATTGCAGAAGTGCAGTCTTTGACTTCTCAATGAAACAGATGGTTTTTGAAAGCAAGAACTTTAGAGAGTTTAGCTCCATCCAGTTCCATGAAAACCTTCTGGAAAACGTCAAAGTTGTAGCAAAGGTCAGCAGGGTAGGCAAGGTTTAATGCATACATGAGTCCAAATAGCATTATCACAGCAACTGCTACATTATCCAAAGTCTTCGCCACCCTGATGCCTGCAAGGACAACTCTTGTTCATCTGCTGAAGCTTGCTCTTTAAGAAGATAAATTCAAACAGTGGTGTCTTCAACAGTCTCACTGATGGCACGTTCTTCCATGCCCTGTAAAAAAGAAGCCATGTTAGTCATTTCCAAGTAAGTAATATGACACACTGTGGAAAGTCCAAAAAAAAAAAAAAAAAAAGACAAGTACATACCACATACTCCTGGATAAGCATGCCAGGGTCTTCACCCATGTAGATACACACTCCCTTAACACACTCAGCATCAACATCTTCACACTGAAATGAAATGTATGTAATTAGCATCTTCATTCAGCTCTTGTCCTTCATTTAAGTTTTAATAGTGTACTTTACATGAATGTTTTTAAAGTAAAGGCACACAAATTAATAATAGGTTTACTGGCAATTAATAATAAGTTGACAAAGTGAAGGTTAAAAAAACAAGTAGATGTAAAAATACAAAATGAGAGAATTTATCATGGGAAACATTTGAAATCTTCCACAATTATAAAATTTCATCCAAAGAGGATCATGTTAAGTGAATGTTGAGGCTTTATCACTTACATTATCCATTTATGCCACAATTCTTTTCAGTATTAGTCCAAGCTCTCCTCTTCTGTTGACCAACTTCACCAGGTTGTCCAAGTGGAGATCCAGCTGAGCCAGGAACTTTGTTTGAGGGGGGATAGTGGCAATTCTCTTAAACTCAGCGTTGATCTGAAAACATGAGCACAGAGAAATGAGCTTCAAAGGTTTAATACCTGGAAGAAGGCCGCAATCACTCATGCTGAAGAAATGGGCTGTCAAATAACAACTGTGCCTTAACCATTTTAGGCTAATACCACAAGAACACCGTGTATGAGGCAAACCTTACCTCATGGAAATCAAATAGAGCAGGCCATCTTGCCATGAAAGCCTCCACCATTGGTGCAGCACGAACAACTTCATGTCTTCTGTATGAAAAAGTCTTTTCCATCTTGAGTTTCACCAACTCTGTTACTCTTTTTTATGTCCATGTGGTGGGCTTTGACATGTCAATAGCTTTAAGAGTCCCCTTGTCTGCTACTTCTGAAACTGAGGTAAGGTTAAGAAACTCATTCCCAAACAAGGAATCCATAAACTGAAGCTGCCCTGAAGACAACACTGTCTCTTGACTTCAACGATGAGATCCTCAGTTGATTCAGGCGCTTCATTAGAGAGTGAGCCTTCGACAGGTTCCGTCAGCCAAAACAGTCTTTAGGACCATAGGACTCCCCATAGGACTCTGTAGGCAACAAAGAATTACATATCAGACATTCAGAAAGAATCATTTCAGTTTAGTTTTCATAAAGCTATCCATACCCAATACTCAAAGTTATAAAGATCAGACATAAAAAAGTAGAATTTATCTAATGAAATACATGCGACTGAACCTATTACACTTATATGAACACCTTTTATTTCTATATGCCTTTTTAAAGTCACAATGTGGACTGATCCAATCTCATAGTCAACCAATGGATAAGTATCAAGGAGTTCACAGAGTGAAGCGAGAGTGAATATTCTTGTGGATACTGGGCGGAGCTCAAAAGCTCTGTCGTGCTCTCTGTACCAGCCATCAAGCTCTCTGACAATGTAGAATATGCTGTGGTACAATGCAGATATGGTTTTTCAGTATTCTGGCAATCCACCTGCTGCCCTTTGGGTCAGTACCATTCCATTTCTATAAGTTATACTCTTTATGTCACACACTGTGCAAGGTTGACCTCTAGAATGTCAGGGAATATGTACCTAATGACTTAAGCTATCTCCTCTTTAAGCAAATCCACTAGAAAGGCCGATACAGCTGAGCTCTCTAATTCAGACTTGCCAAGAGATGGGGAGTTTAGATGGTAAGCTATAATCATCTGATGTTTTGACTTCTGTAATCATAAAGGTAAAAATTCCACCATCACAAAAAACATTAATTTTAATTGAAAAAGGGTATTCCAGTCCAGAAGAGCATCAATGGTTTCTTTAAAGTACCAGTCTTTCCTCATTTATACATAATGTTTTGAGAAGCAGCTCACATATGTTCTACACAAACTAGAAAAAAAGAGGGGGGGGAAAGGGTCCTAATTTGTTTTGGGCCGATTTTGGAAAATTCACTATACATCACTTAATAAGACATAGTCTGTTGAACAAACTTATCTCCTTGTAGATATCTGCTGTATTATTTGGGCATGGTGGCAGGATCCTTCTTATAACTTGAGTGCATGTCATCAGCAAGAATTAAGGTGGCCCTCTGTGGCCCTCCCAGCTTCTGAAACTCTGACAGTTACAGCCGGACTAATTAGCCAATGTAGCCATAGCTAGCACGAGTAACACAAACACTATTGCGCTCTCAGTGACGTTTTAACTTGCTAAGCCATCAAAAACGTCAGTGCTCTCTGTCACATGCATAAATTCCATATCTGACCGACAACAGCTGCTTTCTCCCGACTATGTGCAATTTGTTAATATTTTTCAGCTTTAGCCACAAAGCTAATACCAACTTTAGCTAGCACTGTAAAAACAACATGTAGATGCATTACAGATTACGTTTCATATAGCATGCACTACAACAATTCTGTGAAAACGTACCCAACTAAAACAAATGTATTTAAATTACTTACCTTCTCACTATGCCTGACTCAGTGCCAAAGGTTGCATGTGGCTGAACAGTCTTCCAGAATCTGGCGGTCAATTGCGCTCTCCTTAAATTATGTTGTTGTCTTATTGGATAAGACTCTAGGTCTTATTATCCAATCACATTTAGTTGTTGTCTTTGAATATATTGCATCATTTCCGGTTGTGGTCAAACATGATTACAATGGTTTTAGTATTCTAATTTAGTCACTTTAAATCAATGCAAGAAAAATGAGTAGTCTCAGTATTGTTTATAATCAAGTAAATGGTACTTTATTTAATCATGTAAATAAGAGAAACATGAGAGGCTTGTGTAGCATTAACTAAATTCATTTGTGCAAATTCAAAAGCCTGCCAATTCCCATTTTTTCAGTGTGGGAGTCAACATAGAGGAGAACCTTTCCTGGAGTGGGAACACCTCCGAGCTACTGAAAAAGGCACAACAGAGACTGTACCTCCTGAGAATTCTCAGGAGGAATAACATCACACAGAGACTGCTGGTGTCCTTCTATAAAGCCACCATTGAGAGTGTTCTAACCTATTGCAACCCGCTTCTTAAAAAGGCCCAAAACATCATAAAAGATACCTCACATCCTGGCCACTCCCTGTTTGAACTGTTGCCCTCAGGCAGACGGTACAGAGCAATTAGTGTAAGGAGTAATAGACTCACACACAGCTTTTATCTAACTGCAATAATACGTCTGAATACTGCTACAAAACAAATGCCACTCTTGTATTAATCTATGCGCTGACTGAAGCATGTATGAGGGAACGTATGTGAATGTTTGTTGATACCTCTTATACTTTAAGTATTCTATTTATTTTATTATTGAATTTTATTGTTTTATTTATATTTTGATATCGTTAGGGATGATGCAATGATCAGGGACCATTTTTAATTTCGTTGTACCTCTGACAATGACAATAAAGATTCTGATTCAGATTCTGATCTTAACATCTTCAACTCTAACACTTCCAGTTTAGCCTCTTGTCTTTTTGTCAGTGCCATCATCTCTAAACCATACATCATAGCAGATCTCACTACCACTACATTATACAGCTTCTATACAGCTTTTGTGTACTATACATGGCTTTGGGCAGTTGACCCTTGATATTTCACCCACCTCTCTCCTATTCACACACGTATTCTGTCTTTTTCCCCTGATGTCCATTCCTTTTCTCTCCAGAGCATACCTCCACTTTCCCAGGCTCTCTTCTATCGGCTTCCTACTCTCTGTACAGCTCGCAAGGTCATCTGTGAACATACACAGAGAAAACACAACAGAGACCTCATCTGCCAATCTGTCCGTCAGCACTGCAAACAAGAATGGGCTCAGAGCCAAAGTAATGTCACCCTTACCCTTCAGTTCAAGGACTTGGCAATAATAATAATAATAATGATAATGGATTGCATTTATATAGCGCTTTTCGGGACCCCTCAAAGCGCTTTACAATACCACTATTCATTCACTCTCACATTCATACACTGGTGAAGGCAAGCTACAGTTGTAGCCACAGCTGCCCTGGGGCAGACTGACAATAGTGGGAAGGAAAAACTCCCTTTAGCAAGGAGAAACCTACTGCCGAAGCAGACTCAGGGACAAGAAAGGCAAGGAAGAAAGGGCAAACGGCAGCACCTGTGTACCTGTCATTGGCCTGGATGGGATGTTCCAGTCCCGAAAACCCTGCTCTCCTCGCTCCCGCCGGCATGGTGTGAATCTGCGGAACCTGCGGCCTCTGTGTCGGGCTTCTAGGACGGCTAGCGACCGGGATCCACTGCTTACCGCTAGGATTGGCCTGGTAAATGCTAGGTCCCTAGCGAACAAAACGTTTATCCTGAAGGATTTTTTCACATCCCGAGGACTGGATTTTCTCTGTGTGTGCGAGACGTGGCTGGGCGCCGGTGAGTGCAGCATCTTCTCAGATCTTCTACCTGGCGATTGCTGCTATTTTAATAATGTTGGGCCGAGGAGGAGGAATAGCTACGATCTTTAAAAGTCATTTTAAATGTAAGCAGCTATCAACCCCATCATTCACCAGCTTTGAACTGTCTGTGTTTGAGCTGGGCTGCTCTCACACAGTGTTGTGTGCGGTGGTTTATCAGCCTCCAAAATACAATAAGGACTTTGTGAGTGACTTTGCTGACTTCTTGGCTGAATTCATGCCAAAATATGATCGTGTTCTTATTGTTGGGGATTTTAATATTCACGTGTTGTCCTGATATGCCCATGGCGAAGGGCTTTTTAAACCTTATTGATTCGTTTAATCTGGTGCAATGTGTGACAGGTCCCACACATGAACGTGGACACACACTTGATCTTGTTTTATCTCATGGTTTTTCTGTTTTTAACATAGAGATTTGTGATGCTGTGTTTTCTGACCACAGTCCTGTGATGTTTGAAGTTCCTCTTGCCTGTGCCTCAGTTAAACCTCGCGCTGCTGCTCAGCGCTGTCGTGTTTTTAACTCCTCCACTGCTGAACACTATTCAACAGTCTTTGACCAGATCTGTAAGATCCCGGATTTTTTATGCAGCCAGACTGAGGAACTGAGCTCATGGTTTTATTCTACCTGTCGGACTGCTTTGGACACTGTGGCTCCATTAAAAACCAGACTGCCTAAAACTAAATCTGAGCCCTGGCTGAACGACATGACCCGAGCTGTCAGACGCGACTGCCGTCGAGCTGAGCGCAAGTGGAAAAAGGACAAACTACAAGTGTCATTCCAGATGCTGAAGGACTGTTGGCGTCAATATCAAAGAACTGTAAAAGATGCCAAAAGAAAACACTTATCTGACATTATTTTGTCAAACCCGCGTGTTATATTTAAAACTATTAACTGTTCTTAATGCACCGTATACTGACTGTATTGAGCCCTCATCAGAAGCCTGTGAAAATTTTTATACACTTTTTTATTGAGAAGGTCTCCTCCACAAGGGCTCAAATCTCTCCTTGTGCTCATGACCTCTCAGTCTCTGTTTCCTGCTCTGCTGTCTTTGACAGGTTTGAGCCTGTGACTCTGTCCTTTTTAAAGGAGACTGTTGGTCATCTTAAGCCTGCAGGGTCTCCAAATGATGCTGTCCCTCCTCGACTTTTAAAAGAGGTGTTACCTACAGTTGGTCCTTTGGTTCTTGAGCTGGTAAACCATAGTCTGATGTCAGGTGTTGTCCCCAAAGATTTTAAACATGCAGTAGTCAAACCCCTGATTAAAAAACCTGCTCTTGATCCTACGGTTCTTACAAATTACAGGCCTATCTCCAAACTACCTTTTCTTTACAGCCAAATAATGGCCTTCCTGGAAAAGCAAAATGTTTTAGAGGTTTTCCAATCTGGTTTTAAACCCTTTCATAGCACTGAATCAGCCCTTTTAAAAGTTTTTAATGACATATTTTTAGCGACTGATGCTGGGGACTGTGTTGTTCTTGTGCTTTTAGATTTGACAGCTGCATTTGATACCCTGGATTATACCATTTTGTTCTCTCGTTTGGAGCACTGGGTGGGCATTAGGGGCACAGCACTGGAGTGGTTCAGGTCCTACTTGACGGGGCGAACTTTTTGTTTCAGCCTTGGTGACTATGTGTCGTCCTCTGCTCCCCTCTTGTGTGGTGTCCCACAGGGCTCAGTTCTAGGCCCCTTCCTCTTCTCTTTATATCTGCTTCCTCTTGGTTCTGTACTAAGAAAGCACGGCATTCCTTTCCACTTTTATGCTGATGACTGTCAGATCTATGTCCCTCTAAAGAAAAAAGGCAGATACCTTACACAGCCATTACTTCAGTGTCTTGATGACATTAAGACTTAGATGTCTGTTAACTTTTTAAAATTCAATGATAAAAAGACAGAGGTGATGGGTCTGTGAAGGTTCTCAGTCATCCAGGTCATCGTAGTCAAAGGAGCTTGCAAAGAAAAGCGTCTGGACTTCTTTAAGTTGCTTGAAGACGTTTCACCTCTCATCCGAGAAGCTTCTTCAGTTCTAAGGTCAAATGGTGGAGAGTCCCAGATATAAACCTAGTGGGAGAATCCCCCCACAGAGGGACAAAAGGACCCCCTGATGATCCTCTAATCGACATATCACCGCCTTTACCCAGGGGATGCCATACCCTGCATCTATGGACTTCCTAAAACCCACAAGGAAGCTGTCCCACTCAGACCCATAGTAAGTAGCATAAACTCAGCCACTTATAACATTGCTAAACACCTTGCTACCATCCTTGCTCCTCTTGTGGGGAACACCCCACACCACATCAAGAACTCCACCGACTTCACCGACAAGGTCCAGAAACTTACCCTGGATCCAGATGAAACCATGGTGTCCTTTGATGTAGTCTCTCTCTTCACTTGCATACCCACCACGGAGGCCGTGGAGACTGTCAGAAAACGACTACAAGAAGACAGCTCCTTGGAGGACAGGACCAACTTCACACCCGATCAGATCTGCACACTGTTAGACCTCTGCCTCACCACTACATATTTAAAATACAACGAAGGCTTTTACAGACAAAAACATGTCTGTGCCATGGGCTCCCCCGTGTCACCTATTGTAGCCAACCTTTACATGGAGGAAGTGGAAAGGAAGGCTCTTGGCTCTTTCAAAGGAAGAGTACCCAGCCACTGGTACAGATATGTGGACGACACCTGGATCAAAATCAAGACACAAGAAGTGGAATCCTTCACTGCGCACATTAACGCTGTGGATAAAAACATCAAGTTCACCAGGGAAGACACAAAGGACAACTGTTTGCCTTTCCTGGACTGCGCTGTGCACATTGAAGAGAACGGCAAACTCAACATCGAAGTTTACCGGAAGCCCACACACACGGACCAGTACCTCCTCTTTGACTCCCATCACCCTTTGGAACACAAACTTGGAGTAATTAGGACCCTACACCACTGGGCAGAACGTGTTCCCTCTAAGCCTGAAGGAAAAAAGAAGGAACACACACATGTAAAGGAAGCACTCAAAACGTGCGGCTATCCTAAATGGGCGTTCTTAAAGTCAGCAAAGAGGCACAGAAAAGAAGATCAGACACCAGCGAGGGAGGATAAGAAGGACAGACGCAACAACATTGTCATCCCCTATGTGTCATGGTCCGGGTGAATACGGGGTGTTTCCACTCTGCTGGGCTCCACCTTCAGACGGAGACTCCAATCAGCTTCCACACCTGGTTCCAATCAAGTCACCTGCATATAAGACCAGCGTTCACGACAGACTCCTGCCAGATCTTCTGCTAACACATGTTAGTGCTAGGCCGCCAAGCCCTTGCGAGAACTCTGGATTACTGTTTTTTCTCCTCACCGTGTTTTCTTTCCTTTTTCGCCATAGGACCCATCTGCCTGCCTCCCTGCTCAGCTCCCCACTCCAAGCCTATTCTGGATCTGCTTTGGACACTCCTCACCCGGAACCCCCTGGACACTCCCTCCTCGATTGACACTTCAAATCTGCAACGCGTAAGCCCAAACCACCATAGCCTAATTCTCCAGCTGTGATTCATTGAGACTACCACTGACTACTTTCCTCCTCTCATCATAGTGACTTCACACCTCCCTCCAAGCCGCTGCCCCCTTTCTCCATTCCCCAGATCCCTCTGTGGAATCCAGCCCTCAGAGTTTCTCGTTCACAGTTTTGCCTCACAGTTTTCCGCTCATAGCTTTCACAGTTCATAGCATGCATAGGTTATAGCATTCTTAGTTTTCTGTTTTGTAACTTCGCTCAGCTCTGTAAATAAACTCTGTGCTCACGCCCGTTTTGCCTCCCTCTGTGTCTGCATTTGAGTCCACACCCACTGCCTGGCCCTCTCGGCCGTAACACTATGTAGCCGGTGTATCAGAAAAACTCAGGAGAGTTTTCTCCAAGCATGACATCCCGGTGCATTTCAGACCGAGCAAAACGCTCAGACAAAAACTGGTTCACCCGAAAGACAAAACGCCAAAACACAGACTTAACAATGTGGTGTATGCTGTACAGTGCAGCGAGGAATGCTCAGACCTCTACATTGGAGAGACCAAACAGCCACTTCACAAGCGCATGACACAACACAGAAGAGCCACCTCCACAGGACAAGACTCAGCAGTCCATCTGCATCTTAAGGATAAAGGACACTCTTTCGAGGATGCCAATGTTCACATTTTGGACAGAGAGGACAGATGGTTTGAAAGAGGAGTGAAAGAAGCCATCTACAGTGGGGCAAAAAAGTATTTAGTCAGCCACCGATTGTGCAAGTTCCCCCACTTAAAATGATGACAGAGGTCAGTAATTTGCACCAGAGGTACACTTCAACTGTGAGAGACAGAATGTGAAAAAAAAATCCATGAATTCACATGGTAGGATTTGTAAAGAATTTATTCGTAAATTAGGGTGGAAAATAAGTATTTGGTCACCTCAAACAAGGAAAATCTCAGAACGACTGATCCGTGTTAAGGACAGAATGAATGGGGCCATGTATCGTGAGATTTTGAGCCAAAACCTCCTTCCATCAGTGAGAACTTTGAAGATGAAACGAGGCTGGGTCTTCCAACATGACAATGATCCAAAACACACCGCCCGGGCAACAAAGGAGTGGCTCCGTAAGAAGCATTTGAAAGTCCTGGAGTGGCCTAGTCAGTCTCCAGACCTCAACCCCATAGAAAATCTGTGGCGGGAGTTGAAAGTCCGTGTTGCTCGGCGACAGCCCCAAAACATCACTGCTCTCGAGAAGATCTGCATGGAGGAATGGGCCAAAATACCAGCTACTGTGTGTGCAAACCTGGTAAAGACCTATAGTAAATGTTTGACCTCTGTTATTGCCAACAAAGGTTATGTTACAAAGTATTGAGTTGTATTTTTGTTATTGACCAAATACTTATTTTCCACCCTGATTTACGAATAAATTCTTTACAAATCCTACCATGTGGATTCATGGATTTTTTTTTCACATTCTGTCTCTCACAGTTGAAGTGTACCTCTGGTGCAAATTACTGACCTCTGTCATCATTTTAGGTGGGGGAACTTGCACAATCGGTGGCTGACTAAATACTTTTTTGCCCCACTGTATGTCCACTGTGAGCGACCATCTTTGAACAGAGGCGGTGGTTTACGACACCAACTCTCTGCCATCTATAATCCAGTTTTGAGATCCCTTCCCAGACGCCTTAACGCCCACACACATCCTGGGCCATCTGACCTCAGGAATTCGCATGATAAGGTGGGGCCAGGTTTCACAATGAACACACCCGAAATTCTGGCTGATTGGGACCCACACCCAGTTTCACACCTTGGCTCAGGCGATTAGAGGATCATCAGGGGGTCCTTTTGTCCCTCTGTGGGGGGTTACTCCCACTAGGTTTATATCTGGGACTCTCCACCATTTGACCTTAGAACTGAAGAAGCTTCTCGGATGAGAGGTGAAACGTCTTCAAGCAACTTAAAGAAGTCCAGACGCTTTTCTTTGCAAGCTCCTTTGACGACAGAGGTGATGGTTTTTGGTGGCCCCACTGAGACCCCCAATGTGTATGTAGATTCCCTGACACAGTATGTTAAGCCAACTGTCACAAACCTGGGGGTCAAAGTGGACTGTGATCGGAAGTTTGATAATCAAATTAAGGCAGTGGTAAAATCTAGCTTCTTTCACCTCAGACAGCTGGCAAAAATAAAGCCAATTCTTTCACGGCAGCACTTTGAGACAGTGATCCACGCCTTTGTTAGCACTCGGCTGGATTACACCAATGCACTTTATATTGGGGTCAGTGCATTATATATTAGTCATCTACAGAGGGTGCAAAATGCCGCAGCTCGTCTTTTAACTGGCACTCGAAAGTTTGAGCACATTTCCCCTGTTTTAGCTTCACTTCACTGGCTGCCCATTTCTTTTAGGATTCATTTTAAAATTCTTTTATTTACTTTTAAAGCTCTCCATGGCCTAGCCCCATCTTATCTCTCTGAGCTGCTACAGCCTTATACACCCACCCTCTCTCCCAGGTCAGCTGATCAGCTGCTCCTGAAGATACCCAGGACTGGGCATAAACTTAGAGGAGATCCAAAACTGTGGAACGAGCTTCCTTTAGAGATTAGACAGGCCAGTTCTTTATCTGTTTTTAACTCACTCTTGAAAACCCACCTCTTTACCCTGGCCTTTGACACCACGTGAGATGTTGGTTTTTTATTTTTTATTTTAGTTGTTTTTAGGTGATTCGATGCTGTTTTATCTTGTTTTTGTTTTAATATAGGGCTGTTTTAATTTTATGTTTTATGTGTTTTATTCTATTTTATTCTTATTTATGTGTTTTATTCTATTGTTTTAACTTATTTTCTGTACAGCACTTTGTTCCTGTGCTGGGTATTTTAAAGTGCTTTATAAATAAAATTGGATTGGATTGGATTCCTCTCTGGCACCCTATCAAGTTATCCCTTTAAAAAAGCGTGTTAAAGACTGATTTAACATATGTGAACAGAGATTCATGAATCCGCAAAGAACCGTAGAATTGTAAATATGAATATTTTATCATTTACAATACTGATAATATCCATATATATATTTTTTTTTTTCAAATCTGCAGTGCTCCAAGGTTTTTGGAAATTGGGTGTAACAATATGGGTTAGGCTCAGACAAAAATATTTTGATTACATTAAATTAAACATTACATTTGACATCTACTACAGCTGCAGAACTTGACATGATGTAAAAGACAATGCTTACACAGTATGGATTTATTAATATCACAGCATTTTTGTGGTGAGGAAAGAGTAATCACAACACTGGTTAAACAAATCAGATTTTTTTTTATTCTGTACAGAAATAAAAGTGTGGTGTAAGATAATTAGATGCTATTCTCTTCCATTCTTTATGCTTTATGCTTTTAGGATTCAGCTTTATACTTAAAGCACCTTAAGTCAAATTCACACCATGTGAATGCCTTTAAGGGGAAGTGGCATTGACGCAGGTGACTACTTTTTCACCCGCAACTCAAAAGAATTACCACCTCAATTACTTATTGTTTTTCTGTGAACTCTCTGCTCTCACCGTGTCAGCATCCTTGCAGTTCAGCTTTGTTCTGATGTGACCAGTGTGAAATTTTACTGTTACTTGACTGTGGATGAAGTAATTTTTTATATTTTTGTTAATCTGACAAACTGAGGAAATCTGAAACTACTATGGGTTTTTTAATACCTGTATTTGTTCAGATTCTTTGGCAAATTAAAGCTATTATAAGTAGACAAATGCTAATGTATTAGCTAGCTTTACCTGTCTGCAAAGTTGCCATGCAGACAGAAAAAATTAAACCAGATGAGTGTCAGATTGTCAGCTTCTTTTTCTATGATTTCTAAAAGGATTATTGAGGATTATTGATATTGATAATAGATGACAGGGATAATTCTACCCTTAAGAGGTATTAGTTGCGGCGAATAAGCCTAACCCCATTCTGCACTGCAGTTCAGCCTGTGGTAAACTGCAGCCACAAGGATGTTATTCTTCACTATCTTCATATTTACATGTCCAGTGAACCAATGCCGTCCCTTTAATATGATGCATGTCGTCTAATATGACCAATGTTTATGAGAAGGTGGGCCGCCAGAAGTCTAAGTTACAGGCAGGGGTGAGTAGGCTCTCAGCCATCTTTCACAAAACACTTACAAATAATAAACACAGCAAGTGGAGCTCGATTATGCGTCACTCCGTTTAGACTGGTTCATTTTTGTCATTTTTGTTTGACAACAAAACAGAAACACGTGAGACTGATAAACATACCAGTAGGTCCATGAGTATAAGACATTATAGCTGCATTTGGATTTCTTATAGTGGCATTGTAAAGCGCTTTGGGTGCCTTGAAAAGCGCTATATAAATACAATCCATTATTCTTCAGAGTATTTTAAGCTTATTTTAAGAAAATACACTTCCAAATTCACAAGGCAAATGCTGTTTCTGTGGATAGGCCACCTACCTTAATGGAAGTGACAGCCCATTGTTTTTTGGAATAAACAGAAGAAAACTGGGTTCAGTTAGGATGGCTGAACAAGCACAAATTCAGTTTTCATCTCAAGAAAAATCAGACAAGAAAGACCGGAGTAATAGCATGGAGGACGCCAGCATTCTAAACAGGAAATAAATCTTCCCAACCAGGAGAGAGACTTGGTATCAACTACCTCTTCTATTATTATTTGTGGTTAAAGGTTAGAAAAATGCCTGTTCACTCTGCAATACATGAATACTCTTCCTCTATTTCCATAATTTCTACAGGAGTCATCAGCTTGTGAGGATGCTGACTGTTATATATTTAAAAAGGAGACATAATATTACTTGGTGTATATTCTTATTTTTTATTTTTGGGCTCAAATGGCATTTCTTTGCATGATTTAGTGTTCAAAAGTTAGATTGTCTCACACTGTCATTTATGTATCTCTTCAGTTCATCGTCAGAATGAAACAGGCTATTTTTAATCCTCTCTGGGATTAATAAAGTTAAATTTAATTTAATCTAATCTAATAACTTTAATCTCAGCCAAAACGATTTACTCACGAACAAATAAAACACTGAAAAAGCCAAACAATAACATTTTTAAGTTATCAAAGTGACTTATATATCATGTTTAACCCGAGTAGTGAAAGACCACGGGGGTTTGAAGACGATGTAAGATAAGAGATAAGATAAAACTTTATTAATCCCTCGGGTGGGTTCCTCTGGGAAATTCGGTTTCCAAAAGCACAGCACCGACAGAAGTTACAGTTACAGAATATTATATATATACACACACACACACACACACACACACACACACACACACACACACACACACACACACACACACACACATATATAAATACAGAGACATATATAAATAAAATATACGAAGGGGATAAATAGAATAAATAGGAATAAAAATAAAAATACAAGTGAATTGCACATTTCAAGTATTGAGGTCTATTTGCACCATTGACTATTAACAAAAGTATTGCACAAAAGGTATTGCACAGTGAGGTGAAGAGGCACTACAGCTTAGTTGTTCCCCCCTCCTTTGTCCACCTGTTTCCCCTCCCTCTCCCCTCCAGAGAGGAGTTAAACAGTTTGATGGCGTGTGGGACAAAGGAGTTTTTAAGTCTGTTAGTTCTTGTCTTGGGGAGAAGCAACCTGTCACTGAACAGACTCTTCTGGTTGTTAATGGCCGTGTGCAGAGGATGCCCAGCATTGTTCATAATGTCCAGCAGTTTTTTAGTGTCCTTTTCTCTGCCACTGTCACCAGAGTGTCCAGCTTCATGCCGACCACAGAGCCCTTCCTGATCAGTTTCTCCAGCCTGGATGAGTCCTTCTTTGCTGCTCCCCCAGCACACCACAGCATAGAAAAGTACTCCAGCAACCACTGACTGGTAAAACATCCTCAGGAGCTTCCTGCAGATGTTAAAAGACCTCAGCCTCCTGAGGAAGTACAGTCGGCTTTGGGCTTTTTTATACAGGTGCTCTGTGTTGCATGACCAGTCCAGTTTATTGTCCACCCACAGCCTGAGGTACTTGTACTTGTTGACCACCTCCACCTCCTCCCCCTCTATCTGAACCGGCAGTGGACCTTCTCTGGACCTCCCGAAGTCCACAACCAGTTCCTTAGTCTTTGAGGTGTTGAGTTGCAGGTGGTTTGTGTGACTCCAATGACTCCATGTGTCGGTCGGCTCAGATATTTGAAGTTTACACAGCTACATTCTCACCTGAAAATATGTTAAAAGTTTTTTTGCGACCCAGAAAGAGAAATAAGAGTAATATTAAGTCGTTTCCGCCATTGTTGGAAACTGGAATTGGCTGGGCCGCGCTATGAATTCTGCAATATGGATTTTCAATTTTGTTGTCCGGGTGGACAATCGGGAGAAATTTGGGAGAATGGTGGCTCTGGGAGATTTTCGGGAGGGGCACTGAAATTCAGGTTGTGGCAACATCACTAACCTTGTCAAACACCTCAGAGTAAATCATATCACAGAATATGACGAGCATATGTTGAGGTGAACTGAAGAGGAGGACAGGGACAAATCAAATCAAATCAAATCACTTTTTATTGTCACATCACATGTGCAGGCACACTGGCACAGCACATGCGAGTGAAATTCTTGTGTGCGAGCCCCACAAGCAACAGAGATGTGCAAACACAACAACACAAACGAGTAAAATACAAGAATGGCCAACCTGAAACTAATAAATATATGTACAATATATAATAGTGTATGCATTTCTGGATGTGTATACTAAATATTTTCCTACGTGTGTGTGTGTGTGTGTGTGTATACACATTTTTACAAATTAAATAGTAAAAAAAAAAAAAAAAAAAAATAATAATAATAATAATAAAATATATAAAATATACAGAGTTGAATATGTGCAAAACAAGTGGCATTTATATACAGTATGGAGTGCATAATGTTGAAGTTCCAGTAGTGAAGCTGAGGTGTCTATAACGTGTTCAGCAGTCTGATGGCCTGATGGAAGAAGCTGTCTCTCAGACTGCTGGTTCGGGACCGGATGCTGCAGAACCTCCTTCCTGATGGAAGCAGTCTGAACAGTTTATGGCTGGGGTGACTGGAGTCCTTTTTTTTTTTTCTTTTTTTTTTTTTTTTAAATGACATCAGAAACAGCAGTATGCGATATTACGTGATGGCAGAGCTTCAGTTCATCCTTCGTCATTTTTTTTTTTTTTTTTTTTTTTTTTAATAAATAGGACAGGGGGAATGAATGAGAGAAAGAGGGGGAGAGAAAGAAAGAAAACCAAAGGGGAGAAGAGACGGTGAGAAGGGGGGGGAAGAGAGAGAGAAAAAAAAAAGAACTCCTGGGTCACCTGTATGGAGAAAAAAAAACAAACAAACAAAAAAAACAAACAGAGGAGACAGCAAACAACAAAGAGCAACATAATAATAGAGAAAACAAAGCACCATCACAATAAACTAGCTAGTCATTGACTCCAGTCAATGACTAGTGACTGGAGTCCTTGATGATCCTCCCCGCTTTCCTCAGGCACCGCTTCCTGTAGATGTCTTGGAGGGAGGGAAGCTCACCTCCAATTATCCGTTCAGAGCACCGCACTACTCGCTGGAGAGCTTTGCAGTTGTAGGCGGTGCTGTTGCCATACCAGGTGGTGATGCATCCAGTGAGGATGCTCTCAATGGCACAGCAATAGAAGGTCCTGAGGACAGGTGCTGCTAGGGCGAGACAGACGTCTCTCACGGAGTCCTTTAGTGCTGCAGGCAGGCAAGGTGTTCAAATAGTGCACAATTTCAGTTTTTTTATTTCTATATGATGAACTCTGCATTATTAAGTTATAAGAACAAGTAATCTGATGTCCTGTAATCATTATGATGCTATAATTTGATATACAATAAATTAAATACGTTTATGTACAAATTATCGGTATCGGATCAGTATCGTCGATACCACCCTGAATATTACTTGGTATTGGATCGTAAAGGAAATCAGTGGTATCGCACATCACTAATGTTAATATATTTGATTCCAAATATGCAGGCGGACATCACCAAGAAACCACTTACCAAGCATACCAGCATGTTGCATCCAAACTGCTTGCATTCCCATTTTAATCTATATGATGCAGATCATATCTGAAATCATAACAGGAAGTACATCTCAGTCAGTCACAATTAAGACTCTCTTGTTTTTTAAAGAAGAGGTTTTATGGGCTTTGTGTTGATTCATGATTTTGTTTGGAAATCTTTACTTCTTGCTTCCTTCATATTCTTTTCATCTGCTTTGACTGAATAAGTATTTTCTGTGGAAAAATAGCCTACAATTGTCCCTGATCAATTTTCCAGTCTGTGCTAAATTAGCTACAATTCCAGCAGTAGGGGAAAAAAAGAATTAGAAGCATTAGGACCAAGCTTAAAGATATTTATATTTTTTCTGAACCACCATGTAATTTCCTGTGACATATTGACGTCAAGTCTCCGTGTTGTTCCTGTATCATCTTTGTGTCTCAGGTAGACTTTTTTCTGGTTATTTTTGACCGAGCTCAGTGTTGTCTCGTTTTTCTCTATTTTAGTGGTAATTAAAGTGTCTTTCTTTGTGATTAAATCCCAGTGTGGCTTGTTTTTGTCTGCTTAGATCATCCTAATGAGCATTATCCTAGTATGACAAAACTGGCTAGAATGTATAAAGTTGCTGGTGGCCACCTCACTAAAACAGAGAGGTGCCTGAAAACTATCAGCCAGCATAACCTGTCTGGCTGATAAAATATGTAAAAGTAACAGCTGTCATCTCAGCTTGCAAAACTGTGGCCACTGGCTAGAAATGAGAGGAATGGCAAATGTGGCCCTTTTACATTTCTTTTCTGTTTTTTTGTTTGTTCAACAGGCACAGCAGCAGCTACTGACTGGGTCGGTGCTTCCTGAAAGGTCAGCGGTGAGTTTGTGGGTAAAAATACAGCAAAAGATAAATGTGATATGTGCACATACGAGAAGTCATTTGACTGTGTGGAACATGCCTGCCTGTGGGTAGGGCTGAGTCCACACCTGCTTCTGACAATGTGCAATATAAAATATACTTTGCTACGTGTTAACCCTGACAAACTACTGACATTTGAAAGAATCCTCCAGAAATCGTTAGAGTGCATGAAATACACGTCTGCATGAGGGGAAGAGGGTCTTCCTTTTTAATTCTGTAATTAAGCAATCACAGGACAGGGTGGGAAAAAAAACCTGTCCTGTCCTGTCCACATCATGATTTCTTTTTCATGATGTTGAACCTCGAGATTCAGATGCAGTAGATGTACTTGGCTGTGACTTCTTATTAGCAGGTGAAAGTGCCACTGGCTTTGGCAAAAGCAGCAGTGTGAGATGGATTCAGTCACTGCTGCTCATTCACATATTCAAAAGGTACTTATACATTGAGATACAGGATAGGAGTATTTTTTACTTAAATATGTGTATTAATTACAGTGCATACAGTAATAATCCTTTACATGAGAAAAAGTTGTAAGGTTAAAAAAGCGAAAACAGCTATTGTGTTGTAATTAAAAACATGGTTGTAATACTATACATGAAAATACAACATTAATGTTGTTATTTTACAGCAATTTACCAGCTCTCAGTAAAATTTACAACAACCTTTTACAGTGTGAGTATAGCCTGTATTCAGCGTCTGCTTTATGTGGCATAAGCAGCTACACTTATGTATATGTTGCATCATTGCTGCAATAATTACAGTCAGGAGGAGAGTCACTGGAGACAGAAGGTGTAAAATGATTGAGGAATTGGACCTGAATTACATCACTATATTCTTGTTCACAGTGGAAACAGCAAATTACTTTCCCCAGCAGAACAGTGCAAACCACCACCCAGAGGTCTCTTTCCATCCCAATTACTGCAGGAACTTGTGAAAACAGAGCATTTTCAGGAGGGCGGTGGCTTTACAGTGGACTGCTGGATTTCATCTTCAGTAAAGGGTCCACAATCAGGAGAGCTGCTGACTGACGAGTGTTCCTTGCCAGAAAATGCCATCGATCTCCCAAATGCAACACTGCCCGCCTGCACAATCCAAGAGCACCTCACAGAATGCCAATTCCAAAACTCTTGTCTTTCTCAATGAATGCGCCGGTCTGTAACCTGGCTAGCCCAAATTGGATCAGAATCAGTGGAGGTTTTATTCCTTCTGGCAGTGCCTGGAGCCCAGTATTTCACTGCAACAACTGTCAGTCATTGGGCGGGTGGATTTGTTCCTGCTTTTAACTCGGCGTGTCTCGCTTCTCAGTGCAAGCCACTTTTGAAGTAGATTACCAGCCAGCTCTTCTTTCTGTCCCAGAGTGAGGCCACTTGCCAGTATATTATCAGTCTTTGGATGGTCTCATCCCTCTTACTTCTATTACTGTTGCCATAGTTGAGCTGTACATCTGGCAGAGTCATAAGAAAAATATTGTGCACACTAATTTCAAACTGCAGATGATGTGATTATTTTTGTCAGATATTACACACACACACACACTAGATTGGAAAGGGAATTTGCACAGAAATGGGATCTGGTTTCAAAACCACTTCGGTTTCACTGAGCATGAATCTCTCAGATTCCAGGGCTGTGATGTAGTTACTGCATTTAATTCATGGCAGCGCCAGACTGTGCATTGAGCCCTTGGGAACACAAAGCATATTTTCCTTTATCTGGGAGCCATTGTGTTATTTTTCATTGTGGCTGACATTTCAAAAGCTATCTCCCTCAAAGTTCCAAGTTCACCTATCAAGTGCTGCCCTTACCCAGACAGATTAGGTGACAGTTTGTTTAAAATGTCAGCCACTCTCCCAATAACACTTGTACACATGTGAGGCTTATGGGATTTACAGGTGTATGAGAAACTCAGAAGATGAAAGACGGATGTAACATGACAGACAGCTCAGGGAAGCATTCAAACACGTTAATGTTATCTGGTGTGAATATCAACACATCAAAACAGGATAACTTTGTTCATTTTGAAGGTTAATATCATCCCTTTGCTTCCCACTAAATGTGTAGCATAGTGATTATGACAATTCCAGTAATAAATTCTCAGGCGAGATTTCTACTTCTGACTTCTTTAAAGGAGTCTGTATTTGTTCACATATAGTATTGAAAGTCAGGTGCAGCATTCTATAAAGTCTTCAGGGGGTTGATTGCTTTTGGTTTCTCAGTCTTTTGTGCTCTGCTTGAACTTGTACGAGGAGCCAAACCCATTCCTGCTTCTGAATAATATAAAATTTAATAATTATATCACACTAAGTGATTTATGCCTGTGAAGTTCCATGAACTTCAACTTGGCTGAAAATGTAGGCATTCTTTTTTATAATTTGAATTTCAGGTCCTTAAAAAAATAACCTTGCCCAATTTGACCTAGCCTGATGTGGTTTTACAAAAGTGCCAGTGTACTGTTCCAGTGTACAGTCCAACCTTGGTCAGTTTTTTTAACATATTATTATTATTGTACAGGGTGGGCCATTTATATGGATACACCGTAATAACATGGGAATGGTTGGTGATATTAAAGTCCTGTTTGTGGCACATTGGTATATGTGAGGGGGCAAACTCCTCAAGATGGGTGGTGACCATGGGGGCCATTTAGAAGTCGGCCATCTTGGATGCAACTATGGTTTTTTTCAATACGAAGAGGGTCATGTGACACATCCAACTTATTGGTAATGTCACAAGAAAAACAATGGTGTGCTTGGTTTCAATGTAACTTTATTCTTTCATGAGTTATTTACAAGTTTCTGACCACTGATAAAATGTGTTCAATGTACTGCCCATTGTGTTGGATTGTCAATGCAACCCTCTTCTCCCACTCTTCACACACTGATAGCAACACCGCAGGAGAAATGCCAGCACAGCCATCCAGTATCCGTAGTTTCAGGTGCTGCACATCTCGTATCTTCACACCATAGACAATTGCCTTCAGATGACCCCAAGATAAAAGTCTAAGGGGGTCAGATCGGGAGACCTTCGGGGCCATTCAACTGGCCCACGACGACCAATCCACTTTCCAGGAAACTGTTCATCTAGGAATGCTCGGACCTGGCACCCATAATGTGGTGGTGCACCATCCTGCTGGAAAAACTCAGTGCCAGCTTCAGTGCATAAAGAGGAAACACATCATCATGTAGCAATTTCAAATATCCAGTGGCCTTGAGGTTTCCATTGATGAAGAATGGACCCACTATCGTTGTACCCCATATACCACACCAAACCGTGACTTTTGTTGTTCCAACAGTCTTGGAGGGATCCATCCAATGTGGGTTAGTGTCAGACCAATAGCGCTGGTTTTGTTTGTTAACTTCACCATTCACATAAAAGTTTGCCTCATCACTGAACAAAATCTTCTGCATGAACTGAGGGTCCTGTTCCGATTTTTGTTTTGCCCATTCTGCAAATTCTGTGCGCCGATCTGGGTCATCCTCGTTGAGATGCTGCAGTATCTGGAGTTTGTAAGGGTGCCATTTGTGAGTAGCTAATATCCACTGAAGGGATGTTCAACTAATGCCACTCTCCAGTGACATGCGGCGAGTGCTACGCTGTGGGCTCTTGCTGAATGAAGGACAGCCACTGATGTTTCTTCATTAGTGACAGTTTTTTTGCGTCCATATTTTGGCAAATCCAACACTGAACCAGTTTCACGAAACATAGCAAGCAGTTTGCTAACTGTAGCATGGGCGATGGGTGGTCTCGTAGGGTGTCTTGCATTGAAATCTGCTGCAATGACCCGGTTACTGCGTTCACCAGATATCAACACAATTTTGATCCGCTCCTCACGTGTTAACCTCTTCGACATGTCAATGGCTGTGAACAAAGAGAAACTTGTAAATAACTCATGAAAGAATAAAGTTATGTTGAAACCAAGCACACCATTCTTTTTCTTGTGACATTACCAATAAGTGTCATGGTCCTGAGTCTGAGGACTCAGTGTTTTGTGTTTCCTTATGCTTTTGTTCATTCCGAGTGTGTATTCTGTTGTGATTTTGCCATTTGTTAGGTTTCTGTTCTTTGCCTGCCTGCTCCCACTTCTCTGTGTTCCTTCTGTCTGTCCATGGTGTTATTGTGTCTGCTCATGAGTCTGCCTGTCATGTTCAGTGTCCTGTCTGATTCTCTGTGTCTGTTAGTTTCCTGTTTTATTCTGAAAGTTCATGTCTCATGTCAGTGTGTTCAGTTTTACCTCTCCCCTGTCTCGTTAGCCTTATTGCTCCCAGCTGTGTCTCCCTCCTGTGGCCCATTCCCTGATTACTCCCCGTGTATTTAAGCCCTGTGTTTTCCTGTGCTCTCTGTCGCGTCGTCTGTTTTGCACCAGGAGGGCCATGTAGTCTGCATTATTCCATGTTTCTTAGTGTCTCTCTGCTCCTCGTTTCATGTCCTCCCTTTTGCATTAGTTTTCCCAGTTTAGGTTTATGTTCGGTTCTGCTCACACCTTGGTTTTGTGCACTGTAAATAAACCCACTTGCACCTCCGCCATTGTCTGCTATTGGATCCTCCTTTCTCACCCTCCACACGACTGCCGCCCCAGCCGTGACAATAAGTTTGATGTGTCACATGGCCCTCTTCCTATTGAAAAAAAAAAAAAAAGTTGTATCCAAGATGGCCGACTTCTAAATGGCCACCATGGTCACCACCCATCTTGAGGAGTTTGCCCCCTCACTTATGCTAATGTGCCACAAACAGGACTTTAATAAGACCAACCATTCCCATGTTATTACGGTGTATCCATATAAATGGCCCACCCTGTATAATGAACACTGCTCTGTGTTCTGAAGAATAAAAATGATGCAGCCTTTGCAGTTGAAGAAAAATACAACCTTTGCGGAGGTATTATTGTGAAACCAATTATTATGAGTACTTTCTCCCTGGGTGCGGTAAATACATGTGTCTAGTATATTTTTATTTTAACGTTTCAGTGGTTACATATGCTTGCATGATTTCTTACTTTTTTAACAGTTTTCAGTAATAATAATAATAGTAATAAATTTTATTTATGAGCACCTTTCAAGTCACCCAAGGACACTTTACAATAGGATAAAACACTTAGTAAAACAATGGCAGAATATAAGAACAATAAAACAAAAGCACAAGATAAAATGAACAAACAGTGGATTCACAGTGAATTGCAGATTTGAACAGATGAGTTTTGAGTTGGGATTTAAACTGGGGGAGAGAACCAATATTTCTTATTTCTGGCGGCAGAGAGTTCCACAGCCTGGGAGCAGAGCAGCTGAAAGCTCTGCTTCACATGGTGGTGAGGCGGAAGGAAGGTACAGTAAGCTGGATAGAAGAAGAACGAAGTGAACGGGCAGAACAAGTGGTGGTTAACAGATCAGAAAGGTAAGAAGGAGCGAGGTTATGAATGGCCTTGAAGGTGAGCAGAAGAAGTTTGAAAATTATCCGGAATTTCACAGGGAGCCAGTGAAGTTCCTGAAGAACAGGGGTGATGTGCTGGTAGGAGGGGGTTCTGGTGATAAGTAACCAGTGTGCTGGATCTTTGTTTCACTGTGTTCTGTTGTGCAGTTATATGAGAGCATGTTAGGTCTGTCAGAATGACATGTAAGAACCATCACCAAAGACATTTCATGAGACCCAAAGTCATTTATACTAGGCTTGTATCCACAAGAACAGACGAACATTAATCAACCTCTTTTTTTTAATGCCAACAGGATAATAGTACTGTTTTGGGGGAACAAAAAAACCTAATAAACCAAATTAATTAACAGGTTTGGTTTCACTAGATATGACAAAATAATATCAGTTCAGTAGACTGGTAGCTTTCAAACAAGCCATACTTGTTCAGTCTTTTTCTAATTAAATAATAAATGTAAAATGTTAACTGAGGCCTGCAGAGTCTGAGATATAGCTCTTGGGGTGGAGCACTATAGACTGAGGCATATCCCTGAATGCTCCACACCAGCAAACTGGCAGAACTTCTGTTTTTCTAGTGTTCCTCACTTTTGCTCATTATCAGTTAATCATTATGCATCCTATGGAAGCAGCAAGGATACTTTCTTCTTGGACTGTGTAGAGAAAAAAAAGCTTGCTGAACAACTTTACTTTCCTGTGTTTATATAAAATTTCCAGTATTGTCAGCATTGTAATTGTACTTCATGCTTCTACTTGTCATAATTTAGTGGTTACTTTAAGGACTAAATGCATTCTATATGTAGTTATAAGAAGCAAACAGGAGCACAATAAAGTCAGTGCTGCTGTGTAAATATTAAATAAAAAAACCTAAAAACTAAAAAACAAAAAACAATTTAAGTTAAAAAAAACCAACACTTTCTATGAAGCTTTGATGGTCATGTTAAGACTTTGCCATGACTACGGAAAGAAAGTTATTATTAAAAGCATTATTAAAAGTTATTATTAAAAAAGTTATTAACTTTTTTCAAAACTATTATAAATCAATGCGTGCACCGACTACTCACCTACAACAGAGCATAATCCCCACCCCCTCCCAGCCCATTTCAGTGTGCAGAGCTATTGCTGAGGTAAGAAGTGTTTACATTGAAGAATATAAAATACTTAATATAAACTGGATTACATAATTCGTTATATGTTCTTTTTAAACACTGTGTTTTTAGGTTTGGTCCCCACTGTGAAAAATCTTGTGACTGATAATCTACCTCTGAATAATTTATACTACTGATGCTAACTCTGGATATGAGTATGCAGAGTTAAAAGAAGTAGTAGTGTGTAAAACAATTCCGATGTAGCCTCCTAATCTATTCAAACAAGTTAATCCCCAAAGCCTGGTAGGTTTGTGCTTTTAATCTCACAAAGCAGATATAGTGTATGAGCCCACAGCACCGTGAGAAAATAAAGCCGCTTTCTGTAAAGATGTACTGTATGACAGAAACAGTGTACTTACAATGAGTATCAGTGTTTCCACAGTGTGGGCATGCTCGGTGTGACACCACTGTCTCACCTGTCAGAGAGTCAGCACCATCTTTTTTCACACCTCTGCATCTCCATTGTTCTTTGCCGCCTCGTCTGCTGAGAGGTGAATTGTATGCTCGGTGTCGTCCTCAGGGGATCTTAGGGGAATCGAGATTGCATTTATGAGCCCCAGCTTAAGTGACAAGTGCACGCTTATGCATATGCCCTTTCAAAACATGCCGTCAGCATCTGATCGCTTTTCCCTGAACTGGGGACAAAGCTGCAGTTCAATTTCTGGCAATCTAAGGCGTCCTTTTTTGGTTAAGTCTGACCTTCGTAGCAGCAGACAAGAGGACTGAATTTTGAAAATGTATTTTTTTGCATTTAGCTGTAACACATTGGCCTGTGAGCACAAAAATAAGATGTTTGAATGGTTCTGCATTTGTTCTGAGGGGAGCATGCCCCATCACCTGGAAAACACAACATCCAGCGTCAGTAAAACAAAAGGTTCATTTCAGAGCAATCTCACTACCTTAGCCATCCAGTCCACTCCACTAGCGCACTAATATCTCACAGATATGCATCAACACACTGCTGTCACCATGAAATGTGTTTGAGGAAATCCCCCCTGGATAGCTAAATGGCTCTTTAGAATAATTGCTCCCATTTTTAACACGTTTAATATATGCATTTAGTCAAGTAGCACACTTTCCTTTGAGGAATAGTAACATTAGAACAGCTGGGCTCGTGATCCTCAAGGCAGTAATCAGCCACAGCACAGAAGCCCTTGGAGATATGAGACAATGTTCTGTTACTCACTGTTGTTACCTCAGTGGCAACATACAAGCTCAAAGGCCAGAAGCTGTTCTGAGGCAGGTGAGCATGCAGCTTTGTGGCAACAGATTTAACAGAGGAATTTTATATTCATAGTAGAAGTTACACCACATCTTGTACAATGTCATAAAAGCTAAAAACTTTGGTAAAACTTTGGGGTTGTTAGAATAGAATAGAACTTAATCCCGTGGGGAGGTCCCCTCAGAGATATTATGGTTCCAGCAGCACAACCCCAGTTCACCTTAAATACAAATAAGAAAAAAAAGTCCAGGAATTAAAGTGTTATGCTATCAGGTTTTCACTACATGATTAATGTCACCAAAGGACAGTAACTGTAATATAAAGCACACACAGCAGCTTAGGAGGTCAAGCTAGTTAAAGTCCTTGGGATGTGTCACGAGGGGCATCTGGCATAAATCGAATGCCAAATCAAAGTACGAGTTGCATCTGGTGAACCGACTCATTGGGAAATAAGGGATACCAAAAAGTAATTAAGTTGTGTGAATACCCAAATTTTGCCACCAGGGGCATCGTTTTACTACTGTGTGTGGAAATGTCTTCATGTATGTGTGGTTGCTATTACTTTTTAATACTTAATTTTAGCTATACCCACAATTATTTAAGACATTTACTCTGAAAAAAAAAGTTATATTGGTTTGTTGCACAATCTTCTGTTATTAGTATTACAGAAAAATACGGCAAGATTTGGATTTTTCTTTCAAAGGTTGTTTTCTTTTTAAAATACCCTCAACGTCGCAAAGACAAAGGAGTTGATAGTGGACTTCCGGAGGTGCAGAGAAGTACACACCCCCATCACCATCAACGGCGCTGCTGTGGAGAGAGTGAGCAGCTTCCGGTTCCTTGGAGTACATCTGGCTGAGGATCTTACGTGGTCAGTACACACAAACAAAACAGTGAAGAAGGCGCAGCAGCGCCTCTTCTTTCTCAGGAGACTGAAAAGATTCGGCATGAGCCCCCGCATCCTCAGGACCTTCTATCACTGTGCCATTGAGAGCATCCTCACTGGATGCATCACCACCTGGTATGGCAACAGCACCGCCTACAACTGCAAAGCTCTCCAGCGAGTAGTGCGGTGCTCTGAACGGATAATTGGAGGTGAGCTTCCCTCCCTCCAAGACATCTACAGGAAGCGCTGCCTGAGGAAAGCGGGGAGGATCATCAAGGACTCCAGTCACCCCAGCCATAAACTGTTCAGACTGCTTCCATCAGGAAGGAGGTTCTGCAGCATCCGGTCCCGTACCAGCAGACTGAGAGACAGCTTTTTCCATCAGGCCATCAGACTGCTGAACACGTCATAGACACCTCAGCTTCACTACTGGAACTTCAACATTATGCACTCCATACTGTATATAAATGCCACTTGTTTTGCACATATTCAACTCTGTATATTTTATATATTTTATTATTATTATTATTATTATTATTATTTATTTATTTATTTTTTTTTTTTACTATTTAATTTGTAAAAATGTGTATACACACACACACACACACACACACACACACACACACACACACACACACACACACACACACGTAGGAAAATATTTAGTATACACATCCAGAAATGCATACACTATTATATATTGTACATATATTTATTAGTTTCAGGTTGGCCATTCTTGTATTTTGCTCGTTTGTGTTGTTGTGTTTGCACATCTCTGTTGCTTGTGGGGCTCGCACACAAGAATTTCACTCGCATGTGCTGTGCCAGTGTGCCTGCACATGTGATGTGACAATAAAAGTGATTTGATTTGATTTGATTTGAAAATATACTATTTATTGATAACTTTTCATATTTGTGTTAACTTTTTAAACAATAAGTATTTGCAATGATTATCTTTCATTTTATTTGTTGCAATGTTTGAGGAACAAGAGGTTTGATGTAAAGGCAGTCTGGGTTAAGGGTTGTGGTGGTTACAGCTGTCAAATCAAATCTATAAATATGATTACCAGAATAAAACAGCATCAATCAAATATATAAAGACATTTAAACTGTTAAAAACTACTTTAAAAAGACTGTTTCAAATCATCTCTAACAACGCAAAAAGCACAAAAAATATTATCACTAACATAAAAAAAATCCAGAGTTTGAATGCTAACTATCATGAAGCTAAACCAGTGATTCATGCCATCCACAAACGTTAGACACACCTGTGAGTCGAGGCACAGTAACACACCCTAACAAAAAAGCTAGTATTAGCTCAAAGCACTCAGAAAGCACAGAGAACTTTCAGTATGTGAAGGTGTAAGTGGCTGCAGCCACAGAATAGTGAATAATTTTAACTATACAGAAGTACTTTGGTTAGCCATGATGCATGTAGATAGGTCTAGACTGCAGTTTAGAGGCTAGTGATAAGAAATAAAGTTTAACGTCAGTCTATCATACTTGTTTTTTGACACAAATGTCACTTTAATGGTAGTTCATGCAAGAAAACTTATAAAGACAAAACAAAGAGTTAGAGCTATCATCATGAAATTTAGGACCATATCAAAATGCTATTTTGGAGGTTGGTGCCATTTTCACGACTTAAAGCGACAGAGCAAGTTAGCATACTTACAGTGCTGTAATTTATGTATAAAGATGTAGCTAGTTTATTTGAATAATTACCTACACAGAGTAGTGTAAATTAGTGGTTCAAAAACCAGCACACTTAATGAGAAAGTCCAAGAAGAGTAATGTCCTGACAGCTAGATCAATAAAAGAAGGCTGTCTGTGGTCCCCAGAACTACAAACCTTGGTGGAGCACAGAATTCCCCAGGAAAGCTGCCTTTCAGTCACAAATTATTCCACAGTATAAACCTAGAATCTCCATGTAACAGCTGATCTGTGTGTTGTGTACAAGAACATTAAATATTATTTACTTTTAGAGGCTGAGCTGTTTCTGTGTTATGTGTGTGCCTTGTGTGTAAACGTGCACATTGCTGTTGTGTTTTTCGTTTTCCCTGCAGGCTACATGAGGCTGCAGGTTTTCATTAAAGTTGATATTACATATTTTAAGATTCAGACATTAATATGTTACTCTGTCATAGTCTTATTAATAGCTGCATGAAAATAACTCAGCGTAGCTCTCTGTGTACACTGCTGAGAAAGATGTGGAGAGATGTTTTAATTATGTACCTATGTCAATGTGAAAATGAGACTAAAAAACTGAAACACAGTTCAGTTTAAATAAAATAACAGAAGCATATTAAAGACTTGAAAGGGGCTCAGCACTCAACATTCAGGGTTAGCACTCAATAAAGAGGAATAGGGAGGAAGTTAGAGCAATTTGTCCACCTGTAACAATTATACACTCGTTCTGATAACAAATCCCCCACTAAGTCCCAAAAAACGAACACCTGAACTATTTCAATTATACTAGCTATCACAGCCAAAACAAATCATGATTCTTTCTGCTATTAAATTTAGCATTAAATGTCATTATGCAAACCTTACTAAATTGTGCTTCTATGATTATTTTAAATATTCTCCCAATGTTTTGTAGCAGGAAAGGGAAACTCCTACAAATACACATATGTATAAGGCCAGCCACAGAAAATACCTGTGTCCCTTTCAGTCACAACACTGACACTGTGACACTTTAGAAGATCTTGACAGTAGCCAAAGAAGGTTTTGCTCTGTGGCAAAGCATTAGTAAATCTGGCCCATTGGCATTTATTTTTGCTGTTGACCTCATTACATTATTTGTAGGCGTATTCCTATCACCGTTACCGTTATTGGGCTCATCTCAGACGGGGATGAGTCTGCCTACAGGAGGGAGGTTGAACGTCTGGTGTCTTGGTGCAGCCACAACAACCTGGTGCTGAATGCCCAGAAGACAGTGGAGATTATTGTGGACTTCAGGAAGCACACAGCCCCACTCCCCCCCATCATCCTGACTGACACCCCCATCACCTCTGTGGACTCATTCCGCTTCCTGGGTACCACCATCACTCAGGACCTGAAGTGGGAGCCCACCATCACCTCCGTCATCAAGAAAGCCCAGCAGAGGATGTACTTCCTGAGGCAGCTGAAGAAATTCAACCTGCCAACACGGACGATGATGCAGTTCTACACCACAATCATCGAGTCCATCCTCACCTCCTCCATCACCGTGTGGTACGCTGGAGCCACTATCAGGGACAAACGGAGACTGCAGCGTGTTGTGCGCTCTGCTGAGAAGGTGATTGGCTGCAGACTCCCATCTCTGCAGGACCTGTACACCTCCAGGACACTGCGGCGTGCAGCTCAGATCTCAGCTGACCCTTCTCACCCTGGACACAGTCTGTTTGACCTGCTACCCTCAGGCAGGAGGCTCCGGTCCATTCGCACCAGAACCTCTCGCCATAAGAACAGTTTCTTCCCCTCTGCTGTTGGTCACATGAACAATAACCGTATGACTGTTCCCACCACTAGCTCATGACCCTACGCTGTGTTCACTGCATGATTCCATGTTTTGGCACTGATCACCACCTGCACTCATGTATATATCTTTCTATGTAGCACTTTTAATTCTTATTCTTACTTCTATTTTTTCATGTCTATTTAAGCGCAATTTATGACAGCATGTTTGCACTGAAGCACCGCAGCAATTTCCTAATGTTGTAAACCTGCTCGAACATTTGGCAATAAAACCCTTTCTGATTCTGATTCTGATTCTGATCAGAGCACCACAGGGGAGCCACAATACAAAGCATATGCAGGCAATCAAGATTTCTTTTAAAGTGAGCTGATTTGCAGTGGTTCAGTGTTTTAATAGGATTACTTAGCACTTAGCACTTAGTTCCTCCTACGCTGGGCGGCACATCGGGCAGCTAGTGATCTCCATCGATGTCGGTCAGCAGCGACTGCTTCAGCTTCGTGCCAGGCAATGTCGACAGTTCTCAGATCGTCCATGAATGTTCGAAGCCATGTGGTCTTTGGTCGGCCTTGCTTTCGCTTGCCAGTGCGTGGAAGCCATGTCATGGCAATCTTAGCTGGGCGATGAGGAGGTAGGCGTAAAATATGGCCTGCAAAGCGGAAGCGCCTTTCTGCAACAACATCGGCTAATGGGCAGGTGCCTGCTCTTCATAGGACCTCCTCATTTGTTATTCGGTCCCGGTAGGAAATTCTCAGGATTCGCCGCAGGCCACGTTGTTGAAGCACGTTCAGGTGTTAAATAATTGCACTTGTTGAGCGCCAGGTTTCACTAGCGTAAAGTGCAGTAGGGAAGACGATAGAGTTCAATAGTCTGATCTTGACCCTAACAGTCAGGGTTCCAAATAGGTTGGAGACGTCGCAGGCAGAGACCCCGTCATTCGAGATGATGCTGCCAAGATATGTAAAATTCTCCACCTATTCAAATTCAAATTCAAATTCAAATTTTATTTGTCACGTACACAGTCATACACAGTACGATATGTAGTGAAATGCTTGGACAACTGCTCGTGACCTAAAGAAAACAAAAAAGGAAAAGGCTATGAATAAGATAGGAAATAAATATGAACAATTAAAAAGGGTAAATTTAACTAGGAAGGAATAGAATATAAATTAAGGTTAAAAATGAAATAACTGTACAACACAAATTAGAATGAAGGGTAAATTTAACTGGGAAGGAATAAGATAAAATATATAAATTAAAGTTGAAAATAAAATAACTGTACAACAAAATACACAATATAGAACTATATAAGAATGTATGAAGAAATCTAAATATAAATAAATATATACACAATAACAGCAGCTGTACAAGTATTAACCGGAAATGAAGAATATAGTGACCAGTGTTGTGCAAAAAAACAATGTGTGCAAAAACAATGTCCAGAAAGTCCAGTGTGTGTGTAAGAACCATATGTGTGGGTCAGTACTGTGTGGTGGTGTGATTGAGAGACCGTATCGCCTGCGGGAAGAAGCTCCTCCTCAGTCTCTCTGTGTTGGTCTTCAGGGACCACGTTGTTGGTTGATCATGACAGGAATGCGGGCACGTGCATAGCCAACTCGGATTACCTTGTATTTTTTGGCGCTGATTCTTAATCCAACTTTTGTTGCCTCCCTCTGCAGGGCCGCGGTCAACTTTTGGAGGTCTTCCTGAGTCGAGCCCAGCAGGGCAATGTCATCTGCGAAGTCCAAGTCAGTGAGATTACGTGCTTCGTGCCAGGGCACACAGATGCCAGCTTCGTCAACCTCATTTACTTAATTTTATGAAAAAGTTTCGCACTCAGTGGAGTGATGTAGTTAAAATCATTTGTGTGGGATTTTGTCAGTCACAGTTTTTCGAAGCTTTTGTCTCCATGCAGTTTTTCAGTTGTGGTAATTAAGCTAAAGTAGCTCAGTCGAGCGACATAACTGGTTTTCATTTTCATGCTGTCAGAGCCCTGTGACTTTAGTGCAGGCACAGCTCACATAGAGGGATGATGCGAGTTTTCAGTTAAACTTGGTCGTGTATCAGTGAGACCCATGCTCAGTCACGATGTTTATGTTTCTGTAGAACGATCTTCAAGACAAAGGTACATTCAGGAAATAATATAGTAATACGTTTTTAATCTAACATAAGTCTTTCGTAATTTCTATGTTTAACACCCAATGGTGTTTGGATACAGAGATGACATTGTGTAGATTAAAGAACCTCTTTTCAAGTATGGGAAGATATATACAGTATATAAATACATAAATAGTGTTATTTCATGTTATGATCTGTCACGATCAGAAAATAGGGTCTATCCCCTTTTTAATCTAATAAAGAGTTTCATTGTTTTATATGTGAACCTCACCTTTAAAAATGTTAGCATTAATTCTAATTTGTCTTTAACAATTTGTGTGTGTAAAATTTTTACTTCAGAGAGTGCGATTGTTATTAATGTTGTGTTCTTTTCAGTTGTTGGAAGATCCCTCAAATTAAATTCAGCTGATCAGTATGTAGACTACGCATTTTAAATAGGTTGTGATGGATGATTGTATTAAATTAAACTACTAGTTTTGAAAGCAGCAGAAAATGACCAAGTTGACCCTACTTAATCTAACTTAACTCTGCCCATTTACATTTTATTCTAGGTTGAACAAGATGGAGGCAAAGTTCTGTGTAATTATTCATAACCAAATCGAGAAGTTGGTTCTTCCATCAGGGATCCCACCAACAGTAGAGGAGCTGCAAAGTGTTGTGAAGAACACCTTTGGGATTTCAAACGACTTCAGTCTTCACTGTTTTGACCCAGAATTTCAGGATTACTTCACTATTCGCAGAAGTGACCAGATAAAACACAAATACGCTGTGAAGGTTGTTGGCATCACCCTGGTCATTCTGCCAGTTTTCGGCAGCCCCTCTGATCAATTGCCAACTGACTATGACTCATCATCCAATCCAGTTGTATTCAATGCAGACTCTGCTGCAACCACATCTTCTCAGGACACCATTATTCTCAAAAGGCAGAAGTTCAGAGAACGTTGTGAGCCCTGGCCGAAGCTGTTCCCCATTCCACAGTCTGCATACGAAACTGAAATGTAACTGGAAAGAGCCACTGAGAGTATAAAAAGAAAGGAAATCTTCTGCCCACCTCCAAAGAAAAGGCTGATATTCTCGAGAAGTTGGCTGAAACTGTATTTTCAATTATGGACTATTCTTCCTATTATTTTGGGGCAAGCACTAGTGAAGATTTTCAGTGCATACAACGTAAATTAAGCAGATAAATATTATATGAGACATTTTTTATACGTTTTATATTCCACAATAAAACCAATTACTGTTTGAATGTTCTCTTTCTGAAATTGATTAATTTTACTCAGAAAAGAAGTTAAATTAATTTCATTCATTTTTTATAAAGTTAATAAAAAAATTGACAAAAATTTCATTTCTTTGTAATGGATATTTTAGTAATTTCTTACTAAACCTTTGCCAGATTGTTAGTGAATTCGAAGTAATTTTTCTCAGAGATTTATTTCAAACGAATTTATTTTTTGTTACAATTAGGCAATTTTAACCTTCAATTTGAGATTTTCTCCCTAAATCCAACACATATTTACAATTGAATTTTATTAATATCTACTTTTGTTTTTTGTTTAAATTTAATTAGCATTTCATATACATTTTACAGAAATCGCTGGAAATTAAAATCTGCTTTTGTAAATTAAGTGTCACTTTGTTGCCATAGGTTTTTTAACCCTTTAGAGCCGGTCGGAGCGGGCACGCTCTGTTTTGCATAACTATTTTTAAATCCCGGTAGCTCTGCAACCATGTAAGCTAGCGCAATAATTTTTTTTGCATATGAAACCGGAGGAGTTGTACTTACATCTTATGCCATCAGCTTGTCCTCGGTCACGGTTTCCTTCCACATAAAGCTTTGCAAAAACTGCATAAAAAGCGCTTGCAGGAACAAAAACATAATATTCCAGAAACACGCTTTGCTGATCCGATCAGCTGTTCATAACACTTCCTACGTTGGAATAGACGTCAGCGCGAACTTTTGCATGTCCGCCATTACCTGCCCGAAACCGGAAGTGACGTCATTTTCGCGGAAATGTAGTCTTTTTTACCATCAGGGCCTCAGGGCCTATGCTGGTCTTTTTAAAAGTTATGTTTGACTTTATGACTTTCTGTGTCATTTCTGGGATGCTTAGGACTCATATTGCACTGCTGGAAATAGTTTATTTTGATGCATATGCTGCTTTTTTGCAAATTTGCACTATAATATTTATTTTCGTTTTTCCTGCAGTGTATAAAAATTGGTGTATTTCAAAAATAAAACTATGAAGACACTCAAAATAAATTTCCTGTGGTAGGAAAATATTTTGTGCAACTTTTTTGTATTTACAGTTTTGAGGGATAAGCCTCTTAAATTTCTCTAACTAGAAATATATGTTAAAAAAGCAAAAACGATTTTCAACTTTTTTTGTAGTTTATTGCACTTTTTTGCAATTTATGTAATTACTATGCACTTAATGAATACATATTATTAAAATCTGGGCTATAATTGTTGTATTGATGTATAGCAACTTGAAATGCTCCCAAAAATGGCTCCACACCATGTAAAAATATAATATAAGCTCTGGCGGACTTGGTTCTATGGTAGGTCTTAAAGGGTTAAGTAACCTCTAGTCACAGTTTTTACACTGTAGCTAGGTGTCAACATAGTTCAGTGCTTGCATTGAGGCACACTAACTATAATAAGAAGCTCAGTATAATGATATATAAAGTATACTTGGCAAGTCCAGACGTTCTTTGGGATTTAGGACATTAGGACTGTAACTTTGCACATCAAATGCCCTGAAAAATATAAAACAACTTAAAGATACAGGAAAAACAAACAAACAAAGAAAAATCAGGTTGAATTAGAATAGAATAGAATAGAATAGAATAGAATTCAACTTTATTGTCATTGCACATGCACAGGTACAGGGCAACGAAATGCAGTTTGCATCCATCCAGAAGTGCTTTAGTGATATAGATATATTACAATATATATTAGCAATAATATAGATATGTAAGTATATTACAAAAATGGGTCTATTATGGTATGTTATAATGTACACGGTATGAAGTATGTTGTGAATATTCTATAACTATAAGTATGTACAGGCTATGAACAGGATATAAATATGAAAAACTATACAGAATATGAAATAAATAACTTTACAGAAATCTGAGATATACAGTTATACAGAAATGGGAACTATGCAAGTTGTAAACAGTTGTAGGGTTAAAAATTATCGTATGTACAGAATGATTATTTACACAGAACTATACAGTAGTGCAGTTAAGATAAGTGAGATATGTGTGTGTGTGAATGTGTGTGTGAATGGGTGGATGACAGGTTGTGTAAAGCGCTTTGGGGTCCTTAGGGACTAGAAAAGTGCTATACAAATACAGGCCATTTACCATTTACCATATGTGGATAATTTCTACAGAGACTATATAAAGTGCTAGTGGTTGTGAGTGGTGGTTCAGTCCATCTTATTATTGTGTGTTTGAGGGTACAGTTGTCCATTGTGGGTGTGTGTATGTCCAGTCCATGAGTTAACGTGGGTCAGATGTCAGGAGGCAGAGTTCAGGAGTCTGACGGCTGTGGGGAAGAAGCTGTTCCGGTACCTGGTGGTCTTAGTCCGGAGGCTCCTGTAGCGCCTCCCAGAGGGCAGGAGGGTGAAGAGTCCATGTGATGGGTGACTGGGGTCTCTGATGATTTTCCCAGCCCTTTTCAGACACCGCTTCCTGTAGATGTCTTTTATAACAGGAAGTGGTGCTCCGGCGATGCGCTGGGCAGTTTTCACGACCCTCTGCAACGCCTTCCGGTCCGAGGCAGAGCAGTTCCCGTACCAGACTGTTATACAGTTGGTCAGGATGCTCTCGATGTTGCAATGATAGAAGTTCACCAGGATTGGAAGTTGTTGAGCTCGTTGAGGAAGGAAACATCAGAGGATGCGGGGGAGGGTTTGGTGGTCCTGTAGTCTATGATGGTCTGGAGTCCTTGCCACATGCGTCGGGGGTTGGAGTTGGAGAAGTGTTCTTCTACCTTCTTTTTGTAATGGTGTTTGGCTTTTTTGATGCCCTTCTTTAGATTAGCCCTGGCTGTACTGTAGGCGTGTGCAACTCCTGACCTAAAGGCGGTGTTGAGGAGGAGTCGAACATCCCGGTTCATCCTGGAATTACCTCCAAAGCTGCCTCTTCTACGATTTCACCTGAACCTGACCAGTGTGTCATTTGTTGGGACAAGAAAAATGTATCCTAACAATGTGGCAAACAAATTAATGAGGTGCTTGAGAAACTTTACCTTCTGTAAAGTATTGAGTCAGAAACACAGGCGGCAAGAATGTGCATGTTTGAAAGTGTCTTTGTGGGGATGGATGGCAGTGGGCTTCATGTAAGCAAAAAATGATGGTTGTCATGCTCAAAGTGGCTTCATCTGACGATAGTACAATCAAAATAGATGTAAAAGCTATGTTACTTAGATAAGATTAAGGAAGTGCCTTGAAATGTTGGCTTGTGTTTTGGTGTACTTTACTGGCATAGATAACACAGCCCATCAGCAAGCAAGGGAAAGAGCATAAAACATAACAAGTATTCTAAATCCACAAGGCCAGTAAGGTGTTTCACAGCCTTTTAACGCACCAACTACTAAAGTTCTGTCCTCTTTCTTTTTTCCTCTATCTTATCTTCCTCATTCAGTGTCAACTTAATCAATGTCCTCTTCATTTCCCCATAATACTGGGAAAACAAAGCTTTTTTAGAGCTCACTCAAGGTTATAGTTTGTGACACAGTCTCGTACTATTCATGAAAAATTATGCAATTATTTGTTCAAACAAGTAAAAACAATTTACCGTAGAAGCAAAACAATGTTATATTTATCCAAATACACATGATTTTCATTTCTATCTGTAATTCAACTGAAGTGGACGCAACAATAATTTTATCCAAAGACATGTCCTTTCCCTAAATCTCTACAAAGTTAAAACAGCTGTGTCACATTATTAACATGTTGCACTATACAGGGAGTGCAGAATTATTAGGCAAGTTGTATTTTTGAGGAATAATTTTATTATTGAACAACAACCATGTTCTCAATGAACCCAAAAAACACATTAATATCAAAGCTGAATGTTTTTGGAAGTAGTTTTTAGTTTGTTTTTAGTTTTAGCTATTTTAGGGGGATATCTGTGTGTGCAGGTGACTATTACTGTGCATAATTATTAGGCAACTTATCAAAAAACAAATATATACCCATTTCAATTATTTATTTTTACCAGTGAAACCAATATAACATCTCCACATTCACAAATATACATTTGTGACATTCAAAAACAAAACAAAAACAAATCAGCGACCAATATAGCCACCTTTCTTTGCAAGGACACTCAAAAGCCTGCCATCCATGGAATCTGTCAGTGTTTTGATCTGTTCACCATCAACATTGCGTGCAGCAGCAACCACAGCCTCCCAGACACTGTTCAGAGAGGTGTACTGTTTTCCTTCCTTGTAAATCTCACATTTGATGATGGACCACAGATTCTCAATGGGGTTCAGATCAGGTGAACAAGGAGGCCATGTCATTAGTTTTTCTTCTTTTATACCCTTTCTTGCCAGCCACGCTGTGGAGTACTTGGACACGTGTGATGGAGCATTGTCCTCCATGAAAATCATGTTTTTCTTGAAGGATGCAGACTTCTTCCTGTACCACTGCTTGAAGAAGGTGTCTTCCAGAAACTGGCAGTAGGACTGGGAGTTGAGCTTGACTCCATCCTCAACCCGAAAAGGCCCCACAAGCTCATCTTTGATGATACCAGCCCAAACCAGTACTCCACCTCCACCTTGCTGGCGTCTGAGTCGGACTGGAGCTCTCTGCCCTTTACCAATCCAGCCACGGGCCCATCCATCTGGCCCATCAAGACTCACTCTCATTTCATCAGTCCATAAAACCTTAGAAAAATCAGTCTTGAGATTTTTTTTTCTTTTTTTGTGTCCCGTTTGGATCTTTAGTCATCAGAATTGTTGTCTTAAGGCCAAGAAAGATGCCAAGCGGATTTATTTTACCAAGTGGATCATCATGGCCTTGCCATATTGGTCCATTTGACTGACCTTTATTATAATTATGAATTTATTTTATTTTCAGTTGCTACAAACGGGACAGACATGACTGGGGGATAGGACCGGGAGAGAGAATGAAAGAAAGAGAGGGAGAGAAAGAAAACCAAAGGGGAGAAGAGACGGTGAGAAGGGGGAGAAGAAAGAAAGAAAAACAAACAAAAAAAACAAAACACCTGGGTCACCTGTATGGAGAAAAAAAACAGAAGAGAAAGCAAACAACAAAGAGCAACATAATAAAAAAAACGGCACCATCACAATAAACTAGCTAGCAGTAGATATCAGTAGATACTAAATAATAAACGATATTGTGCAGCACGCAAGATAGACAGCGTACAATGTGCTTTGAGGCAGCAGCCAAGAAAGTTGTAGTCCGCGTCTGTGAATACCCGTGTGTACACCTGTGTGCATACCTGTGTGGATCAGCATGCTTGCATTCCAAAGGTTTCTCCATGTAACGATCTGCTAGGGAGTGTGGGGAGCCACAGCCCCGTCCTCCAGGGTATGAAGCAGGTATGGAGTAGAGATGGACCGATCCGATATTACGTATCGGTATCGGTCCGATACTGACCTAAATTACTGGATCGGATATTGGAGAAAAATAAAAAAATGTAATCCGATCCATTAAATATCACGAAAGCACCTCACAAAACTTGCAACACGCCGTAACTCACCTCAGAACGTTAGCACGTCAGAGCAGTATGCATCACGTGATAGAGCGGCTGTGGCCTGTGGGTGGTCTGGATAGCATTTGGAGCTTCGCTAGCAACCCGGCATTTCATCTCCGACAAAGTTATCCCGAGAGAAGTAAAGCAAGTGTGTAAGTCCATCTCTGAATGTTTGTAAAGCATTCCTGCGTTAAGCTTAACAAGCGACTGCCTCTCCTGCTGCTACTTCAATCATGAAACTGCTTAACGATCAGCTGATCGGCTTTTCTGTCACGAGTCCGTGTCTCTAGTTTGCTTTTGGCCCACTTTGCACCAGAAAGAGGAAACCAGCGGATAAACAACAGCAGCACGTTTAAGCTTGATCAGCTGTTGTTAGAATGTATTTAATATTACTTTCTACTCCAGGATCTTTTTCTACGTAGCTGACGCTGGTAACTGTGCAGGGGCGGATCTAGCAAAGTTTAGCCAGGGGGGCCGATAGGGCATTAACAGGGAAAAGGGGGCACAAAGACATACTTTTCTTTCTTATTCTCATTTAAAATGTCTAGCTTTTAATAAATAATTATCTGACACCCAAAGTTTTAATTTGATGTAAAATGAATAGAAGTCAATTACTGTATATAGTAACTATTAAGTCTAATATATATACCCTAGTAAGCTATAGTACTTTTTCCTTTGGGAAGGTACCATCTGTGCAGTCTGCAATTTTGTTGAAGAAAGATGTTGAATCTATTTAATATTTCTTGAAAAATAATTGATTTCTGTGCATTTTTTTTTCCACACTGCATCAAATTAAGGTTGATTACGTCGATTAAGCATCATGAGGTGGAGCGTGAGGGGTGGTTCCCTATTTTTTATTTATTTATTTTTGTTGTTGCTGGGAGTTGGAACCCTATTAGTTAGGTTGCTTAATATTTATGCTAAGTACTCTTTAAAATACCAGAATAGGGAGGATGGTGTAGGTTTAAGTTTATTAGATTGATCAGTATTGCTGAACTATGAAATTTTTTTTTTTGCATACAGGTATAACAGAATAGCTTTAGTGTAGTTGTTGTTTTAAACTTGAGTATGAACTTATCCAAAATGCAGCAAGATATTTAAAAAACAGTTTTGTTGATTAAAAAACACTATATCGGATTCATATCGGTATCGGCAGATATCCAAATTTATGATATCGGTATCGGACATAAAAAAGTGGTATCGTGCCATCTCTAGTATGGAGGAGATCAAAACTCCAGACATCCAGAGGTCCCCAGAACACAAGAGACCAAGGAAGACCAACAGAGGGGCAGCCGCGCAACTGTCCCAGTAAGAGCTGAGGAGAGTCCCAGATGAGGGCTCACTCAGCAGCCGCGGAGCAGAAGCCAGGGGGAGTTGCAGTGACGCGCCCGTGAGCTCCGCAGGCAGCCAGCTGTGCCTGAGTGACCGAGCCCCAGGCCGAGAGGCCGGGGGCACCCCACCTCCGAAGTGGCCCGAGCGAGCCCCAGGCTCCAGGCCCCGATAAGCAGCCGCCAAGGAGTGAGCCGGTGTGTACCCGGACGCCCACCCCCAGACACAAAGAACCACCAACACACCGACACCTGAGGGAATCCGCCACTGGCAGGGGAAGTGGTGGGTGGAGATAGGCCTCCAAACCTTGGAGGGCCTGAGATGTCCCCAGAGAGGTGGCGTCTGATACCCAACCTGACATATAGACACAGACATACAGGCACACACAGACACAAACATCCATCCCCACCCTCATGCTCTCATATGCACTTACTCCACACTCAACCAACATGGAGACAGACATAAAGAGACGCTGTACACACGATCACACTCCCTAAGCGTACTCTACGAACCGGGTCTAGGTACCCTTGCCCCTGGAGGGGGGAACTGCACCCAGACCCAGGTGGTGTTACCCTTTTCCCTGCGGTGGGGAGAGGCAGACCGCCCCGACTCCGCAGCAGCAGTCTTGGGATATTTCTTGGCCCAGTCTTGACGTTTCAGCTTGTGTGTCTTGTTCAGTGGTGGTCGTCTTTCAGCCTTTCTTACCTCGGCCATGTCTCTGAGTATTGCACACCTTGTGCTTTTGGGCACTCCAGTGATGTTGCAGCTCTGAAATATGGCCAAACTGGTGGCAAGTGGAATCTTGGCAGCTGCATGCTTGACTTTTCTCAGTTCATGGGCAGTTATTTTGCACCTTGGCTTTTCCACACGCTTCTTGCGACCCTGTTGACTATTTTGAATGAAACGCTTGATTGTTCGATGATCACGCTTCAGAAGCTTTGCAATTTTGAGACTGCTGCATGTAACTAACAGTGAAGTGTTCCAATGTTTTTCTTGTGTTTATATTTGTAAGTTTCCTTTAATTGTGGAACTTTGTTTTGTAATTGGTGGTAGCGGAAGTAACGTGCAGCACGGACTGAGTTTGTGGTGACACTAGAGCAGAGAAGCATGGCGCTCTGTGAG
Source organism: Mchenga conophoros (assembly GCF_057382185.1). Lineage (NCBI taxonomy): Eukaryota > Metazoa > Chordata > Actinopteri > Cichliformes > Cichlidae > Mchenga > Mchenga conophoros. The sequence goes on from NC_140537.1 coordinate 9,454,286, forward strand.
TTCAGCTGCATCGTCCTACTGCTTTAAACTGGACTTAAGTTTTAAAGAACACATAAGTTAAGTTAAGTTAAATTAAACCCAATTGTGGACTTACCGTTGAGAGGAGTAGCGGCTTGCGCGAAGAACGGACTTTCTCCCGTTTGGCTACAGCAGGCAATGAGGTGTGTTCAGGGTGCCTCTGTTAATTTCAGTTTCAATGAAAGTGCCATAAAAAGGCATTTATGTGTCTATACCTTTGTTGTTTGGATTTACTGTGATAAGAGTTATTGTAAACATGTTGCTTATTGTAATTGTTTTGTTTGGGTAGTTCTCACGATGATGATGATGATGATGATGATGATGATGATGACGACGCTGAGTGATCTTGTCGCCGAACATTGAATAAATCATCTGTAAACAAGAACTTGTCCGCGTGGTGGCTGACGGGAGCTACAGTGAGAACTCAACTGCTCCTTGTGAGTGGGCGAGAAAGAAAGGAACATAAGTCATCTCATAGCGTGTCTACAAGGGTCCCCAAGCTCCTACCAGAAGCCAAGAACGGGTTTGCTCATCCTAACAATTCAAAGAAAGGACATATTGATCTTCTCAAGTGTGCTGCAGAAAATTAACTTGAAGACCATTTGCAAGTTTGGATGCTTTAAAGTGTTAATAACGGTGTCCTGAAGTGGCTTCATTGTAGCTGCAAGCAAGAAGGTTCAAGTTTACAATTGATCATGAGTTTGAAAAATTTGTTTCTTTAAGGGTTGTTTGTGATTTCAGACATGTGTTTAAGGGTTATAAGAATAAGCTACTAAAGCAGTCGTGGATTTTATGCAAGGTTTTATCTAAAGGAAGTAACCAAGTTTGTTACAAGCTATAAGGCAGTGTTATTTTATGTTATCAGATTCCTTTACTTAGCCTAACATGTCAGTCACAAGTCTCTCTAAACTGAGTGACAATCCTGAGGCAGAGACTGTGACCAGGCCTCAGCAAAACCCTCCACTGTCCAGTTCTCCTCTGCAAAATACAGATGGTCCACAAGAAGTTCGAGTAACATCAGATGTTCATCCATCAACAAGTAAGTTTGCACAACAAAAAATTCAAAACCCACCTCGTAAAAGCCAGAGGTCAAGAACCTTAACTGAAAAGGGAAGAGGAATGTTAAACCAAAGGATTAAGGAGTTGGAGCAAAGTTTTAAGATCAAGTACGAAAAGTGGAAGGTTCTAGCAAAGGATGCTAACCATTCAATTTCTGACAATTGTTCAGATGAAGAGCTGCAAGCAATAATAAACAACATTAATACTGCTTCCAGCGAACTAAACGCAGCATATGAAAACTGGCGTTAGGTGGACATTCCTGATAACAATGCACGCCGCAGAATTGATACCTGCGAGGAGGTAACAAGAACTGTTATTAAGACTGCACAAAGACGTTTGAGAGGAAAGGCACCAGTCAAACCACAGTTTAATGTAGATGAATCCTTTTTAATGTCTAAGAAATCATATGGTGTCAGTAAGCACTCACAGGTTTCCAGTCAATACAAACAGTCACACGTTGCAGCAAGAGTCGCTTCTAAGTCCTCCAGTGCGTCATCCATGAGCAGACAAGAAGCTGCTGCTAAAATGGCTGCAGCCCAAGCAACACTGGAAATCCTACATGAACAACAGTGTCAGCAAGCAGAGCTTCTGCAGCTGGAGGCTGAAGATAAAAGACAGATTGCAGAACAAACAGCTGAAGCCTGCAGACGACGTTTAAGAATGGAGGAAGAAGAAGCACAGTTACAAGCAAAACTTGAGGTTGAAAATGCTGCCAGGCGAAAGCTTTTGGAAGACAAACGCAAGGAACTGGAACGATTGGAAGCACTCAAACAGTTAAGGGTGGCTAAGGCAACCATGCAAGTGTATGAGCAAGATGAAGATTCAGAAGAAGAAATTAAGCAGTTACTGCATGAATGTAAAACTGAAAGCCAAAGTGAAGGGGACCGATTTTAGCACACAAGTCACATACGTAACTCACCAGAGTTACACTTACCACAACAAGCTGTTATACATCCACAGCATGATGGTGGCATCGCAGCACTTGCCATGGTATTAGCAGATTCTATTAGTGCCAGTCGTCTTCCTATGCCAGAGCCGACAACATTCAGTAGTGACCCGCTAAAATATAAGAACTGGAAGGCTGCCTTTCAAACTTTAATCGAAAGAAAAAACATACCAGCCTCTGAGAAAATCTACTATTTGTGCAAGTACGTTAGTGGACCAGCTAAGAAGGCTGTTGAAAACTATTTCCTGTTAGGCACTGAGGCTGCTTATAAGGCAGCATGGGAAGTATTAGACGAGAGATTTGGAAACTCCTTCCTTATTGCCAAAGCCTTCAGAGACAAACTCAGTGCATGGCCCAGAATTGGCTCCAAGGACAGTCTGGAACTTCAGGAATTTGTGGACTTTCTACGGAGCTGTGAAGCTGCGAAAAGCCAGATTAAAGGGCTAGAGGTTCTTAATGATTGCAATGAGAATCAAAAAATCCTCTCCAAGCTCCCCGATTGGTTGACATCAAGGTGGAATAGGAAAGTGTTGACGATAGAGGAGGAGACTGGCAGATTTCCAAGCTTTAGCCAGTTTGTGCAGTTTCTCATAAGGGAAGCCAGGATCGCATGCAATCCTGTGACTTCACTCCATGCCTTGAAACAGTGCGATGGAGAAAGGGCCAAGCCACAACGAAACCAGACTCCTGCAGCTAAAGTTCTAACAACAAACACTGATGAGAAGATTGCTACCAGCAGTTGCCTGTTTTGTGAAAGACCAGGCCACAGTCTGTACAAATGTAGAAAATTTTTGGAACGACCAATATTGGAACGACACAGGTTTTTCAAGATAATAAGCTATGCTTTGGTTGCTTAAAGCCTGGACATCACTCGAGAGACTGTAAGTACAGAAGCACTTGCAGTACATGCCAGAAAAGGCATCCAACTTGCTTACACGATGATCGAAGAGAAGAACAGAAGACACGAAAGACTGAAGGAATAAGGCAGGAAGCTAGACACAGAGAACAAAGCAATGAACATCTAGAAGAAAGGGAAGCTATAGTAATAAGTGAAGCAACATCCAACAGAGTTCAGCATGACAACACAAACATTCAGACATCTACAATCATTCCTGTGTGGGTTTCAATAATGAAAGAGCCTGACAGAGAAACACTTGTGTATGCTCTCCTTGATACGCAAAGTGACACAACTTTCATTCTTGAGGAGGCAGCAGATTCTCTAAATGCAAAGGGGGAACAGGTCAAGCTAAAGTTATCTACTATGGCCTCTACAAACAAAGTTGTAGCTTGCCAAAGGATTTCTAGGTTGCAAGTTAGAGGATTCAACTCGGAGAAGAAAATAACTCTTCCTACAACCTACACAAGAAAGTTCATTCCGGCGATCAGAGACCACATACCCACACCAGAGACAGCAATGGCATGGCCCCATCTTGAGCAGATTGCAGATAAGATTGCTCCTCGTCAAGGGTGTGATGTTGGTCTACTAATTGGCTACAACTGTTCTCAGGCACTTCTTCCTAGAGATGTGGTGTGCGGTGAAGAAAATCAACCATTTGCACAGAGAACAGACTTGGGATGGAGCATTATTGGACATGGCAGCCCATACGTAGACTGTGGAGACACTATTGGAGTGAGTCATCAAGTCATCACAAGGCAAGTGACACCGGAACTTCAGCTTCCATCAAGTCCCAAACAGGAAGTTCACTATGTATGCAGAACACAGATCAAGGAAGTCATCTCATCTGACATAATTAAAGCGCTTGAATGTGACTTTAATGAGAGAGTTGCTGAGGACAATCACTTCTCTCAAGATGACCTCCAGTTTTTGTCGAAATTGAAACAAGGAATCAAACACAAAGAAGATGGTCATATTGAGATGCCTCTTCCATTTAAACGAGAAAGGCCGAGCTTGCCAGACAATATGGTGTGTGCTATCCATCGTCTTAAGCACTTAGAAAGGAAATTAAGGAGAAACAGCAGATATTACCAGGACTACAAAACCTCCATGAAAGAGATGGATGGAGAGAACCTCAAGAAAATTGGATGTGAGTTTGTCATGAACACACCATCTGCAAGTCATAAAGGTGGGGTTTGGGAACGCCAAATACGCACCGTGCGTAATGTTCTGGCATCCGTTCTCGACCAAGCAGTTAAAAGGCTCAACAGCAGTTCGTTAAGAACCTTCCTCTACGAAGTTATGGCAATTGTGAACAGCAGGCCATTAACAACAGAGCATTTGCACAATCCATCTGGTCCAGAACCCTTGACACCTAACCACATTCTGACAATGAAGTCAAGCATTATTCCCCCACCTCCTGGAAAGTTTATCAAGGAAGATGTGTACCTGCAAAAACGATGGCGCAGAGTACAGTTCTTAGCCAACAGCTTCTGGGAACGGTGGAAAAGGGAATATCTGTTGAATCTTCAGAGCAGACAAAAACCCTCTACAGAGGGTTGTGCGGTCAGCTGAGCGCACCATCCGCTCCGAGCTCCCTGACCTGCACTCAATCTACAGCAGGCGGTGCTGGACCAAGGCCAGGAAGATCGTGAAGGACCTCAGCCATCCCAACAACAGACTGTTCTCTCTGCTGAGGTCAGGAAAGCGATTCCGCTCCCTGAAGACCAACACAGAGAGACTGAGGAGGAGCTTCTTCCCGCAGGCGATACGGTCTCTCAATCACACCACCACACAGTACTGACCCACACATACAGTTCTTACACACACACTGGACTTTCTGGACTTTGGTTTTGCACAACACTGGCCACTATATTCTTCATTTCCGGTTAATACTTGTACAGCTGCTGTTATTGTGTATATATTTATTTAGATTTAGATTTCTTCATACATTCTTATATAGTTCTATATTGTGTATTGTGTATTTTGTTGTACAGTTATTTTATTTTCAACTTTAATTTATATATTTATCTTTATCTTATTCTTCCCAGTTAAATTTACCCTTCATTCTAATTTGTGTTGTACAGTTATTTCATTTTTAACCTTAATTTATATTTTATTCCTTCCTAGTTAAATTTACCCTTTTTAATTTTTCATATTTATTTCCTATCTTATTCATAGCCTTTTCCTTTTTTGTTTTCTTTAGGTCACGAGCAGTTGTCCAAGCATTTCACTACATATCGTACTGTGTATGACTGTGTACATGACAAATAAAATTTGAATTTGAATTTGAAATGGAACAGAGCAAGACGAAATGCGAAAGTCAATGATATTGTACTTCTCAAGGATGATTCTGCTCCACGTAGTCAATGGAAGATGGGAAGGATCATAGATGTCTATCTGGGACAGGATGGAAAGGTGAGAAGTGTGAGGTTGTTGATCAGTGACTCAACTCTAGATGCTAGAGGAAGGCGCACCACAAAACCAACCCATCTGGAGAGACCCATTCAAAAGACTGTAACTCTACTGGAGGCTAACTGAAGAGTCACTTTGCCAATCCACCAGTTCAATTAATATTAAATGTGATTTCTTGTTATATCCATACATGTTAAGTTTTATGGGAAAATCACAGGTGATTTGGTGGGAGTGTAACTAACAGTGAAGTGTTCCAATGTTTTTCTTGTGTTTATATTTGTAAGTTTCCTTTAATTGTGGAACTTTGTTTTGTAATTGGTGGTAGCGGAAGTAACGTGCAGCACGGACTGAGTTTGTGGTGACACTAGAGCAGAGAAGCATGGCGCTCTGTGAGTTCAGCTGCATCGTCCTACTGCTTTAAACTGGACTTAAGTTTTAAAGAACACATAAGTTAAGTTAAGTTAAATTAAACCCAATTGTGGACTTACCGTTGAGAGGAGTAGCGGCTTGCGCGAAGAACGGACTTTCTCCCGTTTGGCTACAGCAGGCAATGAGGTGTGTTCAGGGTGCCTCTGTTAATTTCAGTTTCAATGAAAGTGCCATAAAAAGGCATTTATGTGTCTATACCTTTGTTGTTTGGATTTACTGTGATAAGAGTTATTGTAAACATGTTGCTTATTGTAATTGTTTTGTTTGGGTAGTTCTCACGATGATGATGATGATGATGATGATGATGATGATGATGATGACGACGCTGAGTGATCTTGTCGCCGAACATTGAATAAATCATCTGTAAACAAGAACTTGTCCGCGTGGTGGCTGACGGGAGCTACACTGCATCCCTCTGCAAGATATCTCACTATTTTTGACTTTTCTGAGCCTGTCAAGTCCTTCTTTTGACCCATTTTGCCAAAGGAAAGGACGTTGCCTAATAATTATGCACACCTGATATAGGGTGTTGATGTCATTAGACCACACCCCTTCTCATTACAGAGATGCACATCACCTAATATGCTTAATTGGTAGTAGGCTTTCGAGCCTATACAGCTTGGAGTAAGACAACATGCATCAAGAGGATGATGTGGACAAAATACTCATTTGCCTAATAATTCTGCACTCCCTGTAGAAGTGAGCTTGTGTGCTCAACATAATGATGTTTCATCTTACACTCCTATTATAGGAAAATGTCTTCCAGCAGTCTTTAAAAGCTCAAAACTCTCCACTGAAGAGCTAATAATACTTGCAAATTGCTTTTGTATATAAGGGTATAATATTTGTTAGGGTTTAATTACTCACAGATATGTGCAGACAGCATAGCTCATTGCGGGGAGTTGATACACAATGCAATTATGTAAAAGGGATGTACTGCACCTATGGGAACAATCAGGTTCACAGTGTCTCCATTGTGGACATTATGCACACGCACAAATGCTTGCTTTACTCGTGTAGTTAGATACAGCTGGGTGCATGTTAATCAGAGACTGTTAGGCCTGCACTTGAATTTGTTTGACAAACAGGAATGTTAAGCTGATCACTACACGTGCAGGAATATGATCACGATTTATAGTTTTCATTTCAACAGTGAGAATTTAATAATGTCACCTTTAAATACTCAGCAAAAAAGATAATTACTCTCTACCTGAAACTGCTCCATTACCATCCTTTATTTGTTTATTTATTCATTTTCTTTTGTACAATCCATTGCAGGAGAACAGAGCAAGGAATTTTAAATCTGGATTGGACTGAGTATAGCCCCGATACAGTGCTCTAAACTCCTGTTTAGAGTTGATAACGAGTCGTTTTAACATGTTATTGCAAAACACCATTTGTGTCTTTTGAGTCTTTATTATTAATTGAATAATTGAAAAAAATAAAGTTGTTATGGCAAGTTGTTATGGCAAGTAAGCTTAGTCAGGGAAATCATTGGGAATCCATCCCCATTAGAACAGTGGCCTGGGGGAGGGTGGGGGATGGGTTAGCTTAAAAGAACTACCAAATGTTTACAAGGCATTGAAACACAGCCAGTGGTAAAGTGATTTCATCTTTAAGCTATAATGATGTAATAAAAGTAATTAAAATAACATTAGAAAATGCTTTTATTTGATTGGGCTAAAGACTTTAAACATCAACCTGTTGTTGTATTTTAGTAAAAAAAATAATACATAGAATAGGCACAGGTGCCTTCACTATATGTATACCATTTGTATTGGCAACTTGAATTATCCTGTGGCCAAACACTAAATGCAAGCACACCACATAGCAACTGTAAAAACCTGTGTTGGGCATAACACATTAATTTAGCAATTATATTGTTACTTGCATATACAGTTTTTTCAATAACCATTGAATGACTGAAAGTAAAAAATAACATATCAAATTTGCCCTTTTGGCTAGCAGCCAGCAACCCCAGACCCATAATGAGATTTTAGGTCAGTCTCTGCCAAACCCAACCATGGTGGCAAATTTGAGAGGTCCACAAATCTAACAGGGAGACTGAAGCAGATATTATCAACAATGAAACGTTATGTAGAATATTCTGCATTAGTGGACCACTTATATTGAAGTGTATGGATTATGCATATTTTATATGCATAAAAAAACAAATCACCTCAAGTATATTTTGAAAAATGCAGAGGTGTGTTAGGTATACTGCCTATTATTAAACATTGGGAGACTTTAACTGATCTAATGGCTCTATAAATCCTTAATATCCAAATCCCAGCTCTGAAATTGTACTCAGTACCTGATCTTAATTAGACAGCATGTAGCATCCTTTTCAGTGCAACAGTGAAGTTTAGATTAAGTCCCATCCTAGTCCCACTGAGTGCTAGTCTCCAGAGAAAGACATTTTACTCAAAGGCTAGATTTAATTAACGTCTGTGAAAGAAGCTCTACATTTCAAAGTGTGTACTTCCAGCTGGGGGTTGTCTCACCTGTCTAACTAAGAGACACATCAAGAGCCAAATGAAAGTGCATTACATCAAAAGTGCATCAGCACAAGTGCGGTTCTTCTTTTGATGGGACAAGGGAAGCCTTAAAGATAAAGACTCTCCAGAACATAAGAAATTCCTTTTTCTGTATTGACTCCTTTCTTGGCCTCCTCATATTTGATACATGACAGATGTCATAGAATATTTACCCCTACCTTCTAACATCCTCTATCGACTCAAACTGTCAATGGAACCTGATGGGAGGTAGTCAGAGTCTGAGCTGCTGCACTTTGTCAGCAATACCACAAAACCTCGACAGGAAAAAATAGACAACTTGGGATTGCTTTTTTTAAGCAACTGCCCAACCAGCCCGGCAAAAGCAGTTACAAAATAGAATCAATAGATGGTTGTTGTATGCGAATATGGACATTCAATCTTTCCACGAAACTCAGCACGTACTGAAAAAATTATATTGTTTGGTTTACACTGAAAATTAAGGAAGCAATATCAAGTGGTGGAGCAGCAAATAACTTAGATATATAACTCTCTTATGCAGCTTAATTACATTGTTCCTCCAGAACCACATGTAAATCCAAATTCATGTGAATATTTAGGCTGATGCTAAAACAAAGCCACAAGATAAAAATGTGGTTATCTGATGTTTTTAGTTTCGTGCCGCAAATGAACATTGACACAAATCAATAGATATAAATTTAGACTATTGTACCAACTGTCGTAAGACCATATTGGCCGAATTCTGAATGCCTTAGTCACAATTGTATGTAAGTATGTATGTATTATTATTGTTATTATCATTGTTATTATTATTAGTTTAGGATATGAAAGGTCAAACTGAAGGACTTTTAAGAACTTTAAGATGGAAACAAGTGCCAGTAAATACTGTTGCATACTCTACTACATGTTATCTGTATAGGTTTATGAAGATCCATTCATTTACTTTGCAAAATGTAAAACTTTCATCACCGCTTGACAGCTGTGTAGGCATAGATGCTTTTTGATGATTTATTCTTTTAACTTTTCATATTTACTTTTAGCCCTAATCATATTTTCATTTCAGAGCATATGGCTTTTTTTCAAGTTACCAGTGTGGATATAAATGAATGCCTGATTACTTACCTGGTTCAATAAATGCCAGGTTACAGTAAAGAAGGTTTGAGTTAGGCTTAGTTTTTGTTTTGTGTTTTGTTTTTTTAGCCACATGCGAATTAGGCACGTTTTCAGACACCCTTAAAAAAGTCTCAAACAATAATTTTGGAACAGTGATGAAGCCTAAATTGAGATTTTTGGTTTAAATATAAAAATAGCATAAGAAAATCATGCAGGTTCACGATAACCAAAATTTAGCATCCACAATAATATAAAATGCAAAAGACAGTTAAACAAAGTTTTTTTGTTTGTTTTTTTGTTTTTTACATTTTTGTAAAAAATGTTTGCTCAGATTTAAAAGGTATTGGTTAACATGAAATGGCCTTTTGGCACCAGTGAAAATTTTACAACATGCTTTACTTTTTTAGAATGCAATTAAAAAAAAAAATTCAATATTTGTTTTGATCAAATCAAGAAAGAAACCAAAGTGCAAAAATAAAACACAGCTGAAATGAATCAAGGAAGATAAAGCAAAGCAAGTTAAAACTTAAATGAAAAAAAGGAAAACGTTTTTAAAATATTCATAAAAAAGTTCATAAGCTTAAGCAGCAGTAAAAACCGAAACCAAAATTTATTAATATAAACCAAAAGACTAAAACACACAAACCTAACAAATTCCAGAGACAGTGACATCATGGTGGTCACTGTACTGTACTGTCAGACTATGTTTTCGCTTTTAGATATGACCCACATACGATATTTATATTATTTATGAAAGGATAGGATGAACATGACACAGCATTTACAGAATTTGCAGAAAAAATCTATTATATACAAAACATTTACTATATAGAAGGTGATTACATATTTAAGACGATTAGGAGATCAATCAAATATCAGCACATGCAATCAGATGGTAAGTGTTTATCATTATTAATGCTTTTAAATATTCTTCACTTAGATAAGCTATTATTCAGTTTATGAATGGAAGATATTCATAAACTGAATAAAAAGAAAATCTTAATATCATAAATAAACATTAATAATATGAACAGGGTGGGTGGGGGGGAGAGAGAGGCACTCATTTTTCATCTTTAAACAGCCTTGTTATCTTGTCACCGGATGTGCCTTTGCCATTAACTTGCACGCAGGGAAATATGAAGGAGCAAACAATGAACATGACAAAATGTGAAATTCCCCAAGCCTCTCTCAAGGTCTCATTTCCCTGGCAGCTGCCGGGGAGCAGGAAAGATAGATCCTCTATCAACAGCCTTTGGGAGGAGGGCTGCACATTTTTTTCCCCAGGCAATTTATCTACATTCAGTCAGCTTAAGTTGCAAAGAAGCTTAATCCCTCTAGAATGTATCTAAGAGAAAAAAATTATAAATAAGTAAATGCTCTGACTGTGAAGTCAATTTAATCTCATGGATTGAGCTCATTAAAAGCAACCTGCAGTGAATTATGCCCAGAATGAATTACCCCAACCCTTCATTGTGAAGAGAGCTGCTATGTGCAGGTCACCTGTCATGCAGACATATTCACGTGCTCAATCACAGCAGCAATGATCCCTGTACCTGCTACAGTTGAGTCACAGGAAAGTAATCTCCAATTCTAATAATGCCCAGATTTGAGTATCCTCGCAAATGGTGAATAGACCTCAATCATCTTACAAATTGCCACACTTAGGGTTATAAATTTAAGAACATAATTTTTCATGGAAAGACTGATGGACTTCATTTCACATGCTGCTCTTACACTGCAGAGTTTGGAGCAGGTGTGCAAGTGTTTCTCAGTATGCCTAGTATGTTACTGTACAGTACACGCAACAAATAATGATCAAGCTGGGATATAAAGATATCCTGCTCTGTTTAAAACAATATCGCTTCTGTTTCCTCAAAGCTGTGGCAATACTTCGTAGAGACAACCTGTCAAACAATATTCTTCTGGTGAAAGTATTTGGTGCAGCCACAACCTTGTTTTTCCAAAAACAATATCTTTCCAAAGGCTATGACTTTGAAACTTATTAGAATTTTTATAAACTCCATTTTTCATTTATATACTGCATTTCCATGTATCATGTCCTGTTTAAATGAACTGCTGCACCTGGTTCCCGTTTAACTAGAAAAATCTAACGGTTTGATTTAACAACAATCCAAACAAGATTTATCAAACATAAATGAATGTAAATAAAACAATTATGAGCAGCTACTGTTTGTACTTTCATTTATACAAGCTTGGTATGGTTCAATAAAAAGGTATAAAATGTTATATGTCTAAAAATGTTGGTGATATTTATAGAATGGAAGAAAACAGAATATCTTTTGAAAGAACTAAAATGTTTTTAAAACAATCCATGTCACTTGCTCAAAGTTGCCTCTTTGTTATGTGGACATGACATTTAGCTTCTAGTCCTATAATTTAGCATATATGATGTATTTTGTGACTTTTGTTTGTTGCTGTATTTGAAATCCTAAAATGTGAAAATTAGAGATGAAACAAAATATAAAACTTTTCTAAGTTCAGATATTGATGATAGACAGCAAGTAGCTTTTTACCTGGTTCACGTTCAACATTAACTGATTTGCCCTGCAGTAGTAAGCAAGCAAGTATGAGTGGATGGATATCAGCAGAATATCTGAAGCTGCAACAGCTTTAAGAATAAAAGTGAAAAGTATACACAAAGCCTACGACTGACTGTCCTGTTTGGAGTGTTGGGGAGTAACGGAATACATGTGCTGGCGTTATGTATTTAAAATACAAAATATGAGTAACTGTATTATGTTACAGTTACCGTTTAAAAATGTGGTATTCCGAAAACAGTTACTTTGTGGAAATAAAGGGATTTTCCTGTTTCATATGTTAGGCTGTCCCCTCTCTATGTTTAGTAATTCCACGCCAGTGGAAACCCAAACAAAACACGCATTAAGAGGCTCTAATGCCCGTGTCTCAATCTCGCGGCTCATGTCACCTCTACTTGCAGCTCGTATAATGACATGAAGAAAAAGAATGTTAAATTCTTGTTCAAACAAATTATTTAATATGAAGGCAATAGGCAGAGTGTTATAGGTATAGCCCTAAAGAATGAAGCCTCATGGGCAGTATAGCGTAGTTGTAAGTAAGCTGTTAAGACTTGACTGTACACAACTGTACTTTCAGCGCCTCTCTCTGTCTCTCACTAGCAAAGTTGATCCAGACAACAAAGTAAAGCTAGTTTTTGGTTACGAGCCCGACACAGAACCCGACATATTAGCCAGAGGTCCATTTACTACGGTTCGGAGTCGTGGACCTGTTTTATATATGCGCGGAATAGTTTTCTATACGAAAGCGCTGCAAAAAGTGTAGCCTTACCTAATGTCCACCCTACTGTTACTCATTTTTATTAAGATTTAAAAATCTAGTTGGTATTGGTATGACGAGTAGCCTTCAATAATAATAATAAATCACACAGAAATAGTACATTCATGTGGTTTTAAAAAGCATGATAATATATTAAGTAATCCAAAGTATTCAGTATACGTTACTCTCATTGAGTAACATAATGGAATACGTGACAAAATACATTTTGAAGCATGTTTTCTGTAATCTGTAGTGGAATACATTTTAAAAGTAACCTTCCCAACACTGCCTGTTTGTAGCAACAGTCATTTCTCCTGTTTTACAGGTCTGTCCTCTATCAGTCACTGCAATTGGGCCTGTACGCTAATGTTAGTTTTTATGAATCACAACTATTTGACCAACATTTTGTAACACAATAACTGCAGGTAATCTGGTAAAGTTTTTGGTCAACTAGTTTTTTCAAGCAATAAAACATTAACAAACTGGAATTTCAGCACCACCTTCATGTTTTTAAAGTTGCCACTTGACATATACTGTAGCCATCACTTTCACAAGCAAATTTGGCCATTGCGTATCCACCTACTGCTAGGGCATTCAGTCACGCTGTCCCACAAGCTCCAACGGCAAACAGATGTTGGCTGTCTAAAGAAATTGTCACCAAGTGCAAGATATACAGTTCCCAAGTATGCACGCATACTTCCAACACTTAAAGGAAATACTGTCAACTGTCTGACAACTAGTGATGTGCGGATCGATCCGGAAATATCGATTCCTCCGATACCAATCATTTATGTTCTAGAATCGATTCTCACATTAAAATATCGATATTTTAGTAATTTAGGGTAAATTTATAGTTTATCATTAACAGGAACACAGGGGAAAGAAACTATATCATTCGGATTGTCTACATTCAAAGGAACTACTTCCTCTTCCGCCTTTCATAGTTGTGTGCGAAATACGGCTGTATAAATGTCTCACAGTCGCTGGCGTGCGCACTCACATATTTTACCTCCACAAACAGCTGAGACATGGTTTGCGATACATGTGGCAAAAAAGTGAGGTGTTGTGGCCATACTTGCCAACCTGTTGGGGTGGGGGGGAGTGATAAATAAATTTTACAGTGTTTATTTATCGGATAAAATACGTTAAATGTCACCATTATTATTGGCCGGCCCGGAAACAGCGGGGGTGTCCAAATTCAGAGGCTGCTTCCACCTGAGAACTTCGTGGTCTAAAGAAAGACGGGTATACGTCACGAGCTCCCTCGGTGGAGTGAAACTCTGCCGTCTGCTCCTTGCTATCTAAAATATAACCGGGTGCTGACGTAAACTCTCGACCGTCTCACACTTCTGTTTAATCAGTTTTCTGTTTGACGTTTATTCAGCTGTGTGAAAACCCAGAGGAACCCACCCGATGGGTTAATAAAGTTAAATTTAATTTAATCTAATCTAATAACTTTAATCTCAGCCAAACCGATTTACTCACGAATAAATAAAACACTGAAAAAGCCAAACAATAACATTTTTAAGTTATCAAAGTGACTTATATATCATGTTTAACCCGAGTAGCGAAAGACCGCGGGGGTTTGAAAACGATGTGTCGGGTTGGCTCAGATATTTGAAGTTTACACGGCTACATTATCACCTGAAAATATGTTAAAAGTTTTTTTGCGACCCAGAAAGAGAAATAAGAGTAATATTAAAACTAAGTATCTGCCGCCATTGTTAGAGACTGGAATTGGCTGGGCTGCGCTATGAATTCTGCGATATGGTTTTTCAATTTTGTTGTCCAGGTGGAAAATCGGGAGAATGGTGGCTCCGGGAGATTTTCGGGAGGGGCACTGAAATTTGGGATTCTCCCGGAAAAATCGGGAGGGTTGGCATGTATGGTTGTGGCAACATCACTAACCTTGTCAAACACCTCAGAGTAAATCATATCACAGAATATGATGAGCGTATGTTGAGGCAAACTGAAGAGGAGGACAGGGACAGGTGCTGCTAGGGCGAGACAGACGTCTCTCACGGAGTCCTTTAGTGCTGCAGGCAGGCAAGGTGTTCAAATAGCGCACAACTTCAGTTTTTTTTATTTCTACTGAACTCTGCATTATTAAGTGATAAGAACAAGAAATCTGATGTCCTGTAATCATTATGACGCTATAATTTGAGATACAATAAATAAAATAAGTTTTTGTATCTGTATCGGATCAGTATCGTCGATACCACCCTGAATATTACTTGGTATTGGATTGGAAAGGAAATCAGTGGTATCACACATCACTACTGACAACTCAAGAAAGCTCGTCGGGTAATCCCTTCCCATGTCTCAATCTTGGCTGGGCCTTATCTGAAATTTTGACTTGGCTACTGTCACAGGATCTGCTATGCCTCTCTTTTACCTCATTTTCAGTGATTTAGGATTCCACTGAAAACCTGTCTAAAAGTCTAATATAGTCAAATGCTAATGCAGATGTCAGGCACTTACAGTTTTGGACATAATGCTATTAATATTACATGACACCAAACATTTTTTTTTAAATGGACGTGTAAAATGGACGTAAAATGTGGTGGTACTGGCAAATGTATTTGCTTGCTAGTTGTAGTGGTTTCACTCCCAGACCGCTCCTTGAACCTTTCTCACCTTTATAATGTATACTTTAAAAATGTAATTGTTTATAAAAAGTATAAAAGGCAAGGTAGACACATTTTGTGTATTTAAGAACCACAGTTTATTTCATCTTTGTTTGTTTGACATTACCCAGCTCTGTGATTAAAAAACCAATGAATGTAAAACTAACTTAAACTGGGTTAAATGATAGTTTAGCTAAAACTAAATACTTTTGTCTATGTTAAATGGCTTTACGGTATAATGCATTTAATTTATCTGAATGATTAACGAAATGTTCTTTATTTTTTGTGTTTAACCCTTAAGGACCCACAGTGACACTGGTGTCACCGCCCCTTTACACGTAGAGAAAAACTATTTATAATGGTTTAACTTTGACTTTTAACTAATAAAGTCCCTAAGTGACATCTACTGCACAAACTAGTTCAGTCATGTGACAAGTGAGGCACTCTGGGTGTTCAAGACACCATTTTCAAAGTCTTGTTCCACCTGGTTAGCTAATGAGACCACTATGCTAATTTTAAAAACTTTCTTTTCTTTTTGCAAAGGTAAGCTTTTACTCATTCAGCAATTCTAAACTATAGATAAGATGTCATAGGTCATTTGTAACCTAGTTTGGTAATATTTCTGAAACAATTTGATCTAGAATCAGTTTGTTAAATATCGCTGTGACAAATATGTCACATCGGGCATTAAACTCCAAATTTTCTTAAAAAAAATGTTGTGACATATTTGTCACAAAAAGACAAAAACTGATCATTTGCTTAGTCAGTTTAGCTCATTCAGTTATTTTAAGTAAATGTATTCTTTGTTGTTAATTCTCAGTCATATTTAACTAAATTCAAGCATAACTAATTTATTAAATTACCTAAATTTGTGATGGAACTTTACTTTAGCTTTTTTTTTTTTGTCATTTTCACTCTTTGGTAGAATGGATAAAAAGAAAAAAATATAGTGTTCAAGATGCGCTAGAGTTTATCACTGCAGAGGAGAGTGAGTATGAGGGATGTGAAAGATTCTGGAGACCCTAATTACATCCCCCACAAAGATGTGGAGAGTGATGAATCAAGTGAATCCAGTGATTCAGACAGTTGTGATTCAAGTGATTTAGAGACAGAGCCACAGCCATATGGACACTGGGCAGCCCAAGGCAGCTATCAAAGGACAAAAATTCTCCTGGAGAAAGAAAACGTTCGAAACCTCTGAGACCACATTCAAGGGACCCTGTGCCAAACCTCCAGATGAGATCCACACTCCACTGGAGTACTTCAAAAACTTCATCACAGATGATATGCTGCTGTTGTTAATGGAACAAACAAATTTATACAGTGTACAAAAATCCAACCACCTGAGAAATGTAAATACCACTGTTAAAGAACTAGAAATACTCATTGGTCTCTATCTGAGGATGGGTCTATGCCAAATGCCTGGAAATCGAGCATACTGGGAAAATGACACCAGGTGTCCTATGGTAGCAGATAACATGTCCCGCAACCGATTTCAAACCCTGTTGGGATCTCTACATTTCACTGACAATACAGATTTATTACACAGAGATGCAGAAGACAAGTGCTGGAAGATCTGTCCATGGCTTGAAATGTTTCGCAAACAATGCCTGGATATTGTCCCAGAGGAGTACAACTCTGTTGATGAGCAAATGGTACCCTTCAAGGGGACACACAGCCCAAGAAGGCAGTATGTGAAGGGAAAGCCCCACCCCTGGGGATTGAAAATCTGGGCCCAGTGCTCATCCTCTGGTATGCTCCATGATTTTGTTGTTTATCAAGGTGGTACTGGGAAGAAGACTTTACTTGGGATTGGAGGAGATGTTGTGGTGAAGTTGTGTGAAACTCTGCCAGCTGAGCAAAACTACAAAGATTTGCTGATAACTTCTTCTCCTCAGCCCCACTTGTGCTCACACTTCTTCAGCGACAGATCTGCTTTGTAGGAACACTTCGTGGAAATCGCTTAGCAGGTTGTCAGCTTGAAGATGAAAAAAAGTCTTGCCCAGAGAGGCAGAGGATCTGTTGATGCCAGGGTGACTAAGGAGGAGAGCATGGTTATTGTGAAGTGGTATGACAACAAATCTGTTACCCTCATCTCATCCTATTGTGCAACTGAGCCTCAAGATACAGTCCGTCGCTGGAGCAAATCGGGCAAGGCATTTGTTGAGGTCAAAAGGCCACACATTGTGAAGGAGTACAACACATTCATGGGGGGTATTGACCTGCTTGACGCCTGCATTGCAAGGTACAAGTACCACATGAAGTCACGGAGGTGGTATCTCTACCTGTTCTGGCAAACCACCATGCTCGGTGTTGTCAACGCATGGTTGATTTACCGTCGTGACTGCAAGCTACTTGGTGTCCAAAAGCCACTGAAAGAAAGAAGCTTCCAGGCAGAAGTTGCCACAAGCCTGATCCTTTGGAAATCACACAGGGGGCGCCCATCACAGAACAGAATTCTGTTTTTAAAAGCAAGAAAGTGTTTACAGAATTACTTTCTAAATATGGAACAAATGTACCTTGTATGCCCAATGTGACGCATATGTGACATTTCAGATCTGGGGCAGTGGGTGGAGCTATTACAAAAAAAACTTCAGAAATGTGTTATATATGATTCATTTGATATAACTTACAACCCCCGTAATTTTCATGAAAGTAGAAATAGGTCTGGGTTCTTAAGGTTTTTCACCTACCTATCTAGCAAAACGGCTATCTAACTAGCTAACTACCTGATTGACTGAATGAACTTGAAACTGGTCAAAATAAATTGAGTGAAATTCAAAGTCTGGTTTTTTTCAAGTGTGGGCACCTCACAGACAGAGAACACTTGACACAGACCAGGATGGGACTGCCTGGCAAACAAGCAAGGCACTGCCAGGCTTGTATGGTGATCATTTGTAAGCATCAAATGCAGAAAACTTGATCTGCGAATAACCAGACCTAGTATGCTTTGCAGCTCTTGCACTCTTCCCATGCCAAAAAAAGGGCCAAAAACACAATGTTTCATGCTATTGAGCAGACGTTGTTCTGAAGTTATGAAAATATATTACTGTAATTTAATTCTTGCTTTGCGTTGTGCTTCTGTTGCTGGCTGTTTTCGGTGAACGTCTAGGTTTCCAACATGATTTTGCTTGACCTTCGGCGTGAATGCACCATTAAAGGCGGTGTGACAAGTTGAATCTTTCAGGGGAAGATTGAACTTGTCACACCGCTTTTAACTTTCTTGGAGTAGCACTGTTGGCCCTCCACATCAAAAGGAATCAGGTGAAATGCTGCCTAGACACTTCCTAGCTGAGGTATTTCATGCAGCTTTTTGGACGATGCAAGAAACATCTTGGCTAGGAGAAGGAAACCCTGAGGCAGATCTAGAACAGACTGGAAAGTTTATGTCACCTGACTGGCTTTTGAACACCTCAGTATCCCCCATGAGGAGCTGGAAGTTGGTAGGAGGGAGGACAGTTCTCCCAGGGAGCCACATCCAGATAAAGGGTAGAACATGGATGACTTCTGAGTTCTTTCCCTCGCTTCAATTGGCCCCCCTGGTAAGTTCAACCAGCCATGAGCAAGGCTTTTGACAGCTTCCTATTAGCGAGCAAACAAATCCACGTGGTGCTGAAATCAAGAACAGTCATTTGAGAGTCACATGTAGAGGGAGTCCAATCCTAACAAGAGTCCCAGTTCAACTCTGAACCAACCTGATCTGCATAACCATCAGTAAAGCAATGCTGTTTGGGGAAGGATTTCTGTATGCCTAAGCCAAATGCTGCTGGATTTCTTGTTCTCTATATTGATTTATGTCTTGGGTTGAGCAGGTTAATTAAATGTGAATAACGTGGCAGCAACATTATATTGAGCCCACAGTAAAGGCAAGTGGAGTGATTGTTTGAGTTGCTACAACAGCAATCAATGCAAAATAACGAGGGAATATCTGTCAGCGTGCCCCAAATGGAGGGGGTGGAGTGTGATGTGCAGATGAATTAAGCAGCTGCTATAAGACACTTGGGCTGTGTCTGAGGTTTAGCTGTGCATTAGTAATGAGTTAGTGGATTAACAGGGGGAAGATTCTCTGACACTTTCAGGTTACCTGTGGAAAATGCCATCACAAGGATTATAAGGGACACCATGTGGAAAATATGAATGATATGAATAGGAAAATAAAGCCCTGTGTTTGTGCCTTACATCTCCGCTCTCGAGTTATGCATTCGGGAAAAAAAAAAAAGTCCTTTTTCCCTCTAACATTTGAGACTGCAGAAAAGTTCACAAACAGGAAGACGACTTCCAAACCACGCGAACAAATTATATTTGTATGTGCTCTGTGGACTAGTTTTTATTACTGCATCTACGGCTCACTGAGTCTTCTCAAATCTGTCTCTCAGTGGGTCATAAAGTGTGAAATCTGTGTTCACACAAATCATCTGACAGCAAGACTGCAAAAAGAACTGGAGCACTCATGTCAGAGATGGCTGTTTTTAACACACTGCAACAGCCAAAAAAACTATTCCTGGATTTAAAACTGAGTATTTTAATATTCCAATAAACAGGATTATGTTTGGTCAGTTGGATTTATATTTTATCAGGCTGCTGGGCCCTGTTATCATTCCCAGGGCATCAAATATGGCCATTTTGTCCAAACCTCTTTGGAGTCCCTGAGGACCTCAGTCAAAAATATGAAATTCTGCCTACACAGTTTTAATAAATTGCACTACTACTCACTTAATATTTGTCAAGGTTTCTAAAAGTAACCTACAGTGTCCAGAGATGCAGGGGCAGTCGGTCGGGCATTTTAAAGAGAACAAATCAGATGCCCTTGCTGTCTTCATCATCTGGATGGTGAACTTTGCAGACTGGAGGTTATCAGAACTGGAGTTTTTCCTTCCCACTGTCACCAAGTGCTTGCTTGTAGGGGTCATCTGATTGTCGTGGTTTTCTCTGTACAATTGTAGGGTCTTTACCTTACCATATAAAATGCCTT
Organism: Mchenga conophoros; assembly: GCF_057382185.1. Taxonomy (NCBI): domain Eukaryota; kingdom Metazoa; phylum Chordata; class Actinopteri; order Cichliformes; family Cichlidae; genus Mchenga; species Mchenga conophoros. The sequence goes on from NC_140537.1 coordinate 9,474,591, forward strand.
GAGCCAATTGTTGTTGTTTTGAAGACAGATCAGGTGGTCCTTTTTCTTCCCTGACTTCCTTGCTTTTCTACTGGTCTGTTTTTCTTTTTTGATGGCAAACTTTCCCCCCCCCCCCAAGAGAGACAACATTTACCATCTAGGTCATAGGTGTCAAACTCTGGCCCGCGGGCCAAATTTGGCCCACAGCCTAATTACATTTGGCCCGCGAAGCCATACCAAATTACTATCAGAGCTGGCCTACTGGTTTTATACAGCTAATTAGGGCTGGGCCATATTATACCGTTCACGGTAATACCGGTATAATGTTAGGCAACGATAGGAAAATGAAATATCGCGATAGAATATAAGTAAAACGCGCATGCGCAGTGCCTTTGTTTTCATACGCACATGGCCGATTGTTGAGTGAAACAGATGAACCAGAATTGGTTTGTAAAAATGGTGCAACTTCAGTGATGTGGAACTGGTTTGGTGTTTGTCCGTCAGATACATGACAAAGCATTTTTTTTGCAGATGATGCAAGCGGCCGTCGTTATTGTCGTATTTGTCGGACTAAGATGCTCTTAAATCTGGGAGTAATCTGGGTCCTAAACCCCCCTCTTCAGGTCAAACGAACACTGCAGCATCACTGAGAGTTAAAAACTGTCTAAATTCTTTACTGCTTTACCAGGTGTAACTATGAAGTTTAACTTCCAGGCATCCATGAGAACAAAAAGGATTACATTTAACGGAGTTAGAAGTTAGCAGGAAGCTAGCGGAAGTTAGCTCGCTAGTTTTGCTAGTTACCTAAGCATGATATTGCATGTTTTGACTGAGAGATTTCTGAAAAAAATCAAACGTATAGCTCTATCACTTCCAACATAAATGAAGACAGGAGACTAAACAGCAGTGACGTTTGTAGGGTTACTGAAGTTGGGCTAGCTGGTATATAATGATGTGCTACGTGATCGCTAGCGACACAGCTATGTTAGCATAACATAAACAGTGAAGCTGGAGGACGAACACTAACACTTTTCCACTTATAAAAGTTAACGTGACGGTTCCTTATGGTTAGAGACAAATGCAATCGCATGGCAGGATGCTGTAAACGGACCAAACTTCAGTCAGGAGAACAACTGAGATAATCCATCCACAATACGAGGTTAGTCATTAATATACTGCAACAACATGGGAATAGAGCAGCTGCCAGAGAATTCAACATTAATGAATCAATGGTACAGAAGTGGAGGAAGCAAGAAGAATGAGTTTAATAAAGTTTGATTTATCTGACTGCTTTGTTTCGCTTAATGTGCCATATAATCCTGTGCACCTCATGGTCCGAAAAATACGTACTGCACACTGCAGTTTAATGTTGCAAAGCACCTCTTTTTAACTTCAGTGGATATTATACATGGTTATGCTCAGGATATGTCAGCCCATTTCTACTGGAAATGCCTTTTGGTTAAACTTTCAGCAAGGAATTTGCATTTGCACTGTTACATTTTTATAAAGCTTTAATGTACATAAAAACCAGCTTCTTGTTTAAGTGAAAATAAATGGAAGGTTGTCTTTTTGTGCTAGTAATGTTGTGGAGTTGTATTTTGTCTCGCATCAATTATATCGTCAGTTATATCGTTATCGCAAATTTTCAAATATATATCGTGATAAATATTTTTGGCCATATCGCCCTGCTCTACAGCTAATACATATATTTAGTATTAAGCTTTGCTTGTTCCATATTTAGCAAAATGTGTTTGAGTCCATAAGAAAAGATTCATTCTTATATCTGGAGGAATAAATATATTTCAATAAATATTAACGTTAGCCCGCGACTTTGTTCCAGTTTTGAATTTTGGCCCACTGTGTATTTGAGTTTGACACCCCTGATCTAGGTTATTGCAGCCCAAGTTGTCAGTTCTGAGGAAACACTTCAGAAAGCTGTGCCTTTTTTGGCTTCCTCTTTGGTCACCATTGTTTCGGTTTTTCAAAATTCTCATTTTATTTATTTCTTTAGCCTTTAGGCAAAATTTCTCTCTTAGAATAGCTCTACAGCTTTCTCCCTAAGGTTAATGGTTTTTTTCAGTATAGACACACTAGATATGTGAATATGCAGACTGAAGATTCTGAATATACCCAGACTTTGGCACACGCTTTACTGTTAATTTTTAGGCACAAGGTTAGGACATTTCTACACACAGTGAATACTGGAGCCTCTAACAACAAACAGGAAAAAGCAAATTACACATCCCAAACAAAATTCATCAAGAAGACCAGGGGGTTGATGTTATGAGTAATAGATTTTTTTGATTACTGTAAATCACAATAGATAATAAAAAAAAAAACACAGCCCTCACAAGCATATTACTCTTTAAGATGCCTCGATGGCACTGTTGCTGCCACCTTGATTTTTTTTTTTTTAATCCTTATATTTGGATAAGAGGATAAGAGTTCTACGGTATCCCTTACAGGTGCCTAGTTTGATCAGCAGCTTAATTCAGTAACTATATAGGTGCAAAACACAGTTATGTGGTCCTTCTTCTGGAATGGACCACACATTAAGCCATAATTTATGTTTTTATCATATTTTATTATTATTTATTTATTATTTATTAATAATCCATCCAAAAGGCTCCTCCAGCAGTACAAATGCAGCGAAGAGACCTAGCAGAAAGGGATCAGTTCTAGCTATCTGTGAATAAATTCGCTCAGCATTCGTCTGAAATCAGAAACTGTCCATTGAGGCCCAAACTTTCTTTTCCGGCTGTAAATATTCTTTTTAATGCTCTTAAGTTGGCCAATGTAACATTTTATAGGTATGCATTTTGAGGGTGAGCAAGGTCCAAATGTCTTGACAAAGTTTTGAACTTTGCAGTTATGTCCAGAACATTTAATAACACTTAATTGATATTTATGGTAAATGGACTGGTTCTTATATAGCACTTTTCTACTAATCTGAGCACTCAAAGCGCTTTACACAACTTGTGCATTCACCCATTCCCACAAGCACATCTTTCTAAGTGCTTCATAGCTAACATTCACACACAAATACTCCGATGGATGCATCGGAGAGCAATTTGGGGTTAGTATCTTGCCCAAGGATATTTGGCATGTAGGGGAAGCCAGGAATCGAACCACCAACCTTCCGATCCGTGGATGACCTGCTCTACCGCCTGAGCTACAGCCACCCCAGATTTATGTAAGAGAACAATGCACTACATACACATGGAGGAAAGGGCAAAGAATGCTCGAGAATGATTGATTGATTGATCATACTTTATTCATCCCGAGGGAAATTGGGTTAAGGCTGCCAGCCGTGCCAGCACCAAGTCAAGTGATATACTGCTAGAGCTTTGACACATTGACTCTGCCTTGAATACACGAACAAGGAACGTGGTTGTGGATCAACTACTTATTTCATGTAATGATATCAATTTAAAACTCTTAACCAGATTGTATTTCTGGACTTTTAATATATATATTCTTTCTCTATTAAACCAAAACTGCAATAGAATTTTCTTTGTAAGTGAGCAAACTTACAAATTCAGCAGGGGATGAAATAAATTACATGTTGTCATGTTGGATATATGCAATTTTAATGAATGATATACAGGTGGAGGAAATAATTATGTCACACTTCTCAAATTCTGAAATGCTCTCAATAGGACTCACAACGCCGATGAGAGATGGCTAGGGAAAAAAAGGAATTTCTTAAAAATAGAAAAAGCACCACATTAGACATGCTAATTCAAAATCCAACAACAACAGAGATTCTGGAATAAGGGAGAGTAGAGACAACAGCATGACAAAAAACCAAAGGAATAAACACACAGTAAATACACAACATGGAGTAGAGGCTAATAAGGAGCAAGTGACCTCAATCAGACACTAATGAGTGCAAGAAAAAGAACAAAGTGGGTAAGTAAGAAAACTAAAAGCCACGTGAGGTTCTAACTTTTAAAACAGGAAGCAAAGTGGATGGGTGGACAAAAGGCCAAACACACACACAAACACACACAGACAATAGTTGGACACAAAGGGGGAACACAGGAAGCACTTGGAAAAGGAAAACACTCAAAAAACTACAAAACTCAGAAGACTACAGATACACTTGTCTACCTTCACACATATGAATTTAAGTGATATCCTATCCGATTATTAAGTGATGACGTGACGAATCCTACTTCCGGGCCTAAAGTAGTCTGCATTTAATATGGCTTTTGTGTTGTTAACATGTTTAATGCTTTGTATTTTCTTCTATTTAATCTCAAAAAGCTCCTAAAAAAAGTCAGTGATCACCGTTGACCTCCCTCGGCTTTTATTACCACTAATCATTTATTTAAGCTCAGTTTTTTAAACCTTACGATGTAACTACAGCCCAGCCCATGCAGCAGTATATGAATGACTAACCTCGTATTGTGGATGGATTATCTCAGTTGTTCTCCTGGCTGAAGTTTGGTCCTTTTACAGCATCCTGCCATGCGATTACATTTGTTCCTGACCACTGAGAACCCTCACGTTAACTTTTATCGAGTGGAAAAAAGGTTAGCTTGTTTATATTATGCTAACATAGCTGTGTCGCTAGCGGTCACATAGCACATCATTATATACCAGCTAGCCAAACTTCAGTAACCCTACAAACGTCACTGCTGTTTAGTTTTCTGTCTTCATTTATGTTGGAAGTGATAAGAAAGCTGTATGTTTTAATTTGTTTCCAAAACCCCGCAGTCAGGATATGCTATATTGTATTTAGATAGAAGCTAGCGAGCTAACTCCCTGCTAACTTCTAACTCCGTTAAATGTCATAAATTCCGTTTTCATGGATGCCTGGATGTTAAACTCAGTTGTTACACCTGGTAGAGCAGAACGCTGATCATTTTATTAAAGATGAAAGACTTAATCAGAATCAGAATACTTTATTGATCCCTGGGGGAAATTATTTTTTGTTACAGTGCTCCAATATAAACCAACATAAACCAACATTAAGACAAGACAGACAATACGCTAACTAAGAATAGTACAATATATACATATATATATATATACATAAGTCACTCATAAATAAATAGCTGGAAAAGAAACGTGTAGTTGTAGCAGTAACCAGTGTGTTAAGTGGATGCGTTGTACAGGGAGACAGTCACAGGCAGGAAAGATTTCCTGTGTTGTTCAGTGGTGCTTTTCGGTAATCTCAGTCTCTCACTGAACGTGCTCCTGTGACTGACCAGCATGTCATGGAGTGGGTGGGAGGTGTTATCCAACATTGTCTTTATCTTGGACAGCATCCGCCTCTCCGACACCACCTTGAGGGAGTCCAGCTCCACCCCCACAACATTGCTGGCCTTACGGATTAGTTTATTAAGTCTGTTGGCATCTGCGACCCTCAGCCTGCTCCCCCAGCATGCAACAGCATAGAGGATCGCACTGGCCACAACAAACTCATAGAAAATCCTGAGCATTTTCTGGCAGATGTTGAAGGATCTCAGTCGCCTCAAAAAATAAAGACGACTCTGGCCCTTCCTGTAAAGTGCTGTGGTGTTTTTAGCCCAATCCAGTTTATTGTCAATGTGTACTCCAAGGTATTTATAGTCCTCCACAATGTCAACACTGACCCCCTGGATTGAAACAGGGGTCAAGTGTTTCCTGGTCTTCCTGAAGTCCACGATCAGTTCCTTGGTCTTTGCCACGTTGAGCTGCAGATGATTCTGCTCACACCACGTGACAAAGGAGTTGACCACAGCCCGGTACTCTGTCTCATCATCCCTGCTGATGCATCCAACCACCGCAGAGTCATCAGAAAATTTCTGAAGATGGCAGGTCTCTGTGCAGTGGCTGAAGTCTGTGGTGTAGAGGGTGAAGAGGAAGGGGGAGAGGACAGTCCCCTGTGGTGCCCCTGTGTTGCTGATCACCTTGTCAGACACACACTGTGGGAGACGTACATATTGTGGTCTTCCTGTCAGGTAATCAACAATCCAGGACACCAGAGAAGCATCCACCTGCATCGCTGCTAACTTATCACCCAGGAGGGTCGGCCTGATGGTATTGAGAGCACTAGAAAAGTCCAAAAACATGACCCTCCCAGTGCTCGCCGGCTGGTCCAGATGGGTGTAGACACGATTGAGCAGGTAGATGATGGCGTCCTCAGTTCCACGACGAGGCTGATAAGCGAACTGAAGGGGATCCAGGTGTGGTCTTACTGTGGGTCGCAGCTGGTCCAGGATGAGCCTTTCCAGGGTCTTCATGATGTGGGAGGTCAGTGCCACGGGCATGTAATCTTGGGGGCCACTGGGACGTGGCATCTTTGGTACAGGGACGAGGCATGATGTCTTCCACACCACTGGGACCCTCTGCAGACTCAGACTCAGCATAAACAGTTTATGAAAGACTCCACACAGCTGGGGGGCACAGGTCTTGAGGACGAGGGGACTCACTCCGTCTGGTCCAGCAGACTTGCCTGAGTGAAGTCTCCTCATTTGCATCTCAACCTGGTATTGAGTGAAGGTGATGGGTGGGGGAGGGGTGTCAGGAATCTCACAGGAGGCAACAGCGCCATGTGAAGAGAGAGGCTGGCACAGTGGTGTGGCTCTGGATTCCAGGCTGACTACAGGTGAGGTTGTGGGGGTGGGAGCAGACACTGTGGTGTCGAATCTATTGAAAAACAGATTCAACTCGTTAGCTCTATTCTCACCTCCCCTGCTGTTGGTTGGCCTGAATCCAGTGATGGTCTTCATGCCCCTCCACACCTCTCTCATGCTGTTCAGTTTCCACTCCAGCTTCCTCCTGTAATTGTCCTTAGCCTCTCTGATCTTGTCCTTTAGTAACACCTGGACCTTCCTCACCTCCTCTTTATTGCCCCCTCTGAAAGCCCTCTTCTTGTTGTTGAGGAGGGCTTTGATGTCCTTAGTCACCCACGGCTTGTTATTTGGGTAACAATGAACAGTCTGAGCTGGAACAATGGAGTCGGTGCAGAAAGTTATGTAGTCTGTGATACACTCAGTAAGCCCATTGATGTCCTCGGCGTGAGGCTCACAGAGTGTTTCCCAGTTGGTCACCTCGAAACAGCCCTGTAGTTCCGCTATTGCCTCCTCTGACCACCTCCTAACAGTCCTGGTGGTCACAGGTTCCCTCCTCACAATTGGCACATAGCGGGGGGTGAGGTGAATCAGGTTATGATCTGACCTACCAAGTGGGGGGAGGGAGGAGAAGTGGATAGTGTCACATGCAGCTGTGGGGTTAGCAGAGGGAGGAACATAAACAGCCACCAAGATGACGTGAGAGAATTCCCTGGGTAAATAATACCGCCTGAGTCCAACAGCACACAGTTCAATGTCCGGGCAACAAATCTTTTCTTTGATTGTTATGTTGGCAGGGTTACACCACCGGTTGTTAACTAAAACAGCAAGCCCACCTCCTTTCCTCTTACCGCTAGCGATGCTGTCCCTGTCCGCCCGAAGAGTGTGGAAGTCTTCCACGGAAGCATTCTCATCAGGAATGTCCTGGTGCATCCATGATTCGGTGAAACACATCAGGCTACACCCTCTGCGCTGAGAGCTCGTCGATTTTATTTGCCAACGATTGCACATTTCCCATCACGATAGACGGCAGACACGGTTTATACCTCCTCCTTGCTTCGAGCCTCCGCTGTCTCACCGCCTCTTTCTTTCTTCTCTTCTGTCCTTGACCTCTGCATCCCCGATGTGTTTTCCTCCAAATTTCAGCTGGTGCTACTGCGGGCCTGGCCAGCGAGCTGGCCGGCATCAGGGCGATCAGCTGATCTTTGGAGTAAACAGTCCGTGAGTGTAGGAGATGTGCCGCGGTGCCGTTCCTTGATAAAAGTAACAGTTCCACAGCCACCAGAAGAACAAAAACTCTCTCAATCCACATGATTGAGTAAAAGATAATAAACGGATGAAAATACAAGTCAGAAAAAAAAAGAATACGTAAGAAAAAAGAGCTAAACTAAGAGAAAAAGCAGGAGCGACTGTAACAGGCTGCACGCTGGTTGGCGCATGCGCACAGCAGTGTTTTAACTCTCAGTAATGCCACAGTGATCATTTGATATATGGACCTGCAGCAGAGTTTAGGCCCAGACACGGCTAGTGACGTCAGACTGAACGATCGGATTGTTACTCAAATGGGATGTCCCATTCGGTGGTAATTAGGTTGAAACCAACCTAATTACCACATATTTGTGAAAGCTAAGTTCAATTTCATTGGCAACACTCTGGCATGATTACTGCCAGACCTTTAGAATCAATATATCATTTTAATAAAAAAAAACCCTCTCTGACAAAGAGAAGTAACAAGATCTTAAAAACCCACACATCATGCCAATATCTGAAAAAACAAATGAGAATCGAAGGCACTGACAGCCATCATTCTAGAAGTCATTTCTTAGGTTTTGGGACTATAGTGAGCCACAGTGAGAGCCATTATTCACAAATAGAGAAAACTTGGAATAATGGTGAACCTCGCTAGGTGTGACGGGCCTACCAACATTACACTCAGAGCGCATCAGCTACTCATCCAAGAGGTCACAGAAGGACCCAGAACAACATCTAAAGAAGGCAGGCCTCACTTGCCTCAGTTACAGTCATGGTTGTAATTCAGCAATAATGAAGACACTGACAAAAATAACACTCACGGTAGAGTTCCAAGGTGAAAAACACTGCTGATTATCTTGATGACATCCAAGATTTTAAACACATATTTAACTCTCTTTAAGAAGAAAGAAAGAAAGAAAGAAAGAAAGAAAGAAAGCTTGTTTATTCCATTTATGTGGATTTCTTTTAAGTTGTGTATATGCAAGAAGTGACTTGCAGTGACATGGCAACTAGAAATAAAAGAGAAAGTGACTGACACACCTGCATTGTGAATTGATTCCTTTATGGGTTAAACATTTCTCAACTTCAAGCCAAGTGGTTGGTATCCTGCCTCTCATTGGTAGTTGCTTCAGTGACTGACACACAACAGGGTGGGAAATGCTTTACACGGTTACCTAGGCAACTGGAGTCTGGAATAGCTGGTAGCAACTAACTGTCCACTGCAATGTGATGTGCAATGAGAAAATTATTGGATTTTTAATGGCTAGGTTGATGTTGTTGTCATGACAACGGAACCACTGCAATAAAGTTCATATTGAAGACAAATAAACTCTGAGTCAGATTAATCACGGGTCGCACCACCACTGGCTTTAATATTCATCCCAAGTAACAGACAAAGACTGAATGAATGACTGAGTCATTCCAAACATATCTGAATCACGATACTCACAGCACTCAAGCGGTCACACTCACAGGTAGTCAGTTGTTGAACAGTGACACAAACATGACTGTGCAGCAGTTTAGGCACACCCTGTGATTTATGTTCATTATTTTTTCAGTTTATTTTGGTGTAGAAAAAAGATGCAACTGCTGCTGGGATTTTGAACTGTCTCTGTTTCCAGCTTACAATGAGAGCTTGTTCAAGTCTCATCATAAAAGCTGCAGTCTGACACTTTGGTGTGCTAATTTGTACTTCACTTCTTTGTCTTAAAACAAAGTGACAAAGTTTTCACATCAGCTGCTTAAGAATTAACTCACAGGTGTCAGTATAGTAGGACAATGAAACTAGGAAATCCCCCCTATATCAGTATTTCACGTTTTCAACAACTACCAATCATTTCGGTTGCTCTGCTTCTGTAATTTATGTAGACAGCAGTATTTCTTATTTAATGCATATTCATAGTGTACTGGGTAATTGTACGGTCTTATGATAGATAGTGTTCTCAGTTATTGATTCAAGTGCAAGTGCAGTTTTATTACCGTCAGCTTTCATTCACAGTGTCGTTATGAGCAAAATGAAAGGTGGCAGTAACATTTGTCAGTTTTTTGTTCAGAAAGGAACAAAAGTTGAGAGTAGTAATCAAAAAATATCAAACGAATGATGAGAATATTCATGAAATAACTCTTTCTTTTTTTTCTCTCGTCTTCATAACTGGTAAATGAATTTTACCAATACAAAAACATATTTAAACAGTGTCACTTAAATGAACTAAAAATGCATATTTTCATTTAATTTTAAAAAGGAGTATGCTTATTTAATTAATCAGTACCTACTAACCCTAATCTTTTATAGTCTTCCCAAAGTTCACCAATATAATAGACAAGTAACCTATCTCTTGTTTTCAGATATTTTGGATTTGGCAAGGAGTATTAAACTGACTGCCACCTACCAAGCAGAAAACCTTGGTTTTTACAAAGCTTGCTGCTTCAGTCTTTATGATGGGAATTAGCAAACATTTGAGAATGTTATAAAGATAAATTGCAATTAATTGCAAAGTCCCTCTTCGCCGTGAAAAGCAAGTTAATCCCCCAAAAAACCCCATTTCCAGTACATTTCAGCATTCTCACAAAAAGATCTGCTGAAATCATTTGAGTGATCCTCTCATTAACGCAGGTCAGAGTGTTGATGAGGATGAGGCTGAAGAACACTCTGTCATGCTGACTGAGGTAGAATAGCAACTGGATGTTTGATGCTTGAAATAAATGTTCTTACTCTGTTGATCATGGTTACTTGCAAGGAAACATGTGGAGGCATCTTTGCTTTGCATAAAAAGGGCTTTACAGGGAAAGATATTTCTGGCACAAGATTGCACCTAAATCAGCCAATTGTCAGATCATCAAGAACCTCAAGGACAGGTGTTCTGTAGAAGTCTTCACAACCACTCAACAACCAACGTAAGTCCACCAAGTGCTAGGACCATCACCTAAAGACATTCAGCTTCAGGACTAGGGCAGTATTGATCCCGGCACAATTCGTCTGTGGGGTTGCTTTTCCTTGAATCGCTACCTTATCGTGGTGGAGGGGTTTGTGTGTCCCAGGGATCCCAGGGGCTATGTTGTCTGGGGGCTTTTGCCCCCTGGTAGGGTCTCCCATGGCAAACTGGCCCTGGGTGAGGGACCAGACAAAGAGCGATTCATAAGACCCTTATGAAAAGGACACCGAGGGAACAGTTTACCCTGCCCGGGATAGGGTTACCGGGGCCCCGCCCTGGAGCCAGGCCCGGGGAGGGTGCCCGAGGGCGAGCGTCTGGTGGCCGGGCCTTAGTCCATGGGGCCCGGCCGGGCACAGCCCGAAGAGGAGACATGGGCCCATCCTCCCGCAGGCCCACCACCCGCAGGAGGCGCCATAGGGGTCGGGTGCATTGTGTGACTCTGTTGTCCTGCTGGGAGACTTCAATGCTCACGTGGGTAACGACAGCGAGACCTGGAGGGGCGTGATTGGGAGGAACGGCCTCCCTGATCTGAAACCGAGCGGTGCTTTGTTATTGGACTTCTGTGCTAATCACAGTTTGGCCATAACGAACACCCTGTTCGAACATAAGAGTGTCCATAAGTGCACGTGGCACCAGGACGCTCTAGGCCGTAGGTCGATGATCGATTTTGTAATCGTATCAGCAGACCTGCGACCATATGTTCTGGACACTCGGGTAAAGAGAGGGGCTGAGCTGTCAACTGATCACCACCTGGTGGTGAGTTGGATCAGGTGGCGGGGGAGGACGCTGGACAGACCTGGTGCACCTAAACGCGTAGTGAGGGTGTGCTGGGAACGTCTAGCAGAGGCCCCAGTCTGCGAGATCTTCAACGCACACCTCCGGCAGAGCTTCAACAGCATTCTGAGGGAGACTGGGGACATTGAGTCCGAATGGACCATGTTCAGCGTCTCCATTGCCGAAGCTGCTGCATTGAGCTGCGGCCGCAAGGTGGTTGGTGCCTGCCGTGGTGGTAATCCCCGAAGCAAATGGTGGACACCAGAGGTGAAGGGAGCCACCAGGCTGAAGAAGGAGTCCTATCGGGCTTGGTTAGCCTGTGGGACTCCGGAGGCAGCCGACAGGTATCGACAGGCCAAGCGGAATGCGGCTCGGGCAGTGGCTGAAACAAAAACTCGGGTGTGGGAGGAGTTCGGAGAGACCATGGAAAAAGACTTTCGGACTGCCTCGAAGAGATTCTGGCAAACCGTCAGACGTCTCAGGAGGGGAAAGCGATGCTCTACCTGCACTGTGTATAGTGCTGGCGGAGCGCTGCTGACGTCGACTGAGAAAATTGTCAGGCGGTGGAAGGAATACTTCGAGGACCTCCTTAATCCCACTGACACGTCTTCCGAGGAGGAAGCAGAGTCTGGGGATGAGGGGAATGACCTGCCAATTTCCGGGGGCGAGGTCACTGAGGCAGTTAAACAACTCCTTGGTGGCAGAGCCCCTGGTGTTGATGAGGTCCGCCCCGAGTTCCTGAAGGCTCTGGACGTTGTAGGGCTGTCCTGGTTGACACGCCTCTGCAATGTTGCGTGGAGATCAGGGGCAGTACCTGTGGACTGGCAGACCGGGGTGGTGGTCCCCATCTTTAAGAAGGGGGACCGGAGGGTGTGTTCCAACTACAGGGGGATCACACTCCTCAGCCTCCCTGGGAAAGTCTATGCCTATGGCGTTATTTTTGTGCCACTATTCTGAGCGCACGTAAAAAAAAATTGAGCGCACGTAAAAAAAAATTGCAGGTGCAAGTGTTGCATTTTGAGGAGAAATTTATTTTGAGCTTACAAAAGCTGAATTTGAGTGAACAAAATTCATTGCTGCGTGCAAAAAACGTATTTCAGTGTTTGCGCTTATCCATATACACACACAATAGCACCCCCTCTCGCTCAGTTTTTTCATTTGCGCTTGCTCGCAATGTGTTGCTTGCGCTCACAACATTCTCTGCTTCGTACGCTCAACTCTCTGTACACCGTTATAAGTGTGCCACAAAACCAACCAATCACAGACTTGGTTTCAAAAATTCTGATTGGCTCTTACAGTCTCCAATCAGCTCGCTAGCTACTGCTTTCTGGACACCGGAAACACTGTCCACTCAGCCTCGCTTCTTGCAGATAGAGGGATTTTTGATTTACTCTGCAGCTAAAGAAGAGATGGCAGAATCAAACAATGGCTCCAATAATACTACACCACAGTATCAGGTGAGTTTAATTTTTTTTGTGTGAATTTAATAATTTGCTGTCCTTTCTGTTTAATATGCTGTGAAATTGTAGTTACAGATGCAGCTGTAGAGTTTAAGCTAGCCTTATGGGTAATTACCAGCGTAGTTGTCTTACTGAGGCAGTGTATCCTAATCATGTTTTTTAGGGTAATGGTGCAGTTGAGTCAGCAGTAAGAAATCTGGTGTCTTTGCTGCTTAACAACATATCCACAAATCCTTCAGGGAGGCCAACAGAGAGTGGGCAGCCGGAGCCTAGAAATCTGACTATCCAGCAAGAGATGACAAGGTTTTTGCTTTTTTTTGTGTGTTTTTTTTATTTTAACTTTTTGCAATCTTTTCTGTTAAAGTTATTTGGTTTGTGGATTTATCAACATTGATTTTTAAATTAAAATGTGCTATTAAGGACTGATGTCATATTTAATAACTTTATTAAACAATAACCCTTATGTTATGCAACACTGCATTTTTTAAACTCATGCATTTTCATCCCACAGATCATTTCCAGGATATTTCAAATCACACTTGAGCCGTGGTAAAAAGAGATGTTTAACATCTACTAAGCAGCTTGTTAAGGCAGGCAGTAAGACCACAGGCCTCAGTTTTTATTTGCTGTCAAAAAACACATCCTACACACCTTTGCCAGCTGAGGAGCTTGAACTCCTACAAGCTGGCATGGGGAGACAAACAGTGTCTCTTCCAGAAGATGGTGACCATGCAGAGGTAAGTTTGTGTAGTCAGTATTAAAATCAGTCATTGGCAGACGCATTTAGCCTGAATCATATGCCACAGTCCATTTAGTGTTCCATTCTGCTTAACGGTGTTTTTAACTAAGATTTCTAGACTTCTGGAAGAAACCTTTCCAAAAATGGAATATCTTTGTGGAGGATGGCTCTTACATAAGGCAACAGGTTTGTTGTTAATTCAGTTTTTATGTATTTTTTTGGCATTCTTGCGTGCTCATACTGCATTATGATTATGTAGTTGATACTTTTGCTGCTTGATTGTTTATGCTATTTTTCTGTCAATAAAGGTGGCAGTGGTCGACGAAAGCTCACTGTAATTCCACCTGAAACAGAAGGATATTCTGTCAAAACACTGAAAGCTGTGTCAGGAGGTGGCAAATCCACTTTTTACATAGTACCTCTTCAGGAAACATTAGACACATCTCCTCTACCTCCCGACTCACAGCACTTTTCAAAGATGCCAAAGAAGATATGTTACCAGTGTAATGAAGTTATGCCTCTGCAGATGCTTGCAGTACACATCAATACGTGCAAAGGAAAATTCTCTCCTGATGAGACTGATGATGAGGTGAGACAATTTTGATGAAATCAAAATGAGCAATTTTGATTAAATAATATAGTATCACAATTACTGTTTTTTGATTCAGCAGGAATCGGAGTTATGCATTGTGAAAAGCAAATGCAAGGTAAACCTAGCACATTATTAAAAACCATAGTAACTACAATGAATTTTGTATCGGTAATGATCTTTTTCCCACTATGCCTAACATGTACCCATTTTTGGAATTGTAGGTTATTTGTCCAATATGCACTAAGGATTTTCCTGAAGATGAGATCACAGTCCATGCGAGTCTGTGTGGGGATAGGTAATCTTTTTTCAGCCGTTTATGAAAAAATGTTAATCAGTAACAGTCCACGCAAACATATGTATTTTTATTTTATTTTTTTTAAACTTTGTTTTGTCATCAGCTTTCAATGCATGGTGCCTGAAGAAAATGACCAAACTACAGGGACACCAGCTCAAACTTCAGTATGCACAACAGACAGGTACTTTTTGCTCTATTATAATTCATATACACACTATTATGCAGAACCATTTGTTAAAATTATGTGTAAGATCTTTTACACAATACCTGGGGTTTAATTTCATATAAAACATTTTATGATCACACTACTTTAAATTATTGTTAAAGGTTGTTGCACAGAACATGCTGCAATAATTTCTAATCACGTTTAATGTGGTAGCCTCTTTTAATCTAAAGATGATTATTTTTCTTTGAGAGCTTAGGATGTTTTCTACCCTGTTTTTGTTAAGCGTGGAAGATGTATTGCGTTGCCTTGAACAACAAGTCGACACCACAACAGAATTTAAGTTGTGTGTGGACAGAGAAGACCTTCCAGACAGAGGCATTCTCCAGTGGCAGAGAAAAAAAGCTGCATCTCCCACCAGTGTTCTTAGGGTGGTTTTCATTGGAGAGGCAGGCGTGGATACAGGAGCACTTAGGAAAGAGTTTTTGAGTGGTGAGTTGCCTATTACCTGTTTTGTCCTAGTGTCAATAAATAATGGATAACTTAAAAATGCGGATATTTTTTGTATGAAAGACATGATTTCAGGTATTGAAAGCAGATTCTTTGAAGGACTTGAGAACAAGGGCAAAAACCCCAAGTATTCTCTGACCGATCTTGATAATGAAAACTTCAGGTTGGTTACATACGAGCTTTGTGTATTACATTTAATACGCATCCGATATTTTTGTAAATGTTACCTGAAAATGAATTATAATCATTTGTCTACACAGAACTGTTGGTGAAATAATTGCAGTCAGCCTCGCCCAAGGAGGCCCATCTCCTGCCTTTTTCAAAGAATGGTGCTACAATTTCCTCTGCTCAGGAGAGGTTGATTTCAGCTGTCTGTCTAAGGAGGATGTTGCAGATGTGGAATCTTCCCTGCTCATCCGCAAAGTGAGCACCTGGTTTAGCTCTGGCACATGATATATTATGAGTATGGTGTTTTTAAACACTTTTAACCTTCTGTATTTCCTCTTTCACATTATACATTTCCAGGTTGAAGATGCAGCAGACATACAGTCTCTGATGATGTGGGCTGATGAAATTGTCAGCTGTGGATACACAAACCAGATAAAGATGGATAGTAAGGAAAGCATGATCCGGTAAGGGAGAAAAAATCAGAGAGATCATTAACCCCCCCCCTCCCCAACTAGTTTTTCTTTTTTTTTTTTTTTTTTTAAGTGCTATTGTCTTACACTCTACAACAAGACTGATTCCAATGCTACAGCAGCTCCGAAAGGGCATGGAACTGTATGGTCTTGTGAACCTGATGGCTGTAAATCCTGAAGCTTGCCACAGTTTGTTTGTTCCTGGGAAAATCCTCAAAGTAAGTATTAACATAGCAGCTTCAGTCTGATCCAAAGACAGTCCACTTATCTGTACTGTAGTTATCCTGTATTTATTTATTAGTTTTGAATGAACAATATATCTATAATATAATCTACTTTATTTCCTTATTTACAGCCAGACGCTGATTTCATTATGATGAGCTGCCAACCACATTTCAGTGAAAAAGGGACATCTAGGGAGAGAACTGAGAGGAAGATCATAAATTTTTTGCAAGATTTCTTGCAGGAGATTGAAGTATCAGGTACTATATAGTATTAGCTGTATATACCTATAGTATTGTATATATACCGTATGCATCTGTTAAATATTTTTGCTTTAACATGCAGGGCACTAGAAAGTATTCTTAGTTGTTAATTTAAAACATTGTAATCCAGATTGCTTTTTATTTAGAAAAGACTTCAGAAACATTTTCAAACATCACAGATGGAAACACAGGCGGTGCAGGTGGTGAAAAATCAGAGTCTCTTGCTGTCCACCATGTGCTACAGTGGATGACCGGCCAGTCCCATGTTCCCATCCTTCCTGATGAAAAGAGACATTTCAAAATAACATGCAAGTTTGACCATGAATGTAAGGAGCGGCTGGGAGATCACTCCATTTGTTACCCAGTTGTGAGTGCATGCACTTGTACTGTGACTTTTCCAGTGCAGCATCTGGACACTTACACAGTGTTTAAAACCATAATGAGTGCAGCAGTTAAATATGGTGGTGGATTCCACAGAGTTTAACACATTGTTGTCTTGTAATTTGGAAACTAAATGAGTAAAAATGTTTGTAAACATTAGCTGTTAAGATGTTCGTAGCCGTTTCATGAAAATGACAAGACTTCAAAACTTTGTGTAGGGTCCTACGTTGATAGATAATAAGCAAGTGCTTTGTTTGCTTGTCTACTTGTAATCTGAATGTTTTAGCAAAGAAATCCAGTATTTGAGAACTTAAAAGAACGTTGACTTTCACGTCCATGTTAAGTGTCACTGTTGGTTTGACACCTGTAGCAAGAATTGTATGTACAGGTCACGACCGTGTGACTCAGAATGTTCCAAGGGATTAATAGTTCTCTGAAGCCCCTCCAGGGTTTCCTCATCCAGTGGGCATTCAACTTCAGGAACCACAACTGTGCTGTTAGATTCTTCTTGCAGTACAGCACTCTCCCAGTCAATGCCTGGATCCCGAAGCTCCTTCAAATCCACAAACATATATAATGGTCATTATTCCAGAATAGGTACTTTTGGGAGGAATGTTATTTTGTGTAAGCGTTTTTTCCATTAAAATACAACAATTTAAAAAGAATGCCTTTGTTTTCATGTTCTTCTTACTGTAATTTAGATTAGTGGTAATTGATAAGCAAGAATGTATAAAATCACCAGAAGCATCTCCCAGATGTGCTGCAAGTGTTTTAATTTGTTAATTTCAGAAGAGCAGAGTTAACTGCTAACTAAAATTTTGAAATTCAACATTTAAATTAAAAAAAAAAAAAAAAAAAATCAGATTATGAGCTGGTACCTCAAGTCTCTCGCCCTCGTCCAGCTCTTGTAGATGTCCCATACACCAGAGCTGTTCAGGAGTGAGACCACCTTCTGTCCTGAGGGGATGATTATTCCATCCTCCAACAAAGGTGACAAGATCTGCTCGGAGTCGAGGGACAAAGATGTAGTGGACACCAAAAAGATGAATGACATCTGAAATGTCAAGCAGGCCATCCTCCTCGAGTGAGTGAAGAATATCATGGTACTTGCTAGTGACTGCAATCCAGACATCACGCCAAAGTCGTTCTACTCTGTAAATACATTTGAATTTGGATTTCAGGTATTTCATGCTTCAAATCAATATCAGAACTGCTACAACAATCTACCCATGCAGTCAATAATAATATAAAAAACATCAAAAGACTAACCTCTGATTGTGGACACTCTTTCCAGATATGAAACTCGCTCTCCCTGTTCCTCTTGTGGCAAACATGAAATGTGCAATGTCCAGGTTTTCTACTCCTTGATCTGCCCTAACCCTATGATAAAAATACATTTTTAAGGAATTTTTAAAGTTTTCTTTAATGATACTTGTTGCTAGCATATAAATTAAATCAGGGCATAAAACCTTGATGGCAAGCCGTGAAGCTGGGCTGATCTCAGGAAAAATGAGAATGCAGTTTTTGCCCTGTTGTTAGTTGCTGCATCCAAGTACAGGACCTGCTGTAAAAACAAATGGAAAATTAAAGATCTGGTTTCAGATCATGTATAGTTTTTCAGTTAATAATGCAGTTTCATAATAAGTGTTCAAGGAATATTGTACGGTTCTATGTTCATAACCATAATTCAAAGCTTGAGTAGTCTATACATCAATATTGGTAGTACTTATCAAAAAATGAAAATGGCCTTTTAGTTTAACCTTTTTTGGTAAAGAACTGATTAGAAATTTAAAAAAATAATAATTGCAAATCGTCCACTATGTTGGCTTGCTGAATAATTGATGTTCATAAAAAAACAACCTAATAAAGCTCTCATTTCAAAACTACCAAATATTCTACATAACAGTTACACTTTTACCTTCCTTGAGTAGCCATCCACTCCACCAAAGATCACAACATTGTACCTGTTTCAGAGGGAAAACAATCTCACTAAGGCTTGATTTGCAGAACATGTAAGACATTGAAAATAAATTTTTCAGTATGCACACTTGCCACTGACTTAAACTGGACACTTGTCAGGTGTGCTGAAAATAATAT
Organism: Mchenga conophoros; assembly: GCF_057382185.1. Classification (NCBI taxonomy): domain Eukaryota; kingdom Metazoa; phylum Chordata; class Actinopteri; order Cichliformes; family Cichlidae; genus Mchenga; species Mchenga conophoros. The sequence continues at coordinate 9,493,451 of NC_140537.1, forward strand.
CAACATTTTTATATGTTTATAAGTTCAATGAGACTAAATATTTTAGTTCTCTTGTCATGATTTTTTTTAAGTTTTCTGGAGCACTTAACATATTATGTGTTGATAGGCTTGTTATCATGGAAAATATCGATATACAAAGTGTAAATAATTGCTCAAGAAAATTTACAATTAACAATATTGCTGGTTTTGTTACACATCCTGTATTCCTTTTACTTAATATTACTCTATCAAGTGCTTTTTAAAATATTATAAATACACTGAAAGACCTATCAGATAAGGTTGATTAAAGCAGATTTAAAGTATAACGTGCATCTTTCTGCCCAACTTGTGTTAGAGCTATATAAGTGGGTATTTTACCTTATTAGCTTGTGATTTGTGTCTATGTGGACCAGGGAGAGAGGGCCTCGCACCGAGTAGCTTCTTCGCACAACACAGCCTAGTTCTGTGATCCGTTTGAAGATCCCTACAGCATCAACTCGATGCATGGAGGCCATCATTCTCCACCACTGAACACGGAGACCCATAGAAACCAAATGTCCTTGAACCATTCGATAGCCAGCATTTGGCATCTGATTTTTGATAGCCGATATGATGTTGTCCAGCTCTTGGTCATTCATTGTGCTGTATGTTCCTCTCACAGACAAGTCAAATTCTTGCATCCTCCTGTAGATTGTTCTTCTTGAAACACCAAGACATTTAGCAATGCAGCTGACTGGCAGCTGAATGTCCAACAAATTCTTGAGTCTTTCTCTCTCTAGTACGATTTTGGGGTGGCCAGGTCCCAGACCAACTTCTGTTTCCAGTTCAATAATGGCCACAGAGCTGATGTTAATTTCACACTGAACCAGATGATGAACGTTTTGTAGAGCCTCTGTAATCTCTGACAGACTGCCTATTTGCTGAGAGAAAGATTCAAACAGAACAAGCTCATGACGAGTCAAGAACTCCAAATAATCCAGATTTAGTGGTTGTTGGTTTAAAGCAGCTTTCAGTTTAGAGAGGAGTCTATGCATCATTTGCTGTCTCAGTATGTCCTGTTAAAAGCAGCAAGGAACATGGACAAGTACAATGAAATGATGTATCTCAGACAAAAATAAACAACCCATAAAACAAACTACATGAGGTACATCATTTTTCAAGTTTGCATAGTTTGCAAATTAGCTAACGTCAGTTATCAAGCGAATAATAATTAACAAAATGATTTTATATTACTTACATGTGGCCGGGACATGCTCTTTTCGTGCTGCTATTCAGTATTCGACGACATAAAAGAGAGCTACTCAAGTATAATTTGGAAAAATTAGTCAGTTGGCATGGTTGTATGATGCAACTACATTCTACTACACCAACAATAGTCTTAAAAAATAATATATTTTAAAATAAAATGATTAAAGATATTATCCGCAAATTGGGGTTTAAGAGATTTTAGCTGGATTTAGCTACATTTCGGACAGTGTTTCCGGAAAGCAGTAGCTAGCCAGCTGATTGGAGACCGTAAGAGCCAATCAGAATTTTTGAAACCAAGTCTGTGATTGGTTGGTTTTGTGGCACACTTATAACGGTGTACAGAGAGTTGAGCGTACGAAGCAGAGAATGTTGTGAGCGCAAGCAACACATTGCGAGCAAGCGCAAATGAAAAAACTGAGCGAGAGGGGGTGCTATTGTGTGTGTATATGGATAAGCGCAAACACTGAAATACGTTTTTTGCACGCAGCAATGAATTTTGTTCACTCAAATTCAGCTTTTGTAAGCTCAAAATAAATTTCTCCTCAAAATGCAACACTTGCACCTGCAATTTTTTTTTACGTGCGCTCAATTTTTTTTTTTACGTCCGCTCAGAATAGTGGCACAAAAATAACGCCATATATGCCAGGGTGCTGGAAAGGAGAGTTCGTCCGTTAGTCGAACCTCGGATACAGGAGGAACAATGCGGTTTTCGTCCTGGTCGCGGAACACTGGACCAGCTCTTTATCCTCTCCAGGATACTTGAGGGTGCATGGGAGTTTGCCCAACCAGTCTACATGTGTTTTGTGGACTTGGAGAAGGCATTCGACCGTGTCCCTCGGGGTGTCCTGTGGGAGGTGTTGCGGGAATATGGGGTGTCTGGCCCATTGCTACGGGCCATTCGATCCCTATACAACCGTTGCAAGAGCTTGGTTCGCATTGCCGGCAATAAGTCGGACTCGTTCCCGGTGGGTGATGGGCTCCGCCAGGGCTGCCCTTTGTCTCCGGTTCTGTTCATAATTTTTATGGACGGAATTTCTAGGCGCAGCCAAGTGGCGGAGGGCTTTCGCTTTGGTGGCCTCAGAATCTCATCTCTGATTTTTGCAGATGATGTGGTTCTGTTGGCTTGATCGGGTGAGGGCCTCCAGCTCGCACTGGAACGGTTCGCAGCCGAGTGTGAAGCAGCGGGAATGAGGATCAGCACCTCCAAATCTGAGGCCATGGTTCTCAGCCGGAAAAGAGTGGAGTGCCCACTCTGGGTCGGGGATGAGTTCCTGCCCCAAGTGGAGGAGTTCAAGTATCTCGGGGTCTTGTTCGCGAGTGATGGGAGAAGGGAGCTGGAGATCGACAGATGGATTGGGGCTGCAGCTGCAGTAATGCGGACGCTGCACCGGTCCATCGTGGTGAAGAGGGAGCTGAGTGTAAAAGCGAAGCTCTCAATTTACCGGTCGATCTACGTCCCTACCCTCACCTATGGCCACGAGCTGTGGGTAGTGACCGAAAGAACGAGATCGCGGATACAAGCGGCAGAAATGAGCTTCCTCCGAAGGGTGGCTGGCCTCTCCCTTAGAGATAGGGTGAGAAGTTCGGCCATCCGGGAGGGGCTCAGAGTAGAGCAGCTGCTGCTCCACATCGAAAGGAGCCAGCTGAGGTGGTTCGGGCATCTGACAAGGATGACCCTGGGCGCCTCCTGGGTGAGGTGTTCCAGGCATGTCCCACCGGGAGGAGGCCCCGGGGCAGACCCAGGACACGCTGGAGAGATTATATCTCTCGGCTGGCCTGGGAACGCCTTGGTATTCCCCCGGATAAGCTGGAGGAGGTGGCTGGGGAGAGGGAGGTCTGGGCCTCTTTGCTTAGGCTGCTGCCCCCGCGACCCAGCCCCGGATAAAGCGGATGAAGATGGATGGATGGATGGATGGATGGGTTGCTTTTCATTCCAATGGAGTGGGTTCACGTACAATTTTGTCCAAGAACACAGCCAGGAATAAAAAATGGTATCCTCAGCAGCCAATAGCCAATATGAGGATCAATTCTCAAGTGGCTGGTGGATCAACGATAACCCACGAATTCTGACAAAGTCAAGCATTCATTACTGCCATCAGTCAGGATTTGGGCTAGAAATTGATTAACTGCATGACAGGATGAACTGAAGAGGTCTTGAAAAACAACAGCCAACATTGTCAATTTTGACTCTACATAAACTTAATGTAATTGTCAATATTAGCCTTTGAAGCCTTTGAATGTGTTAGTCAGGTAAAAAACAAGTGTACTTTGTTTTTCACAGGACTTTGTGCAGACCTGTAAAAAACTAAGTACGCTCTAACTAAAAACTTTTTTTGTCACAAGGGTGTATCTTGGTTTATTTAAGAAATACAGAAATGCAAACACATAAGTAGGTGGAAATTTTAAATATGAGAATATGTGATGCATGTATCAAATCTACTTTTGCAATTGGCCCTAAAAGGCCAACCAGCATTTGAGTGCGCTGGATCCAGCAGTAATGTGTATCCAGTCTCTGATCTGTATTTAAAAAGTGTACCATGTATGCCAGTCAAAATAAAGAGGGATCTATCAAATGATATAATTTCAAAAATTAATTGTGTGAAAATACATAACTACACAACTAATGTCTAAATTGTCAGTCCCCTTAACAAAATGTTTGCACAGACTCTTCAATAAAATTAGAGTCACTCTCGAGGCTATAATACATGCAATCACTTACTGAGCCTGACTAGCAGAGGCTAATTTGAGGGTAAGTTCTCATTTGAACCACCCCCATGAGACATAATTGTCGTTGGTGACTTAAAAATTTTAGTTTAGTTTAGTTCATTTCCACACACACACACACAAAAAAAACTATGCAAATTGCATACAATACAAAAGCCAATAATTACAGTGCAGGAGCAGAAAGAAGCCTGAAGGGATTATTTAGAGATCTCCCCTATGTAAAGATGAAGGGAAAAATTAAAGCAAGAATTATTTACGCATTATTGGTTTGTTAAAACTTAAACCAGCTCAAAAGTATTTAACACAAACACTTTTTAAAAAGATAAATAAACAAACCTGGACTATTTTTGCAGTATTTTATGGTATTTGACAATGTAATGACTTTTTTTTAATAATGAAAGAATTGATTTCATATTTTTATGGAATATGGAAGCTGTTCTTGTCCTTTGTTCAACCTCTTGTAGATGTATCTGGGAAGCTAAAGCACTAGTTAAAGTTTGCAACATCTTTAAAATACCATTAATTTACAAAGCTTTGAACAAAACTTTGACAAAATCATTTGTTTACATTTAACCATACTACGTATAGTGCTATGAAAAAATATTTTTCCACTTCCTGATCTTTAATTTTTGAGTAATTGTCACACTTACATGTTTTTGTTCATCAAACAAATTTTAATTATTAGAAAATGATAATTTGAGTAATAAAACTGCAGTTTTTAAATTATTTAAATTATTTCATTTCTTAAGGGAAAAGTGATGTTCAAATCAACCTGGCAATATCTGAAGCAAAGCTTTCAATTTATTCATTAGTCTACACTCCTGCTCAATGGCCTATGAATCCAACCTATGGATCCTGAAAAAAGAATGAGACTGTGGAAATAAGCTTCATCCATAGGATACCTGGGCTCTCCTTTAGAGATGGGGTGATCTATATCATTTGGGAAGAGCTTGGAGCACAGCAGCTATTCATCCAGATCAAAGAATCGCTGTCTCCTTAGTGCCTTCTAGCTGAGGTGTTTTGGGCATGTTCTACAGGGCGGAAGCCCATGGAGGTTGAGGCAAGATGAGCTAGAGAGAAGAATCTTTAAAACAGCATGACTAGGTTATACAGATTTTATCAGATTTGTTTTTGTAATAGGTGGATTTTGTGTTACAGGACTTAAAACACACAAATCTTAGATGTCACACACCCCTGAACACTGTGTGGCTAATGCCTTGACTGACGTTAATTACTATACGCCAAGTTGTGTAAAAAGGTGCAGCTGTACCTACAAAAAATGTCCCAATGTATAGGTTTCCCTTTTTTTACTCCCAGTTGGTGTTTTAGTGTGAATTCTGCATCACATAAATGTAGCATAAGAGGCCAGTGAAGCTGCCAAGAGACAAGTCAGCTAATGTAGTTTCTGTCTGATCTAGTGCAGCTTCCTCACTAAGGAACGAGGGAGCGATAACACTGTCATGGCAGATTTTGTATTTTAAATCATCTCGGCAGCAGTGTGTACTCCAGTATGAAGTCAGTGAGCGAAAACCTCGAGGTGATTTTTAACAGTGTCTTGACTTTTGAAGAGCAAGCGAAGAGGCAGAAGTGGAGTTCTGCTTTCTGCAGTTGAGGAGCAAATCAAAATCAAGTTTTTGTTTTCTCCCCTTCTATCAGGCTTCTTTTTTTCTCATCTGCTATTTCAGCTTTAGTCAGCCACTTTAACATGTCTAACTCCTTCAGTACCAGCAGCCTATTTACACTGAAGTAAAAATTAAATTAAAATTAACAGGGAGCACTGGTTAGAAGATGCAACCAAGGTCATAGACATTTGGACAGTGACCCAATTTTTGTTTTCTTCAGTATACTACCACAATTGATTATGCAGCAAAAAGTGTTTTTTCGAGGGATGTAAAAAAAAAAAAAAAAAAGCCTGAATTATCCATTAGGAGTCACGTGCATCTTTTATATTCTGTCTCCATTTTCACAGCTGTTCGTGTTTGCTCTCAGTATAAGGTGCAACAAGGTCTTGATGCAAGTGAATCATTAGGCTGAAGACAGCAAACCTTTGAGAACAGTTTGGTACATTCTTAAATAGAAGGAATGCACTGATGAGCTCAACAACACTTAAATGCCTGAAAGAACATGTAAGATAACTGGAGTGGATGATGGCCCAATTCTTTCAGTTGGTAAAGTAAGCCCCCTCACAATAAAGAACACACAGAAAGAGCCACTGTAGGCATATCACTCCCAAAGTTTACAGTTAACCCTCATCAACTTCATGAATGTAAATTTAGGAGGCTTTACAACAAGGTGCAAAATACCAGATTTATGAATAGAAGGGACGATCAGCAATTTTTATTATTATATATAAGTACTGTCATCTTGGTGTTCCAAACATGCAAAAATAGGGGAGGATGTTAACTCGTGCTAAACCCTACTGACCATAGATAGGTTACCAATGACACACTCAATGTTAAAAGGTTAATCTCAGAAAGTACACTGCCGTAATTGGCTGATTAAATATTTGCATTTTCATAGTCTCTGATCCTTGTAACAACTTATGTTCTGTGCATTGTAGGAATGAAGTCTGTGCTTTGTATTATCCAAGTAGTGTGCTTTGTTTTCTGAAGGTCCTCTGCATCTTATACCCAAAGCCCCAATGCTTTTATATGCCCGCATTTCTAAAACTCCCAAAGATTTCTTTGTAGTACATACCCATAGATCATTTATGACCATAAAAATGTTGCCTAATACAATATATAATCAAGAAAAAATTAAGCTGTCCTTTCAGACATGTTTGACAAATTAGCAAGATAAAAATGTAAATTCTAGCAGACACGTTTGCTCCTTTAATTGGTGATTTGTGATGTTTCCTACACATAAACCACCAACCCCAGAGAGGCCATTTTGCTCAGACGATGATATATAAGCAAACAGTTATGCATCCAAATGTGACTACCTACCTAGATGAAAAGAAAAGCAGTAAACTTGTATAGGTTAAAACATTACCTTCTCCTTTGCTTCCAATAGGAATAGACATACTGATACTACTGTGATTCACTCATAAAAGTGGTTGCTTTCTCATTCTAATCTTACACAATATCATGTTTACTTGATTCATACAAATGTTGCAAGAGAAAAATGGCAACACTAAGTTGTTCTTTTTCATCATCTCTTGGTGAATAATGGGGCGTGTCATCAAGTGCCTGCAGTGTTTTTAGCCAACATGTATACACAAAGTGAACATCAAACCTTTTTTCTTAAAGATTTCTCCCCGTGTAGGAGTTTGTTCTTCAATGCTGAGGTGAAGATGGAGGTAGGCACAGTGTCATCATCCACTGGTTTTAAAGTCTGCATTAACATTTTGGGTTGCCCTTGAGTCCTTTGATCTATGATGCTAATAAATATTTTCATGATGTAACTAAATGCATGTTGATGGCCAAAAAACCCAGGTCAGGCTAACTTTGTAATTGTGAGCTCACATTGTCCTTTGTTTTCTTAGACAGAACCACCTCTGGCTCTGACGGTGTACTACAAAGCAATATTAATGGCTTAGTGGGCTGTGTCGAACTTAACTGTTGCAAAAGGAAGTGGCACGTTTTCACTGATTTGTCTGTTTACAGCATGTTTTAAATGCAATATAGATTTTTTTTTGCTGTGTGGATACATTTTATATGTGCAAGTTATTAAGCTGTACCTTACTACAACCACTGAATGATGTGCAAAATGTGTGTTGCATTGTTACTAGAATGTGAGTGTATCCATTTCAGTGATGCAGAAAATGTATAAATATTAATACTTGATTCAAATCTCCTCTTAAGCCTCTTGTAAACTGCTGGAATTGCCAGTACTAAAACACAGAAGACACACTTTATGCCTAGTCAATCAAAATTAGTGTCACTTTTAATCAGCTGACAAAGTAATTTCTACATTTTCTTTAACAGGCTATTGGACAGTAAGTTTTAATGTTTAAATGTATCCATTTCAAAGTTTCAGAGCTCTAATGTGTAGACCTCATCCTAGATATAAAGAGGAGCACTGAGAATGCACTCAGCATTAAAACAATTAACTCGACTTAAAATGTTTACTTTGCCGCTCTATGCACTAAATCCCAAGATTAATGATTTTCTGGAGCATTAATCTGTGATGTTACTTGTAAACATTTTCTATGTTCTTTATAGATTTTTAACAAGCATTTTGTCATCATCATCATCTGATAACATCTCTGATTGGAAGAGGTGGCATTAATTGGGGTAATTGTGTACGTACATTCACGTGTTGAACTTCTGAAGCCAGAAAGTACAGCTTAACAGAGAAAGTTGATAACCACTGCTGTGATATCTGTAATCTCCTGCTTGGGTTTCAGGTTTTGTCAAGCCAGCTAAAGCAAAGAAAGCCTGGTCGTGTTAAACTTTGTCCCTGTCCATGGTGTGACTACGATCATAATTCAACTGACTCTATACGGTGACTGCTTGAAATCTAAAACTCAAGCACATCCTTCCTTGAGATGCTCCTCAAAGTCTTTACTGTAACCATTGCTGCTTACTGTTTGTGGGTCTGTCTGCCTACACAGCATGATTTATTGAGTTGAAATTAGCTGACTGAGTTGGCTATTAAAGAATATCCAATTTCTTTTCTTTGAGAAAAACTTTTGTATTATGAAGCATCTTTGGTCAGTTTATCCTCTGGCAGTGAAGCCTTGTACACTTCTACTAGCAGTCACACCATCAATAAACACTAACAACCCAGTTCCATCTGCAGTCATAGATGTCCATCCCATAACATGCCTCTACCATGTTTAACAGATGATGTGATATTCTTGTGCCATATGTTCCTTTCCTTGTCCAATCTTTTTTCTTCCCATCATTCCAGTACAAGTCAATCTTGGTTTTATTAGTCCAAAGATTTTTTTGTTAGAGCTAGGGACATTGTTTTAGATATTTTTTACATCTAATCTGGCCTCCCTGCTCTTTAATGTTAGAGTGTTTGTTGTGATTTGGCGCTATATAAATAAAATTGAATTGAATTGAGTGTTGTTAACCCTCTGTGCATTTATAGGTATGAAGTTGTTGTTTTATTGTGGACAAATGATATGCCTACCTCCTCAACAGTGTTCTTGACCTAGTTAGATGTTGTGGTTAGGAATTTTTCCTAACCAAGAAAAGGACAAAGATTGCACCAGATCATAGATTTCTTCAGTCCTAATTTTCTTGCTATATTTTCGGCCTAATGGTGGCTTCCCTCAGTTCCAATGACATCTCTTTTAACCTCAAATTGACAACTTTAGTGAACAGTTACCAAATGCTAGTTCAACGCTTGGAATCAATTCCAGATTTTCCTTCTACTTATTTTTTATGGTATAATGAGGTAACTTTACCTGACCACAAAATTGCTTTTGAGTCCAATTACTGCTGACCCTCTAAAAATGGGGGACAATGTATATACATGTGTGTGACTCCAGAATAGTCATGGCAATAGTTTTTTTAAGTTCTTGAAATAAAACATGCACTTCAATTGCATGTTTGATTTAAAATGATATGTGATGGTGTACAAAAGCAAAATTACAAAGACTGTATCATTGCCCAAATGCTTAAAAATAAAAACTGTGTGTGCTACCATCTGTAAAATTCTATAATTATTTCATAAATTTTATTTCTGCTTGAAATAAAGTTTGATCTCTGCAGTGGGTTCAACCACAGGTCAGAAGAGTTACCCCTGCAGTACAGCTATTATAATAACAATAAGAGCAATGCTTATCATCATGTAAGATGTTGCAGTGTCCACAACATCAAAATCTCTGCAGTATCAGCTCATGGGCTCTAACAGATCAATAGGAATCTGAGTCTGTGAAATTCAAGAACAGTGTTACCATTGCCCTGAGCATTCTGTGATAAAAGACGGCAGAACAGACAGTGATGGATATAGATTTCGAGAGGGTTTTTATCTCAAAGCCATTTTGTGTCTTGTTGCATATATGATGTGCACGACTAGTGGATGTTTCAATTGAAGCCAAATGTGTCTGATCAAGGTAAATATTGCTAAGATAGGACATCGTAAAATGTTATATGCTTTAGGTGAGAAAACTCAATTTTCCCTCCAGGGAATACTATATTTCAATCACCTGTGAAGACTTTACTTTGTCTAAACCAATTAAAATGCCTTGCTGGATATATAATTGGATGTATATACTGCAGAGGCCTTTGCAGTATATATCCAGTAGCCTCACAAAATTGGTTTACAATGGATTGTTTAGCAGTACTAATGTAAATAAAGACAATTTGCTAAAGCTAAACCTGACAGGCTTCACACATCACCCACTGGAAATGTCAAAGTTGGAGTGTGCTCTCTTTATATGTTTCATTATATTCCCTTTTCATAGAGTTGCTCTCACTACTGAATAAAAAACACAAGGCCAAACACATACTTCTCAGTGCTCTCACTGTTAAATTGCCTGTTTTCATTGTCAGTTTCATGTGTGTGTGTGTGTGTGTGTGTGTGTGTGTGTGTGTGTGTGTGTGTGTGTGTGTGTGTGTGTGTGTGTGTGTGTGTGAGAGAGAGAGAGATTTTTGTGTTTGTTTTTAGAGTGCCATATTCAGTGTGCCTGGGCAGGAAACTCAGCCACAGAGAGAAAGTGGGAGACAATAACTGATCTTAACTAAATAAAACTCATCCATTTTGCAAAGGTTGAGTTCAATTCAGTTTCATTTATATAGTGCCAAATCACAACAACAGTTGCCTCAGGGTCCTTTATATTGTATGGTAAAGAACCTTAAGGTTATTTCTAAGCACCAGAAAGTAAGGTTATCTAAGGAGTCTCCAAAGGTTGATTCTGTTCATCTGGACGAAGCATATTCAGTGGGAGAAACGTTTCGTCACTCATCCAGGTGACTTCTTCAGTCTCAGCTGACTGCAGGTTTCCCCAATCTTATAAACAGTACTTTTGCATAATGACTGAAACCAGCGCACTGAAGGAACATGGCCATTGATCAGTGGTCATGAGAATTTGCATAAACATGATGAAGGAACTGCCTTAAGTATCAACCTTTGATACATAAGACCTGTGTTGCTGTCTCTTCATCACCAGTTCGTCAACTAACCCATATTGGTAACAGGCTCTCATGCTCCAAACTATTGTCTCTAGTCCTTGTACTTACTTTATTCTCATGTATCGCTTCCAATCTTCAGTTTTGCTCATTCCTCAGATTCCTGGTCATAGACACTATTGTTCACGCTCCACCTGTTGGAAAGCTTCCTGCTCCACACCTGCCTGCCCTCCTGCCACCATTGATCACAGGATCTCTTGGAACGCAGGTCAGCCATCTCTCTCTGCTCAGCCCACCTGGAATCTCACCTCCTTTCTCAAAGTACCTCCACCTGCAACATAAGCTACTCCCTCTGTTAAGATCCACATTCACCTGGAGGAGTTTTAAGAACACTCCTTACCTGCAACCACTCAGTCCTTCTCGCTAGTGCTCCCAGGCCCAAAGCCCTCATCCAGCAAAGTTCGCCATGTTTCTTTACCAAGTTATTACTCTGTGTTTGGTGCAAAGAAAAGAAAGTCTGTTTAAATGAATTCAGCCAACTCCGCACCTGGTTCTGCACTTAGGTCCAGTTTCAGTACAGGCCTCTGTGTCATAGGGGTTCAATGGATTGTGTGGTGGTGAGAGGTAGAGGCCTTGGCAGTTGGATACCAAGCCTTTAAAACTGTCTTGTGGGACATGGAATGTCAGCTCTGTGCTGGGGAAGGAGCTTCAGCTAGTGCATGAGGTTGAAAGATATTGATTAGATGTAGTCCGACTTACTTCATTGCACAGTTCAGCTTCTGGGACCTGTGAGATTATTATACTATCTTATGCCACCTTATACTTCCAATCAAAGAATTGTTGAATCATTATACGGTTATAGGCCACTTTAACTGCCATAAATGTAAATTATGTCAGTTTGTTTAATTTATTGTGTTCATTTATGTTATTTATTTTCTTTATTTATTGTTCCTTTTGGGGTAGGAACTAAGGTTCATTCTGTGTTGCACACAGGCCTTTTTAAGTGACGTAAAGGGAAGTAAAAAGCATGTGCAAGAAGCTAAGTTAATAAGTTAACTAAGGCAGAAGAAGGAATAAATAAGCAGTTTAAAGTAAAAGAAAGCTGCAAAGAAGAAGAAATTGGGAATTATTTTTGTTAAGTTTTGTTCCTGAAGCGGACTCATTCCCTCACGGTTACGTGCAGCCAGCGAGGTACGTTAACTGTGTTTGTTTATCGCGTATTTGTTAACTTGGGTTTAAATGTTTATTTGTAATATTTATGTTGGTCATTCTGTACTTTTATGTAATAACAGTTTGACGGTGGATTTTATGGTGTTTCTGAGGAGAAGTGTGACAGAAGAATAAATCCATCTGTGACTGAAGAACCGTGGTGTCGTGTATTAACTGGAGGGAGTGATAGTCAAACTCGGACCTGCCCAGACTCGCCCTATCAGCGCAAATTCGACAGCTCATCAAGACGGGAACACAGATAAGCCACTGTTTAGGACACACAGGTTCATAAGGTTTTCATGAAGAAGTCTATAAGCCAGACTCTAAAGTTTTTGGTCTGAAAAGTAACACAAGAGTTGGAAACTAAAAGGAACTGTGTATAACCTGGCAGCCACGCTGTTTCACGTATATGAATGTGCATTTACGTAAGAGATGTAAATTCATGTTCAGCTGAATAATTATAGTTGGCTCTGAAAGGGCAGAAGTAAACTTTGTACATTTTGACAGAAATTCAGTTTGTATTTATGGTTCAGTGTCTTTTAAGAACTCTGTTAAGTGTACTTACTCTGTAATATTCTACAGCTAATTTGAATGAGAGTGACTTCATTTAGTTAAGCTCATTCTTTCAGTATTCACAAATGTTGTTGCAGCTTGCTCTTCTATGCTGCCTGTGTATATCTGCGTCTAAATAATCAAAATGTCACATACAAGTAAAGAAGCTCAGGGTGCAGTAGCTGCTCCGGAAGAAGAGACTGAGTTAGAACAGACAGGTGAATCAAATATCGGGCAAAATATAGCACCACCTGAAGAGCCTCGTAGAAGTGAAAGAGCCCGAACATTAACAGAAAAAGGAAAAGAGTTTCAGAAAGAGCAAATCAAAGGGCTATTGCTTCGCTTTGACAGCAAATATGAACGATGGAAAGCTCTGATTAAGGTAGCTAAAAGATCTGTATTAAAACAGGATCCTAGTGACATCCTACAAGAACACATCACCAGTATTCAAAGGGAATTATCTGAGTTGAACATTGCTTATGATGATTACAGAAGAATTGATCAACCAGCCCATGACATGCGTCGCAAGATGGATAACTGCATCTCGATCACAAAGACTGTAGTACAAAATGCTCAATCTGAAATGCAGGGAACAGCGGAGGAGTTGATTTGGCCAGATAATAGTTCTGTATTCTCATCGTCAGCCTCCAGTGTTTCACTTCCTGCCTCTAATGGTTCTAAAGCTTCTTCTATTCACTCAAACGTATCTTCACTTAGAAGACAAGAAGCTGCTGCCGAGTATGCAGCTACACAGGCTGTACTGCAGATTATGGCTGAACAAGAGGGCCACGAAGAGAAACTGCAAAACCTTGAAGCTGAAGAGAGGTTGATCATTGCAGACCAAGAAGCAGCAGCATTAGCTCGTCGTCTTGAAGGAGAAAGGGAAGAAACTGAACGTAGGCTAGAAAGAGAGAAACAAGAGGCTGCTCTCTTAAAGAAACAGCAAGAAGAGAATGCTGCAAGAAGAAGGTCTGTAGAAAACCTAAAGAGAGAACTTGAGCGTTTGGAAAATTTGAAAAGGCTGAATGCAGCCAAAGCAAGGCTTCAAGTATATGATGAGAGTGAGCTCAGTCCAGCCCAAGGGAATGCTGCACAGAGCCTGGATCTACATAAGGTTATGCAGCCACTCAATCAGGTGAAGACTGAGGACCAGCACTCACAACCACCAAAGGATGCAGTGCTAACACATGTGCTCCACGATAGCACAGGAGAGCTCGTGAAGGTCTTAGCTGAGGCTATATCAGCAAATAGGCTACCCATTCCAGAGCCCACAGTTTTTAGTGGTGATCCACTCAAGTTTAATCATTGGAAGTCATCCTTCCAAACTCTTATTGAAAAGAAAAACATTCCAAGCTCGGAGAAAATATTCTTCCTCCAGAAATATGTTGGAGGAGCAGCTAGAGAGGCATTAGAAGGTTATTTTCTGATTGGTTCAGATACTGCATATGTTGCTGCATGGGAACTCCTCAATGAGCGATACGGCCAGCCTTTTATGATTGCCAAAGCCTGCCGAGACAAATTACATGCCTGGCCAAAGATAGCATCAAGAGAGAGCGCTGACTTAAGGAAATTTGTGGACTTTTTACACAGTTGTGAATGTGCCATGGCTCACAATGAGAGTCTGCGTATTCTTGATGATGGCATTGAAAACCAAAAACTGACAGCCAAGTTGCCTGATTGGTTAAGCAGCAGATGGAACCGAAAAGCCACACAGTATCAGCTGGAGCATGGAAGGTTCCCAGATTTCAAGTATTTCGTAACTTTCCTGACTTTGGAGGCTAATATTGCTTGTAACCCTGTTACATCTTACTATGCTTTGCGGCAAGGGGAGCCAGAAAGGACAAGATCTAAACCTCAGAATGTAGTGACCTCTAAGAACCAAGCAGCAAATGCAAGGATTTTTACAACTAACACCACTGAGAAGAGCATAAGCACATGTATGTTTTGTAAGAAAACAGGGCATGTCTTGCACAAGTGCCGTAGACTAACTGCAAGGCCAGTTGCTGACAGAGTGAAGTTCATACAAGGTGAGAAACTGTGCTTTGGCTGTTTGAGTCCTGGCCATCAATCCAAGCATTGCAGCAACCGGATGGTCTGCGACACCTGCTCAAAGCGCCACCCCACATGCTTACATGAGGGTCGCTCAAAGCAAAAGGAAAATGACGAGACAAGTTGCAGTAAAGAAAGAAAGCCACAATCGCCGCAAGATACCACTCACGAAACCACATCCAATAGAGTTGTGCATGATGGTAACAGTGCTCAGACTTCAGCAATAGTTCCTGTTTATGCATCAATGCCAAGTGATTCAAACAAAGAAGTCCTTGTCTATGCTCTGTTAGATTCACAAAGTGATTCTTCATTCATTCTTGAAGAAGTGGTAGATGCTCTTGATGTTAATGCAGAGCCAGTCAAGTTGAAGCTGTCTACAATGTCTTCCAAGGAGACAATTGTACCATGCAAAAGACTCAAAGGTCTACAAATAAGAGGGTTATCTTCTTCTAAGAAGATCACAGTGCCAACGGTCTACACTCGTGAATTCATACCTGCCAATCGTACACACATTCCAACACCAGAGACTGCAAAGGCATGGCCTCATTTAGAGCATCTTGCGGAACACATTGCCCCGCCGAAGAAATGTGAAATCGGTCTTCTTATCGGGTATAACTGTCCACAAGCACTAATGCCTAGAGAAGTTGTATGTGGTGAGGACAACCAGCCCTTCGCACAGAAAACTGACGT
This sequence comes from Mchenga conophoros, assembly GCF_057382185.1. Taxonomy (NCBI): domain Eukaryota; kingdom Metazoa; phylum Chordata; class Actinopteri; order Cichliformes; family Cichlidae; genus Mchenga; species Mchenga conophoros. The sequence continues at coordinate 9,508,927 of NC_140537.1, forward strand.
AGGCTGGAGCATAGTGAGCTATGGTGATCCAGGTGAACACTACAGTGATGCAATAGGAGTAAGTCACCGCATCATTGTAAAGCAAGTGACCCCTGAACCCAAAGTAACAAGTAAGTTGAAGAGCGAAGTTCATTATGTTTGCAAAACAAGAATTAAGGAGATGACTGCTCCAGAAGACATACTTAAGGTGCTGGAATCTGACTTCAGTGAAAGGCTTGGAGAAGAGACAAATCTCTCGCAAGAAGATCTCCGGTTTTTGACTAAAATGAAAGAAGAAATTAAGCACAAAGAAGACGGACATCTTGAAATGCCTCTGCCTTTTAAACAGAGCAGGCCAGAGCTACCAAATAACAAGCCAAGTGCTGTTCAACGCCTCATGTGCTTGGAAAAGAAGCTCAAGAGAGACCAGAAATATCGGAGAGACTACATGAACTTCATGGAAGACATTATCAGTCGTGGTGAAGCAGAAAAGGTCCCAGAAAAAGAGCTTGATAAACGATCAGCTTGGTATATTCCCCACCATGGCGTATACCACCCTCAAAAGCCAGAGAAACTGCGAGTGGTCTTTGATTGCTCGGCAAGATTTCAAGACATGTCATTGAATGACTACCTTCTTACAGGGCCAGAGCTCACAAACACCTTGGTGGGAGTTCTTTGTAGATTTCGAAAGGGCCCAGTCGCTATTATGTGTGATGTGGAACGAATGTTTCATCAATTCCATGTAAAGCCTGAAGACCAAGACTACTTGAGGTTCTTATGGTGGGAGAATGGTGATCTTGAGTCTCCGCCATCAGTTTTTCGGATGAAAGTCCATTTGTTTGGAGCAGCTTCCTCACCTGGCTGTGCCAATTTTGGACTTAAACATCTAGCCACAGAAGGTCAAGATCGATTTAACCAAAGCACTGTCAAGTTCATCCGAAGAAATTTTTATGTTGATGATGGACTGGTGAGTGTAAGGTCTGATGCTGAGGCAATCAAGCTGATCAAGGAAGCAAGAGAGCTTTGCAGCACAGGCAAGCTTAGACTACACAAGTTCATTTCCAACAGCAAGAAGGTATTGGAGTCAATACCAAAGGAAGAGTGTGCAGACAGTGTCAAAGAACTGGACATAGATTTAGGGGAGCCACTCCTAGAAAGAGCACTGGGCGTGCAATGGTGCGTATCCTCTGATGACTTTCAGTTCAGAGTAACTGTCAAGAAACACCCAATGACGAGAAGGGGAGTGCTATCCACAGTAGCTTCCATCTACGATCCTTTGGGTTTCGTAGCACCGTTTGTTTTGCGTGGGAAGTTGATCTTGCAACAGTTGAGTCGAGAGAAAGCTAGTTGGGATGAACCACTTTCAGAGGAGTGCAGATCACAGTGGCAGTCATGGTTACAAGATCTCCATAACTTGTGTCAAGTAAAGATTAAGAGCTGCTACATACCAGCAAGCTTCATAGATGTCAAGCAGTACGAGTTACATCACTTCTCAGATGCTAGCTTCACAGGTTATGGGGAGTGCACTTATCTAAGAGCAGTGGACTCTAATGGCAGCGTACACTGCTCACTTGTCATGGGGAAAGCACGTGTTGCCCCCACTAAGGTCACAACAGTTCCAAGGCTTGAGTTGTCTGCAGCAGTGGTTGCTGCGAAGATGGGTGCCATCTTAAAACATGAGCTCGAAATAGACAACCTTAAGGAATATTATTGGACTGATTCAAAGGTTGTTCTCGGGTACATTAATAATGATGCCAGACGCTTTCATGTTTTCGTGGCAAATAGGATCCAGAGAATCAAAGCCACCACAGATGTCAACCAGTGGTATCATGTGCAGTCCGAAGACAATCCGGCGGACCATGCTTCGAGAGGGTTATCGGCAGATCGGCTCGTTGCTTCAAATTGGTTCACTGGCCCAGACTTTCTGTGGGAAAGGGAGCTACCCACAAGAGATGCTAAGGTGGGAGAGGTTAGTGATACTGATCCAGAACTTCGAAGGGCTCAGGTGCTCAACACCAGCGCAAGGATAAATAGAACATTGTTGGACCGCCTGACTAAGTTTTCTGACTGGAAAAGAGTTGTTAAGGCTATTGCTTGTCTTAAACGTCATGCTAAGCAAGTTAAGGGTCTTAGTCCCAAACTCAATGGAAGGACAAGGTGGAGGAGGGAGTACCTTCTTAATCTCCAGCAAAGACAGATATGGCATGGGGATAAAAGGAACACCAATGTCAATGACATTGTTATTCTTCAAGAGGACAGTGCTCCGCGAAATCACTGGAGACTAGCAAGAGTCACGGAGGTGTACCCCAGCTCTGATGGAAGGGTCAGAAAGGTATAGCTGTTGGTTAGTGACTCAACTTTGGACAAACAGGGAAAACGCACAACTAGGCCAGTTTATCTTGAAAGGCCAGTGCAAAAAATAGTACTACTTGTTGAAGCAGAATAAGCATGTGTTAAACTAAATGCTTATAACTTGAAGATGCAAATCTGTGAAGAAATCTCAAGTTGAGATTTGGTGGGAGTTTAACTGCCATAAATGTAAATTATGTCAGTTTGTTTAATTTATTGTGTTCATTTATGTTATTTATTTTCTTTATTTATTGTTCCTTTTGGGGTAGGAACTAAGGTTCATTCTGTGTTGCACACAGGCCTTTTTAAGTGACGTAAAGGGAAGTAAAAAGCATGTGCAAGAAGCTAAGTTAATAAGTTAACTAAGGCAGAAGAAGGAATAAATAAGCAGTTTAAAGTAAAAGAAAGCTGCAAAGAAGAAGAAATTGGGAATTATTTTTGTTAAGTTTTGTTCCTGAAGCGGACTCATTCCCTCACGGTTACGTGCAGCCAGCGAGGTACGTTAACTGTGTTTGTTTATCGCGTATTTGTTAACTTGGGTTTAAATGTTTATTTGTAATATTTATGTTGGTCATTCTGTACTTTTATGTAATAACAGTTTGACGGTGGATTTTATGGTGTTTCTGAGGAGAAGTGTGACAGAAGAATAAATCCATCTGTGAATGAAGAACCGTGGTGTCGTGTATTAACTGGAGGGAGTGATAGCCACATTATGCCTTGGATTAAGATCATTAAATCATTACACTGTTTTATGATGCATTATACTGCTGAGTTATAAGAAATGCTGTTTGTGTAGAATCATGGCCGTCCTTTTCGGATTACAAAGAGAACAGAACATACCGTAGAGGTTTTCTGCCCCATCTCATCAGGAGGAGATAAAACAGGAAGCCAAGGCCGTCCCTTAGGCGCCATAAGAGAGAAAGAATGTGAATGCTTAGTGTGGAGGGGGGCTCAAGCTATAAGAATGTGAGAAACGGTCAGATACTTCGAGATCTGGCGGGCACCCTCCTGTCCACATCTCCCGTCCGGACGTTTATGCTCAAAGTGTTGTATGGAATAATGAGAATTGTATGGAATAAAGAAATTGTTGATTGAGCATTTATACATCGAGTGTTGTTCTTCCTTCAGCCCAAAGATCAAAGAATTGGGATATTTAACAGACCAGTCTCTTGGAGAAAGGCTGAACTCTGTTTCACTCTGAAGTTGCCTCTTGCACGAGCAGGACTTGGTATAGTTGTATTCCTCCGGTATGGTGGTATTTTCCCTGGTCAGTGACTGAGTTTATTCCATGGGCTTTAAGGTCACGGAACAATACCTCACTCTTACTTGTGTGTATGTGCCAAATGGCTGTTCAGAGTATCTGTCTTACTTAAAGTTTGACCAGAGTATTTACTTAGATAGGAGGTCCATTTAGGCTGTCCAACTTCCTACTCTGGGATTTCAACGCTCACATAGGCAATGACAGTGTGACCTGGTTGGGGCTCCAAAATCTGAATCTGAGCGGTGTTTACTTATTGGACTTCTGTGTTAATCACAGTTAGATACTTTCATTATTTTGTTGCCCCATGAAAGACTTTGCAACAATGTGCTCTTTAAATAAAGATTACTGAATTATCATAATCATTATGCTTAATGACCCCAATGAGCTTAAAGTGTACTATTGTGCTGCCCCCCCCCCCAGCCCCCCAGGGGTGTGTTCTGAGCCCCCTGCTGTACTCTTTGTACACATATGACTGTGTGGCCACTACCAGCTCCACCACCATCATCAAGTTTGCTGACGACACCGTCGTGGTGGGCCTGATCTCTGATAACAACGAGACGGCCTACCTGAAGGAGATTAGGAATCTGGAGAACTGGTGCCAGAGGAACAACCTCCTTCTAAACGTCAGTAAGACAAAGGAGCTGATAGTGGACTTCAGCACTAAGCAGGAGAGGAACTACCAGACCCCCGTCATCAACGAGTGCCCAGTGGAGAGAGTGGACAGCTTCAAATACCTCGGAGTTCACATCACGCAGGACCTGTCATGGTCCTGTCACATCAACACCGTGGTGAAAAAGGCCCGTCAGCGTCTCTACCACCTCAGACGCTTGAGAGACTTCCAACTGCCCTCCAAGGTGCTCAGGAACTTTTACTCCTGCACCATAGAGAGCATCCTGACGGGAAACATCTTAACCTGGTTCGGGAACAGCACCATGCAGGACAGACGAGCTCTACAGAGGGTTGTGCGGTCAGCTGAGCGCACCATCCGCTCCGAGCTCCCTGACCTGCACTCAATCTACAGCAGGCGGTGCTGGACCAAGGCCAGGAAGATCGTGAAGGACCTCAGCCATCCCAACAACAGACTGTTCTCTCTGTTGAGGTCAGGAAAGCGATTCCGCTCCCTGAAGACCAACACAGAGAGACTGAGGAGGAGCTTCTTCCCGCAGGCGATACGGTCTCTCAATCACACCACCACACAGTACTGACCCACACATACAGTTCTTACACACACTGGACATTCTGGACATTGTTTTCACTTCATTACTTAAATCACGCTGCTGTTATTGTGTATATGCTGCTGTTATTGTGTATATATTTATTTATATTTCTTCATACATTCTTATATAGTTCTATATTGTGTATTTTGTTGTACAGTTATTTTATTTTCAACTTTAATTTATATATTTTATCTTATTCTCCCAGTTAAATTTACCCTTCATTCTAATTTGTGTTGTACAGTTATTTCATTTTTAACCTTAATTTATATTTTATTCCTTCCTAGTTAAATTTACCCTTTTTAATTGTTCATATTTATTTCCTATCTTATTCATAGCCTTTTCCTTTTTTGTTTTCTTTAGGTCACAAGCAGTTGTCCACGCATTTCACTACATATCGTACTGTGTATGACTGTGTACATGACAAATAAAATTTGAATTTGAATTTGAATGCAAAATGCACATGAAACAGAAAACATTACCCATGTTAACCCAGCTCTGAACTCACGGATGCTAAATATTGCTTACTTGAAAAAGATGTGCAGAGAAACTCGGTGCACCATCTGCAGGAAACAACTCCAAGTTCAACAGCAAACCTTCTTCTGCTGTTTTTTATTCTGCTGTGAATTCTAGGCTTTGGTGACACCTGTGCTGCGACTCAAAAAAGCCAGGCTGACACTTTGACAGGCGCACTCCAACCCTTTGTGGCATTGTGAGCGTTCAGCTCCAGGGCAGTTACATAGCACTCCCACTGGAATACAAAACCAATCCCCACATGGCAGTTTGACAAATCACCCATCGATACCCAGGCCTGTAATTTGCACAAATATGGAACACCAAACACGAGGGATCAGGACAGGTTTAAATATTGGCCCTGTTTTGCAAAGATGGAGGTTATCACCCTGCACCTAAGGCTGGCCTTTTTCTGCAGCATGACTCAAGAGAGCAGTTGTTGTCGTTGTGTTGGTCCGTCCTGTTCATCAGCACAAAGTAATACATCCTGGAGAGTTGCAGTGCCTGCTGCTGCTGATTCATCTGAGAAGATTCACTGGGCTCTGGTATTGATCTGTGAACCAGGCTTGTGCCCAGGAATATCATTCCCCCCATCAGGCGACAGTCAGACGACACTAGGCTCAGCAGCAGCAGCACTAAGAAAATGACATTGATGAGTGGATCTTTTAACTATGCTGGATGACACTCTGCCGCAATTCTACTTGTGGGCCTACACATAGTATAGATTTGTGTCTTTTATGATAAGATGATTTGGTTTCAGGACAAGTGTATGCCATCAAAACGCGCTGGAAACGTGCTGGTATGTGGGAACATGCTATCTCCAGTTTTCCTGATTTGCAGATTCTTTACATTTAAACATTTTATCTTAATAGTCACAAACAAATATAGTCCTTTTCACTTGTCTTCTATTTCCATTTCATTTTAGGAGCGATTATATACTACACTACAAAGCAAAGTTCGGCATTTTCAGAGAGCATTTCTTTTCTTAAGCAACTTCATTCAATTCAAGCATAACAGAGGAAGCTAACTTACCGGTGTTGTGTCTACACATAACAAACAACTTAGCAAAGTGCATACAATTATATCTTTCGGCACTTGGTTACTAGCAGACTGTTGAAATAACATAATTTGTTCCCATTCCCTATATTGAATCTACAAAAATGCCAAAGATAACACAGTTTGACATCATTAAAAATTATTTTTGTTTGAACGAGGAATCACCTTGAGGACCTTGCATATTGGCACAATGATGTGTAACCTTAAAATTTGCCAAATTTAAGACAAAAAAAAGGAGTGACACACCTGACACAGGACCAGAGAGATGCATATGGCTCTTCAGTTGATCCATGTACTGTTAACTAAAGCCTCATCAGAGACTTGTAAGGGTGGCTGTCAAGAAGCAGTTCTTAATGAAAGGATACAGGGAGAATTTGCTGAGGTATTAATTAAAATTACACATGATCTGAAGTGGAAAATCAGTGGCAACAGATCTTAGAGTGCCTTGTCCAATTGAACTGAAGAACTGGAGACTTATTCCTTATTCCCTGCTTATTCCTATGAGAATTCAGAGTATTTAGAAACCTGTGTTTGTAATAGCTTGAAATGCTCTTTCTGACTTATTTGCATGTGCATTTGTACATATTTTGATAAATCACTTTCCTAATAAAATATAAGGAAATGAGAGATGGCTCAAAGCTTCTGCACTGTACTATAAAAGGCAAACGAAATACACACACACTTAATGGAAGACCCCCCCCCCCCCAAAAAAAAAAAAAAAACTAAACAAACAAAAACAAAACAAAACAAAAAAAAACAAAAGCCCAACAATTTAAGATTTCATACAGTGGTGTGTACTTTTAGTATTGTGGGGTCTTTACCTTACAATATGAAATGCTTTGAGGTGACTTTTGTTGTGATTTGGTGCTATATAAATAAAACTGAATTGGATTGAATTGAACTGAACTACTCCACGTTCAAAGTGGCTCTAATCAGAGGAGAAAGAGAAGTGGGAGATGCTGGTATATGAAGCAGACGCCTCAGTTGGCAGCTTGATTAAACGGAACCTGTCAGCTGAGGTGGTAAAAACCAGAGCTGAAGGGAGCAGTACTCCCTGTTATAATAATAATAATAATGGATTGGATTTATATAGCGCTTTTCAAGGCACCCAAAGCGCTTTACAATACCACTATTCATTCACTCTCACATTCATACACTGGTGGAGGCAGCTACAGTTGTAGCCACAGCTGCCCTGGGGCAGACTGACAGAAGCGAGGCTGCCATATCACACCATCGGCCCCTCAAGATTACAAGATTTTGTTTTTCTTGGATCATCTACAACTTTTTTACACAATTATCAAAAAACACAACATAAAAGGTTATGCTCCAGATAGACAGGTGGCCAAACATACTTTTTGGCTAGCTCTAACAAGATCACTTCACCTTTAAATTTGCCTTTTAGCACCTGTTAGGCTTGAGCGAATACAGCCAAAATCAGAGAACAGTTGTGACTTTGTAAACAGTGGCATTCTCAAATATTTTTCATATGAAGTCTTCCTTATTAAAATACAGCCAATATGAATGGAAATAACAGCACAGATGCAAACAAATGTAAGATTATCTTTAGACTAAGCATATATTGGTTTCCCTAATGTGGTGCCATTGCTATTAGAAATGAAATTATTCCATTATGTCCTCAGCTCCTTGGACACCGGGGGTGCAAGATATGAAGTAGTTTTGGTGCTCAATGCGGTGCTTGAAACTGAACACGAAAACATGTAATAAACATTTGGGGGTGGGGGGCATCCAGATATCTGGCTGACCTCTGGATTGACTTAAGTAATAATTTAAAACCAGCAAACGAGAGTGTCTGGACTATAACTAAAAACACAGTGCCTGCAAACCTGTGTCTTTTGACCCAGCATTGTGAGTTGTAGTTTATTTTGATGTTTATGGTTTATGTTTAAGTTCATTAGTTTATCTAAGTTCATTTGCTTATTGGTTTCCCCTTGTGTTTTCAACCCCTGTTAAGTCTCCCTTGCCCATCATGTGTTTCATGTCTGTGTGTCTGTCTGTGTGTCTTAAGTTGTCAAGTTCATGTTCTCATGTCTGCGTCTCATTATGTTTCCTGTTTTATTTTGAAGAGGTCCTGGGTTCTGTGTTTAGTTTTAGGTCGTGTCCAAATTCATGGGCCGCATCCTCCTGAGGACCCGGCTTTCGTGGTCTACGTGGACCGGGTCCTCAGAAGGTCGGGTAGGCTGGAAGTGCGAGGCTGTGAAATTGGACAGTCTAGATTTCAGATTAGCGTCACCGCTGTCTCGGTAGAGTTTAATAAACTCAGCTTTCTGCTCCTTGCTATCTAAAATATAACAGGACACTGGTGTAAATTCTCGACCATCTCACACTTCTGTTTAATCAGTTTTCTGTTTGATGTTTATTCAGCTGTGTGAAAACCAAGGAGGAACCCACCCGGGGGATTAATAAAGTTTTTTTTAATCTAATCTAATCTAATAATTTTAATCTCAGCCAAACCGATTTACTCACAAACAAATAAAACACTGAAAAAAGCCAAACAATAACATTTTTAGGTTATCTAAGTGACTTATATATTATGTTTAACCTGAGTAGTGAAAGAGCGCGGTGATCTGAAACTGATGTGCCGGGAGTTTGCCGTTCTCACTGGCTCTAGTGACCCTCGAGCTCCTGGCTAGCTATCGAGCTGGTGGGTAACAGACGTCTCCGAAAACATCGGAGCACTTTTGCAAATATGTGAGCAGATATTTGAGCGGATATTTGAAGTTTGCACAGCTACATTCTCGCCTGAAAATATGTTAAAAGTTTATTTTGTGACCCAGAAAGAGTAATAAGAGTAATATTAAAAACTTAGTAGCGGCCGCCATTGTGGAAAACTGGAATTGGCTGGGCCGTGCTATGAATTCTGGGATATGGTGGGCCACAAAGGATTCACCCGACCCATCCTTCAAATTCAGTGAAAAGGAGGACGCATTTGTTGGCTGCATTCGGAGGCAGCGAGTGCAGAATTACAGTATTAGGTGAATGAGTATTTTGTCCACATCATCCTCTTGATGCATGTTGTCTTACTCCAAGCTGTATAGGCTCGAAAGCCTACTACCAATTAAGCATATTAGGTGATGTGCATCTCTGTAATGAGAAGGGGTGTGGTCTAATGACATCAACACCCTATATCAGGTGTGCATAATTATTAGGCAACTTCCTTTCCTTTGGCAAAATGGGTCAAAAGAAGGACTTGACAGGCTCAGAAAAGTCAAAAATAGTGAGATATCTTGCAGAGGGATGCAGCAGTCTCAAAATTGCAAAGCTTCTGAAGCGTGATCATCGAACAATCAAGCGTTTCATTCAAAATAGTCAACAGGGTCGCAAGAAGCGTGTGGAAAAACCAAGGTGCAAAATAACTGCCCATGAACTGAGAAAAGTCAAGCGTGCAGCTGCCAAGATGCCACTTGCCACCAGTTTGGCCATATTTCAGAGCTGCAACATCACTGGAGTGCCCAAAAGCACAAGGTGTGCAATACTCAGAGACATGGCCAAGGTAAGAAAGGCTGAAAGACGACCACCACTGAACAAGGCACACAAGCTGAAACGTCAAGACTGGGCCAAGAAATATGTCAAAACTGATTTTTCTAAGGTTTTATGGACTGATGAAATGAGAGTGAGTCTTGATGGGCCAGATGGATGGGCCCGTGGCTGGATTGGTAAAGGGCAGAGAGCTCCAGTACGACTCAGACGCCAGCAAGGTGGAGGTGGAGTACTGGTTTGGGCTGGTATCATCAAAGATGAGCTTGTGGGGCCTTTTCGGGTTGAGGATGGAGTCAAGCTCAACTCCCAGTCCTACTGCCAGTTTCTGGAAGACACCTTCTTCAAGCAGTGGTACAGGAAGACGTCTGCATCCTTCAAGAAAAACATGATTTTCATGCAGGACAATGCTCCATCACACGCGTCCAAGTACTCCACAAGGCAAGGCTGGCAAGAAAGGGTATAAAAGAAGAAAAACTAATGACATGGCCTCCTTGTTCACCTGATCGGAACCCCATTGAGAACCTGTGGTCCATCATCAAATGTGAGATTTACAAGGAGGGAAAACAGTACACCTCTCTGAACAGTGTCTGGGATGTTGATGGTGAACAGATCAAAACACTGACAGAATCCATGGATGGCAGGCTTTTGAGTGTCCTTGCAAAGAAAGGTGGCTATATTGGTCGCTGATTTGTTTTTGTTTTGTTTTTGAATGTCACAAATGTATATTTGTGAATGTGGAGATGTTATATTGGTTTCACTGGTAAAAATAAATGATTGAAATGGGTATATATTTGTTTTTTGTTAAGTTGCCTAATAATTCTGCACTCCCTGTAAATTTGGACAGCCTTCGTCGCGTCACTGTGACGTAATAGGCCTACAAAGGCGGCCTCAGGAGGATGCAGCCCATGAATTTGGACACCCCATTACTCTCCTCTTGTGACATCATTATGTTCATGTTTGTCAGCTGTTTCCCCATGTGTTTCCATTTTCCTCATTATCCTCCTGTGTATATTTAGTCTGTGTGTTATTAGTCATTCCTTCTCAGATCGTGTGTGTTTTCACGTCGTGTCTCCAGGTATCCATGCCAGTTCTCCATGTTTAAGGTTTTTTTATGTTTTAGTTCACCCAGTTTAGGTTATTGTTCAGTTTCACCCATGCCCTTTGTATTTATTTTGCCAGCCATAATAAACTGCTCGTTTTCTGTTAATCCACATCACATTCCACATTCTGTTTCGGTCTGCATTTGAGTCCTTTTTTTGCAACACATACAGTCTGCCTCTGCCAGCCTGTGACAGAACCAAAAAAGTTTTGTAGTTTAAGTGTTTTTTTTTTCTTTCGCAACTGCTATTGTCAAAAAGCAACAACAATAACATTCCTTATATTCTTCTTCCTTGTTTTTATTTTTAATGTTTAGTTTGCAGCTGTCAGTTGTTATCAAGGTGGCACTCACGATTTTCCTTTGACACTTCCAAAAGTTGCTTTGAGGGGCTGTATGCCTAAAATTTAGGCAAGGTCGCTTACGGAGAAAATACCGGAAGACAACAGATGACCACAACAAGAAGCATGGCCAACAGGGAAACAAACGCCGACACTGCGGTGCAAGTCTCGGATGACAGTACACCTAAAGCTGGACATACACTGTGCGTGTCACAGTCCGCTGTGGCAGACCGTGTGGAGAGTGTGTGGAGGACTCAGGTGCAGACACAAGTGATACGGGAGTGAGCTTAAACCAAAAGCGAGCCTTTTATTGTGGCTGATGAATACAAAAGAAGCAAACAAGAATAAGGGCAGCACAAGAGCAATAACTAAACAGAAACCTAAACTGGGAATATACTGTGGTAAGGCTATGACTTAGAATACAACAGACCGGGCATGGAAACACGGAGGGTGGGAACACAGACGACGCGACACAGACTGCATGAAACACCGAGACTAAATACACATGAAGGATGATCAGGGGAAGTGGCCACACATGGGAGGACAGCTGACACACATGAACCTAACGACAGGACAGGAGAGGTGAAACTAAATACACTGACATTGAATACAGACTTTCAAAGTAAAACAGGAAACATGGAGATTAGACATGACATGAACTAAACATAACCACGCAGACATGACTCATGACAGGTAGACGCACGAACCAGGGAGACGGAGTACAGGGGAAGATGACAGAAGCGACAGCATGAACTTGACAACACAAGACACACAGACATAAACACATGAAGGGCAAGGGAGGCTTAATACAAGGGTCATATAATTACAAATGAGCTGGAATAACTTAATGAACCTAAACAAACAATAAACATCAAAATAGGCTAAACACAAAACACTGGGTCGCACGACCCAGGACCATGACAGTGCGATTTTCAAACTGCACGATTGACTCGCAGGGGTTATAAGTTTGTAGGTCACGATGTAGGGTCTCACACTATACCGCCCGATGCTCTGATGCGACTTGAGTGCTCACACTGCGCCTCCATAAAATGAAGGTTATAACAGAAAATCTGTCGCTCTCTCTCTCTGTCTTTCACACACAGACACACACACCACCACCATCAACTTTGCTAAATTGCTAATGAAAAACATTGATCAGGCAGCTGTGATTGAGCAGCAGTGTAAATCCAACTATTTTCACGGTTGTTGTGGTCATGATCATTTTGTGATGCCACATCGAAAAGGCTCGGATGAGCTTTCCAAAGTTCTACAAGTTGTGCCTCCATCGCTTGTGTCCAGATCACAGGCTGCACTGCTGTGCTGCACCGTCTTTTTCACCGACGTTTACGTGTTTGCGCGTGAGCAGTGTGAGCGGCTGCGGTGACACCCTCACGAGCGATTGATGATCGGGAGCTGCTCGAGGTGTTAATCGCTTCTCGTTACCCCACGTATACTACACAATGCACGATGAAGGCCAAAATTGGGCCGATCACCAAATCGGTCGCATGACTCAAAAATCGGCTTAAAATGGGCCAAAAATCGCACAGTGTAAGCCCAGCATTAGAGCAGCAATGTTTGTTCCCCTCAGAGAAAGAAAAAAAGGCTGCAAAAGTACAGGGAGGAATGGGAAAAGGAAAACACCTGGCTGGAAAAGTGCACGATAACACCTATAAAGCGCACTGCACTGTGTGCCGGCGCACTTTTTCCATAGGCATGCTTCTAATGGTGGGCACATGAAGAACATGAGGGGCGTGAAAGCTCGGGGAACCCTTAACCAATTTCTTGTCCGCCAGGCCACGGCAGAAGCAGATATGGTATGTAAACACTGGTTTGTTTTTTTAACCCTCTGGTTAAGGTTAATATGGGCATGTGCAGTGAATATCAGCGCTATGTGGCCAGAAGTGTGATAATATAATTTATTTTGTGTAATAAACAACTGCAAGGATAGATGATTACAACAAATAGATCACTAATACATAAAAGTAATACATAGATTAATAATGATGATGAGTAATGATGCGTAATCATGGGAACAAGTGGGTTTACAAACAGGAGCAGCTGATTAGCATTAGAAAAGCTGAAATAATACTGCAACTGAAGCCAATTGTACTAAATGCACTATATGTGCACTGTTACAAGAATAATTTTGTTCTATTGCTTTCTATTAATTTATATATTTTAAGTTAAGCAGGACAGAGTTCTTTTAAAGAAAGATTTACTTATATTCTCAAAAGTTAAGCATGACAGGCTTCTGTTTAAGAAAGAGACCTGTTTTATTGTGTTAATGTTGTCATTTTGAGCTAAAAATAAATGGCTAAATGATCATTTGTTTCCCATATGGTCATATCACAAAGAATATGCATCTGCTTAAATCAAATTCAAGTCAAATGGTTAAAGAATAATTTCACACACAAAAAAAGAGCTACCACACTGGGAAGGGTGAAGACAACTGGGTTGCCCGGCCCTGGCCACGAGGTGTCCCTTCTTTATTTTTCAGGGACTTGGCAACCCTAATTACTGTTAATATCAAAAATATAATGCTGTCCTTTGAGATTTTAACATAAGACTGTGAGTGTAATGGATCTAAAACTGTTTAAATCTTCAGAGCCCTGTACAGCCTGGTAACACGGAAACTTTAAAAACAGCAGCAGAAGGTTTCAGTAGTGTAAGGCAAGGCAAGGCAAGGCAAGGCAAGGCAAGTTTATTTGTATAGCACAATTCAACAACAAGGTGATTCAAAGTGCTTTACAGAGACATTAGAAACAAGAACAAATAAAAAGCATGATTTAAAATTGATTAAAACAAGCAAATAAACTAACTAATAAACAAACAAACAAACAAACAAACAAACAAAACAGTATATAAAATCAAAACAGATAAAATCAGAACAGTAGATAAAATCAGTAGTTAAATGTAAGTTTTGAAATTTAAGCTTAAAAGTGTGGATTTGGTGCTTTATTCAAATGCAGCTGAGAACAGGTGAGTCTTCAACCTGGATTTAAATAAACTGAGTGTTTCAGCTGATCTGAGGCTTTCTGGGAGTTTGTTCCAGATATAAGGAGCATAAAAGCTGAATGCAGCTTCTCCGTGTCTGGTTCTGACTCTGGGAACTGATAAAAGACCGGATCCAGATGACCTGAGGGATCTGGAAGGTTCATACTGGGTCAGGAGGTCATTGATGTATTTTGGTCCTAAACCATTCAGAGCTTTATAGACCAGCATCAGAACTTTAAAGTCTATCCTCTGACGGACAGGCAGCCAGTGTAAAGACCTCAGAGCTGGACTGATGTGGTCCACTTTTTTGGTCTTAGTGAGGACTCGAGCAGCAGAGTTCTGAATGAGCTGTAGTTGTCTGACTGATTTTTTAGGTAGACCTGTAAAGATGCTGTTACAGTAATCAAGCCTACTAAAGATGAATGCATGGACTAGTTTTTCCAGGTCCTGTTGAGACATCAGATCTTTTATCCTTGAAATATTCTTGAGGTGATAGTAAGCTGACTTTGTTATTGTCTTAATGTGTTTTTCTAAGTTTAGGTCTGCATCCATCACTACACCCAAATTTCTCGCCTGGTTTGTGGTTTTTAGATGTATAGATTGAAGTTCTCTGGTGACCTGTAATCGTTTTTCTTTGGCGCCAAAGACTATTACCTCAGTTTTGTTTTTGTTTAGCTGGAGAAAATTGTGGCACAACCAGTCATTGATTTCCTCAATACATTTACCAAGAGCCTGTACAGGGCCTCGGCCTCCTGGTGACATTGTGATATATATTTGTGTGTCATCTGCATAGCTGTGATAGTTTATTTTGTTGTTGTTTATAATCTGTGCCAGTGGGAGCATGTAGATGTTAAACAGAAGGGGTCCCAAGATGGAACCTTGGGGAACTCCACATGTGATACTTGTCTGCTCAGATGTGAAGTTACCTATTGATACAAAGTATTTCCTGTTTTCTAAGTATGTTTTGAACCAGTTTAGTACAGTTCCTGAAAGACCTGTCCAGTTCTCCAGTCGTTTGAGTAATATGTTGTGGTCAACTGTATCAAATGCTGCACTGAGATGCAGTAAAACAAGGACTGACATTTTTCCACTGTCTGTATTCAGACACATGTCATTAAACACTTTGGTCAGAGCGGTTTCAGTGCTGTGGTTCTGTCTAAAACCTGACTGGAAGGCATCGTAGCAATTATTCTGTTTTAAGAAGTAACTGAGCTGTTGAGAAACTGCTTTTTCAATGATCTTACTTAAAAATGGGAGATTTGAGATCGGCCTGTAGTTGTTCATTTGTGTCTTGTCAAGATTGTCCTTTTTCAGTATAGGTTTGATTACAGCAGTTTTTAGTGATTCTGGAAACACACCTGACATTAAAGAAAAGTTGACGATCTGTAACAGGTCTGACTCTAAAGTCTTTGAGACCTTTTTGAAAAAACTTGTTGGCAGGACATCTAAACAGCAGGAGGAGGAGTTCAGTTTACCTAAGATGTCCTCCAGGTCTTTGCTGTTAATAGGTTGAAACTGTTTCATGGTGTTTAAACAGTTTTTTGGTGGACACAGTACATATCCTGGATCTGCTGTTGATGTACCAATTGCTTGTCTAATTTTTTGGATTTTTTCTGTGAAGAATTTGGCAAAGTCATTGCAGGCCATGGTCGAATGAAGTTCAGCTGCCACTGACACAGGAGGGTTTGTTAGCCTGTCAACTGTAGAAAATAAGACCCGAGCATTATGGCTGTTTTTAGTGATGATGTCAGAGAAGTAGGACCTCCTTGCATTCCTCAGTTGTAAATTATAATTGTGAAGTTTCTCTTTATAAATGTCATAATGAACCTGGAGGTTTGTTTTTCTCCATCTGCGCTCAGCTTTCCTACACTCTCTTTTTTCATTTTTCACCAGTGTGGAGTTTCTCCATGGAGACTTTTTCCTTCCAGAGATAACCTTCACCTTAATGGGAGCAATAGTGTCCATTACATTTAACATGTTAGCATTGAAGCTATTGACGAGCTCATTGACTGACCCTCTGGACAGGTCAGGTGTTAATGGGAAGACCTGGTTAAAAATTGCACTACTGTGTTCAGTTATACACCGTTTTGTGATCACTGCTGTTGATATGTTTGTGTGGGCTGAGATTTTACTTTCAAAGAAAACACAGTAATGATCAGACAGGCCCACATCAGACACAGTAATGTTTGAAATGCTCAGGCTCTTGGAGATCAGTAGGTCGAGAGTGTGTCCTCTATCATGTGTGGCCTCTGTTACATGCTGAGTCAGCCCAAAGTTGCCCAGAGTGTTACTCAGGTCTTTAGTCCCTTTGTCCTGAGGGTTGTCCACATGAATGTTAAAATCCCCAACAATAATTACACAGTCAAAATCAACACAGATCACAGACAGCAGTTCACTGAGGTCATTAAAAAAGTCTGTGCAGTATTTGGGAGGCCTGTAAACATTAAGAAACACAACTTTGGATGGGGCCTTCAGCTGTAAAGCCACATATTCAAAAGACTGAAAACTTCCAGGAGATAGCTGCTTACATTGAAATGATTCATTAAATAAGACAGCAACCCCCCCTCCTCGCCTGCTCACCCTGGCCTCACTGATAAAACTGTAGTTAGGAGGGGTCGTCTCGATGAGAACAGCTCCACTGTTACTTTGGTCCAACCAAGTTTCAGTTAAAAACATAAAATCAAGGCTGTGCTCAGTGATTAAATCATTAATTAAAAATGTTTTCCCAGCTAAAGATCTAACGTTTAATAAAGCCAACTTAAGTGTTTTAGAGGTATTACTTGTCCCCTCGTGTTTGGGAGCAGTCTGTGGCACACAAGGTATGTTTACTATGTTTAAAGATCTTTTAGAGTGCAGCTCTCTGTGTTTTGACCAGGCCACATGTCTCCTGTCACCTAAAAGTACAGAAATTTTAAAACCTTCTAGTAAACAGGGTCCCAGCTTCTCCTGGGAAAAGTCACCACTGCCATAATCCTCACAGCCCGGACCCTTCACACATCACACATCAGACTGCGGAGACAGGGCATGAAGAGGAACTAAGGGGGGCGAGGCTGGGCAATGTGACTTCGATTGCTCTGTTGAGGGTGGGACTCGATGGCGAACCTTTGGCCGCTCTGGTGGGGGGTTTATGGGGGACAAAAAGGGATTGGGACGGGGGGTAGATCTGAGCCCAGCATTGACCCGCTCCATCATCTCCTCAGTGAATTTCAGGTGTGGGGAGGAGGGAGAAAGGGAGGGGGAGGAGGGTGATGGCCTGTCAGGGGTTTGGGGGACTGGGGAAGGTCGTGGTCCCTTGTCCTGGTCGTTGGTGTTGTTGAGAGAGTTGGAGGCAAATAGGGACCCCTCTTCTTGCCTTAGATGTCTCTCCTTTCTGAGGCTCTTCCTCAGATGCCTTAGATGTCTCTCCTTTCTGAGGCTCTTCCCGGGTGGGGGCAAATGGAGCTCCTCCTCAAGGTTTCTGCTGGGCTTTGTCTGTTCTTGGAGTACTGTTTGTTCCTCTTTATGAGATAACTCCTCGTTTATCTCAGCCTTGGCACCAAGCACAGATGGATGACGTATGGAATAAAACAAGTTGGAGGTGAACAGTTTCACCCCTGACTTGTTAAAATTAAATCCATTTGCTTTGAACAGATGCCTGCGTTCCCAAAAAATATTAAAGTTGTCGATAAAATGCACTGAGTGGTCAGCACATGCTGATATAAGCCATTTATTCATAAACAACCTGCTGAATCTCTCGTCTCCTCCTCTGACCGGCGGTACAGGTCCACTGATGAATACAGCTGCATTCAGAGAGTTTACAGAATTTAATAATCCAGTAAAGTCCCGTTTCAGAACCTCCGACTGTTGTTTGGACACATCGTTTGACCCTGTATGCAGGACAATGTTTGTCACAGTTGGATATTCATCTGCAATTTGAAGAATTCTCTCCTTCAGGTTGTTGACCATATCCTTAGGAAAGCAGAGGACTTTAGTGTTCTTACCGCACATCCTTTGTACATCCTTTACGGCAGAGTCACCCACAATCAGAGTTTCAGGCCTAGCCTTTAGCTTTCCCTGTGGTCTTTTGCTATTCAACAGATTTTCAGACCTTACTTCGCTGCTTTTAGATGGATGGTTGTCCGATATAGATCCAGGGTCCTTTGATAGTGGAGCAAATCTGTTCTGCAGTTTCACATTCAGTTGTTTTGGGGGTTTGTTGTTATTCTTCCTATTCACGGTTGTCCAGTCCTGTTTCCTCCCGTATACAGGGGTAGAAGAGCTTCTCTGTCTCGTAGGAAGTGAAAGCCAGTCGGTTTCAGAGATTTCAGCTCGCTGTGCCCTGCCTGTGGTACGTCCTCCCCCTTCCAGGAGACATGATTTATGTCTTGGTTTTGCACCAAGACAGTCCAAAGGGGGATTATCACTTGAGGATTTATAATAATGCACAGAGTCTACTTTCTTGGTCATGTTATCTGTGCTCCTTAGCTGTGTACTAGCTTGCTCATCGCCATTGTTTTGAATCAGAGGCAAGGTTGTTTCATTTCCACACAGTCCATTTACCTCCACGTTTACTTCTAAGCGATGAATTTTTGTCTCCAGTACTGCAATCTTCTGCAGGAGGCTGTGGTAGTCATCTGTGGAGAGGGAAGGCATCTTGTTGCTAGTTAGCCTAGCGGTTAGCCCCTTTCCAGGCTATTGAGGCTGCTCGGTGCCCAGACGCTGTAATCAGGCTTCAGCTGTGTCTAGGCCACAGACACACGGAGCGCTGAGGATAAGGTAACTATAAAAATGTTGCTGTTTCTGTTAAGAACACTTTAGTCCTAATGATCTATGAGTGTCCAGAAGCTATCGCAGGTAAGCTCATAAGGAAAAAAGGGAAAAAATCAGCATAAAAATCAATAAAATCAATAAAAGAAGCAAAGCATTAAAGAGCAAAGAGATGAAGCGTCCACACTCACAAAAGGGGAGGAGTAATAGTAATAGGGGAGCAATAGTGTAGTCTAATTTGTTCTTTTCATTTAATAATAGAGTCCATATTATATCAACAGCTACATTCACCCTGGAGAGAAACTAGTGAGAGAGACCATCAGGACCAAGCTGGGTTTCCTGGGTCCAGAGGTTTGGAGAAACTTCTTCCCTTTCTTTCATCACAGCTGTCCTGTGCCAGAAGTTCTGTTGACTCTTAGAGCCGGATCTTTGACGTGAACGACGCGAGCCGGCTCCTTATTGCGAGCCGTAGGGTTTTTTCTTTTCTTTCTCTCACCCTCTCTCTGGCACTTTTTTCCGCTTCATGAGCCATATGTGTTTTGCGCTGGGAAGAGGGGGGAGGGGCGGTAGTTACACTCGCAGTAGCACAGGAGCAGAGCAGGAGGGAGAGAGAGAGAAAGAGCAAGGGACAACAACGTCACGTTAGAAAGGTATAGTAATCATCCACAACTATTTTCAGTTGCAGATGACAGATGATGATGCAAAGGATTCAGAAAGTTTTGTCATGCAGGCCCATATGACAGAGAATATGCATCTTCTTTTAGTTTTCATATTTTAATTTATATTTAATTGTGTTGTGGTTTGCAGTGTTTTCTGTTGTTTCACTTTAAATTTGTTTAAAAGGAAAAAGCTGAAAATTTAAATAGTTAAAAGTTGAAATGTGAATAGTTGGTTTTTGTATTATATGATTTATTTATTACATTTTCTGTGGAGCGAATAAATAAAGGTATATTTACGGTGGCCCCTAGAGACAAAGCACGTACAAACTTCAAAACACATAAAAACTCCAAAGCACGTAAAAACACAACACAAGTGCTCCAGGATGCTAGGCACAGTGTTGAGCTTTTGTTACCTAGTGGCTACACAAGCCAGCAAGTACCAATGACCGGATTTGGTGTGTGGTAATAACAGGTAAATGAACATTTTTTTTTATATTATTTGAATATATATGAGTGCTTGTGTATAAATACACAAACAATATACATATGCTTTCAATTGTGCAATTTAAGTCATCTAGGTAGCTCTGTTTTGGAAGTTCAGTTAATGCTAGAAATGTGTTTTGGAGTTTGTACGTGCTTTGTATCTAGGGGCCACCGCATATACTTATATATAAACATACACTCAACAAAAATATAAACGCAACACCTTTGTTACTGCTCCCATTCCCCATGGGATGGACGTAGAGACCTAAAATTCATTCCAGATACACAATATAACCATCCCTCCCAAACAGTGGTCACAAATCAGTCCAAATGTGTGGTAGTGGGCACATCTGCTATATTGAGATAATCCATCCCACCTCACAGGTGTGCCACATCAGGATGCTGATCTGACATCATGAGTAGTGCACGGTGTACCTCAGACTGCCCACAACAAAAGGCCACCCTGGAATGTGCAGTTTTGTCTCACAGCAAAATGCCACAGATGCCACAAGCAATGAGGGAGCGTGCAATTGGCATGCTGACAGCAGGAATGTCAACCAGATCTGTCGCCCGTGCATTGAATGTTCATTTCTCAACCATAAGCCGCCTCCACAGGCGTTTCAGAGAATATGGCAGCACATCCAACCGGCCTCACAACCGCAGACCTCGTGTAACCACACCAGCCCAGGACCTCCACATCCAGCAGGTTCACCTCCAAGATCGTCTGAGACCAGCCACCCAGACAGCTGCTGGAACAATTGGTTTGCACAACCAAACAATTTCTGCACAAACTGTCAGAAACCGTCTCAGGGACGCTCAACTGCATGCCCGTCGTCCTCATCGGGGTCTTGACCTGACTCCAGCTCGTCGCCGTAACAGACTTGTGTGGGCAAATGCTCACATTCGATGGCGTCTGGCACGTTGGAGAGGTGTGCGCTTCACGGATGAATCATGGTTCACATTGTTCAGGGCAAATGGCAGCTGAGAATGTCCCAGTTCTTGCATGGCCAGCATACTCACCGGACATGTCACCCATTGAGCATGTTCGGGATGTGCTTGACCGGCGTATACGACAGCGTGTACCAGTTCCCACGAATATCCAACAACCTCACACAGCCATTGAAGTGGAGTGGACCAACATTCCACAGGCCACAATTGACAATCTGATAGACTCCATGCGACGATGTGTTGCACTGCATGAGGCAAATGGTGGTCACACCAGATACTGACCGGTTCTGGGTCCCCAGACCCCCAATAGCGCAAAAAACTGCACATTCCAGGGTGGCCTTTTGTTGTGGGCAGTCTGAGGTACACCTGTGCACTACTCATGATGTCAGATCAGCATCCTGATGTGGCACACCTGTGAGGTGGGATGGATTATCTCAATATAGCAGATGTGCCCACTACCACACATTTGGACTGATTTGTGACCACTGTTTGGGAGGGATGGTTATATTGTGTATCTGGAATGAATTTTAGGTCTCTACGTCCATCCCATGGGGAATGGGAGCAGTAACAAAGGTGTTGCGTTTATATTTTTGTTGAGTGTATATAAATAAAACCACTTTTTTTTTTACATTAGTAATTCCTTGTGTGCATAATTTTATATTATTGTTAATAATAAATTAATTAAAGCAACAAAACAACCTGAAGAGCCGGTTCGGAGCTGAAAGAGCCGGCTCTTTTTAGTGAGCCGAGCCGAAAGAGCCGGTTCTCTAAAAAGAGCCGGAAATCCCATCACTACTATCAATTTGTCCATTAAACTACAATATTCACTAAAGAATCCTCACAGAGCTTTTAGACATAAAGCGAGATGAGAGGGCTGCCAGAATGTGGAAGTTTTGAGCTCTGGCCGCGCTACATGCAAAGACACAATTGCTTACAGTTGTCACAGCAAGTTGCAGTGCCTTCATCTTAATCAGAGTGTGGAAATGTTGCACTCTGAACACTCGTCAACACTGTTCAGAATGACATGACAACAGTTCTCTGACAGATTTATCATATCTTTCTTTACTAGAAACCCCATATACATATTCAAATACAGTAGGTGCATTTAACCCAACATTCACATGCTCAGACAGAAGTGTCAAGGTAACTTGGGGTTCGGTATCTTCGTAATGGAGAATAAAGGAGCTGGGAATCAAACCACTGTTCTTCCGATCGGTAGACCACCCGCTCTGCCTGCTGAGCCACAGCTAACCCTTATTAAACTAACTATATAGGAAAATATAGTAAAAGGAGGAAAAAGGAAATGTCTTTGTGAAATCGGTCAAGTTTTCTTGGTGAGGCTTTAGTGCCTTCGGGACTGGTTGTCAAGTGTTTGTATTCTTCTATTGCAATATAGTGATCTTCTGAATATACAGTGTGACAGAACAATATCATATAAAAAAAAATAAACTGAAACTAAACACGACAGATGAGCAAACCCACTCTGAGGAATAACTTCAGCAAAGCTGATTTGGAAACAAACATTTGAAACCAAATTAAATTAACTAGTA
The DNA here is from genome assembly GCF_057382185.1 of Mchenga conophoros. Lineage (NCBI taxonomy): Eukaryota > Metazoa > Chordata > Actinopteri > Cichliformes > Cichlidae > Mchenga > Mchenga conophoros. The sequence goes on from NC_140537.1 coordinate 9,531,614, forward strand.
AAAAGTACAATAGGTCGTGCAGTCAAAATTATCATAAATATGCAACATTTAGATAAAGGCGAATTATTGTGTAGGTGTGAGGAGACTGATTTTTTTGCAGAACAGTGCCACATTATTTTAATCCTCTCTTTGGGTATAGAATAACGGTTCTTTTTCCAGGGTGGAATGATTCTCCTTATTAGATATTCACTGAGTTCCTTCGACTTTCCCATTGTTCTGAGTATTGGTCAAGAACTTGAAACTACCAATTATTACCAGTAATCACCACTTTTTAAAACATTTGCATTTTTGAGCCTGTATATATACTTTTGTTCCCATGTGTAAATGTAAACTTGCCTCTCAGTGGCTATCTTGGTAACGCCTTTAGGCATTTAAGATTTGCTCGCATTAGGCAGATATGTACACTGTCTCTGCACATTTGACCCACAAAGTCCAGTTTATTTAAAATTGTGTGATCACTGCCCCCATGTCAAGGTGCAGATAAATGTGCAGTGCCCACATCTTTTCAAGTGACAATGCATGTAGTGTAGTCACTAATCACAGAACTGAAATACTTCCTCAACAACAGCTCTGTGTTAATAGTTAAGTAAGTGTTAAGTAATTAGTAGATTTAAAAGGCATGTAAGAGGAAAATGTGTCACTGCAAATGAAATCGCCCGAGTTAACCAACAAAATAAACAAAATCAGGAACCTTACTTTGTTCTTTGCTTTGTTTTGAGTGACTGTGAGAGACAGTAATGTGAGACAGGATTGAGAGCCCATAGTAAGCAGTGTTTGAGGTTAATAACCATCCATCCATCCATTCGCGTCCGCTTATCCTGTTCAGGGTCACGGGGGGTGCTGGAGCCTATCCCAGCTGTCATAGGGCGAGAGGCGGGGTACACCCTGGACAGGTCGCCAGTCTGTCGCAGGGCCAACACACAGAGACAGATAACCATTCGCACTCACATTCACTCGCACATTCACACCTATGGGCAATTTGGATTAACCAATTAACCTATCCCCACTAAGTGCATGTCTTTGGACATGTTAATAGGTTAATAACCCTCTACATTAAAGAATGGCCCGAATGCTGCATTTGTAGAATCAACAGACAAATCTGATTGGAAAAAAAAAACACACAAAAAAAAACCCACCAAAAATTTTTACTGACTTTACTTCAAAATAAGATTTTAAAGAATTCATTTTTTTTTTCACGGGTTAAATTTACATCACATGCGTACAGTTTACCAGCATTACAGCTTCTTTTATAGCTTAGTCCAGGGTCCATGGTGCACAGTCAATTTCAGATCAATTCAATTTTATTTATACAGCGCCAAATCCCAACAACAGTCGCCTCAAGGCGCTTTATATTGTAAGGTAGACCCTACATACATACAGAGAAAAACCCAACAATCATATGACCCCCTCTGAGCAAGCACTTTGGCGACAGTGGGAAGGAAAAACTCCCTTTTAACAGGAAGAAACCTCCGGCAGAACCAGGCTCAGGGAGGGACGGCCATCTGCTGCGACCAGTTGAAGGTCAGATTCATGCTATAGCTAATCCAACAACCTAATGTGCTTATATTTTCCTCAGTTTGGCTTTTATAAAACACACAATTAGCTTTATTGTTTGGGGAGTGGTTTGTTTGTTTTTTGTGTTACGGTGTGAGACAACATCAGGCATCTTTGCTGTTGCAGAATTCTCCACTAGATTTCATTTCTGGATTAACTGGCAGACCTTATGACCTCTGTGAGGCTGCTAACATCACACCAAAAACAGAAACAGGAAAATACACACTCACACCAATTCATGATACCAGGCTGAATGTTAGGCTTTCAGCATGGCATCTCCTGCTTCCTGCCTACAACCTGTTTTACCTACCAAAGGTCTCCACAAAGCTCCGAGGCTGTGTGTACTGTACATTTGCGACCGAAGTTACATATCTGCTAACACTGAAGCTGAACAAAAATGGTGTGCACAGAGCAACAGATGGGGCACCTTGTCTACTTCTGCTATTCCTTACCTTTTGATGCCTTCAACAGCACAGAGTTCAGCCACTACACCTTGTTGTTTTTCTTTTACAAGAAGTAATAAAACAAAAAATAGGGCATGTTGAGCTGAGGGCACACATCATGCTGCAAGCAACAAAATGTGTTTTGATTTTTGTGCAGGCTGTGATCATTCTCAGCACCTCGTATTATTCGGCTCCACGAACAGGTTTCCCCTTCCCTAATATCCTTTGAACAAGCAGCATTTTGTTTACATGAGGCCCAAGTAAATGTTTGAAGTGCCTTATACACCATCAAACCTAGTTGCCTAATCTGTTATTCAGGTGCGTTGAGCTCTGGTAGTTGAGGTCATAATAATAGAGGCTCGTCTTTGATGAGAGCAATGTCATAATAGAGCCAGACTGTGTTTAAGTCTGTATGCTGAGCAGCTCATAAAAAAATCCTCCTCACAATACACCAATAAAGTAGAATACATTTATATGCAAATTAGAAGCCGGTGATACCACGTTGCCAGCAGGTATTAGGGAATAAGCGTGTCTTAATGAAATACCTTCTGCTTGCTGGCCACAGTATTATATAAACTTGTTCGCCATTCAGCACAAAGAGGGTCAATTCTACTTTTTATGTTGCTTGCTCACCTTTGACAAATTTGTTTAAAGGAGCAAGGAAAGTCTGCTGTTTCTCCTGCAGCAGCGGGAAGGCAGACAGGGCGGCAGCGGAGGCTCTGGCAGGATTTGATGTGATGCCAGCGGGGGCGCCGAGGAAAGTTTAAACTGCAGAAACAACAACTGCGAACATGATACTGTTACTGCAGATTCACCAGATGCTGCTGCTCTGTTACGCTCCAGCCCTACTGTCTTTGAAAAATGAGGTTTGTGTAAGTGCCCATAGCTTCTCCCCTTTTGTCTTATACTTACTTATTATCATCCAGTAGATGATTAATATTGTGACTCTGTTTTTGCTTTTCTGTCATACCGTAACCAACTTATTTAATTGTTTCCATGTTTCAGACCCTTAAGTAGTGTATTTGGACAAATGGCACAACTTCCGTGTCATTGGCTCTGGTACTAAATTAATTGAGCACAAAATTAAATTCTCAGTCACCATGCCGCTCAGAGCTGCAGGGCTAACATGATTATAGTTTGGGTTAAAAAAACACACACCCTTGTACAACAAGCTAAACTTTCTAGATGTAGTGAAAACTGAGTTTCACCACATTTTACATGCACTGACATACGCAACCACTAGCAGTTACATAACTGTAAAATGTACCTTGAGGCTGTAATAAAACATTGTAGTCTCAAACATGATGTGCTGAGCTCTGCCTCAGCAGATGAAGCTGTCACTAATCGCAAATGATACGAGAATCTCAAGATAAAGTGCACAACTCCAATTTGACCCTTTAATTCTGACTCTGGGGGTGAAAGACGAAGCCTCTGCAGCCGACAAATGCGTCCTTCATTTCCCCGAATTTGAAGGATGGGTCGGGCGTGTCCTTTGTGGCCCACCATATCCCAGAATTCATAGCGCGGCTCAGCCAATTTCAGTTTTCAACAATGGCGGCCGCTACTAAGTTTTAAAATTAGTCTTATTACTCTTTCTGGGTCACAAAATAAACTTTTAACATATTTTCAGGCGAGAAAGTAGCTGTGTAAACTTCAAATATCTGCTTGGTTTATCAAGACATCGCATATTTGCAAAAATGTGCCGACGTTTTCGGAGACGTCTGTTACCCACCCGCACGATAGCTAGCCGGGGGGTTCAATGGTCACTCAAGCCGGCGAGAGCAGTAGACTCCCGGCTTCATCGTTTTCAGACCCTGTCTTTCACTACTCAGGTAAAACATGATATATAAGTCACTCGGATAACTTAATAATGTAATTGTTTGGCTTTTTTCGGTGTGTTATTTGTTCCGGAGTAAATCGGTTTTGCTGAGATCAAAGTTATTAGATTATTAGATTAAATAAAACTATTAATCCATCGGGTGGGTTAAACAGAAATCCCTGCAACTACCCTAAAGCTACATTCTTTAGGGTTATACCTGTAACACTCTGCCTATTGCCTTCATATTAAATCATTTTTGTGAATAATCTTTTTAAAATATTTCTTCACGTCATTATGCGGGCTGCAAGTAGAGGTGACATGGGCCGCGAGATTGAGACACAGACATCAGAGCCTCTTAATGCGTGTTTTGTTTGGGTTTCCACTGGCAAGGAAACTAAAAATAGAGAGGGCATAGCCTAACATATGAAACAGGAAAATACCCCCATGTAATCCATTCATTTCAACAAAGTAACTGTATTCTGAATACCACCTTTTTAAACGGTAACTCTAACAGAATACAATTACCCACAATTTGTATTTTAAATACGTAACGGCGGTACATGTATTCCGTTACTCCCCAATACTGGTCACCAGTGAACAGACCAGAGGCGCTGACCTCACCTACTCATGCAGGCACTGACAGTTTGGCTCTTGGTGGAGTAAAAAGGAGTCCTCGTATGCAGCGTTCTGCATGTTGATATAAGTAGTGACCATATGAAAGACGCATCAACCAGGTGCACGCAAGGTTCTAAATCCAACACATTTTTTACTCATCAGGCTAATTAACCTATCTGCAGCAAGGCTACAGCTCTATATCAGCAGCCATCTGCTGACGTGCTGTCTGTGCCATTACTGGCTCCTCCACCCACGTCTCAGCAGGCACGCCACCCATCAATCACAATCTGTTGCTCTCACTCGCTCTCTGATGATTTAGGCCTTCTGCACCATCATGGGCTAATTATTAACAAGGCTTAACAAGGCAGACATGCAAAGAGATATATGGCTGGACAGAAAGATGACCTCTGCTAATCTGCTGCCTCCTCATGTTAAGTGCTGCAGGAGAAGGATTGGAAGTATGAGTCTTCTGCCCAATAATAAGAAACAAATTATACTCATCAAGTATCCTTTGGATATATTTGAAAAAATGTCCTGCCTGGTATACAAGGAACAGGAAGATAAGGACATTTAGAATCCAAATGTAATTCCTGGCTCACTGCTTTTTTATGAAAAAATCCACCTGAGTGTGTAATTATGTTGTGTTTTCTTTTTTTCTTTCTTTCTTTAAACTAACTTGAATGCACAGAGCTCTCTGTGTTCAACTTCAAGGGCAGAGAACTAGACTAGGACATTCTTAACTAAGAAGGTTCTAAGACATACTATACAAAAACATCATTTTTAGTATATGCATAAGACTGCATATACTAAAAATGTTTTTGAAAAGACTGAAATTTAATCTAAATATCTTGTATGTTAATTGTATGGATTCATGGCCACAACATTACACCAGTCTGACTGAATTACATAATTCTTATAATGCAGTGCTCTGGGTATTTTTATTTCTGAAGTTAATCGGTTTTAGTTTGACACAAAGACCAAGCAATGACAAAATGCTGATATGTACTATTTGGTTAGGTTCCAATTCAGACTATGCCGACCTTAAGCTATCTTTTTTTTTTTTTTAAAGTCAGGTTGCGTTGGCAGCAACAGGCTATTTCAGATGTCCTCTACCCCCAGCAACATTTCCCAGTTCTTCCTGGGAGACAAGAAAAGATGAGATATTTGATCTCCCTAGCAAGTTCTAGGTCCACCACAGTGTCCCTTCATAGTTGTTCTGGACAGATCCTGATCAGATTGCCCTAACAAGCCTAGATATCTCCGTTGACTGGGAATGCTAAACGGCTCTATCCATGCCCCTTATGGAGTCCCTCACCCTATTTCTAAAGCTCTAAGGCTGTGTTTACCCAACCTATGGAGGAAAATCTAAACTAGAAATAAGAAATCAGAACAAAGGATATTAATATCTATGAAAAGGTAGATATGGTAGTAATGTTCCAACCTATTTGAAGCCAAGAACATTACTACCATGTGATATGATTTCAACATATGTTCCCTGCACATTAGGCATTTGACTAGTTCCCTCTGCACAGATGGATATGTTTAAGGTGCCGTAAGCAGCCAGTGTTCACTAATTAGATTGCAAGCTATTGCACGTATGCAAAGCCTCTGTACATCAAAGACTTAGTAACATAACTGTAACTACGGTTGTCATCTGAACCTTACAAGATCTGTGCAGTTTTTCATAAATAAGTTGAAGGCTGCAAAGTGTGCAAACAGCTAAGAATTGTATTGGAAGCTCAGTTTGCACCCTGCTGAGCACAGCATGTAGTGTTTCTTTGCCTTCACCTTTCCAAACACATGTAGAGAAAGCTGGAGGCAGACACTCAGACATACACGAATCCTTTGTCTGCACAGCATCTGTTTCTCTGTTCTGTGACTATCTGGCCAACACCCTTATATTTGCCGGTAAACAGCATGTCAACCTGCGTGAATTGGCTTCTCTGCACTGCACCGTCACCATGCCTTTTCATGTATTAACGTCATGCTGAGGCAGACTGGATTGTCGTTACGATGTCCCTATACAAACAAACTGTCAAAAAAAACAAAAACCTCCCTCTTGTCTATCTGCACTTTGCATGTGGCAAGGTAACCAATGGGCTCTGCCAGCAGAGATTGGTAAAAAGTAAAGGTATGAACCATGAAATATTCATGACTTCATATCCAGAGCAAAGCCTTAAGCAGAGCCCCTCACAGTCTGTTACACTCTGATGGGAAATGCATGACACATAGCAGTGTACACAGACATCCCCTGTTCCTCTGTTTTGTTTTGTTTTGTTTTTGGGTGATTATATAAATCTAAACCTCTCCATTATGTGGAAGGTTTAAAATGTGTAAGAACGAGTTGAGCATTTGATCATTAATAAATTACATGTATTTATTTTCTGTTTACTTTCATAACGTGTCACGTACAGAAGGGTATGTTAAAATTGCAATTAAGTCACAAAGAAAGAAAGAAAGAAAGAAAGAGTCTGAAAAATGAAGCTAGTACAAATATGCCTTAAACCCATCTTTTTCTATGGCCAAGATAAAGTGACTTCTCTGGTTGCAAAAAGACTTGAAGATGTATAGACATCTATAGGAAAAAGGCCTCCATTGCTTTGCTTTGAAACCTCCATAAACACTTTCTTTATCATTTTAAGTGATGTCGACTAAAACACAAAGCTTATTTTGTAATAGATGATTTTCTTGACCAAGGTCGGAAATCATTATTAGAATCAGGAAACCAGTTTAAATCAGAGTATGTTGAGTTGTTATCTAATTAACATGTCTTCTCAGACAGATCCTCCTCTTGCTGGTTACATCAGGTCAAATCAGGCATGAAAACACCAAGATGGCAATGCTGAAATTATTCAATTCAAGGCTATCATTAACTAATGCATGATGTTGTGTCTCTGTCACTATGTACATCTTTTATAAACAGTCTATGGCTAAAACTTAAACCCAAGTTAAAAAGTAAAAATCAAACTCTGAAGTAACATCATGTTCAAGAAAAGAATAACAAAATGTACTGCATACAGAAGTTTAACCATTGATCATTAGCTTAAGCTTACCACTTAATGTCAAGCCTAATAAGGCTTAAGAACTTTACGAAAAATCCTGTTTCAGAAATAAATAAATAAATAACAAGAGTGACCAAAAGCCTCATGGACTCCAGAAACCAGAGTGTACATTACAATGTCTGCATCCTGACCTGTAAAGATTACATGAAATATTCATGGCTCTATATCCCGAGCAAACTACATAGCAAATTACAGTGTGACAAATATATTCCACCAGTATCAGGACAGTAAGACATTACGTTAACAAATTACTTCTCTTTGTTTTCTTCTTATGGTTCTCTAAAACAGTCAGGTAGGTTTAAACACCTGCTACTTTAATTAAGCAATTGTTCTGCTTTGGAATAGCTGTAAACACTCATTTTCTCACATATGATAATTCTAGTAGAAATGGATGATAATTACCGTTTTTATTTCACTTCCAATAATGGGTAATGTTTTTTAGAAGATGACATTTATTGTGTAATTGTAACTAATTTTACTACAAAAAGATTATTATTGATTGGTGTATATCTCTGAGCAACCACATAATGATACAACATAACAACCCTGACAGCTTAATTATGAAAGGAAATTCCCCTTAAAATGCATTTAAACAATAGTTTCCTTCCACGCCTAGCTCGTTTTTAGATATCTGAACTGTCACGTCTTTTTTTCAGCAGTTGAAATATTTTTTAATGGCTGTTTCCCTTGTTAAAAATGAATAAGGATAGTGAATTCAAGGTTAGCAAAAGGGGCAAGAAAAAAAGAAAGAAAACTTATGTGGTAACTAGCGTGGATAATATCGATCGATGTAGCCATTCAGGTCAGCTAAAAGCTGCACCAATTATTATAGTTTTGTGAACAATAGGTCAAACAACCAGGAGTAATGTGAAAAGAGTTCCTGGTGACAAACTTACATGGCTGCCATTTTTCAAACAGAAGTTGCAGTGACACTGAGGGAGAGGTAGGATGAACAGAAACAGAGATGGGTAGGGTATTGGTCATTTGGGTGAAATGGACCTTTAAAAAGTCCAGCACTGTAGGTGTATATTTAGGTGGCAAAGTAACTGTTATACCTAAATTATTCAAATGCAAGTCTGCTGTCTTTGTTGCCCATTAACACATTAAGATTCCCTAAACATGTCCACATGTAATATACTATCTTTCTTCAATTCAATTCACTTTTTTTTATTTATATATCACTAAATCACAACAACAGTTGCCTCAAGATGCTTTATAGTGTAAGATAAACCTTTACAACAATAGAGAGAAAATCCCAACAATCAGATGACTCCCTATGAGCAAGCACTTGGCAACAGTGGGAAGGAAAAACTCCCTTTTAAACAGGAAAAAACCTCCAGTGGAGCCAGGTTAAAGGAGGGGCAGCCATCTGTGAGGAGAGGGAGACTGGAAAGAAGAAACAACATGGAGGAGAGCCAGAGATGAATAATAACTAATGATTAAATGCAAAGTGGTGTACAGAAACACAGAGATTGAAAAAAGGGTGAGTGAAGAAGAAACGCTTTCTGCAGTGGGGTTCAGGGTCACCTAATCGCTATATAAATAAAACTGAACTAAACTGAATTGAATGAAATATTCTAAATGCTGTTTGTATTATTTTATATCATATACACATGAAAGATATCAAGGTCATGACTATATAGTCAGTATTATGACTATAATACTGATAATAACCACTGCAAATACTGACTTTGAATTTAAGGTGGACAACTAAGGGAAACCGGACATGTCAGGCCTCCTGGGATGATTAACTCTCACCTGTGTGTAATTGTGTGATCAACTGTTTCCTGCTTCCAGGTGAATAAGCCTTGATTCCTTAAGCAGAGTAGAAAACTTGTATATAATAGCCAGTAAATTTACAAAAACAAAATAAGCAACCATGAAACTTGACATTATATAACCTATTTAGCCAATATCTGCCTGTTTACGTTCATTACAGACTATAGACTGAAATGACTCTTACCATGTATAAACTGACCTACTGTGACTTCAGTAATACACATAGGCTGTTCTGCCTTTGCCTCGCAATTAGCATCACAGCCCTATATAAATGAAGTTAATATAGATCAATAATACTAACATTAATTAATGTTGGGCAATGTTATGCCTCACTATTCCAAGCTGCAAAGATTAATAACAAAAAAAGTATTCAAAGTATTGATTTATCTTGTTGCCATAGATAAGATATGCCATAAAGGAGCCACACTCAAAAAAGTTTTGGGGAAAGTTAGTGTGAGGGCATAAATAACAACTAATTCAGCTCCACTTTGATGGATCTCCCTCTACATCTGCCTGACATTCACCATGTCCATACTGAGGCGCACAGTCTCGTCCTTTCCAAGCTGTCACTGCTGCCTCTGCTCCCAAGGGGCAAATCCACCGCCAAATCATATCATTGCTCTCTTATCAAATGGTCACCAAACTCTTTAAAGCCAACAGTTCAGAACTCTTTCACATAAAACAAAGTGAAATCTAATACAAAGAAGGACAACAATGACGAATCTTCTCTCAGACTTGTCTGATCAAGATGATTTTGAATATTAATTCTCTTCAAATTTCTGAAGGCAAGCTGTAAGTCATAAGCCCAGCATTTCTTACTTGGCCTTGGTCAAGCGGGCAATAATACAAGAACTCATTCAGAACTCTGCTGCCTGTGGTAGAAATAATATTTCATGTACAGTCCTCCTTGGGTTCTACTAAAAATATAGCAAAGATTAAATGAAACTTCCACATTCAGTAGCAGTCAAAATTACACAGATATTTGACAGAAATGATTAAACAAAGCACTGCAACATCGACAATAGTCTTTGGTGACATTTACTTTGACAACATACTTCTGAAATCTAGAGTTTGTTTTTTCTTTGATATTCCAGTCTGTAGTGTCATCCTGCCAAGATCTAAAGAGCTCTCTAAGGTCTTTAGAAAAAGGTTGCGAATGTCAGTGAGTCTGGAAAAGGATTTAACTTCATGGGAGGTGTGCCAGGAAAAATATTACAGCCAATAAACAGATGGCATAAACATGTGTGTAAGCGCAAAAGCAGCAGAGTATATATGCATTGGTTGTGGTAAAATTATAAACCCATCCTTTCTAATGAATGTCAATCAGAATTTGGTGTACATGCATGAGACTGAGCCACTCAATCCTTGCCTTTCAAATGGATGTACTGTAGCTGTACTCACGTATCAGGCTGTTATATAAATATGTGTGTGCACGAGAGATTGCACAATACCACTTTTTTATGTCCGATACCAGTATCATAAATTTGGATATCGTCCGATACCGATATGAATCCGATATAGTGTGTTTTTTAATCAATAAAACTGTTTTTTAAATATCTTGCTGCTTTTTGTATAAGTTCATACTCAAGTTAAAAAAACAAAAACAAAAAAACACTAAAGCTATTCTGTTATACCTGTATGCAAAAAATGCACTGCACCCAAAATATTTCATAGTTCAGCAATACTGATCAATCTAATAACCTTAAACCTACTCCATCCTCCCTATTCTGGTATTTTAAAGAGTAAGCAACCTAACTAATAGGGCTCTAAAACTCCCAGCAAAATAAAAAATAAAAAATAAATAAAAAATAGGGAACCACCCCCCACCTCATGATGCTTCATCGACGTAATCAACTTTAATTTGATGCAGTGTGAAAAAAAAATGCCCAGAAATAAATTATTTTTCAAGAATAATTAAATAGATTCAACATCTTTCTTCAACAGAACTGCAGACTGCACAGATGGTACCTTCCCAAAGGAAAAAGTACTATAGCTTACTAGGGTATATTAGACTTAATAGTTACTATATACAGTAATTGACTTCTATTCATTTTACATCAGATTAAAACTTTGGGTGTAAGATTCAGATAATTATTTAATAAAAGCTAGACATTTTAAATGAGAATAAGAAAGAAAAGTATATCTTTGTGCCCCCTTCTTCCTGTTCATGCCCTATCGGCCCCCCTGACTAAACTTTGCTAGATCCGCCCCTGCACAGTTACCAGCCGTCAGCTACGTAGAAAAGGATCCTGGTGTAGAAAGTAATATTAAATAAATTCTAACAACAGATTGTCAAGCTTAAACGTGCTGCTGTTATTCAGCCGCTGGTTTCCTCTTTCTGGTGCAAAGTGGGAGATAAACAAACAAGGGAGACGGACTCGTGACAGAAAAGCTGATCAGCTGATCACTGATCAGTTTCATGATTGACGTAGCAGCAGGAGAGGGAGGGGGAGAGAAGAGGCAGTCGCTCCATTAAGCTTAAGCTTAACGTGGGAATGCTTTACAAACATTCAGAGATGAACTTACACATTTGCTTTACTTCTCTCTGGGATCACTTCCTCAGAGATGAAATGCTGGTTTGGTAGCGAAGCTACAAATACACACAGCCGCTCTATCACGTGAGCGCACTGCTCCGACGTGCTATGGTTATGAGGAGAGTTACGCGTGTCGCAAGTTTTGTGAGGTGCTTTTTTGATATTTAATGGATCAGATTCCATTTTTTATTTCTCTCCGATATCCGATCCAGTAATTTATGTCAGTATCGGACAGATACCGATACGTAATATCGGATCGGTCCATCTCTAGTGTGCACATGGTCGGATAGATGCATAAGGTGTGCACATTTTCACATAGTTTTTTTCTTCACAAATAGAGTTGCAGAGCGACAACTCACTCATTTTTTTAGAACATTTCTCACTCTCAGTTTGTCACCCCTTCTCATCATATTTTAACTGAAGCGTTATTACCTAGACCCTTTAGTTTCGATTTCCAATGTGAAGGAATGAGGAATCGGGCTTTTCTGTCTGGCAATTCGGTGAATGAGTCTGGGTTTGGTGAGTAGTCTGACTGCTTTGTGACAAGGGTTTGGTGTAGGGGTGGGATTATGGTGATTTGTTTTTCAGGAGTTGGGCTCAGCCACTTAGTTTCAGTGAAAGGAACTCTTAGTGCTTTAGCATACCAAGATATTTTTGACAATTTCATGCTCCCAACATTATGGGAAAAGTTTGGAGATGGCCTCATTCCTGGTGCAATATGACTATGTACCAGTGCACAAAGCAAGGTCCATTAAGACATGGACGAACAGGTTTGGTGTGGAAGAACTTGACTTGGCCGGCACAGAGTCCTGACCTCAACCATATAGAACACATGAATTAGAATGGAAACTGCAAGCCAGGCCTTCTTATTGCATTCTTTTCAGGATTGTGGGTGTGGCTGGAGCCTATCCCAGCAGCAGTCGTAGGGCTAAAACACAGAAACAGATAACATTCCCACATAGGGCCAATTTAGAATCGGTAAGTAACCTAACTCAACAATCTGCATGTCTATGGAAAGAAGCTGAAGTACCCAGACAGACACTTAGAGAACATGCAAACTCCACACAGAAAGGTGGAATTGAACTCACAATGAAGACATCACAAGGTTAATTTTGCTTTAAATATTATTTATTTTCTATCACTGTAGGACATTAGGAAACTTTTAAAATTTATTTTAGATAAATTACATATAATTAATAATAAAGCCTCCTGTTGTACTTTCTTTATTCATCTCTTTTTCACGTTTATCAACCACTACTATATTTAATTATGAGTAATTATTTAACTCTGGCTTTTTCTCCCATCGTGTGTCTTTTTGTCCTGTCTCTCTGTGCGCTCTTCTCTTTCCCTTCGCCCCCATGTCTGCCGCTTCCTTGTGCGTGGTTCTCCTGGAGGTTTTTCTAACTGTTAAAATTGAGTTTTTGCTTTCCATTGTTCCCAAGTCCTTGCTTATACAGAGTTGTGTGATTGTTGGATTTCTTTCTCTAATATTGAATGGTCTTTACCTTATAATATAAGAGCTCATTGTTGTGAAATGGGGCTATATAAATAAAAAAAAATAAAAAAATCTTTTATACTCTATTATTTATTTTTTATAGATTCACACACATTCACTGGAAAGAGGTAAGAACCTCACAAGAAATACAGCACTGTCTCAAAGAAATGTTCATATGAGATTTGTGACTTGAACACAAATCCAATGTAGTACAAAGTATGAAATAGGTATTCAACTGTTTCTCTACACTATGTATACAGCTGGTGCCATCTGAGAGAAATATTTATGGCCTGGGAGTTGGTAACAAGGGTCACTCTATTTAATCTGCTTGTTAAATGAAACATTTTGATTGCTCTTGCTGGGATCATATCTTTTACACTAAAGTAGGCCATTGCATTCATGATATCAGTGTGTTTCTTCATTTGTTGTGATAAGTCACTACACTGGAGAAACCACTGTGGTCTTCCATTATGGTTTGTGGTGTCACCTGCCTCTGTGGAAACGTGCTTTTGGCACAATTTGAAATGCATGCTACTCTGTTTCTTTGTTGGACTGTAAATAGGGAAATTATCTTGACATTACTGAATCCTCTGACCATTTATTTCAGTGACATCCTTGTCTTTTGAGCCTTGGGCTGCATTCGTTGGCCTGTCTTGTTGTGTAACACTGATTGCTTGAGTTTTTGCTAACATTTTTGGTGGTACTTTTATCTTTTTTTTAACACATTACCACATGTGCTGCTGCTAACTGCTCTGCTTTTTCTCTATGCTGTATGTGTGTCAGCCTAACTGGACAAGCATCTAACTCTATACTAGCTCCATGACTAGTTTGCCTTGGTGCTATTTTTTATTATCACTGGCCTTTCATGGTGTCTGTAAAAACATGGATGGAGTTCTATCAACTTTATGTTAACCGTGACTCTGTTTTTTTTTTTATCAAGGAAATCATTTTTTCCTAATTATTGTTCATATTGTATCGTCCTGCCTTACAACAGCTCGTGGCACAGAAAAACAACCAGATTTTTTAGTGGTTTTTTAGTGAAGCTTCCTGTACTACCTGTGAAATGTTGTAGTCTGCTGTAGTTGTAACTGGCGTTATTTACACTTCTGTTGAACAAATCATTGAAAAGCAAATTTCCCTTCAAGCATATCACCTTTCTATGTAGATACTGTATACCCCTTACTTAGCTCTGTTTCTTATCTTTATGTTTCTTCCTCAGAATTTCCTGATAACTAGCATTCTCTCAATCATAAGGCATGACAAGCTCCAAAGGTGAGGGGACTCAACAGTAAAATCTTAGTTACTTTGATCCTGCTTTCTGAATGGTGCCGACTACCTGCATAGAAACCATTTCAGCCAAGTGACTTCATAGAAAGTAAAACAATGGTGGCACTGACAGCTTTATTTGGAACGACTGAGTCTTTGTTATTTGCCTTAAGGGGCTTTACAATTTGCCAAGCATATAACAGCCTTTCTTCTCAAATCACCCCTTTGGATACAGAAAAACACCCAAACAATGTTAACTGAAAAAAGGAGATCTCAGGAGAAGCAGTTGGGGAATGTATTAAATGAAGAAAAAAAAAGTAAAAATACACATTTGTTTGTTCACATGTATGTAAATGCACTGCTCCAAAAATTAACAGCACGCTTAAATCAAACATTGGATCTTGATTAACAAAATATTCAGTTTGAAAATCTCTGCTCTTATAAATCTCTTATGAATCTCCTGAGTATAAAATGACAGTCAACTTCAAATATAAATCATAGGCTGATCATAATGTGGCTCAGTGGTGTGTGTGGGCCTCATGTACCTGTTTGCATACCCAAAGAAATTTGGGCATACTCCTTAGGAGAATGTGCCCTGGGGGCTCCGCTGTGAAGAGAAGAGGATCTCCCAGTTCTGGTGTTCTCTTTTACGAATGCGAGTGGAGCTCTATGGTCTTGGGCTATGACTAGTGATCCAACTAAAGGATTTTGGGATCTTGTACCATGCTTATGGAGTCTGTTTCCAACAGTTCGGTTAGAAGAATGCACAAGAACAGGCAGGTGAAGGCCACCTTGGAAGTTTTTGGCAGTGCTCCTTCTGTTCTTCCGCATTCCATTATTTAATTATTACTACACCCTTCTACAGCCCTGGCCAGGTCTTCTCATGTAATGGCTTGTCTCCTGGTAGCTTTTTCACACTCTTGAGACTGCGCTGGGAGACAAAATAAACCTTCTTGTGGTGACATGTATGGAAACACCTAGCAACAACAAATGGATGTGAAGGCTCAGATGGTGGCACTTTCAGATTCAGAGCAGAGCATCACATCATCTGCTTGCCTTTCTGTAAAACTTACTGCATGCCACCAGTACATGCTCCATCCATTTGCTTATCCTTTTCAGGGTTGCAGGGGGCCCTATCCCAGTGGTCATAGGGCAAGAGGCAGGGTACACCATTTAGACTGATCAATTAACCTATCCCCACTAAGTGCATGTGTTAGACTGCGGGAGGAAGCCAGAGTACCCAGGAAGAACGCAAAAACACAGAAACACACTGGCCTGATGGTAGACTTGAATTCAGGACATTCTTGCTGTGTGGCAACAGTATTAACCGCTGTGCCACCCTACTACCGTTTTCCTCATTACCTATTAGCAGTCTAAATGATTTGAGATCATTTAGACTAACTCTAACCACTTACATAAGCTGTATGTGGACATAAAGCCATACATTGCATAATATGCTATGAATTGTATGAAACATTTGTAGTAATTTGTAAGTGTTCTGACCTTTGGGGGTGGTGGATTTGATAAAAGAAGTTCCTGTTTTCTATGGCTCTTACACTCTTACATAACTAAATGCTGAAGTTGGGGAGTGATAAAATATCGACTTCTTCTATAGTTTGGTAATGAATCAAAATGTACCCTCTATGCTTTCCTTATCTGAGGACACATAGACTGTTTGTTGGTACTAAACAGCTTTCCCAGCTAATGAGTTTCTCCCAGATCACCACTGAAGTCGCCCTCACCTCTTGTTCCTGTAGAACTTCCTGACATTAAGAAAGCTAATTCCCAGACACTTGTGCCCTCAATTTCAAACTAGCACCAAATCCTCTTAATAGATTACGCACCATCAATCAGCACACACAAAAGCAAGTGAGGGAGTAAGCTCAATACCCATGACTAAGCTTATTTGCCCTGGTGGTGATATGACAGCAACCATCGGAGAAAGGGATGTTGAGATGCACTTTTCCACCACATTACATCTCATCCACAACAGCAGACAAGGCTAATGAAATAGGATATGGAGAGTTCCCCTCAAACAGCCTTGCCTGTGACAATTGCCATATGGGACCTTTAAAAAGCTGCATCTCAGATAATCCAGAGGGGCTGTCATTTCGCTTCAGTTTCATTTTCAGTGTCGCAGAGGCAACCTATAGCCAATTAGTCCAGCGGTCATCAGTGGAAGAGGAGATGGAGCTGCGGTCACTGCCGGTCCTCAGATGGCTGACCTTGGGAGCAGCAGACTTTCCCTGCATGCATCTGGGTCTATAGAGGAAGTGGAGCTTAAAAGCATCCTCCCTGCTACACCTCCTGCCCCAAATTAGATAGAAGCCACTAGATAGCACATAGCATCAAATCTGGATCACTCCTGCCCCCTACTGGTAAGAAACCGGTATACCAGAGACCAACAGCAGCAGCACAAGGTGATGATCAAATGTTGCACTGATGGCTTAAAAGACAGGACTCTGGAAAAGGTGGAAAGTTGCAGAGGCTTGGCTCACAGCACAACACATGACAAATGCTGAAAGTCCTGTGAACAAGCACTTTGAGTGAACTAGACTTCCGAACACATGAGTACAAACTGACTTCTTTCAAAGTCACCTAAAGAATCTCTAGAAGTTAGGAGACTGAATGGTTTTAGAAACTGTTCCTGACTTTCAAAACTAGGCCACTCCTGATTGGGGAAATTTCACAAAGGACGCACAGCAGCTTCTTCAATTCACACCCTTTGTAGTGAGCTTAGGAATTATGAGTTTTCCAGGGGAAAAAAGGGGATTTGTATGCTGAAGGAGCCACTGGAATGACAGCCGCTATAAATGAAAAAAAGAAAAGAAAAAAAGACTCACACAGTAACAGTAAGCCATTATAGAAATGTCAGGTCACTTCTTTTGCCTCTCATGTAACGCTTCTTAGCTGCACTATGTTAAATGTAATCCATTTACTGTGCGGACATACTGTAATTATAATAATAACAAAATAATCAGGAAATTAAATTCCATCCCAGTCAGTCATTATTATGTCTTTGACAATTACACAGTGAGCTGGGAGGGAGAAATGCAATGTGTCATTCTTTGAAAGGTGCTGTGCCGATTTTACAGTTTTCACCACGAAAGCACAACGGACTCTACTTCTGAGCATATTAAATAATATACAATCTAGATAAAAACATTATCTACATCAGCCACAAACATACTTACAGTTTATCAGTGATCCCTTCATGTTAAATTTGTATTAGTTCTTTTTTTCCTTCAAATGAGGATGATGTGTGGTTGGCAAAAAAGTGTTTTCAGCACAAATACAAACTGTTACAGGCGGAATGAACCCTGGCAGATGTTCCTGGTTGGTTCATCTGCTCTCTATCACCATATAATGGAACCTGGAAGGCAGTCAACACATCATATCGTACCATGTGATTGAGCTCCAGCCAACGGGTGAGCCAGTTGTAATGCCAGTATCATTACTTTTACCAAAACTGTAGCATTATCATCAAGGGCTCATTAAAGCCATCATGCCTCCATATGTTTTAATCAGCCTGTCCAATTACTATCACAAAGTCCACCCCCGGGGTGCATCTGAGCTAGATGTGGATCATACCTTTTTTTTAATGACATATGACTTGACATATGTTAGGTCTGAATTTATTTTTAAAAAGCAAGAACCGCAGGGTATTTTCCCTGTTTTTCTGTTATCTATCTGTAGATCGACAGAAAAAATCAAAATGTTTGTAACACTTTAAGAAAAAAAAATAGGGGGATCTCTGGGAGTCCTCATTGTCATATTTTTTGTGTTAAATGTTTTAGGTGGTGAAAAGTCTTGACAGCTGGCCGTCAGTTCAGGACAAGGACTCCTCTACTATGAATTTGTGCTGTTGTAAGAGCTGAAGAGTGTGGTTTAACATTACCTTGCTGAAATATACAGGGCCTTGCCTTAAAAAGATGTTGTCTGGATAGGAGCATAAGTTTCTGTATGTGCAACATATGTTTTCATGTTACACCAGCCAGTGTAACCTTTCAAATCATTGAAAACAAACAAAGTTTCTTAAGCCAGTTGAAGTAGAAATATCTCATCTTAAAATATTTAAACACATCCATGATTGCAGTGCTGCTCACTGGCCGTGATGTGTTGTAAGTGAGTAAATGTGCAAAAATGTCCTCACTCAGATCAAACAGAAAACTTGGTTGTTATTCCCACTTGCTGCCAACCAGCTGGTTTCATTCCTGAGCATTACTTCATACCTCAGATCTGTGCATAATACTGTAAATCTCATGTAGGAACCTTGTTTTTATTTTGTTTTGAAAGATCTGTGTTCAAAGTCTTTTTTTTTTTTCAATAAAGACTTTTGGAAAAGGGTAAACCGCTTTGTTTTAACGACTTTGAGAGGTTGTCCATGCTTTTCTTGCATCCAGACTGGATTACAGCAGATGGCTGAAAATACTGCCAATAGACTCTTGACTCTTACATGTACAGAAACATACAGTGGGGCAAAAAAGTATTTAGTCAGCCATCGATTGTGCAAGTTCCCCCACTTAAAATGATGACAGAGGTCAGTAATTTGCACCAGAGGTACACTTCAACTGTGTGAGACAGAATGTGAAAAAAAAATCCATGAATTCACATGGTAGGATTTGTAAAGAATTTATTCGTAAATAAGGGTGGAAAATAAGTATTTGGTCACCTCAAACAAGGAAAATCTCTGGCTCTCACAGACCTGTAATGTCTTCTGTAAGAAGCTTTTCTGTCCCCCACTCGTTACCTGTATGAATGGCACCTGTTTGAACTCATCATCTGTATAAAAGACACCTGTCCACAGCCTCAAACAGTCAGACTCCAAACTCCGCCATGGCCAAGACCAAAGAGCTTTCGAAGGACACCAGGAAAAGTATTGTAGACCTGCACCAGACTGGGAAGAGTGAATCTACAATAGGCAAGCAGCTTGGTGTGAAAAAATCAACTGTGGGAGCAATCATCAGAAAATGGAAGACATACAAGACCACTGATATTCTCCCATGATCTGGGGCTCCACGCAAGATCTCATCCCGTGGGGTCAAAATGATCATGAGAACGGTGAGCAAAGATCCCAGAACCACACGGGGGGACCTGGTGAATGACCTGCAGAGAGCTGGGACCAAAGTAACAAAGGTCACCATCAGTAACACACTACAACGGCAGGGAATCAAATCCCGCAGTGCCAGACGTGTTCCGCTGCTGAAGCCAGTGCATGTCCAGGCCCGTCTGAAGTTTGCCAGAGAGCACATGGATGATACAGCAGAGGATTGGGAGAATGTCATGTGGTCAGATGAAACCAAAGTAGAACTTTTTGGTATAAACTCAACTCGTCGTGTTTGGAGGAAGAAGAATACTGAGTTGCATCCCAAGAACACCATACCTACTGTGAAGCATGGGGGTGGAAACATCATGCTATGGGGCTGTTTTTCTGCCAAGGGGACAGGACGACTGATCCGTGTTAAGGACAGAATGAATGGGGCCATGTATCGTGAGATTTTGAGCCAAAACCTCCTTCCATCAGTGAGAACTTTGAAGATGAAACGAGGCTGGGTCTTCCAACATGACAATGATCCAAAACACACCGCCCGGGCAACAAAGGAGTGGCTCCGTAAGAAGCATTTGAAAGTCCTGGAGTGGCCTAGCCAGTCTCCAGACCTCAACCCCATAGAAAATCTGTGGCGGGAGTTGAAAGTCCGTGTTGCTCGGCGACAGCCCCAAAACATCACTGCTCTCGAGAAGATCTGCATGGAGGAATGGGCCAAAATACCAGCTACTGTGTGTGCAAACCTGGTAAAGACCTATAGTAAACGTTTGACCTCTGTTATTGCCAACAAAGGTTATGTTACAAAGTATTGAGTTGTATTTTTGTTATTGACCAAATACTTATTTTCCACCCTGATTTACGAATAAATTCTTTACAAATCCTACCATGTGGATTCATGGATTTTTTTTTTTCACATTCTGTCTCTCACAGTTGAAGTGTACCTCTGGTGCAAATTACTGACCTCTGTCATCATTTTAGGTGGGGGAACTTGCACAATCGGTGGCTGACTAAATACTTTTTTGCCCCACTGTATTTCACCTACCTCAGCATCACTCCACCAGCTAAACAGAAAAGATGTATTGCTGGACCACTGAGGAGGACGGTAGGACACCCATAGAACTTCAATGACCAACACATTTTGACTTTTGGCTTTCATCAAGTGATGTATATACTACAACTTTAACATGGAGCCACATTTGCAATGTAGGATTATTTATAGAGCTTTTGGTTACATATATGTTCTTGCAGAGGCTTGCTTCTTCTTTTTCCCACACAGCTTGTTCAGGAAAGTTGAACAACAGTTGGCAGACTCTTACTAGCTATAATGATTTAACAAAGAACACAAATCAGATCCTGTTTGAAAAAAAATACTAGCTGTTTATCTTCATAACTTACATTCAGACGTCTCAGTACTGATGAGGAATTAGGCCTCACAGGGTCAAATAAAAGCAGAATATCTGGATATCAATAAATGTATTAAAATTTCATACTAGAGAGTAATCTACAGCACGGGAACAACTCCCCTTCCAGCTTAGATCGTTTACCTCACCATGTGTCTTTATGTGAACACTATAAATTACTTCTAATTGTGTTCCCTCATTGTTTGTTCATTCCTTTTACTAAAGAGTTTTTAAGTCTATCATAAATTAAAGTAAGATTATTATATTATTATTATTATATATTATAAGATTATTCTAAACTACGATTATTTTCTAATGGCATCCTAGTATAAAAGCCATCTCAGTCACAGCGTGACTTATATTTGATGACACCCCTGTACACACACTCTCGTGTCAAAATCCAGCATATTTTGATTCATAACTAAGCAAAAATCATTAGACCAAAAAATTTACAACACTGAGGAGACCGTAAGCGGAGTCAAAGAGCCACCAGTTAAATATACTGCTGCTCACATCACAGACAGGTTGATGCTTTTATAGAGCCTGGCTGCTTGTCAGAGACTATCGAGCTGTTATCAAGATCTCTTTTGCTGTGCAGAATGAGAAGAGCAAAAGAATTTAAACTGTGTGCAATCACAGTCTGACTGACACTGAGAAAATAAATACACCGATGGACAATCTATGTTTTCCAATCAACACTAAGAAAATAGAATCGTCTAAACGCTATTGAGCGGCTGCTACAAAATCATATCATTGTAAAAAATTTGACTCAAAAAGTGAGCTTACAAAAGAAGCAAAAACGAACAAATTTCATTTCAACAACCAGGACTGCTTCACAAATACTGTACACAGCCACTTCCTGAATCACTGTTTAGTTCACTTCAGTTTTACTTATGAAGTGTATGTTCACAGCAGTCACCTTAGTGTGCTTGATATTGTAAGGTAAGTCCCTACATTATTAGAGAGAAAACCCCAACCTGTATGAGAGAACACTTGGCAACACTGGGAAAGAAGAACTCTCTTTAATAAGGTTATATTATAATTTCAGGACCATGGACAGCACAGTGTGATCTCATGAGCTGTGCTGTAACACAAAAGTTCTTTTAGTAGTCCCAGGCCCTCCAAAGGCCTATCTCCCCTCACCACACTCCCTGCCGGTAACTGATGCCCTCAGGGGTCGGTGCGTTGGTGGTTCTTGGTGTCCGGGGCTGGGCGCTCAGGTATGTACCAGCTCACTCCCATTGACTACTTGGCGGGCCTGGTGCCTGTTACTCGGTCAGGCCTCTCCCGGGGCAAAGGAGGCCCTCGGGCACATTGTGCGCTGTCGGTCCTACGTGCTGCACAACAACATTCAATATTTAGTATTTACTGCTGTTTACACTTAGATAGATTAACGTGATGGTGTTGTGTTTAGTACGTTGCTCTGTTTTGGGTTTTTTTTTGCTTGTTTTCTCTTCTTTTTCTCTCAACAGGTGATCCAGGAGATTTTTTTTCCTCTTCTTTCTCTTTTTAAGTGCCCTTTCTCACTGTCTGTCTTCCCTTCTGTTTTTCTTTCCCTTCATCTTTCTTTCTCCCTTTCCTATCCCTCAGTCATGTCTGTCCCGTCTGAAAACTGAAAACAAAATAAAAGAAATAATAACAACAAAGGTTGATCAAATGGACCAATACGGCAAGGCCGTGATGATCCATTTGGCAAAGTAAATCCATTGGGTATCCTTGTTGGTCCTCAGACAACAATTCTGACGGCTAAAGAACCAAATGGGACAGGCAAAAAAAAAAAAAAAAAAAAAGAAGTAGTGGATTAACACAAATTACACTGTATAAAGAATAAATCTCATTTGTGTTAAATGTCTGCCTTCTACTTCTCTTTGTTTTTAAAACAAACACACACATCAATAAAACCAATAATAATTAGTTTGTTTGTTTTTAAAGTTTATTAATGTAAATGCACTGTCCGAACAAAAACAAAGACCTCCTTCATGATATTAGAACAAATCAAATCATTAAAATAAAAAAATGAGCCACTTTTAAGACTTCTGTCTCTGACGTCCATAAATGATTCATTTAGTTTAGTTTAGTTTAGTTTATTAAGAGCTGCATTAGCTCCTGCAATAGAGTTGCTACTCTTTCATGAACATGAAAGACAAAAAAGACCCATAAACAAGAAAACAATACAATTAAAAACAATAGCTCTACATTAAACATACAACATTAAACATTAAACGTACGTTAACTGTTACAAATAATCTATAGGATTCACAATAGCTCATTCGTGCTTATTTAAATTATTAATTCTGTCCCTGGGACCAACATGCTCATCACATAAAACGTCCAAGACCGAAGAAAAAATAACAAATTTTGAGGATTATTCCTGTGTAAATATATAATGTCTCGATTCCTTATAAAAGGTTGCTGTGTTCATTCTTAAAATCAAAAATTGTGGAAGTTTCTCCACTCTTCAGCCATTTTGCTGTGAACTCCACTTTTTAAGGCTGCGAAAAGAAAACAGTCTGAAAAATGTTGAAAAGCACCCGAGGCAAAAAATGGGATGGAGAAAATTTGTTTCTGCTGGTATTGTGTGAGGTCGATCGCTCCAGTGCATGTATGAATTCCAAACCATCTCAGCCTTGCCTCTGTCTCCAAACTGCTCAACCTGAGCTCTCCTTCTCTTAGAGTCTGATCTTGCAGACTGATTGGAGTTAGTGTTGTAGACCAAAAAAGCAGACACGTAAAGCAAAACCTGGTTTTAACAGAAAGCTAGCTGTTTAATAAGGCCGGTGAAAAAATACAAGACAAAGGCGGACCGAAACTAAACTAAACAGTAACCTAGACTGGGTAAACTAAAACCATGAAAACCTGGAGTTGAGAAACATGAATACCTGGAACATGATACATGGTAAACAAATGACCTGACAACGACTGACAGAAAATTCAAACACTTACACAGAGGTCTGAGGAAGGAAGCGACCTAATGGCACAAGAGGAAGCAAAACTGTACATGGGTACAAGACCAGGGAAGAAACAGAAATAGGAACAGGAACAGGGGACAAAAACAATTACATTGTTGAGAGAGAGAGAGAGAGAGAGAGAGAGAGAGAGAGAGAGAGAGAGAGAGAGAGAGAGAGAGAGAGAGAGAGAGAGAGAGAGAGAGAGAGAGAGAGAGAGGGGAGACATGAAACGAAACACAAGGACGCAAAGGGAACCTAATAGAGAACAAACTATAAACTGCAAAGACAAGGAAACTGTAAAACTTGAAATTAAACCATCTTTATAATATGAAACTCACAAATAAAACTAAACTCAAAATGCTGGACCAAATGACCCAGAATCATGACACCCTCTGATATATTCATTTCTAATACTCTCCATTCTGGTCACTCCTAGGAAAAATCTCGTCATCTTTAGCTCTGGCACCTCCCGCTCCATCTCCTGCCTTTAGGTTAGTGCTACTATCTCCACATTATACAAAATAGCTGCTGTCTTTCTGTCACAAATCATCACTGATGGTTATTTGCACCCACTCTACCTTGCTTGCACTCTCTTCCTCACCTCTCATGGACACTGTATGTTGCTTTGGATTGTTCATGCCATTAAACTCGCCTACCAACACTATTTTCCTGCATGTTCACCTTTTCCTCTGTTCATTCCACTTCTTTCCACTGCATACCTTCACCTCTCCAGGCTCTCTCCTATCACTACACAGATCACAATGTCATCTGCAAACATCATAGTCCATGGAGTTCAGAGTCCATCCCTAGTGCCATACTACCTGTGCCTTGAATCCATCTGTCACATACCATACCACATACCTCACAACTGTCACGGCTGCCGAGGCGAGCCGTGTGGAGTTAGAAGAAGGACCCAAGATGCAGGCAGTGGATGAGATGCCGGTGAGTTTATTTACACAGTGGTGAGAAGGCAAAACAGGCAAGAGGGAAGACAAAGCTAAAGACCTGAACTGGGAAAGCTAAATGACAAACCTGAGATGAAACAAAAAGGGAAGCGAGGCAGAGAGACGAGCAGGACACCGAGGAACACAGACTGACACCGAGGAACACAGACGAACCGGCAACAGGCAGGAAAACACACAGGGCTTAAATACACACACCAGTAATCAGGGGATGAGAGACAAGAGGGCAACACAGCTGGGAGGAATCTGGGCTGACGGGACAGGGGAAACGTAAACTGATCACACTCACATACGACACGGACCTTCACAATAAAACAGGAAACTCAGACACATGGAACCAGACAAGACATTGAACTAAACAGACAGATTCACAAACAGATGGGGTGACACCATAGACAGACAGATACAGACGCAGACTCAGAGGCAGACCGAATATAACACAGAACCTAAACAATCATCTAGAAAATGATAACAAACTAAAAGCGCTGGGTCACCGACCCAGGACCATGACAGTACCCCCCCCTCAAGGGCTGGCCCCAGACAGCCCAGCAGAAACACAAAAACAGACCAAAACAAAACAGAAAAGGACCTGACCAGGGCAGGCGGAGGGGGCCCAGGACGGAGGGACAGAGTCCAAAAAGGCCCAGATGGCCAAGTTCAGGAGGCCGACCATGCGAATGGCAGCGGGGCAGGTCCGGATGCCGGCCACGCAGTAGGCAGTGGCGCGGAAACAGTTCTGGGGGCCGACTGTGTAGACGGCAACAGCAGTGTGGAAACAGTTCCGGGGGCCGACCGTGCAGACGGCAACAGCGGCGTGGAAACAGTTCCGGGGCCGACCGTGCGGACGGCAACAGCGGCGTGGAAACAAGTCCGGGGGCCGACCGTGCGGACGGCAACAGCGGCGTGGAAACAGTTCCGGGGGCCGACCGTGCGGACGGCAACAGCGGTGTGGAAACAGTCCTGGGGGCCGACCGAGCGGACGGCAACAGCGGCGTGGAAACAGTCCTGGGGGCCGACCGTGCGGACGGCAACAGCGGCGTGGAAGGCAGTGGCGGCGTTCAGGAGGGCGTTCAGGAGGGCGTCCACGGTGGCGGAGATGCCCAACAAGCGGCCCGGCAGATGACCGACGATGTGGAGGTGGTAGTAGGGGACCTGAAGGCTGCGTGGCCCCTGCAGCCCCAGGCGAAGTGGAGGCTGGACCAGACGAAGCTGATGAGGACGCTGAAGCAGAAGCTGGACCAGGCGATGCTGATGCTGAAGCTGAAGTTGGACCAGGCGACGCTGATGAGGATGATGAGGATGCGGAGGCTGGATCAGACAAGGATGATGAAGCAGAAGCGGAGGCTGGACCAGGCGAAGAGGCTGAAGCAGAAGCGGAGGCTGGACCAGGCGAAGAGGCTGAAGCAGAAGCGGAGGCCGGACCAGGCGAAGCAGCTGATGAGGATGCAGAAGCGGAGGCCGGACCAGGCGAAGCAGCTGATGAGGATGCAGAAGCGGAGGCCGGACCAGGCGAAGCAGCTGATGAGGATGCTGAAGCGGAGGCCGGACCAGGCGAAGCAGCTGATGAGGATGCTGAAGCGGAGGCCGGACCAGGCGAAGCAGCTGATGAGGATGCTGGAGCCGGACCAGACGATGCTGATGAGGATGCTGGAGCCGGACCAGACGATGCTGATGAGGATGCTGGAGCCGGACCAGACGAGGATGAAGCAGTGGCTGGACCAGGCGATGCTGAAGCAGATGCTGAAACCGGACCAGGCGAGGCTGAAGACTCAGAGGCCGCAGCAGGCGAGGGTGATTAGACTGCAGCAGGCGAGGGTGATGAGACTGCAGCAGGCGAGGGTGATGAGACTGCAGATGATGGCTGGACGGGCTCCTCGGGCACCCCAGCTGACGAGGCAGGAGGCTGGACGGGCTCCTCGGGCCCCCCAGCTGACGAGGCAGGAGGCTGGACGGGCTCCTCGGGCCCCCCAGCTGACGAGGCAGGACGCTGGACGGGCTCCTTGGGTCCTCAGCAAAAACAGTCTCAGAACCAGTGGGCACTGGAGCCCCTGGCACACACAGAACAGAACCAGCAGGTGCGGAGACCTCTGGCAGGAACGCAACAGGACCAGCAGGCACACGGGCCTCTGGCAGGAACGCAACAGGACCAGCAGGCACACGGGCCTCTGGCAGGGACAGAACAGGACCAGCAGGCACGCGGGCCTCTGGCAGGGACAGAACAGGACCAGCAGGCACGCGGGCCTCTGGCAAACACATAGCGGCCTGCAGCTGCGCAGAGCATTGACCCTGCTCAGGCAGCGACAGCCGGGTGCAGTCCTCAGCTGGCTTCTTAAACTCCAGGGGTCCAGAGTCTGATGGGGGCTGAAACCCAGCCTCTGGGGAGGCCCTGGAGTGCATCTCAGTCTCAGAACTGGCCAGCCTTTGAGGAATGTTGACATTATTATTAGATTTGTCTCTCTGCTTGGAATGGATGGGCGAGGAATAGTGTCTTTCGGGTAGAATTGACTTATATTGTTTTACAGGTGAAGCAACTGACACAGGATGCAGGGCTGGTGGCTGCTGAACAGGAGGCTGAACTGAAGGTGACTGACATAATGGTTGTGATGACAACGGTGGTGAAGTTGGAGACTGAACGGAGGATAAAGCTGATGATTCTTCTGCCAACTGAGCTACAGACCGGGCTATGGATTGTAACATGGTTTGTAATAAGTCCGGCTGTGACTGTAATTGAGCTCTGGATTGTGAGGCTGAATGTGGCGGAGGTGGCGACTGGGCTTCTGGCCGGGCGGCTAACTGAGCTTCTGGCCGGGCGGCTAACTGAGCTTCAGGCGATAAACAGTTTTTGTCCTGTGCCGTACAGAACATCACCCCTGAGTAAACGGTCCCACAGTTCAGACCAACAATACTGTCCTGTCCACTCACCACAGCTGGCCGCTCGGAAATCCCCAGGTCCGACTGTGGCGAGGAGCGTCGGCAGCGTGAGCGCCGTTTCCCCCTTGAAGGCTGGGTTGACGGGCCGGGCAGAACATCCTCTGTCGGACCGGGCAGTGAAGCATGAGTTGCAGGGTGGGTGGTAGCAGCCGGGGGGTGAAGACGGAGTCCGTTCAGAATGAAATTCTGTGCGAGCGGGTGAAGTGAGCTGCGCAGCCAGGGGAGACCAGAAACCAAGCGCTGTAGCCGATTAGCCACGGCTTGGCGAAATCCTCTCCCCTCGTGCTCCAGCCACGCGTTAATTAATTTGTCCACGGAGTAAACAATGTCCTCCCGGAGCTCCTTGGGCGGGTTGAATGCTGCTGGGTCCATAGTGG
This sequence comes from Mchenga conophoros, assembly GCF_057382185.1. Classification (NCBI taxonomy): domain Eukaryota; kingdom Metazoa; phylum Chordata; class Actinopteri; order Cichliformes; family Cichlidae; genus Mchenga; species Mchenga conophoros. Next base: position 9,559,846 of record NC_140537.1, read on the forward strand.
CCGGTTCGTACTGTCCCGGCTGCCGAGGCGAGCCGTGTGGAGTTAGAAGAAGGACCCAAGATGCAGGCAGTGGATGAGATGCCGGTGAGTTTATTTACACAGTGGTGAGAAGGCAAAACAGGCAAGAGGGAAGACAAAACTAAAGACCTGAACTGGGAAAGCTAAATGACAAACCTGAGATGAAACAAAAAGGGAAGCGAGGCAGAGAGACGAGCAGGACACCGAGGAACACAGACTGACACCGAGGAACACAGACTGACACGGAGTTACACAGATGAACCGGCAACAGGCAGGAAAACACACAGGGCTTAAATACACACACCAGTAATCAGGGGATGAGAGACAAGAGGGCAACACAGCTGGGAGGAATCTGGGCTGACGGGACAGGGGAAACGTAAACTGATCACACTCACATACGACACGGACCTTCACAATAAAACAGGAAACTCAGACACATGGAACCAGACAAGACATTGAACTAAACAGACAGATTCACAAACAGATGGGGTGACACCATAGACAGACAGATACAGACGCAGACTCAGAGGCAGACCGAATATAACACAGAACCTAAACAATCATCTAGAAAATGATAACAAACTAAAAGCGCTGGGTCACCGACCCAGGACCATGACAACAACTGTCTACCTGTGCTCATACATGTCTGCCACCACCCTCACATACTACTCTGCCACCCCTGATCTTCCTATGCAGCACCAAAGTTCCTCTCTTAGCACCCTATAATATGCTTTTTCTAGATCAACAAAGATATATAATACAAATATAAAATATAATAATAATATATATAAAACAGGTCCGCGGCTCCTAACCATAGTAAAGGGCCCTCTGGCTAATACGTTGGGTACCGTGTCGGGCTCATAACCGAAAACTAGGTTTACTTTGTTGTCTGGGTCAACTTTGCGAACGAGAGACAGAGAGAGGTGTTGAAAGGATGCTCCAACAGAACGTATTGTATTGGAGGAAAACACGAACACAGTGTGCAGTCGAGTCTTAATAGCTTACTTACAACTGGGCTCGTCAGGCACTCTTTTTGGCTGCAGTGGTTATTATTATATTTACATGTTTCCATCTACCGTTTCTGGTTGGTGACAACTCTTAATTTTCGACTGTTCTTTTTCTCCCTCCCTGGCGCTCACAGATACATGACGGGTATGGCAGTCCATTCTCCCTGCAGCATGGACTACACTGCCCATGAGGCTACATACTTTAGGGTTATGCCTGTAACACTCTGCCTATTGCCTTCATATTAAATCATTTTTTGAATAATAATTTTTAATAATATTTCTTCATGCGGGCCGCAAGTAGAGGTGACATGAGCCGCAAGATTGAGACACAGGCATTAGAGCCTCTTAATGCGTGTTTTGTTTGAGTTTCCATCGGTCTGGAATTACCAAAAATAGAGAGGGGACAGCCTAACATATGAAACAGGATAAGACCACTGTGTAATCCATTTATTTCAACAAAGTAACTGTATTCTGAATACCACCTTTTTAAACGGTAACTGTAACGGAATACAGTTACTCATATTTTGTATTTTAAATACGTAACGCCGGTACATGTATTCTGTTACTCCCCAACAGACTGGGAGGACACAAATGCTCGGGAAAACAAGAAGGTCTAAGGAGATAAACATAGAAACATGGAATGACACACACAAGGAAGGGAACATGGGCACAGAAAATGGAGATAAGGCACAAGGACTAACACACCTAAACACAAAGACATGAGGGGAGAATAAAGGTACATAGGTTAACATTGAATAAACTCAGGATTCCCACTAAGAATAATAAACCATAACACAAAAGGTCATAAAAAACACAAGAAACACAAAATGCAGGTTCAAAAGGACCAAGAACCACAACATGAACCGGACAAAGAGGTTTCGAGCTTGGTGTCCATTCTACATTATCATGCTATGAGTGCATCAAAGGGCACTTGGGATTGTTCTGAGAAGCCCTTCCACATGACATGGGTGTGTCACCTAGAGTTAACATTTAACTAGTTTTAAGGAACAGTGTCAAATAGGTTCTACCTTCGGAGGCACTGGTCCTCCAACAAGTGTAATTTAAGTGAGAGAAATACGGAGCCTCTGATGGATACAGAGCTATTCTCTCAGTCACAACAAGAGCAGACAGTTAATTATGAGGCCGAAAAACCCAAAGAAAGAACATCATGGGCAAAGCAAATTAGAATGAAACCTGCATCGTTTGAAAGAAGCCGACTTGAATATCAAGCGCAAGTGTGAACAAAAGATTGAACAGCGTTATTTATTTAAAAGAAAAAAAATTGGACAGCCTGTCTTTGAGCTCAAGTCAAGTTTGTGCAAGATAAAATCATAACTGATTAGTTATAAAGCTATGCTCAGTGCTGTTTTGCTATAACATGTTAACTCTGAAATTATTTTTGTTATTATTATTAACAAGTTAGATATGAATAATTGCAAAAAATTGGAAAAATGTTTAAGAAGTCATCACAGATTAAGTCACCCTAGCTCTACTCTAACCATATTTTGGAAAAGGCCAAAATATAGCTTTTGAGATAAAATTTGAATAGTTTTTTGTTTTGTGTGATGGAGTATGATTATTTTCTTTGTTCCCTGACTTCCAAGACTCAGTAGAACAGTTTAATTAAAACAAAAAGTGCATGTTCTGATTGCCTAGTGTTTGCAGGTCTACGTCAGTTTGGTTAAGTAAATAAAGTAAGTAAAAGTAAACAAACATTTTCTTTGTACCATACCTTTTAACATAAATAACACAAAGTGCTTGAGAACAAAATATTAAAAGCATAAAGACAATGAGTTATGCAAACGGAAGTAGTTTTTTGTGGGCAGGGAACCTGCTGGGGTTGTAAGTGCACTGGTGTATGCTGGGGTTGCCCATACAGAGCTCTGAAAATCCAAACTAGAATATTAAAGTGGAATCCAAAGTTAACTGGGAACCAGCGCAACTGAATTAGTAATTGTGTGACATTTGTGTGCTTAAAAGGTTTAGTCAGTGCTGAAACCACTGCAGACATTCAAAGGAAACTTTTTAAGACAAGTAAACAATGAATTACAATAATTCCAACAAAATGAAATGTCCAAATCTAACAACTATTATAAAAATTTAAATCAAATATAAAAGATTCATCATACCATTTGTTACCATCGGTTATTTCATCCGTAGTCACTTCATCATTCAGTTTGCCTTATTTCTGGTCACCAGGTCACTGCAAATCCAGTGTATGTGGCTTTATCTGTGTAGCATACAGTAAGTCAAGACCATCAAAGTGCATATATAAAAAAAATTTCTCTCTCGCCCCTGTGGGCAGTCTTTATCCTTCCAGCTTGGGTCCTCTACCAGAGGCCTGGGAGCTTGAGGGCCCTGCGCAGTATCTTTGCTGTTCCTAGGACTGTGCTTTTCTGGACAGAGATCTCAGATGTTGTTCCTGGGGTCTGCTAGAGCCACTCACCTAGCTTGGGGGTCACTGCACTGAGCGCTCCAGTTACTACTGGGACCACTGTTACCTTCACCCTCCACATCCTCTCGAGCTCTTCACTGAGCCCTTGGTACTTCTCCAGCTTCCTGTGTTTCTTCTTCCTGATATTGCTGTTATTCAGTATCACTACGTCTATCACTGTTCCGTCTTCCTCTGTTTGTCCACCACCACTATGTCAGGTTGGTTAGCCTATCCGTCTGTATCTGGAAATCTTGCCTGGTGTGGTAAATCCCAGACTCTATGGATCTTGTGCTCAGAGCTTGTTACTGTGCTGCCATGATTAGTGCCTCTGTGCTGTCTTTCAGTCCAGCTTTGGACTGGTAGGATTTCTGGATGTCAGCCACTTCATCTATCTGCCGGTGGTACATACCATGCAGGGGCCTGTCCCTCCATGATGGTTCCTTCTCTTTCTTGGGTTTCTGCTGCCTGAGGTATTCACTGAGCATGCAGACGTTCATGGCCATCTTACTGAGCTAGATAGATAGTTAAAAAAACAGGGATTTTTCCTTCTCCAGTCAGTAAGTGTTGTCTGTACTGCCAGATATGGTGTTATTTTTATTGTCTTTATAAATACTTGTTTAATGACTTTTGAATGTTTTTAATAATGGCGTACTCTGTTTGTCCAGTATTCAGTTCAGATCAGATGTGACAAGAATGTGCAGCCTTGTACTGTAAAACCTCACTGTGATAATAACCTTTTTTATAGATGCATCTTAAGGGAACCCACATAGTAGTGGGAAAAATTTCCTTTTGATATGGAGATTTTACCAAGACTTAAATTGAGAGATTAATGCTGATTGTATACTCTTTCTCTTTCTTTTTCTTTTAATTTTTATAAAGCACTTCAGGATTTCCACCTGGTGTAAAGACAGGGAGGAGTTTTTTTTATTCAAAAAGGGAACAGTTTTCTAATAACTAATCTTTTTTTTTTTTTTTTGCTTTAAAACAGGATTGTGCGAGTGAGGAAAGTCTGTTGGGAGTGCTGACTGTCTCTGATGAAGCAGTGCCCATTTCTTCAAATCCTCTCCACCTCAAACCAGAGTCTACTAACATTCTTTTTGAAGGAGGTATTTAATGGAGGGCCTTGAGAACCTACCTCAAGTACTTTGCCTCTTGTTTGGGGCTGTTAATGCTTTATCCTTGGGCTACCCTCAAGCCATGAAAACCAGTTTCATATTTATTCAAAGACTGATGCTTGGCTTGGGACAGATGCTTTAACAGTCAGAATGTAACTAAATTAGTCTCATACATGAAATTAAATTATGCTTTGCGACACTTTATATGTACATGTAAAATCTAGCAGGAAGGTTAGCTCTGTGGTCGGCATGAAGCTGGACACTGGTGGCAGTGGCAGAGAAGAGGACATTAAAGAAACTGCTGGACATTATGGACAACACTGGGCATCCACTGCATATGGTCATAAACAGCCAGAGGAGTCTGCTCAGCATGCGTTGCTTCTTCCAAAGTCTACTGTTTAACTCCTCACTGGAGGGGAAAGGGAGGGAGAGAACAACTAAACTGTAGTGCTTTTCACTGTGCAATATTTTTTTATATTTGACTGTGCAACAATCACTGTGCAATATATTTACAATAGTTGAAATGTGCAATAGACTTGGGCTGTCTACATCTCATCAATGGGTATATTTTACAGATATTCCTATTTATCCTATTTATCCCTATTTTATTTTTTGGTAGTCCAACTCTGTAACATGGAACTTCTGTTGGTGCTGTGCTAGTGTAAACTGAATTTCCTGGAGGAACCCACCCAAGGGATTAATAAAGTTTTATCTAATCTAATCTAATATGTGTCTTAAACCTGCATTCTTTTTAAAGGCCAGCAGGGGGCGTTATCTGTAGTTGCACGCACATGGGAAAATGGTTCTCTAACCTCTATAAACACTTTGCTCCTCACTTATGGTCTCAGTTGCTCAGTGCAGGGAATGTTATTTAAAGCTTTAAGCCCATTTTGTAAATTTTGTTCATCTAAAGTGTCAGAAAGAAGGATTACCCAGGATATACTGATGGCCTACCGACTTGTCACTCATAAGACGGTAAGCAATGAGCATGCAGTCTCATAATCAAACTCATAATCATAATCATAATCTCTCCCTCCACCTCTCATTCAGTTTCATAACACCAAGATGGGGATGGCAAAAATGTTCATCTTCAGGCTTCAAAATGGAACCACTTGGGTTCTGGCTTCCTCCCACAGTCTTAAGACATGTGGGGTTAGGTTTATTGGTAACTCTAATATGCCTATAGGTGTGACTGTGAGTGTGAATGGTTGTCTGTTTCTGTCTCTCTGTGCTGACCCTGCATCAGACTGGTGATCTGTTTAGGGTGTGCCCCACCTCTAGCCCAGTGGCAGCTGGGGTAGGCTCCAGTCCTCCCCACAAGCCTGATAAGGCTAAATAGAAGAGAATGGATGGATGAAAGTTATACCTGTACCTATCCGATTGTTCAGTCTGACGTCACTAGCCGTGTCTGGGTCTAAACTCCGCTGCAGGTCCATATATCAAACGATCACTATGGCATTACTGAGAGTTGAAAAACTGTCTAAAGTCTTTCATCTTTAATAAAATGATCAGCGTTCTGCTCTACCAGGTGTAACAATTGAGTTTAACATCCAGGCATCCATGAAAACGGAATTTATGACATTTAACGGAGTTAGAAGTTAGCAGGGAGTTAGCTCGCTAGCTTCTATCTAAATACAATATAGCATGCATGTCCTGACTGCGGGGTTTTTGGAAACAAATTAAAACGTACAGCTCTGTTATCACTTCCAGCATAAATGAAGACAGAAAACTAAACAGCAGTGACGTTTGTAGGGTTACTGAAGTTGGGCTAGCGGGTATATAATGATGTGCTACACATAGCACATAGCGACACAGCTATGTTAGCATAATATAAACAAGCTAACTTTTTTTCCCACTCGATAAAAGTTAACGTGAGTGTTCTCGGTGGTCAGGAACAAATGTAATCGCATGGCAGGATGCTGTAAAAGGACCAAACTTCAGCCAGGAGAACAACTGAGATAATCCATCCACATATGAGGTTAGTCATTCATATACTGCTGCATGGGCTGGGCTGTAGTTACATCCTAAGGTTTTAAATACTGAGCTTAAATAAGTGATTAGTAGTAATAAAAGCCGAGGGAGGTCAACAGGGATCACTGACTGTTTTAGGAGCTTTTTGAGATCAAATAGAAGAAAATACATAACATTAAACATGTTAACAAAACAAATGCCATATTAAACACAGACTACTTTAGACCCGGAAGTAGGATTCGTCGCGTCATCACTGAACAACCGGATACCTGTTGCTCTTGACTTCTTGTTTCAATTTTCTGTGTTTTTATGTGGACAGAGATATTTTTCAAAATGAAAGTGGAAAATGCAGACTTCTTACATGTTCTAGTGTTCAAGCTCACATTAATCCTATTAAATATTTTTACACTGGCTTCCAACTGACCTCAGAATTTGTTTTAAAATTCTCATACTTACACACAGAGCACTAAATGGACACAATCCAGACTGCTTATTTCAAAAGCTTGTTTAATACACTGCTGTCCGCAGCCTTTGTTCACGGGCTCAAAATCTATTAGTTGTTCCTCATACAAATTTTAAAGACTAGGGGTAAACAGGTCTGTGGCACCGGGACTTTGGATCAGTCTACTTCTCCTGCTACATTCAACTGACTCTGTGAACTCTGGCCTTCTGTTGAGATTCTTTTATTATCATTACTTGATCTGTTTTTTATTATCTGGTTATTATTTTTATTTTTTATTGTTGTTATTTCATTTGAACATTGTTTGTATTGCTATTAACTGTGTTTGCGATTATTCCTAGTTTTTACCTTTGTTGTACGCTGCTTTCTGACTTTATGTCTGTGCAAAGCGCTCAATAAATAAACATTACTTACTTAGACAGTGACTAGGGTTACACCACCTGTTGCTCTGGCGTGCTTTTGACTGTGCATGTCATTACTTTTGTGTGTTTTTCATGTGGACCTTAAGAAAAATCCATTTTTAAAAAATACACAAATTTTGGGGACTATAGCCTTAAAGCGTCCACATGCTGCAGTTTAATGTTCACTGTTAAAAATTCCCAGGATACACACATTGACATGGAAAGTGTGACAAGTGATAAAACAAATGATTAAATGATGCATTTACTTGTAATTGTGAGTTCTGATCTGTTCGGCCTTCTGGCTCGCTGCAGTATTAAAATCCTGCACTCTAATTATACACCACAGACTAAAGACAAAAAACATTTATCATCATATGCATTTTTATCTCCATTAATTGGAGGCCCTACACCACCCTTGCTTTCTCACACAAAAGCCGCGTACATGTACCATGAACCGTGCTGCAGCTGCATTCCATTGTCCTTTAATGTGATACAGCATGCAGCAATACGAAGTAGAAGCCAGGAGCAACATGCTGCAACTCGAACCTCACTGCCATCAGTGTTGGGGGCTGTAAGAAGACCAGCTCCGTTTAGGTGCATTACACCTGCAGCCTCTTTAAGAGCACAGAGACTGCTGCAAACTGATTCTTCACACGATGAAGAGCCTCGCTGACCTCACGCTTGTGTTCTCTGCAGTCCATACAGGCCTGCTAAGAGAAAGACAAACCTGCCTACAGGTGTGTGCCACCTCTCAGTGTCCTGCCCCACCGCACGCCAGGTAAAGGACGCCTGCGGCTGCTGCGTGGTGTGTGCGGCCGGGGAAGGTGAAGCGTGCGGGAAGCGCAGCAGCGGCCACCTGTCCTGCGGTAACGGGCTGCGGTGCGACTCAGGCCCGGGGAAAGCCGGAGGGTTGCACAGCCTGTGCATGTGTGCCTCCTCCGGCCCGGTGTGTGGCAGCGACGGCAGGACGTACCCCAGCATCTGCCGCCTGAGAGCCGAGAACAGGAGAGCCGAGCTCGGAGAGACCTCCCCAGTGTTTTTAATCCAGAGGGGTCGGTGTGACTCTGGTAAGCTGTGGGATATTAGCTTTGGTCTAATATCCCATCTTTGTGGTTTTCCTCTTTCTTTCCTTTTTTCTTTAAAAAGAGATCTGTGTATAACTGATATGAAACAGCAATTGTTAAAGTTAAAACTGTGAATAATACTGAAGAATGATCTTATGACAACATTTTCTGTGGAGCAGGTAAATTAACATATAAGTGATTTCAGAGAAGCCAGAGTGCATGTCCTGACGCGTGATGACACCGTAGCCTCTAAACAAAGGGGGTAACCTACTTCTGCTGCACAAAGGTTTTTTGTTTTTTTTGTTTTGTTTTTTTTTACATAAAATCGATAATGAACCAAATTAAAAATGCATCCTCGTACTTCTGTTTCTCTTTATGTTATACTTTTCTGCCAATTAAGGATTAATAGTTTGATAAAGATGAACTAAATTATACAGTGGCGTTAATAGAGTAGTATAAGCAATGCTATAGCTGTGTAATAGCAATCAGTTTTCACATATGAACTTGGGGACTTTTCTTACAAGTCCACAGTTGAGGTCTCTAGACTTTTAAAAGGTAATGATGTTGAACAGCATATCTTTCCTTAACACCAGTGTTTCTGACAATGCACAAGTTCTACTGCTATTATACACTGTGTATAAAAGATGAATACAGTGATGTCACCCAGTTTAGCACCATGTTGAGTTTTTGGTGAAATTTTCTGGACAAGCCTCTTACCACCAACCATCCATTTATGACTACAGTGTATCCATCTTCTGATAAACCCAAGAACAGGAGGGCAACAAGCCAGTGAACTCCTAGTGCCAGTCCTAAGCCAGGGTAAATGGGGAGTGTTGTATTAGGAAGGGCATTTGGTGTAAATTCTTAGCCAAATCAAGCATGTTGATCATAAAGAATGATGGAGCCCGAATTAACGACTCAACCTCAGAAAACGGTTCAGTAAACCACTGAGCCAGTTTCTGCTGACCAGTTGTCAAAATGGTCTACTGTATAAACATCAGGGCTAAAATCAGTTTAAACTGGGTTCGGAGTTGGAACTTTCAAAAATGAGTGGCAGATCAAATGCACTGGAGGATAAAATTATGCCCACTTACTGCTGAGAATTTTTTTAATTAGTTAGACAGACAGAAATGCTGTGATTTAATAAATATTTCTGGGGAAAATGTATGTGGGAGTTCCACTTACGTGCTTACATAACTACAAAACTCTTGTCTCTCCTGGGATGGTAGGTCTTCTCATTGTGTGTTGCCTGGTGATATTATTTGTATGGCCCCGTGGACAATCAAAACATACTGTTCCCATATACTAGTGATGACACAATGGTTAGTACTGCTGCTGCATAGCAAGAAGATTCCGAGTTCTAATCCATAAATTGTCAAAGGAGTTTGCAGAGGTGTTGAGGAGGCAACAATTTTCCTTCACTTTTTAGCCAAATTTAGGGGGAGAGGGTGGTATCTTCTTAGCAAGCGTTAAATAGACATCTGGCGAAGTCATCTAAAGAAAAGCAGTGACTGCTGTTGCATTATGGGGGGTATAGGATTCACATTTCTTGGATTTATTCAAATGTTAAGCCTCAGCTGGTCTGTTGCTGCTCCTGTGACGCTGAAGATTGCTGTAAATCTCAGTTTTTTCTATTTCTGTGGTTCGTGGCTACTCATCTTCACCTGTGCTTTTTAATTTCACTCATAAAGCTAATAAGTCATTCCCCAGAATGTGTCGGACTCAAAATCATCTACCTTGGGAAAAGTTGTCTTCCTGGAATATGCTGATATAGGGAACCTCATAATGTTCTGCATATTCATGTGACATAAAACAGTGCATTCTCAAATTCTCCACTGATGGCTTTTCGTTCTCCTGAGAGAAACCCAGCACCACACTGCCACCCAAATATATCCTCTTCATTTTCCCTTCCTGTCCTATCCATTTTCAGTTGCACGTTTTATCACAGCCTTCCAAAGAGGTGAGAGAATACATCATGCATTAGACCTCCAACTGCTTGCCTATGCAAGCTGGTTTATGCAAATCCCTGAGCACTGACAATGTAGATGAGGCCGTAAAATATAAAATATAGCAAAAAGGAGATGGGAATATCCCTGTCAGAAGGATTAAATATAGCCTTCACTTTGCTCAGATACTGGCTTCATAGATATGTGACCTCCTCTGCGGTATGTGAGTAGAACGGTATAAATCAGAATATATCACAAAGGAAGGCTGCATAGCACAAAGTAATCCATTCACATCCAATTAGATTTACCCTAAACAGAGGAAACTCTTGTGTCTGGTATCTGCCATTTATTTAATGGAAGAAGTGGAGATGGGGACACTCAGTTTTCCCCAGCATCATGAAATGTAACAAAATGCTAAGCAGAGATGAATGAATGAATGCCTTTATTTGTCGCTTGCAGTTGCCTGCATCAAAAGGTCTTGTGCGTAGCATGGAACAAAAGTGCAAAGACTCAACTACCCTATCACTGTTAAAAAAAACCATCCTAAAACAACAGTAATATTCCGGCAGCTGGGGCGCCAAAATACGACCATGAAATAACAGAAAATAACTGTCCCATAAAAATACGGTCATTTTCAGTAATGAAAATAGAGTTTGTTGCGCTAATTTGACATGGGATTCTGCCTTTTCCAAGTGCTTTTAGACATTAAATTAGGAACATTTTTACATGATCAAACAATGAAATTACCTATAAACAAGGTCACTGAATGTGGCAATATGAATCATAATACGTAAATGTACAGAAATATACAGTTAATTTAAATAACAATTGATTGCATGCCCTGGGACAGAGGCGAGGCTGCCATATCGCACCATCGGCCCCTTTGGCCATCACTAGTAGGCGGTAGGTGAAGAGTCCTGACCACGGACACAACGACGGAGATTGTCCGAGCCGGGGCGCGAACCGGCAATCTTCGGATCACAAGGCGAACTGCCAACTCTTGAGCCACGAACGACCTAACTAGCAACGATAATAATACTTATGTGATGTAACACAAGCTCATAGGGATCATGTTATATACTTTTCCATAGCATTACATTTGAATTCAACAGTTCAATCTTTCAAATAACGGACAGATACATTTGTGAAATCATGATACATTTGTGAATGTATTTTAACAATCTAAATATGCATATGTACAGACAGATACATTTAATAATCAAGACCAGGGGTGGAAGTAACGAATTACAAATACTCACGTTACTGTAATTAAGTAAATTTTTTGGGTACTTGTACTTTTACGAGTAATTTTTCAAGTGTGTAATTTTACTCATACTTGAGTACAACTTACACCATGTAATCTACTTCGCTACTTATAAAATCAAAAGTCACTACTGAGTACGCCCCCAATTTGACTTAATATTCAAACCTTTCGTCTGCATTTTTGCAGCCAATAACGCCGTGCAATCGAGACCGCGCCAATTTAAGACGTAAGCAAAGAATAAACTCCGCTGCAGCAGCAGGCACAGGTGTCTAGAGGTGCTAAATGGTGGAGTATAAACTACTTTATAGACGGAAGATTTGGAGACAAAGAAGCCAAAATGGAGACAGAGGACAACACTGTCAACCATGAAAATGACGTAGAAAAGACGGAGGACGCGTGCCCGTGGCCGTACCTGGAGGAATTTTTCGTGTACAGAGGGAGAAAAGGAGACAGCGTCCAGATGCAGTGCAAACTTTGTTTGACCTCTACAGTCATTTCAGCTTACAAGACTTCAGTGTCTAATCTAAAAAAACACATTGAGGTAAGAGGTTTTACAACTATACGTGTATGATATTGCTTTCTTATTTTTCATGTGTGTTAAGGTTACTAGTTTGGCTAAGATATTGTCACCGCCATTGGTTAGCCTGATATTAAAATAAGACGGAGCTAGCTAATGTGCTTGTGTGTGCATGCATAATTGAGCTAAATTCGTAGGAATGTTTTAGCTTATTATTTGGATAACCACCGTCATTACAATAAATTAAACTTGTAGTCATTTAAAACTCACAGGCTTACAATCAGCTGCCCTATATTTAAAAAAAAACAACTAAAACTTGAACACAGTGCTGAGCTGCATCTCAAATTAATCTTCCAGCTCTCAGCTGACATGTACCAGAGCCCGATTGATGGATCAGTTGATCAGTATCATTGGCCTGATATAGGTCTATCATAGTGACATGGCTCTTAATCAGTAGGGTTATATGTTTCCCAATATGATATCTTTTTTTAAAGAACATAATGTGGATTGTTTTTATTTGTTAGCTGTATGGGCAGCATTTTTGTGTATGTGATCCCTTTTCTTAAATTAGATTTGCTAGATACACATATTTTGCTCTCTTAGTATTTTTAGGACCCGACTAATACTGAAAACTTTAGGGTGATACTGATAAAAAGGAGTTAAAAATTTAGATACTGATACATTGGTCGATACTCTTTTTACAGATAGTATACATATTACAGAACTTAGAATGTATACAGAAATTCATGTTTTTTGCAATGATCGTTCAAAATTGGTTTACACTTGTGAATAAATACAGCAATATATCTGCAAAATTTGACCAATTCACCACTCTTTTATACTATGCTCAACAATCAAAGATTAGCTCAAGTCTAGTTGAATAATGTTTTAAAAACGTGTTTTCCTTTAGTGTTAATCACAGTGATGTTATGAAGTAATGTATGAACCTGACGTATGATAATATTTATCTCTACAGAGGAAACATCCATCGAAGATTGAGCAGTACAATATCACTGTGGCATCAACATCTCGACAGCGAAAGACCACAGCCACACCAAACAAGCTCTCAGCAAATACGCAAGCCAAGTTACCAGACCTGATGTTGAGAACTGCAAACAAACATGTTCCACAAGCAACTGTTGACAAGCTTGTCATCAATTTCATCAGCGATGTGCATGTCACCTGCTAAACCTTGTGGCAACAACTGATGCTGCCCTAGCAGAGAGCATGAATGACACCTACAAGAGGCTCTCCCGTGCAACCTTTGCAAAATGCCAGGCCATTTGGAACAAAACTGGCCGATCTCATTTGGCTAATGAAGTGGTAGAGGACAAGTGTGAGCTACAGATCATTCGTCCCAATGCAACACGATGGAATTCAACCTACCTTGCCATTGAAAGGATAATACGCATCATTGATGAGAAGGGGGAAGATGCCATCAGGAGCATTTGTGAGGAGTTCAAGGTGAAAATGTGAGTAAAATTGGACACCTACCAATATGGTTTCAAATTTTGTGAATTTTCCTTAATGTATGGTTAAAAACGTGAGCAGACTCTTAATATTAAATCAGAAGATCCCTATTATAGTCATGGTGGGTTTTGTTGTTGTGTGTTACAGGTTGAGTCCTGCAGAAGTTGCATTCCTAAGGGAGTACTGTACCACCATGAAGCCACTGGTGAAAGCTTCAAACATCCTTCAGTCTGAGTCCACTTCCTTTATGGGATGGCTCCTGCCAGTAATCCAACAACTACTGTCCAAACTTAGCAGGCTGGAGACATCAAGCAAGACATGCGTGCCACTCATCAGAGCCCTGCAAAATGGCCTTCAAAAGCGTTTTGGAGCGATGATGGAGGATCCAGAGTTGGCTGCAGCTGCAGTCCTCTTACCCAAGTTCAAGACTTCCTGGACTGACAGAGCAGACGTAACAGAGGCTGGTAAGGATTCATGTGATCCCATCCATCCATCCATCCATCCATTTTCATCCGCTTTGTCCGGGGCCGGGTCGCGGGGGCAGCAGCCTAAGCAAAGAGGCCCAGACCTCCCTCTCCCCAGCCACCTCCTCCAGCTTATCCGGGGGAATACCAAGGCGTTCCCAGGCCAGCCGAGAGATATAATCTCTCCAGCGTGTCCTGGGTCTGCCCCGGGGCCTCCTCCCGGTGGGACATGCCTGGAACACCTCACCCAGGAGGCGCCCAGGGGGCATCCTTGTCAGATGCCCGAACCACCTCAGCTGGCTCCTTTCGATGTGGAGCAGCAGCTGCTCTACTCTGAGCCCCTCCCGGATGGCCGAACTTCTCACCCTATCTCTAAGGGAGAGGCCAGCCACCCTTCGGAGGAAGCTCATTTCTGCCGCTTGTATCCGCGATCTCGTTCTTTCGGTCACTACCCACAGCTCGTGGCCATAGGTGAGGGTAGGGACGTAGATCGACCGGTAAATTGAGAGCTTCGCTTTTACACTCAGCTCCCTCTTCACCACGATGGACCGGTGCAGCGTCCGCATTACTGCAGCTGCAGCCCCAATCCGTCTGTCGATCTCCGGCTCCCTTCTCCCATCACTCGCGAACAAGACCCCGAGATACTTGAACTCCTCCACTTGGGGCAGGAACTCATCCCCGACCCGGAGTGGGCACTCCACCCTTTTCCGGCTGAGAACCATGGCCTCAGATTTGGAGGTGCTGATCCTCATTCCCGCTGCTTCACACTCGACTGCGAACCGCTCCAGTGCGAGCTGGAGGCCCTCACCCGATGAAGCCAACAGAACCACATCATCTGCAAAAATCAGAGATGAGATTCTGAGGCCACCAAAGCGAAAGCCCTCCGCCACTTGGCTGCGCCTAGAAATTCCGTCCATAAAAATTATGAACAGAACCGGAGACAAAGGGCAGCCCTGGCGGAGCCCATCACCCACCGGGAACGAGTCCGACTTATTGCCGGCAATGCGAACCAAGCTCTTGCAACGGTTGTATAGGGATCGAATGGCCCGTAGCAATGGGCCAGACACCCCATATTCCCGCAACACCTCCCACAGGACACCCCGAGGGACACGGTCGAATGCCTTCTCCAAGTCCACAAAACACATGTAGACTGGTTGGGCAAACTCCCATGCACCCTCAAGTATCCTGGAGAGGATAAAGAGCTGGTCCAGTGTTCCGCGACCAGGACGAAAACGGCATTGTTCCTCCTGTATCCGAGGTTCGACTAACGGACGAACTCTCCTTTCCAGCACCCTGGCATAGACTTTCCCAGGGAGGCTGAGGAGTGTGATCCCCCTGTAGTTGGAACACACCCTCCGGTCCCCTTTCTTGAAGATGGGGACCACCACCCCGGTCTGCCAGTCCACAGGTACTGCCCCTGATCTCCACGCAACATTGCAGAGGCGTGTCAACCAGGACAGCCCTACAACGTCCAGAGCCTTCAGGAACTCGGGGCGGACCTCATCAACACCAGGGGCTCTGCCACCAAGGAGTTGTTTAACTGCCTCAGTGACCTCGCCCCCGGAAATTGGCGGGTCATTCCCCTCATCCCCAGACTCTGCTTCCTCCTCGGAAGACGTGTCAGTGGGATTAAGGAGGTCCTCGAAGTATTCCTTCCACCGCCTGACAATTTTCTCAGTCGACGTCAGCAGCGCTCCGCCAGCACTATACACAGTGCAGGTAGAGCACCGCTTTCCCCTCCTGAGACGTCTGACGGTTTGCCAGAATCTCTTCGAGGCAGCCCGAAAGTCTTTTTCCATGGCCTCTCCGAACTCCTCCCACACCCGAGTTTTTGCTTCAGCCACTGCCCGAGCCGCATTCCGCTTGGCCTGTCGATACCTGTCGGCTGCCTCCGGAGTCCCACAGGCTAACCAAGCCCGATAGGACTCCTTCTTCAGCCTGGTGGCTCCCTTCACCTCTGGTGTCCACCATTTGGTTCGGGGATTACCACCACGGCAGGCACCAACCACCTTGCGGCCGCAGCTCAATGCAGCAGCTTCGGCAATGGAGACGCTGAACATGGTCCATTCGGACTCAATGTCCCCAGTCTCCCTCGGAATGCTGTTGAAGCTCTGCCGGAGGTGTGCGTTGAAGATCTCGTGGACTGGGGCCTCTGCTAGACGTTCCCAGCACACCCTCACTACGCGTTTAGGTGCACCAGGTCTGTCCAGCGTCTTCCCCCGCCACCTGATCCAACTCACCACCAAGTGGTGATCAGTTGACAGCTCAGCCCCTCTCTTTACCCGAGTGTCCAGAACATATGGTCGCAGGTAGAGCAGGGCGATATGGCCAAAAATATTTATCACGATATATATTTGAAAATTTGCGATAACGATATAACCGACGATATAATTGATGCGAGACAAAATACAACTCCACAACATTACTAGCGCAAAAAGACAACCTTCCATTTATTTTCACTTAAACAAGAAGCTGGTTTTTATGTACATTAAAGCTTTATAAAAATGTAACAGTGCAAATGCAAATTCCTTGCTGAAAGTTTAACCAAAAGGCATTTCCAGTAGAAATGGGCTGACATATCCTGAGCATAACCATGTATAATATCCACTGAAGTTAAAAAGAGGTGCTTTGCAACATTAAACTGCAGTGTGCAGTATGTATTTTTCGGACCATAAGGTGCACGGGATTATAAGGCACATTAAGCGAAACAAAGCAGTCAGATAAATCAAACTTTATTAAACTCATTCTTCTTGCTTCCTCCACTTCTGTACCATTGATTCATTAATGTTGAATTCTCTGGCAGCTGCTCTATTCCCATGTTGTTGCAGTCTATTAATGACTAACCTCATATTGTGGATGGATTATCTCAGTTGTTCTCCTGACTGAAGTTTGGTCCGTTTACAACATCCTGCCATGCGATTGCATTTGTCTCTAACCATGAAGAACCTTCACGTTAACTTTTATAAGTGGAAAAGTGTTAGTGTTCGTCCTCCAGCTTCACTGTTTATGTTATGCTAACATAGCTGTGTCGCTAGCGATCACGTAGCACATCATTATATACCAGCTAGCCCAACTTCAGTAACCCTACAAACGTCACTGCTGTTTAGTTTCCTGTCTTCATTTATGTTGGAAGTGATAGCAGAACTGTACGTTTGATTTTTTTCAGAAATCTCTCAGTCAAAACATGCTATATCATGCTTAGGTAACTAGCGAAACTAGCGAGCTAACTTCCGCTAGCTTCCTGCTAACGTCTAACTCCGTTAAATGTAATAACTTTAGTTTTCATGGATGCCTGGAAGTTAAACTTCATAGTTACACCTGGTAAAGCAGCAATGCTGATCGTTTTATTAAAGATGAAAGAATTTAGACAGTTTTTAACTCTAAGTGATGCTGCAGTGTTGTTTGACCTGAAGCATACGGAGTTTAGGACCCAGATTACTCCCAGATTTAAGAGCATCTTAGTCCGACAAATATGACAATAACAACGGCCGCTTGCATGTTCTGCAAAAAAATGTGCTTTGTCGTGTATCTGACGGACAAGCACCAAACCAGTTCCACATCACGGAAGTTGCACCATTTTTACAAACCAATTCTGGTTCATCTGTTTCACTCAACAATCGGCCATGTGCGTATGAAAACAAAGGCACTGCGCATGCGCGTTTTACTCCCATTCTATCGCGATATTTCATTTTCCTATCGTTGCCTAACATTATACCGGTATTACCGTGAACGGTATAATATGGCCCAGCCCTAGTCGCAGGTCTGCTGATACGATTACAAAATCGATCATCGACCTACGGCCTAGAGCATCCTGGTGCCACGTGCACTTATGGACACTCTTATGTTCGAACAGGGTGTTCGTTATGGCCAAACTGTGATTAGCACAGAAGTCCAATAACAGAGCACCGCTCGGGTTCAGATCAGGGAGGCCGTTCCTCCCAATCACGCCCCTCCAGGTCTCGCTGTCGTCACCCACGTGAGCATTGAAGTCTCCCAGCAGGACAACAGAGTCTCCAGGTGGAGCACCCTCCAGCACCCCCCCCCCCAGGGACTCTAAGAAGGCTGGGTACTCTGAACTGCCACTCGGCGCATAAGCGCAGATGACAATCAGGACCCGTTCCCCGACCCTAAGGCGCAGGGAACAAACCCTCTCGTCCACCGGGAAAAACCCCAACGTACCGGCAGCAAGCCGAGGGGATATTAGGATACCCACCCCAGCCCGCCGCCTCTCACCAGGGGCAACTCCAGACTGAGACAGAGTCCAGCCCCTCTCCAGGAGACTGGTTCCAGAGCCCAAGCCATGTGTAGAGGTGAGCCCGACTATATCTAGCCGGTACCTCTCAACCTCACGCACTTTGTCTTGAGCTCTCAGCGAAGGCGGTCGCACTTTCTCCTCTCCTCCTCACCCTTATCTTCCCTGCTTCGCCTCTATGTCCTTGTCTTGTCTTGTGTGAATTTACTTTCCCTGGAACAGTCTCTCACTGTCGTTCTCTAAACCTAAAAGAGAATTATGGATTTGATCAACTGGTCTCTGAGTGCTATTGACACCCTTTTCTCAACGAGAAGTCGGGGCTCGGGAGAGCCTGAGTGCCCTGGAGGGACTTTCCCTGCCGGTTACACGATGGACGGGTGGCAGAACTGGAGGACCGTGTGCCTGGCGGGACTGTCGATCGAGGACGCTGAAGATATCTACCTATTCGGAACCATGATAACAGGGTTCATGCTGATCGGCGTTGGCTTAGCCCTGGTTTATCAGAGAAATAAGAAAGCGGAACCGGCTGTTCAAACCCCCACAAGGCTGCCCGCTGGATTCGAAGCGACGGGACGAGGTGCGACCTCTCACAACGAACGTAATATGGTCAACACCTTGGAGACGTTTACAGCTGCTGTGAAGGCTCAAAACAACACCATTGAGCGTATGAGGGGAAACATCAGAGAGAGGCCTGCTCAAAATGAGACCCTTGAGCGACAGTTGGAAAACATCGCGGAACGGATCACTGCAGTTGTGAGGTCTCAGAATCAAAAGACTGACAACACCACGGAACAGAAGTTTGATACCATCATGGGGAGGCTCGCAGCTCTTCAACGGGAGATCGAGAGACCAGCCTCGGAGTGCTAGAATTCGAGCTGCTCACAAAGGAGAAATCAACAATATTCAACATTTGGACACCACGGCTCCAGCTGCAGGCCCAAGGCTGGAGCCCACCAAAACAACTCCCTGATAACGACTGTGTGATGACTATTCTTCCCGCCCCATGAAGGACACCTGGATTGGCTGGAGGACTGTTTACTTAGCCTGATAGGCCGAAGGACACTGTCTCAGCTAAACTATGGACACGCACACACACACACTTACACTGATAAGCACTCACTCATCCCCCTCCCTTTCCAACGTCTTCGGTGCTTGTGCCCTACCGGGGATGATAGCAGTCAACTGGACCAGCACAGATGCTGCAGGACCGGATGCGCTGTCTACGCCGGCTCTCTCTTACCCTTTACCCGCCCCTGTTGCTTGTCTCGTGTTTCTATGGTGTATTGATAGTCATGTGCTTTTGTGCTGAGGTGTTTTTTCTTTTATCAAACTGTTCTCCCACTAGGAGCTCAGTCTGAGTGGAGTTTTTTTTCTCCTCCTCTTACCTCATGTAGTGTATTTTTGTTGTTTTTTTCCTATCAGCCTACCTTCTGACATGTCTGCCCAATGTGATGTTTGTGTAAAGTTGGTCAGAAGGTTCCTTTGTGAGTGCGCATGCGCCATTAGCGTGCTGCCTGCTGTAACCCCTAATTTCCCTCGGGATGAATAAAGTATTCTGATTCTGATTCTGATAACTCAGGCTCCTTCCCCACCAGAGAGGTGACATTCCATGTCCCTATTGCCAGTCTTGGCAGCCGGGGGTCAGTCCGCCAGGGCCTCCGCTCCTGGCCGCCACCTGGCACACAATGCACCCGACCCCTATGGCGCCTCCTGCGGGTGGTGGGCCTGCGGGAGGATGGGCCCATGTCTCCTCTTCGGGCTGTGCCCGGCCGGGCCCCATGGACTAAGGCCCGGCCACCAGACGCTCGCCCTCGGGCACCCTCCCCGGGCCTGGCTCCAGGGCGGGGCCCCGGTAACCCTATCCCGGGCAGGGTAAACTGTTCCCCCGATGTCCTTTTCATAAGGGTCTTATGAATCGCTCTTTGTCTGGTCCCTCACCCAGGGCAAATTTGCCATGGGAGACCCTACCAGGGGGCAAAAGCCCCCAGACAACATAGCCCCTGGGATCCCTGTGACACACAAACCCCTCCACCACGATAAGGTAGCGATTCAAGGAGTGATCATGTGATCCCATTTTTGTGTATTTTTACATTTGAACACATGCTTAAGTGAGTATTTCACCTAATACATTGTAAGTTATTGATGGTCTGTCCTGAATACTAAACAATCCTTTTTGAGAATTTGCCGATTTTAAATTTGTGTTCAGGAATAATCACTGAAATTTAAATAACAAAATTGTGTTATCTACTTGCAATTACAGCCTTGACATACATCAAACAACATCTTGAAACGACAGAGCATGAGAGTGAGGATCAGCAAAGAGAGTCATCTGATGAAGATGAATTCTTCTCCAGACCAATCTCCAGAAGGCTGCAAAGTGCAGTTGAGCTTGATGGTTATCTTGCTTGTGCCACAGACACCATGGAGCTGCTGCACTCCTTCTCAGCCATCAAAAACCTCTCTCTTAAACTGAACACAGCTCTGCCTGCTTCTGCTGCGTGTGAACGACTTTTTAGCTGTGCTGGTCTACTCTTCACTGCCAAACGAAGTCGGATTACCTCTGTTAATTTAGAAAACCAGCTCTTGCTGAAACTGAACAAAAGGTTCAGAAAGTAAAGTGTGAAAGAAATGCTAAGAGATTAAGACACTTACCTGCCTGTTGTTCAGTGTATGGGGAATAGTTTAAATGGTTCTACGCATGTTCAGAAACATTTTTGTCATTGTTTTAACAAACAAAATTCCTTCTTTTATATCTACATTTATTTACAAAACAAGTTACCTTTCTATACCTTGTTCATCTGAAAAATGTGCTTTGAACATAAATATTTATACTGGTGAATCGAGTTGAATGCCTGCTATTGACAACAGAATAAAACATCAGTCTGTTAAAAAGTAATTAATACTCTGAGTAGTTTTTGAGAACAGTACTTTGTACTTTTACTCAAGTATTTTTTTAACACCAGTACTTTTACTTGTAATTGAGTACAATTTAACCAGTGTAACAGTACTTGTACTTGAGTACAAATTTTGAGTACTCTTTCCACCTCTGATCAAGACAATTATGTTGTATTACATTACAGTGATTTAACGTTAATTTACATTCAAAATGTGAAGTCAAAGTCTATTTACGTAACTTTAATGATATTCTAGAAGAACAGAACATTACTGTAAAATGCACAGTAAAATACCTTCATATTAGGGTTTTTTCCTATCCTACGGTCGCAGCCATACCCGCGACCTTGTTGTTGTTAGCTCACATTCATTGGCCAAAGCTTAGCGTCATGTTATTTATATTTATTCAAAATAATATGATTCTTACGCAATCTAAACATGTATATGTTAGCACACTGGATGACTTCTGTTGTTATATTTCCAGCATCAGGACTGATCTAGCCTTAAGCTACCGTTTATCTTATTAAAATCTTTATTTAGACTCTCCAGAATGCTCCAATACAAAACAGACTAATGTAGCTTGTCAACCACACTTAAAATACATATCTGGAAATTTAGGTTTGGATTTATGTAATTTCTGTGGAGTGAGGTGAGCTGATAAAGGCAAGTCTGCATTTGGAATTAACTGTAGCTGACAAACTATTATAGCATAAATCTGACCCGAAGTGTTCATAAGTATATATATTCACTCTTGATTTTTGCAAAGCTGGCTTTGGACTCTGATTCTGTAACACAGATCATGCTTTAGAAATACATTTTGCCCTGTATTGTGATGAACAAGTCTCTGCATCAGTTATCCGATTGTTCAGTGATGACGCGTCTAATCCTACTTCCGGGTTTAAAGTAGTCTGCGTTTAATACGGCTTTTTTGTTGTTAACATGTTTAATGTTATGTATTTTCTTCTATTTGATCTCAAAAAGCTCCTAAAACAGTCAGTGATCCCTGTTGACCTCCCTCGGCTTTTATTACCACTAATCATTTATTTAAGCTCAGTTTTTAAAACCTTAGGATGTAACTACAGCCCAGCCCATGCAGCAGTATATGAATAACTAACCACGTATTGTGGATGGATTATCTCAGTTGTTCTCCTGGCTGAAGTTTGGTCCTTTTACAGCATCCTGCCATGCGATTACATTTGTTCCTGACCACCGACAACACTCACGTTAACTTTTATCGAGTGGAAAAAAAGTTAGCTTGTTTATATTATGCTAACATAGCTGTGTCGCTAGCGGTCACATAGCACATCATTATATACCAGCTAGCCCAACTTCAGTAACCCTACAAACGTCACTGCACACAGAAGTTTTCTGTCTTCATTTATGCTGGAAGTGATAACAGAGTTATACGTTTTAATTTGTTTCCAAAACCCCGCAGTCAGGACATGCTATATTGTATTTAGATAGAAGCTAGCGAGCTAACTCCCTGCTAACTTCTAACTCCGTTAAATGTCATAAATTCCGTTTTCATGGATGCCTGGATGTTAAACTCAATTGTTACACCTGGTAGAGCAGAACGCTGATCATTTTATTAAAGATGAAAGACTTTAAACAGTTTTTCAACTCTCAGTAATGCCATAGTGATCGTTTGATATATGGACCTGCAGCGGAGTTTAGACCCAGACACGGCTAGTGACGTCAGACTGAACAATCGGATAGCAATTTGAGGGCCTGTGCTTGCTCTAAAAAAGATCACAATGCTTGTTGGGGAGATTGCATTTGCTCTTCAATTGTTCAAAGGACACAAAATGTCCATTTTCATAACAGTCTTCCACATACTGAATCCCCTTTCATTGCCATATATCCACAGTCTTCATCAGATGTACGAGTTCATTTAGTCTCAGAGAAATTTTTGAAGACAGTCCAAGTTTTCAGTCCAAGAGTTCTGTGACCTTTGCACCAGATTTTAACCAAATATCACATAAATGGCTAACCAGTTGTCACTTTAGACTCACTGACTAACATTACATTGTATGTGTTTGGACTGTGGGAGGAGGCTAGACAACCTGTGGAGAGTCTCAGGCTCAGGGAGAACATCCAAACTCCACGCAGAAAGGTCATACAGCTACTAGGTCCTGGGCATAACCGTTCCAAGAAGGAATCCTCAGCCTCACAATATCTCTTAGAGTCAGTAATTCCACTGATTGGTGGAGCTTCTCTTTTTGGGAAGTGACATTGCTAACTACTGCACCTCCGTGCTGCCTATAAGTCCCATTAATACAACCTATAGGTGGCACATGACGTTGATGACAACATTATCAAATGAATGTAACTAATTTTGTATTTAATAAGAATTGAAACTACTAGTTGAAGAATTTTCTGCAAGGTTTTTTTGCAACAACAAATGTGGCCCCCTACTGGCCATTATAAAGAAAGCAGGTTTAAGTCAATTGTACTTTGGTTTCAGACTTCAGACCTCAAAGTTACATCCATCTTTTCTATACAGTCTATGCCTTCTCTTTTGCTCTAATCATTAATATAAAATGCCAAATATGCCACTTGATCATAAACACAGATTAGGGACTAGTACTAGGATTTAGCTAATATATTAAATTGAATATTCTGATAGTAACTAGCACTTGGGTAAAGTAAAATGTGAAGTGAATTTAAAGTTTATATCAGAAATTGCTGATAACCTCACTGCTAGCAGTCTACATAAGATAAAATGAGGACAGTGCTGCCCTATGACTTGCAGATAACAGTGTGTATGTCGGGAGTCCTGTCGTTACATTTCATCACCTTCCTCTGCTGTAAACAAGGTGATCAGGAAACAGACAGGCGAGAAATGTTGGGATATTTACGGCTGCTATTTCTGTTGATACAAGATGAAGATTGTGTGTGTGTATGTGAGAGAGAGAGAAAGAGCATAAACTAAACAGAAAGTGCTCAGTTGACTCTTGAACTATTTGTGTTCCTTACTGGCTGTGTGCAGAATACCAGGTAATATGGGCGTTATTTACAGAGGAGCATATCTTCAGTGGCTTATAAAACACCTTAAGTTACATGAATAAAACATGACTGAAACTGGAGGATGGAATCACATCCCTTCAAGCTACTTTGTCATTTGATGTTTTGCTGATAATGACTACAATAGAGAGTGCCATCTAAAACATCATTCAGTTGGGTTGAGATTTGTAATTGCTTAGGTCATAGCATGTGAGTGACGGATGAGGTCTTTGCAGTGATTTGCTGCAATCTTGTAAAACTATGCCAGCATAATGGCCCCAACACTATGGATCCAAATTTCTAGATGGAAGCTATTTTAAATTTACATTGTTTTCATTTTCATTTGTATATTTCAGGTCTAACAAAAGGTTAAACTACTTCATCAGTAGGGCTGCGCGATATGATGAAATATATTGGATACACTGTTTATTTAATTTTTTTCATTGTTTGGATGGTCATCACATGGATGCAGGCACAGAGAATACCAGCATAGCCATTAAAGATGAGGCAGAAACAGGTAGCTCCAAACAGAAGGACCAGTCAAAACAAATCAAGGACCTTATTCCTAAACTAGTCCCCACCGCAGAGTCAAACATGACAAACCTCTTCTACCACATACGCAAAAATCACACGAAAGAGTATGGAGAGAGTTTACGGATGAGACGCAAAAGAAGAGCCGTCAGGTGCTCAAAATAAACCTTACACTCAAACATTAGAACAGGCTTTTTCCCGCAGCACACCATGTAATAAATACTCAAAAAGAAAACTGCGGAAGTTACAACTTATATTTAACAATGCATAGTTTCATGCATCGGTCAAAACACTCGACTCTAGGTACACAATGTCCAGCTGAAAACACTTCACACAAGTTGAGCTGCCCGAGAGTGGCAGAATTTACAGAAAAAGCACTATTTTGCCATATACATCGTTGTTGGGATGAGAAATGTCTTTCATCGGGATATGAGATTCTGGTTATATCACACAGCCCTATTCATCAGGTAATGCATGTAATTTTCACTTTACAACTTTTTTGAAGTGCCTAAGAACAATTCCTGCTAAAAACAAAACAAAATATAATTTACTGGGCGCAGGTTTCGCTCACTGGGATGAGCAGGAGACCATATGCCGCACGGCTGAGAGCAGCTGGTTCGAGTCCGACCCCCCATGTCTTTGCTCCGCTTTCCTGTTAGCCTTCACCATCCCTATCAAAAACAAATCCATAAAAAGGCCCCAAAAAGTTTAACAAACATAATTTACGGTATAAATTCTTAATAGAAATGTTGAATTTAATGTGTGATGACAATATGAAAATTTAATAGCAGATTAGCATCAAACGCTGTATTCATTTGATGGAAGATGGAGGGACATGCAAGCTGGCAATGCTGTGTGTCCTTTGTGTAATTGAGAGGATACTGAAAGCTACAAATTTATCCTGTCAATGCAGAGCTCACTCTTGATTTGTTGGAAGAGCTTTCAGAGGCAGAAATAGTTGGCATTTTGCCAAAGTAGCTTTTGGCAAAAACACAGACTGTCATTTGCATTTAAGACCATTTCTGCACAGACAAGTTTGTTTGTGCAAACGAACACGGCGTCAGCTCAAGAACCTGGCAGCTTCAGACCAACAAGTTTGTTTACCGAGCTAAGGAGAACTTGGGAGATATTGCCCCCAAGTGAGGAAAATACTGTTTTCCAAAGCAGGGTAAATTCCATTTCCTTTCATGAGCACTCAAGCATCAGACTTATTTCATGTCAGATTAATGGGAAGCTTCTAATCTATACTAGCAAAAACATATGGGTGGGTATTGTGTGTGCTTTTGTATAAACCAATGAAGATGTTTGTGTTTGCAGTAAGCCTGTGATCCCACTAATATTAAAAACCATACAAGCTCTGAGTGGAGTAATAATGTGCCAGTACTTGCCTGATAAGTATTCTGTAAGTCTGATAAGGAAAGAATTGTAAATGAAACTATTATCTTCATGTCACATGATACACAGATTCAGAGACACGCAAAGCAAAAGTGTTGATATAAATGTTTGAATTCTGAATAGGAGACTGAGTAAACTAGTGCATACAGGTGTAGGTGTTCTGGCGGAGGGCCAGAAAACACGGACACAGCAAAACAACTGCAGGGCAGATAATGTCCTTTTCTCCCATCTTGGCTTCTCTAATGGCAGCAAAAGTGCAGTCAACTTAATAACAAGTAAATGACTAAATTCGATCTAGTTAAGACCTCTCTAAAATGACAAAACCCTAAAAATAATACTCATAAAAAAGCTTTACTGCTCAAATGAAAAATCTATAAAAGGCTTCATTAATAAGACAAGCCAGTAATGAACTGAACCTAGTAATAACTAGGTTCGACCAAACATTAACAGAAGCTGAAGATGTTTGTTGCTTCCAGCTCTTTGTATGAGTCTTTTTACAGCCCCACTTTCTTTTAAACGATACATGACTGTTTTGGAAATAAAGTCTGTTTAAGTTTTAAGATTTCATTTTTCTATTAAAGAAATTTTTTTGAAAACTTTTATGCCTTTTCTTTTATACTAAAAGGGGCACAGCATCCGGGAAGTATACGCTACAAGTTTAACTTCATTGCAGATGTGGTGGATAAGATTGTCCCAGCTGTGGTACACCTGGAGCTTTTTCAAAGGTAAACCAAACCAAAGCAGAAAAATGAAGTAGCATTTCAAAATGCTCTTTTAGATGCAAAATGACCTTTGCTATTAATCTTTTTTTACTGCCAGAGTGCCATTTTCCAGTGAGGAGGTCTCTGTGTCGAGTGGCTCTGGGTTTATAGTGTCAGAGGATGGCTGGATTGTCACAAATGCTCACGTGCTTACCAACAAACAGCGGATAAAAGTTGAGTTGAAAAGTGGCGTACATTATGAAGCTGCGGTCAGGGATGTGGATCAGAAGATGGACATCGCTCTCATCAAAATCGATCCAGATGTGAGTGTCCTGCTGTTTTTGTGGGGCTCCCCAAGGGTTTAAGGCAAAATCAGTGGTGCGTTTCATCTTGCTGAGTAGCTTGTCATCAGAGGCTAACATCAAAGTGTATTAATCCTGCACACAAAGCAGTGAGAAATCCAGGGAGAGAGTCATCAAGGGCCTTTGCCTACCAAAATTAGACTCTGTTCCTTA
Source organism: Mchenga conophoros (assembly GCF_057382185.1). Taxonomy (NCBI): domain Eukaryota; kingdom Metazoa; phylum Chordata; class Actinopteri; order Cichliformes; family Cichlidae; genus Mchenga; species Mchenga conophoros. The sequence goes on from NC_140537.1 coordinate 9,587,266, forward strand.
ACATGGCCAATTTGCAGACTGAATTCCTTTGGGGTGCTATTTGTTCATGTATCATGAATTCAAAGCCCCAGCTATTTTTTGTGTGTATACTTACAAGAGCGGTTTTGAATAAAACATGTTCCAACTTAGACTTGCTCATACAGAACTGGCTGCTTTGTATGGTAGCAGGTGCTCTATTCCCAACCACTTCAGTCAGACGGCACTCAGTGTGAAGCACGTGATTAACATCTTTAGGGCTGATCTGAATACAGGAACACCTCAAGATCAGCAGAAGTTAACCAGAAGCATCACTGGATTTAACTGCTTTAAAGCTGAAGGAGTTTTCTCTTTTTAAAAACCTGGGAGTGGTGACAGTTGTACAATGCTTTAACACTCTGTGATACATTCTTTGCATAAGGGGTTCTAAAGCTTGCCTAAAAGGCATATTTGTTGTGACATAAGAGCCCATACCCCGGGAGGTGCAGCTATAAATTAAATGAAGCATTACAATTCCCACTAGAGATAAATGGCGTGAGCCTGGCAAAGGAGGAACCAGGCAGAGTCAAGCTGAAGCATTTTTTCGTTTGGTGTACAACTAAATGTTTTTGTATTAAAAAATGCACTTTAAACACTCATTTCCACCGTAGGGCTTTGGCAACCTTTTCCAACCAGTGACAGTTAACCTTCATCAACATCAACAGAAATCTCAACAGAAAAAGAAAAAAACTGCTAATAATAATGTTTGAACAAGTGAGTGACTGGAACAAGTTATGCAGTGGAAGATTTTCTAAAATTCAGCAACATGATTTTTGCTTGCAGGACTAGTTTTGAGAGACCATAAACAGCTGGTCTCTGAATGAGTTGAATTTCACAGAGGAAGGATCGTTTCACCAATGGAAACCTTACAAAAAAGTATAACAGTTTTATTACTGGTTTATCTCAGGTTTAGTGGGCAACTCATATCTTCTGAGGCTATTGCAGAAGCTAGCATTAGAATCTGCCATGGTCCATTTGCTGTGTCTCCTTCACGGTTTCTTGCCGGACCCATACTTAAACTCCTGCTCGGAGGTGCTGATTCTCATTCCTGCTACTTCTCAGCAATGAACTGTTCCACTGCAAGCTGGAGGCCACCACCTGGTAAAGCCAACATAAACACAAAAAGCAGAGACAAAATCCACCTACAAATTCTGTCTATAAAAGTTACAAACAGAATTTGTGTCAAAGGGCAGCCCCAGCAAAGTCCAACAGCCACTAGAAACAAGTCCAACTCATTGTCGTCAATGCAACCAAGTTCTCACTTCCATAGAGTCCTTTTTTTTTTGTGTCCCGTTTGGATCTTTAGCCATCAGAATAGTTGTCTTAAGGCCAAGAAAGATGCCAAGTGGATTTATTTTACCAAGTGGATCATCATGGCCTTGCCATATTGGTCCATTTGATTGACCTTTATTATAATTATGAATTGATTTTATTTTCGGTTGCTACAAACGGGACAGACATGACTGGGGGATAGGACAAGGAGAAAGAATGAAAGAAAGAGAGGGAGAGAAAGAAAACCAAAGGGGAGAAGAGACGGTGAGAAAGGGGGGAAGAAAGAAAGAAAAACAAACAAAAACACCTGGATCACCTGTATGGAGAAAAAAAACAGAAGAGAAAGCAAACAAAAAAAGAACAACATAATAAAAAACAGCACCATCACAATAAACTAGCTAGCAGTAGATAACAGTAGATACTAAATATTAAACGATATTGTGCAGCACGCAAGATAGACAGCGCACAATGTGCTTTGAGGCAGCAGCCAAGAAAGGTGTAGTCCGCGTCTGTGAACACCCGTGTGTACACCTGTGTGCACACCTGTGTGGATCAGCATGCTTGTATTCCAAAGCTTTCTCCGCCCCAGATATCCAGAGGCTCCAGAGTACAAGGACCCGAGGAGGACCACCAAAAGGGGGGGAACCGTGCCACCCTCCTGGGAAGAGCTGAGTAGAGCCCCAAACGAGAGGTCACCCAGCAGCTACGGAGCAGAGGCCAGAGGGGGTTGCAGTGGCGTGCTCGCGGGCTCTGCCGGCAGCCAGCTGTGCCAGAGAGGACCGAGCTTCAGGCCCAGAGGCCAGAGGCCTGAGGGCATCCCACCCCCCGGAAGGGGCCCAACCGGGCCACAGGCGCCAGGCCCCGCCAATCGGCCACCAGGAGTGAGCCGGTACATACATGAGCGCCCAGCCCGAGACGACAAGGACCACCAACACACCAACGTGTGAGGGCATCAGCCACCGGCAGGGAGTGTGGTGAGGGGAGATAGGCCTCCGTACTTTGGAGGGCCTGAGATGTACCCAGAGAGACCCAACCTGACATATAGACAAAGACGAACAGGTGCACGCGGTCACAGTCCATATTTTCAAAGTGCCTCCAATAGGATCCCCCAAGGGATGATGTCAAACACCTTCTCCAAGTCCACAAATAACATGCAGACTGGTTGGGCAAATTCTCCACTCGAATATCTCAAGAGGATAAAAGCCAGGACAAAAAACACATTGTTCCTCTTGAATCTAGGTTTGACTAATGAACAGACTCTCCTCAGTAGTACCCTAGTGTAGACCTGTCCAGAGACCCTAAGTAGTGTGAGCTGTCAATATTTAGAGGACACCCCTCTACTCAAAGATGGGAATCATCACCCTAGTCTACTAATACAAAGGCATTGGCACAGATCTCCACATGATGTTGCATAGGCGTGGCACCAAGACAGCCCTACAACACCCAGGATCTTTGGGAATTCAGGGCAAATCTCATACATGCCAGGGGCATTGGCATCAAAGACCTGTTTAACTGCCAAAGTGACCTCACCCCCCAGTGGTGGGTGAGTCACCCCGCTCATCTCCATACTCTGCTTCCTCTATGAAAGGCATGTCAGTGGGATTGGGGAGATAATCAAAAATATTCCTTCCACTGCAGCATCCTGTCAAAGTTCAGCAGGAAGTAGGTACTTGTGATCTTGCTAGACGCGCCGAATGAATCCTCACTATATTTGGGTTCCCCCCCAAACTCATCACCAGGTGGTGATCAATTTAAAGATCAGCTTCTCTCTTCACCTGAGCATCCAGAACACCCAACTATAGATCTGATATATAGGGTGGGCCATTTATATGGATACACCGTAATAACAAGGGAATAGTTGGTGATATTAAAGTCCTGTTTGTGGCACATTAGTATATGTGCGGGGGCAAACTCCTCAAGATGGGTGGTGACCATGGTGGCCATTTAGAATTTGGCCATCTTGGATACAACTTTTGTTTTTTCAATAGGAAGAGGGCCATGTGACACATCAAACTTATTGGTAATGTCACAAGAAAAACAATGTTGTGCTTGGTCTCAACGTAACTTTATTATTTCATGAGTTATTTACAAGTTTCTGACCACTTATTAAATGTGTTCAATGTACTGCCCATTGTGTTGGATTGTCAATGCAACCCTCTTCTCCCACTCTTCACACACTGATAGCAACACCGCAGATGACCCCAAAGATAAAAGTCTAAGGGGGTCAGATAGGGAGACCTTTGGGGCCATTCAACTGGCCCACGATGACTAATCCACTTTCCAGGAAACTGTTCATCTAGGAATGCTCAGACATGGCACCCATATTGTGGTGGTGCACCATCTTGCTGGAAAAACTCAGGGAACGTGCCAGCTTCAATGCACAAAGAGGGAAACACATCATCATGTAGCAATTTCAAATACCCAGTGGCCTTGAGGTTTCCATTGATGAAGAATAGACACACTATCGTTGTACCCCATATACCACACCAAACCATCACTTTTGTTGTTCCAACAGTCTTGGAGGGATCCATCCAATGTGGGTTCGTGTCAGACCAATAGTGGTAGTTTTGTTTGTTAACTTCACCATTCACATAAAAGTTTGCCTCATCACTGAACAAAATCTTCTGCGTGAACTGAGGGTCCTGTTCCAATTTTTGTTTTGCCCATTCTGCAAATTCTGTGCGCCGATCTGGGTCATCCTCGTTGAGATGCTGCAGTAGCTAGAGTTTGTAAGGGTGCCATTTGTGAGTTGCTAACATCCGCCGAAGGGATGTTCGACTAATGCCACTCTCCAGTGACATGCGGCGAGTGATACGCTGTGGGCTCTTGCTGAATGAAGCTAGGACAGCCACTGATTTTCCTTCATTAGTGAAAGTTTTCTTGCGTCCACATTTTGGCAAATCCAACACTGAACCAGCAAGCAGTTTGCTAACTGTAGCATGGGAGATGGGTGGTCTTGTAGGGAGTCTTGCATTGAAATCTGCTGCAATGACCCGGTTACTGCGTTCACCAGATATCAACACGATTTCGATCCACTCCTCACGTGTTAACCTCTTTGACATGTCAATGGCTGTGAACAAAGAGAAACTTGTAAATAACTCATGAAAGAATAATGTTACATTGAAACCAAGCATACCATTGTTTTTCTTGTGACATTACCAACAAGTTTGATGTGTCACATGGCCCTCTTCCTGTTGAAAAAACATAAGTTGTATCCAAGATGGCCGACTTCTAAACGGCCACCATGGTCACCACCCATCTTGAGGAGTTTGCCCCCTGTATAGGAATTTCTTTTATTTATGTATTAATCACATTATTTTATTTTATAATGCCTTGGTGCCACTGGATTTAAACATGTTCCACACTCACACTATAAGACAAATGGTGGGGGTGTAGTAAGGAAGTTGGGGGAAGCAGACCACTCCACAGGAAGAGTATTTTGTCTCTTCGAGGACTCTGGGAGGTAGCAAGGGAGTGTGAACCCTAAGGTGTGAAACAGCTGTGTACTGCCTTTTGTTCCTGAAGAAGGTATTTAATAACAGATATGATTCAATGCAGAGAGGTCTGTTAATACATAGTGAGTGAGAAAGGTGACTCGAAAGGAAAAACTCAATGCATCATGGGAATCCCCCGGCAGCCTACGTCTATTGCAGCATAACTAAGGGAGGATTCAGGATCACCTGGTCCAGCCCTAACTATATGCTTTAGCAAAAAGGAAAGTTTTAAGCCTAATCTTGAAAGTAGAGATAGTGTCTGTCTCCCGAATCCAAACTGGAAGCTGGTTCCACAGAAGAGGGGCCTGAAAACTGAAGGCTCTGCCTCCCATTCTACTTTTAAATACTCTAGGAACAACAAGTAGGCCTGCAGAGTGAGAGCGAAGTGCTCTAATAGGGTGATATGGTACTACAAGGTCATTAAGATAAGATGGGGCCTGATTATTTAAGACCTTGTATGTGAGGAGCAGGATTTTGAATTCAATTCTGGATTTAACAGGAAGCCAATGAAGGGAAGCCAAAACAGGAGAAATATGCTCTCTCTTTCTAGTCCCTGTCAGTACTCTTGCTGCAGCATTTTGGATTAGCTGAAGGCTTTTCAGTGAGTTTTTTGGACATCCTGATAATAATGAATTACAGTAGTCCAGCCTGGAAGTAATAAATGCATGAACTAGTTTTTCAGCGTCACTCTGAGACAGGATATTTCTAATTTTAGAGATGTTGCGCAAATGGAGTCTTACATATTTGTTTAATATGTGCTTTGAAGGACATGTCCTGGTCAAAAATGACTCCAAGGTTCCTCACAGTGTTACTGGAGGCCAAGGTAATGCCATCCAGAGTAAGAATCTGGTTAGATACCATATTTCTAAGATTTTCAGGGCCGAGTACAATAACCTCAGTTTTATCTGAATTAAGAAGCAGAAAGTTAGCGGCCATCCAGGTCTTTATGTCTTTAAGACATTCCTGCAGTTTAACTAATTGGTGTGTGTTATCTGGCTTCATGGACAGATAGAGCTGGGTGTCATCGGCATAGCAGTGAAAATGTATGCTATGTCTTCTAATGATGCTGCCTAAGGGAAGCATGTATAATGTAAACAGAATTGGTCCTAGCACTGAACCCTGTGGAACTCCATAATTAACCTCAGTGTGTGAAGAGGACTCTCCATTTACATGCACAAATTGGAGTCTATTAGATAGATATGATACAAACCACTGCAGTGCAGTACCTGTAATACCTACAGCATGTTCTAATCGCTCTAATAGGATATTATGGTCAACAGTATCGAATGCTGCACTAAGGTCTAGCAGGACAAGCACAGAGATGAGTCCACTGTCAGAGGCCATAAGAAGATCATTTGTAACCTTCACTAAAGCTGTTTCTGTGCTGTGATGAGCTCTGAAACCTGACTGAAACTCTTCAAATAAACCATTCCTCTGCAGATGATCTGTTAGCTGTTTGACAACTACTCTTTCAAGGATTTTTGATATGAAAGGAAGGTTGGAGATTGGCCTATAATTAGCTAAGACTAGCTTCATTTAAAATGCAGGACAATTTAGGAAAAATGAATTTTCCTTTACTTACAATGGTGTGAGTTGTACCATCCGGACACCTATGAATTTCTCTTTTGGTAGTGAATTTCCTGAGGGGAAATAAACACATATATATGACTTTATCACTGAATAAATGTTATCATGAACTGAATTCCTGGATGCTGTGACAAAAACATACGATTCTGCTCACTGCTGGCTTGTCTGTTGTAGGAGTTGGCAAGAAACTGACGTATTCTGTCCACAGGGATGGCAAAAGAAATTCCAGCAGCCACTTTCAGAGTATTTATGCCTATTACATCTCCATCCTGTTAAAAGCACAAAATAGAGGGGCAGCTGTGTCTGTGGTCTTCATTGATTTCACAGTTTTGCCTCATGTAGAGAAAGAAACAGCAGTACTGTGTCCTTTTCTTCCACTGCACATAACACAACTCAGTGTCTATTAAGTGTTCTTTTTACCCACAATGCAAATCATCAGTCTTGGTTATTGTCATAACTTATCTGTGTTTTCACAGCAAAGGACAATTAAAAAAATGCATGCTCGGTATGGCAACTATTCTCCTTTAGAAAAAAGCTGCAATTTTCGGGAAGGCAGGCTGGAGGCAGCAACCTTGATAAATGAATATACAATCTGTATCATTTTATTCCATAGTAACAATGCAAAGACCTCCATAATCGGGTCTTGTCCTAAAATATTTTGTGGAAGGCTTAATTTTGAACCTGAGGGAGTAGAGTGAAGATACTGGGTATTAAATAAAACAATATCATGACCTTAGTCCACACAGTCATAAATAAAACAAGAAAATCGCCTACATAGCAGCAAGCATAACAAACATGCAAATGGCCTGGTCTTATCTCTTTACACGTGACAGCACTATAAATCCTCTTACCAAGTTGACAAGCGGTCCACCGGAGTTTCCATACTATGAATAATACAAAAAAACAAAAACATTTTCTTACCCATTGTTCATTAAGAATAAAAACAAATAAAGGCAGTTAAAATGAAAGGCATCAATAGGTTTATAATGCTTATTCACTCACATTTATAATGGCATCAGTTTGGATGTAGTCCATGTCAGAGTCCTTAAAGCCCAGCTCTAGGCTGTTGCGATTGGCAGTGCTGACAATGCCAGTGGTGACAGTGTTCTGCAGAGAGAAAGGGCTTCCTACTGCCACCACAAATTCACCTGGACGCAGGTCTGAGGACTGGCTGAGACGCAGCACGGGCAAGGGACCCTGCGATTGAGCCACAAAGAGACATGACAGGACCGGCCTAAGGACCACCTTGAACTTAAAAGGCTGGGGAGCCATATACAGGCACTGTCATAGCAGAGGGGTTTGATCCAAACAGAGGGTGAAAGGGCAGTCCAGGAAGGTAACAGCTTAACCTCTGTCTCTCTTCCACAGCATGTCTTTTATCCTGTCTTCCTTCTCTCACCCCAACCGGTCGCAGCAGATGGCCGCCCCTCCCTGAGCCTGGTTCTGCCGGAGGTTTCTTCCTGTTAAAAGGGAGTTTTTCCTTCCCACTGTCGCCAAAGTGCTTGCTCATAGGGGGTCATATGATTGTTGGGTTTTTCTCTGTATCTATGAAGCGCCTTGAGGCGACTTTTGTTGTGATTTGGCGCTATATAAATAAAATTGAATTGAATTGAATAGTACCAGTGCCTTAAACCTTCCTGTTTTTTTAAATGGCCAGCAGACTCTGACTACAAAAGTGCAGATTCATGTAAAATGCTGAAGTAACAACCTGCTTCTATTTGTGAATAGCATATCTTTAAGCCTCTGGAGGGTATAATTGGCTGTTTTTGACTACTTTTGATTTTATCTTTATATTTCACCTTTGAAGACTATTTACGTTGCCTTGTTTGACATCATTCTTTTCAGCACAACTTCACATGTATGAATTTACAGTTTGTTTTCATTTTGTCATACGGATCTAAAATCACACAAAAAAACTCTGAGTAGGAAAAAGTTCCTTTTTTTTAGTTTGAAAATCACAAATATTATATCAAATGTCTATATTATCAAATAAGTGGCCAATTAGCAAGGAGCATCTTCATAGGAATTATAGTTTAAAAAAAGGTAGCATGTGCAGTTACCATTACCTATCGATCAGTAAATATCACAATATAGATATCAAAGATATGAAGAAACAGTAAAATAACCAGATAAAAGTAAAAAGATAGATGCATGGTTTTGACCAATTTTATTAAAAAAAACCACAAATTTCTTATCTGGTGTTCCTGTAATGTTGTCTTGCACACTGAATTTCAGTAGTACTACCACTCAGAGGTTTAGCTGAACTACACCTTTTGTACTAATTATTGCCCTTTTGAAATATATAGGCATGTATTTAATACTGCATAAACTATAATTACTTTTGTCATTTCAAAATAAAATGTAGATGTTTGATGAGATATGAAACAAATTTCAACCAGTGGGATAACCTGTTTCTCTGTTGTTGTGTGATTGTCCAGTTTAATCCAAGATCTCAAGGAACGTGAGCCAGAATTTCCAGATGTGAGCTCAGGTGTTTACATCTATGAAGTAATACCTGGAACAGCTGCATCCAGGTAAGAATTGTGCTGCAATACATTTATTCTTTTGTGAAAAACTGAGATTTCATGTAGCTTGAAAATTAATAGGTAGGGGGCAGAAATGTACTATTAGAACTTGGCATCCGGAGATCAAGCTCTGGATATTTTCTGAAAAGCGTCAGATTTCTGCCTGACCAACCTGCCCTAATAGTAAGATCATAGTCAAGGATCCATGCAGCATATTCAACTTAACACCTGGACCTGTTAGCTTCCATTGTTGTTTAGTGTAGGTCTGACAATCTACATTTAAAAAAACAGAGACTCCAGCTGCTGGGTTGCAAAGCAGGCTAATCTGGTGGTAGCCAAACATCTAAAGAACTTCCAGCACAAAAAGGCGATGTGAGAATAGTGGAGAAGGAGTTGCCTCGTGTTGCTTATGTGACAAATATGGGGCAAAAGATGGCGCTGCCTTGGACAAACACTTGTTTTAGAGCCATTAGTGCTTTCAGTGCTTCAAAAATGTTTATTGTTATAAGTTATGGCTTCCATCTGTGACACCCCAGAGATTCATGCATATCTCTGATCTGTGGCTATTTCCTGCTATCCCCTGATATTGAGGGCAATTATCATATTGTAAACATCACATCAGGAATGCTGTTCGGAGTGATGTCAGGCCCAAATAGCAGCACCCTCTCTCTTCTTTCTCCTCCCAAAGTGTGTCAACTTGACAATGCTCTGTGTCTCACTCTGAAACTCTTATGATTCCTTATAAAAGATCTCAGATCATTATGTCAAAGCAAAATATCAACAAGTATGTACTTTAATGCTAAAACCTGGGCATGGAAGTTATGCACCCAGTTCTTGTTTTCAAGTCTTTCCAGATGTATGCTGTACAATCATTCCACCTTGGAAAAAAATGATTATAATAAGTTAGAAAAGTATATATTCACCTCCACTAATAGTTGGTTAAATATCCCTTAGTAAGTTGCAATTTAACCAGATATTATTAGTAGCCATCAATAAGCTTCTGGTAGGATATTTGACCACTTTCTTGGCAGAATTTTAGAGTTAATTTAAATTGATTGACTTGGCTAGTCCAGAAATTTTCAAAAGGGTTGAAATGGCCATCCCACAAACTTAGATTCAAGCTTAGAATCATCAGTCAAACAACTGTAAATAAGTACAAGTTATTTGTATGTGTCTCCAGTTTGCCATGGTCTGGAAGAAGACCCAAACTGTCTTCCTCAGATAAGAGAAAATTATTTAAGACCCAGGAATTACTAAGGCTTGAGCCTGCCATGAACTAGAAATGGCTGGAACACTAGTGTCACTGTCAACAGTGAAGCAAGTGTTACATCACACCGACTGAAGGGGTGTCAACCAAGAAAGAACAGCTATAAAATTGAAGAGCTTTCAAACTTGAGAACATTGCTGTTTAGCTGCCGGTACAGTGCAGCTAAGCTTCCACTGTATCTGCTGCATACACTGGAACATTGCACAGAGTAGGTGGAATATTTAATAAATCAAAGTTCTTCAGATTCACCTTAAATCAATAGTTTGACAGTTAAAACTTGGACACAATTCAGTGTTTTGACTTGTCAGTGCTCTCAAACACACATCCATGGATAAAGCAGGCTAACATTAGACCCAGCTCCAACCTGACAAAAAAAAATTGTGGACTATGCTTAAAAACTGGGTCTGTGCCAGAAAACCAACAGATTGAAATGAACTCTACCAATTCTGAAGAGAAAAATAGTCACATATATAACCATACTTATTCCAGAATCTTGTTGATGGCTATTTTTCAGCCAACAGGTCTTTTTTTGTATGCATGCACACACATCCACCTCGATGACTTCTGATTATCTTTGATTATCAGAAGTTTGATTATCATATTGTGTTATGATTCATCACAGGTGATAGTTTTCTTACTCACTATTGTGCTAAGTTTACTAAAAGATACTAACATAGTCTTTAGAGTTGAGTGATACATTTCCTGGGGATTCATTTGAGTGTAACTTTCCCATTATAAACTACACAGGAAAGGCATTGCTTCTTCAATATAATATCCAGTGCAGCTTTAATGTTATGGGTTTTGTTTGCTGTATTTTAAGTGTACATTGTAGAGATTATTGTAGACACTTTCCTATTGTTATCCTAAATGCTACACTGTTTTACAGATTAAATCTTTTCAAAGTTGGATACCACAGCTGTGGGCTTCATTTATTTATGTATTTTCTTATTTTTATTGCAAAGCTGCACAGTTGGGACTTGTTTTGGTACTGGTTTACAGAGTGTAACAATATCTGCTGTGAACTGGCATTTGGAGGCCTTTCTGGGTGGATTAAGAAATTTCTTGCAGTTCTCAAGGCTTTAGATTAAACTCATTATTCTTGCACTTCCCAAAGGCAATGCTGACATCTTTTTTATGGAAGACAGAATCCTTCTCTCTTTCTTTAGACTATATTCTTAATTGTCCTCCCATGACATTGAAGCCTTATACTTTGCACAGAACACAGCAGTTGACTAACATCCAAGCATTACAGCACAGCCTGTCAATTCACAGTGACAACTTGGATTGCCAGTCTAGTAACCTACTAACCTACTGTCATCCTGCCAACAGCAAGACAATCAGCAAATGTACATACCTAACATGCAAATATCTGCCAGTGAAGAGATTTACAATCAGTGAAGGGGTTTGTTTTTTTTTTTTTTGGGGGGGGGGGGGGGGGGGGGGGGGGCTGACACAGGAGCAGGCTTGTCTTGTGTGAAAGTTACTGGTGTCTTCCTTAGAGTTTGACACCTTTTCAGCTTGTGATTGATGGTATGGTGTTGATATCTCTGCAGGGGAGGTATGACTGATCATGACGTCATCATTGGCATCAATGGACACCCTGTCCACACCACTCAGGAAGTGAGCGATGCCGTCAAGCACAGCACCTCAGTCTTTGTTTTGGTGAGGAGAAAGGATGGGGATGTTACGCTAATGATCATCCCTGAAGAAACTGACTGATACCACTGTCTGTCTGCAAGTAGCTGGGTTTCCATCCAATTGTACTGTGCATTTCCAAAAAGCAGAAGTATAAGAATTAGCAGTGCCAAAATGCCCCAACATGCTATTACCTTAGTTTTATGGTTCCCTTTTAGGAGGGTTACAGTTTCCTCATCATAGAAAAGAAGATGTTTTTTGGCATTTTGGTTCTCAGTTACAGTGTAATGAATCTTTGCCTGTTTTACTTTGCTTTCAAAATTGTCAGAATTCTGAAACAATTCACAAGTCCAGAAGAGCAAACAGTTGGATATCAGCCACAAGTTGGTAATTAGCACCACCATAAGATCTTTCAATGATGTAACATGTTCAAAACACCATAGTAGCATTTATAAAGATCTATGCCTTTTTTTTTCTTCAGCTGTTCATTAGTCACACAGAAAGTTCAGAAATTCAATTAAATCATCAGAGGTACAAATGAATATTTCCAGTCTCAAGTTATGAAGTTATGAGCACACTGCTCATAATTCAAGATTCAAGATTCTTTATTCGTCACATGCATAGTTATACAAGTATAACACGCAGTGAAATGTAACCTGATACGCTCCTCGACTTGTACAAAAGGGGGAGAGAAGAACAACATTATATATTATATACATTAGGTGAATGTGCAGTAGTAGATTTGTATGCAGCAAGCAGGTGAATTCTGTAAAAAATAATTTGATTTAATTGACAGTACACATGTCTGGTTAGATCCAGCTGTTTAATAGAAAGCTGTAAGAAGGAAATAGACAGCTAAAGTTAAATTTGCTGCATTTTTTTCAGGTGGTACACACTGTAACAAGTTTGAGAAACACTGATAAGTGTATGTGTGCTTTTGGAAAACATTTAAAGCTGCTGTACAGAATCTTTGAAACAAGCTTAAAACATTTTTAGAATATAAACAGAGCATCTGCTTCTCTTTACAGCTCCTCACTCCACCAGGGCTGTTTGGCACTTTCTGATAGTGTGCAAATGTGATGTACGTACTGCGGCAGTCATACAGACAACTGAACGGTCCAAAAGTTGGCCTACCTATTACTGGCTGAGGTTTTAGTAGAGTTGTGGCTGAACCACATAAAAATATATCATTAATTTTAATCTCCCCAATCAATTATAATGTTATGTTGGAATGTTGTTAAAGAGGGTCAACAATGTTTCAACCCAGTTTGTTTTTCAGATTCTGTATAGTAGCTTTAATATAGGGAGAACACAACTTCCAGATTGTGTGAGTAAAATTAGGTTTTTTCTATTTGTCAGTTTAACAGTTTCTGTTTTGCCTGTCACTGTTCCCTGTCTGTTTTCTTACCTGGTTCTTCCTGACCTTGCCCTTTCTCCTCACGTTCCTCTTTCCTCTCTCCCTATTTGGACTGACAATCATACACAAATAGATTGTATTCAATTAGATGAAAAATTATTAAGATCGCTAACAAAAAGTCCTCTCTCAGTCTACTTTCAACCAAAAGGCAAATAACCAAACCACATGAACATCTAATAAAAGATATAAACATTGAAACACTGATGCAACATTGTTCTTGATTAACGGATCATTTGATTTTACACTTTTACCTGAATGTGGCTCCTTTTTTTTGAAAAAACTTCCTTATATCCATTATGAACCTGGCTGTCTGTCTGTACACAAACACACACACACACACACACACACACACACACGCAAACACACAACAGGAGTTATAAGGTTAATGGGCATTCAGTCAGTTAGCTAGTTAGTATCCATTTCAAACAGGACAGTTGTAACCAACAGTAGGCTATGGACAATTTGAAGTTTTAGATTTTAAATAGGCTGTATACATTTCAATGGGAGCAACAGAACGATCAAATGTTGCTGATTTTACTACAGTGTAGGGTAGCAAACATTGTCGGAAAACACGTTTTCAACAGGTTACCTGGGTGTAATGCTTTTCAGCTAAAAAGAAACATGGTCTGACTCCTACCTAACTATATAAAGAGTAACTGAAGGTTAAATGCAGCTAATATGTCCTGTTTTAAGCCAGGCACTTATACTTCCGCTCCGCTGCGTCTCAGCCACCATCGCTCTGGCAGCAAGAGCACTACACTGAAAAAAAAAGTTCTTTCAATTTACTTGATTTTATTGTGTACATCGGTCCCACATAATATGAATAAGTATGACTGACTTAATTTTCCACTTTCCCTCAAGTAATTAATGCTTGTCAGATCAAAGTATTTTATTTACATCAGATTACTTTAAAAAATCATGTTTGATGTACTAATATTAATCTATTATCATAATATCAATGTATTGCATAATGTCAATATATTTTAATGTTTAACACCAACTTATTTTTATTTGCCAGTGGTACGCAATGATATTATGTAATATAAACACATTGCAATTATGTTCCTGCAACACAAATTATGGCTTTAAATCCTACTTAATTTTTTCAATTGAAATATTAACTGATTATTATTGACAAAAAAGGCAAAGACTGTGAGTGCTACTGAACAATTCACCTTTATTAAACTGTAACAGCAGTGAAAGCAGCAATTCTGCCATGAACAAGTCCAAAATCGCATCCATGTAAACTTGTTAACACATTTTTAAAGATAGCCTGCAGAAATAACTAAAAGAAAAAGTTAGTTTGAGAATATATTTGCAAATATTTCACAAAAAACTGACCTCAGCAGCAAATAAAAGAAAGTGCTTATAGATGATCCTGTCATCTCTTACATATAACATTTGTATTAATTACACAATTGAAAATGTAAACTAAATTAAGACTACCTGAAAAAAAAGCAACACGCTTTTATGAATAAACAGATTTACCCAAATATAACTTGTGTGTTATTTGACAACAGTTTCAGCTTCTGTACATGTATTTACCTGTATAAGATTTCAACTAAGTTGAGCCTTAAATGACATTGTTACATAACTAATACCAAACACCTACATGAATTTTAATCTTCATTTTAAACATGTAAGCAGGACATTAAGGTTGACTTAGAACATATTGCTAAAAATCGTCAGTAAAAATTTCTTACAACATGATACCAAAAGGAAAAATTATCCTGCATTGCAGTCACACGAGGGGAAAGCAATAAAAACATAAGCAGTATAACATTACTGAACACAAAATGAAAAACTGCAAAGAATTGCAGAAGTGCAGTCTTTGACTTCTCAATGAAACAGATGGTTTTTGAAAGCAAGAACTTTAGAGAGTTTAGCTCCATCCAGTTCCATGAAAACCTTCTGGAAAACGTCAAAGTTATAGCGAAGGTCAGCAGGGTAGGCAAGGTTTAATGCATACATGAGTCCAAATAGCATTATCACAGCAAATGCTACATCCAAAAGTCTTCGCCACCCTGATGCCTGCAAGGACAACTCTTGTTCATCTGCTGAAGCTTGCTCTTTAAGAAGACAAATTCAAACAGTGGTGTCTTCAACAGTCTCACTGATGGCACGTTCTTCCATGCCCTGTAAAAAAGAAGCCATGTTAGTCATTTCCAAGTAAGTAATATGACACACTGTGGAAAGTCCAAAAAAAGACAAGTACATACCACATACTCCTGGATAAGCATGCCAGGGTCTTCACCCATGTAGATACACACTCCCTTAACACACTCAGCATCAACATCTTCACACTGAAATGAAATGTATGTAATTAGCATCTTCATTCAGCTCTTGTCCTTCATTTAAGTTTTAATAGTGTACTTTACATGAATGTTTTTAAAGTAAAGGCACACAAATTAATAATAGGTTTACTGGCAATTAATAATAAGTTGACAAAGTGAAGGTTAAAAAAAACAAGCAGATGTAAAAATACAAAATGAGAGAATTTATCATGGGAAACATTTGAAATCTTCCACAATTATAAAATTTCATCCAAAGAGGATCATGTTAAGTGAATGTTGAGGCTTTATCACTTACATTATCCATTTATGCCACAATTCTTTTCAGTATTAGTCCAAGCTCTCCTCTTCTGTTGACCAACTTCACCAGGTTGTCCAAGTGGAGATCCAGCTGAGCCAGGAACTTTGTTTGAGGGGGGATAGTGGCAATTCTCTTAAACTCAGCGTTGATCTGAAAACATGAGCACAGAGAAATGAGCTTCAAAGGTTTAATACCTGGAAGAAGGCCGCAATCACTCATGCTGAAGAAATGGGCTGTCAAATAACAACTGTGCCTTAACCATTTTAGGCTAATACCACAAGAACACCGTGTATGAGGCAAACCTTACCTCATGGAAATCAAATAGAGCAGGCCATCTTGCCATGAAAGCCTCCACCATTGGTGCATCACGAACAACTTCATGTCTTCTGTATGAAAAAGTCTTTTCCATCTTGAGTTTCACCAACTCTGTTACTCTTTTTTATGTCCATGTGGTGGGCTTTGACATGTCAATAGCTTTAAGAGTCCCCTTGTCTGCTACTTCTGAAACTGAGGTAAGGTTAAGAAACTCATTCCCAAACAAGGAATCCATAAACTGAAGTCTGAAACTGCCCTGAAGACAACACTGTCTCTTGACTTCAACGATGAGATCCTCAGTTGATTCAGGCACTCCATTAGAGAGTGAGCCTTCGACAGGTTCCGTCAGCCAAAACAGTCTTTAGGACCATAGGACTCCCCATAGGACTCTGTAGGCAACAAAGAATTACATATCAGACATTCAGAAAGAATCATTTCAGTTTAGTTTTCATAAAGCTATCCATACCCAATACTCAAAGTTATAAAGATCAGACATAAAAAAGAAGAATTTATCTAATGAAATACATGCGACTGAACCTATTACACTTATATGAACACCTTTTATTTCTATATGCCTTTTTAAAGTCACAATGTGGACTGATCCAATCTCATAGTCAACCAATGGATAAGTATCAAGGAGTTCACAGAGTGAAGCGAGAGTGAATATTCTTGTGGATACTGGGCGGAGCTCAAAAGCTCTGTCGTGCTCTCTGTACCAGCCACCAAGCTCTCTGACAATGTAGAATATGCTGTGGTACAATGCAGATATGGTTTTTCAGTATTCTGGCAATCCACCTGCTGCTCTTTGGGCCAGTACCATTCCATTTCTATAAGTTATACTCTTTATGTCACACACTGTGCAAGGTTGACCTCTAGAATGTCAGGGAATATGTACCTAATGACTTAAGCTATCTCCTCTTTAAGCAAATCCACTAGAAAGGCCGATACAGCTGAGCTCTCTAATTCAGACTTGCCAAGAGATGGGGAGTTTAGATGGTAAGCTATCATCATCTGATGTTTTGACTTCTGTAATCATAAAGGTAAAAATTCCACCATCACAAAAAACATTAATTTTAATTGAAAAAAGGTATTCCAGTCCAGAAGAGCATCAATGGTTTCTTTAAAGTACCAATCTTTGAGAAGCAGCTCACATATGTTCTACACAAACTAGAAAAAAAGAGGGGGGGGGGGAAGGGTCCTAATTTGTTTTGGGCCGATGTTGGAAAATTCACAATACATCACTTAATAAGACATAGTCTGTTGAACAAACTTATCTCCTTGTAGATATCTGCTGTATTATTTGGGCATGACCGATAGAATAGTCAAATAAGTGACACTTCACCTAAAACAATGACTAAATGGAAAAATGATTTGGCATTTATGGGCACAGGTTCTTAAACCCACGTCTAAGGTGTCAGGATCCTTATTATAACTTGAGTGCATGTCATCAGCAAGAATTAAGGTATGGCACTGTGGCCCTCCCAGCTTCTGAAACTCTGACGGTTACAGCCAGACTAATTAGCCAATGTAGCCATAGCTAGCACGAGTAACACAAACACTATTGCGCTCTCAGTGACGTTTTAACTTGCTAAGCCATCAAAAACGTCAGTGCTCTCTGTCACATGCATAAATTCCATATCTGACCGACAACAGCTGCTTTCTCCCGACTATGTGCAATTTGTTAATATTTTTTAGCTTTAGCCACAAAGCTAATACCAACTTTAGCTAGCACTGTAAAAACAACATGTAGATGCATTACAGATTACGTTTCATATAGCATGCACTACAACAATTCTGTGAAAACGTACCCAACTAAAACAAATGTATTTAAATTACTTACCTTCTCACTATGCCTGACTCAGTGCCAAAGGTTGCATGTGGCTGAACAGTCTTCCAGAATCTGGCGGTCAATTGCGCTCTCCTTAAATTATGTTGTTGTCTTATTGGATAAGGTCGGTCTTATTATCCAATCACATTTAGTTGTTGTCTATGAATATACTGCATCATTTCCAGTTGTGGTCAAACATGATTACAATGGTTTTAGTATTCTAATTTAGTCATTTTAAATCAATGCAAGAAAAATGAGTAGTCTCAGTATTGTTTATAATCAAGTAAATGGTACTTTATTTAATCATGTAAATAAGAGAAACATGAGAGGCTTGTGTAGCATTAACTAAATTCATTTGTGCAAATTCAAAAGCCTGCCAATTCCATTTTTTCAGTGTAGAGCCAGAGCAGGGGAGAGGCGAGCTGGAACAAACCATTTTGCTGAAGCACCCCCAAAAATGGGCTAAAATCGCCCCTGCTAGTAACCATGATACTAACTGCGAGAAACGTTTCATACAGCATTGTTTGACAGAAATGAAGGCGAAAAAATGTTTTTTTGTTCATTCATTTTTTTCATGAGATCATTTTGATTTGTTAAGTATCTGAGGATGAGACCACAGGACGGTAAAAACATGATTGTTGGGCTTCATTTCTGTACTGAACAGTCATTTTAAGATTAGTTAGTAAATAACAATTAGCTTATGTTGTTCATGAGACTAAAGTCATCTCACGTTAGTAATGTAAATATAATAATATGGCCAATATTATATTTATTATTCGATTATTGTGATTTGTTAAAGCAGTGAACTTGAACTCTGTGTTAAATACTGAGCTTCAGTAAAGATTCAAGTTGCATTTATTTGAATTTCATATCACCTTAAATCTTCACTCAAAGACAAGTATCTCTGACAGTGTATATATAGATGTATTATATATAAGAGACAAATATTGTTTGTTTAATATGTTGACATTATTACATTTGGCTCAATGCTTACATATATGTGTAAAAAGAAAATGTACGAGCTGTGATAACTGTTTCTGATAGAATGAAGAGTAGACTTCATTCTATTAAATATTCCTTTATTGGGTGAGAAAATCAGACCATGTCATAACTGCTTTAAGTCATACAGAATAGATATCAGAGCCTTAAACAGGCTGGCTTCTGCTAAGTGGGTCAAACTGGGCAGAAAGTATCCAAACACATAACATCCTTATAGAATATGATGTAACACTATACAGTGGGGCAAAAAAGTATTTAGTCAGCCACCGATTGTGCAGTGCAAGTTCCCCCACTTAAAATGATGACAGAGGTCAGTAATTTGCACCAGAGGTACACTTCAACTGTGAGAGACAGAATGTGAAAAAAAAATCCATGAATTCACATGGTAGGATTTGTAAAGAATTTATTCGTAAATCGGGGTGGAAAATAAGTATTTGGTCACCTCAAACAAGGAAAATCTCTGGCTCTCACAGACCTGTAACGTCTTTTGTAAGAAGCTTTTCTGTCCCCCACTCGTTACCTGTATGAATGGCACCTGTTTGAACTCATCATCTGTATAAAAGACACCTGTCCACAGCCTCAAACAGTCAGACTCCAAACTCCGCCATGGCCAAGACCAAAGAGCTTTCGAAGGACACCAGGAAAAGTATTGTAGACCTGCACCAGACTGGGAAGAGTGAATCTACAATAGGCAAGCAGCTTGGTGTGAAAAAATCAACTGTGGGAGCAATCATCAGAAAATGGAAGACATACAAGACCACTGATAATCTCCCTCGATCTGGGGCTCCACGCAAGATCTCATCCCGTGGGGTCAAAATGATCATGAGAACGGTGAGCAAAGATCCCAGAACCACACGGGGGGACCTGGTGAATGACCTGCAGAGAGCTGGGACCAAAGTAACAAAGGTCACCATCAGTAACACACTACAACGGCAGGGAATCAAATCCCGCAGTGCCAGACGTGTTCCGCTGCTGAAGCCAGTGCATGTCCAGGCCCGTCTGAAGTTTGCCAGAGAGCACATGGATGATACAGCAGAGGATTGGGAGAATGTCATGTGGTCAGATGAAACCAAAGTAGAACGTTTTGGTATAAACTCAACTCGTCGTGTTTGGAGGAAGAAGAATACTGAGTTGCATCCCAAGAACACCATACCTACTGTGAAGCATGGGGGTGGAAACATCATGCTATGGGGCTGTTTTTCTGCCAAGGGGACAGGACGACTGATCCGTGTTAAGGACAGAATGAATGGGGCCATGTATCGTGAGATTTTGAGCCAAAACCTCCTTCCATCAGTGAGAACTTTGAAGATGAAACGAGGCTGGGTCTTCCAACATGACAATGATCCAAAACACACCGCCCGGGCAACAAAGGAGTGGCTCCGTAAGAAGCATTTGAAAGTCCTGGAGTGGCCTAGCCAGTCTCCAGACCTCAACCCCATAGAAAATCTGTGGTGGGAGTTGAAAGTCCGTGTTGCTCGGCGACAGCCCCAAAACATCACTGCTCTCGAGAAGATCTGCATGGAGGAATGGGCCAAAATACCAGCTACTGTGTGTGCAAACCTGGTAAAGACCTATAGTAAACGTTTGACCTCTGTTATTGCCAACAAAGGTTATGTTACAAAGTATTGAGTTGTATTTTTGTTATTGACCAAATACTTATTTTCCACCCTGATTTACGAATAAATTCTTTACAAATCCTACCATGTGGATTCATGGATTTTTTTTTTCACATTCTGTCTCTCACAGTTGAAGTGTACCTCTGGTGCAAATTACTGACCTCTGTCATCATTTTAGGTGGGGAAACTTGCACAATCGGTGGCTGACTAAATACTTTTTTGCCCCACTGTAGATCAACTTACCTCAGAATATATACACTGTAAAAAAAAAGGGCAGTGAAATTGACATAAAAACCATGTAAAACCCCTACAGAAATGTATAGTAAACCCCAAAACACAACTTTCCTGTTTCGATCACAGTGAATTATTGTAAACCTTTAAACAGAATGTTCCTGTTATATTTACAACATGAATGTGTGATTATAATCAAATTTATTGGTTAAAACTACAAATACTGTGAATAAAAACAGTGAAACACCGTAATACTCATAACCAAACAATCATGTTAATTTGACATGCAAATACTGTAAAAATCACAGTTTTAGTCAGTTTTTCTTAAAAACACATGACCTATATGTAAGTCACTTTACAACTGCATAGATGTACTGGGCCTACTTTTAACATGATTCATGAAATGATGCAAAGTCATGGATAGGACTAATAAAAATGTTTTCACAGAAGATGTCATTGTGAACCTGAGAGGTTGCCTCTCCATTTATAGGCTATATAAAAATATACAATTAAAATTGTTTACATCGTGTTTTTTTCTTAAATCATTCGGGCTATTTGCAGCCTATTGTAGGGTAACCAATAAGAAATTATTATTTAACGACTAAGTAATGCTTCTGTCATAATGCTTGTATTCTTTATGTTTCTTTTAATTGCAATGTGATACTTAGACTAGAATACTTTTTTGGGTTAGGTCAGCAATGTCTCATTATTACAGGCTAAACAAACTTACAGTGCCTCCCATAGGATCTCTATGGTGCCTCATCTCCACAGAGCTGTAAGCTACTTCAGGCCACTCACCGTTGCACTGAGCGCGCCTAATTTTGAATGTGCATCTGAAGCTCGTCTCTGATTGGATAATGACGTGAGGGCGGGAGGAGAAAAGCGCCTAGTTCACGACTATAGCTAACGAGCCAGCACGAGAGAGAAGACGGGAGAAGAAAATGTTGAACTTTCAGCAACTACGTTGTTAGGACAAATTACAAACATACGATTTCAAGTGTTTTTTGAGGATCTGTGTTTGTTCGTCAGAAAGTCTGCACGGTAAGTTCAATATCTTGGCGACGTTTTTTCGAGATAAAAGCACCAGTTGATATTTAGACCAATGCTCATAACCTAGCGCTAGCATGCTAGTTCAGCTGAAAAGCACAGGCAAACTTTTGAAATACTAAAAATGATCATCTGCGCCTTTTGTAAAAAGGTATTGGTCACATTAAGAGGCTATGTACTACATTGCAGAGTGCATAAGAATGAGCCTTGTTGTATTTTTAAATGTGTTGGCGCCAATTGCAGCCAAACATTCACCACGTACTCTGCTTTCAAGGGGCATTTTTATCGTGTGCACAATGCACCTGCACTTCAAGCTACTCCTAAAGCTCTTGTTGCAGATTTAAAATGTGCGGTTTCATTATGTGCCCGCCATTTTCAAACAGTGAAAGAGCTAGTGTCTCACTTAAACGATCATATTGCAGAGGGCAGGTCTGTGTCATGTCCAGTAAGTGGTTGTAAGCATATGTTTACAAAAAAGTCATCATTTACTTCTCACATGTGTAGGAAGCATAAAGCTTGTTCTCCAGATGGTATTGATGACATGTACAAGGAATCTCGTCCTCAGCCCCCAAATGACAGTACAGAATATTCAGAAAACACACATGAAACCATGGCATCTGCTAGTTCAGCCAGTGATATGCCAGAGAAGGATAGTCATTCTTATCTCAGAAACATGTGTCTCTTTTACCTTAAACTGCAAGAACAGCTGCTAATTCCTGCCTCTACTATACAGAGTATTGCTGAGGAAATGCAGAATGTGCACGAATTGGGTCAAGCCTACACAATTAATAAGGTAAGTTGTTTACTAAAAAATGAAATGAACCTATCAGATGAAGCAGTCACTAAAATCTGTGACTGCATTAAAGAGTCACACCAGAAATCAAACATTCAAAAAAATGTTTAAATACACAGAACCCAAGAAAGTGCCATTGGGAATGGATGAAAACATGACAGAAAAATGTGCTTACTACATACCAGTTGGAGAAACCCTGAAGAGCTTTTTAGAGTCACAGTTATGGAGGAATACACAGTCACAACAGTTTGGGGGTCCTGATGTAGAAATTTTTAAGGATTTATATGATGGCAAAATTTTCAAATGTCACCAGTTCTTTAATGAAAACCCTGAAAGCCTCAAACTGATTTTGTACCAAGATTCATTTGAGGTAGTGAATCCCCTGGGTTCTGCTAAAAAAACGCACAAACTTCTTGCAGTCTATCTGTCATTAGCAAATTTACCCATTCATTTGCGTTCAAATACAGATAACATGTTTTTAGTCTTGTTGTGTGTTGAGAATGACTTCAAGCGCTTTGGAATAGCCAAAGTTTTCTCAGAGTTGTTGGCAGATCTGAAATCTTTGGAGACAGATGGAATAGATGTAGATGGAGAAACAGTAAAAGGGGGTCTTTACTGTATTGCTGGGGACAACTTGGGTTCTCATTGCATAGGAGGGTTTACAGAAAACTTCAGCTGCTCTCAATATTTTTGCAGGTACTGTGAAGTAACAGGAAGTGAGTTTTATGCTGATCCGAATGCCTGTGGTCCTCCACGCACTCCAGAGACATATGACGCGGCTGTTGCTGATCTCCAGTCTGAAACTATCCAAGACGTCAGAGGAATAAAGGTAAACTCCATCTTCAATACCCTTCAGTCTTTTCACGTATCCCAGCCTGGTCTCCCACCTTGTCTAGGTCATGACCTCTTTGAAGGAGTTGCGTCATATGATCTAGCACTGTACCTGAAGAACATTATAAAAAATAAAAAATGGTTCACATACTCCCTTCTAAACAGACGCATTAAACAGTTTAAATATAAAGGATCCGAAGCACTTACAAAGCCATGTACTGTCAAACCTGACGGATCCAAATTATCAGGGCAAGCCGTTCAAAACTGGAACCTTTTGAGATTGCTGCCAGTTTTGATTGGTGACAAAGTACAAAACCATGAGGATGAAGTATGGCAGTTAGCTCTCCAGTTGAAAGACATTGTGGATCTTATTTGTGCTCAGAGCATTTCCTTGTCCCAGATAGCATTCGCTGACATTTTGATCCAAGAATATTTGGAGATGAGAGAGATGTTGTTTCCTGGAATTAAACTAAAACCCAAGCACCACTATTTGCGCCATTATTCAGCATTGTTGTTGCAATTTGGTCCATTGATGAGGTTATGGGCGCTTAGGTTTGAATGTAAACACAGTTACTTCAAAAGATGTGCCAGACACTTGAAAAGCTTCAAAAATATTTGTCAAACTTTGTCAACACATCATCAGATGTATCAGGCTTATCTTTTAGCAGGGCAAGAATGCCGTGAACTGCTGCAAGTCAAGGAGAGCTGTGCGTTTTATCCCAACCTCTACAGTGACACTATTCAGCATGCGGTCAGGGAGTTAGCTTTTTCAGAAAGCAATACCACAGTTACCACAGACATTCAGTACAAGGGCACTGCATATAAAAAGGGACAGTTTCTTGTGTACAGAAATGACGAGTGTATGGAGTTTGGTGAACTTCTACTCATCTTGATTCAAAATGACACATCTGTGTATGTTCTAATGGATATCCACAAAGGCATCTTCCTCTCAGAATACCATCTGTATTCTGTGACAAAGGACAGTCTTGGGTTACAGTGCATCAACATTAATGACCTGCCTGATTTCTATCCTTTGGTATCATACATTCTTCAAGAATACCGAGTCATTCCACTAAAGCATAGTATTGTGGCAAAATAATGTCCAACTAATAGCTCACTTCTCACTGTAAATAGTTTAACATTAATATAAGTGTCACCTGATCCCCACCCTGCTCCATCAAGTGTATGAACTGTATGTGATTTTCTATTTTGTTTGGATGTGGCATTTCTTCTTCAGTGCAAGTATGAGTGACTCAGAGCGAACCTTCCTAGATGTCGCCATCACGGAAGTCCTACCAGAACTTCAAGCTGTGAACAAAAACATCCTGGAGGAGCACTTGCAGTCCATTGTTGAGACAAGTGATGATCTACGCTTCGTAACAGAGGCAGATTTGATGACAGTGTAGTGTTCTGTTGCAGAGTGTAGCAACTCCGATCAAACACCAAGCTAAACCTCTGTCAATGAATACACGAGTCCGAGTAGAGTTGACTTTTTACTCAGAATCTTCATTTGACAAGCGGTGAAAACTGTAGTTGAAAGGAAATACAGAATAGAAAAAATGATCGTTTACATAAATATTGCATCACGAAATAACTCAAAATGTGACCTTACACCTTCGTGTTAGCTTTAGCAACAGTAATGATCATCATCAAAACTGCCTTTTTTAACATGTACAAATCAACCTCCATGAATCACAAATAAAATATAATTTTTCACAAATACCACTATTTATGCCTTTTTAACACCTTCATCGTGAAATATATACACTTACGGCGTTGCCTGAACAATGTTCCCAAGTGGATGGCTGTGGATAAGCCTCAGAGCAAGACCACATGTCACTCTCCCTCTTAGAGAACCAGGAAGAGGAATTAAACAGGAAATGAAGCAATACAGGTAACCCACCAGGAAGTGAGGTTATTAGCAAGTTCACCTTCAAAATTAAAGCTTCTTAACATTTTTAACTCTTTTTACTGTTCTTTCTAACTTAAATACATACAAAAGAATTACTTTAAGCAAACATTAAAGATAAATGAAATAAATGCCTTTGAGGCATGACAGACAGCATTAAGACCTGTACAAGCAAGAAAGCTTCTTTCTGCTTGGAAACAGAAATGTAAGTAAAAACAACAAACAACTATTCAAACTCAAAAGCAGAGATGGTCATGAACAGACATACAGTGTGAATCATAATTGTATTTGTTTTGTAATTTAAAGACCAAACTCCAGAGAACAGCTCGCTATCATCTGTGGAAGCCTCATCAACCCAGTCGCTGTCATTGCTCTCACTTTCACCCCAAAGTCTATCGTCGACCTCCTCCAGCAGCCCAGGATGTGACACACAATGGGATGACAACTTTGAAATTCCATGGAGTAAACTTCCTGCAGAAGTGATGCATTTTCTTGAGAGGGGGAAAAGGCCTCGCCCAAAACTGAGGAGGCAAATGGTCCGGATTGTTGTGACTGAGATGATGGAAAAATGCCCACATGTAGGTAGAAAACATTCAATTGACGTTGCAAGAAAAATGGTGGCAAAATATCCCAATTCTCTGCAAGATTTAATAGAGGGTGAGATTGTTGGCGCAGGCTACCTTTCACTTGTCAAACAGTTGCAGAACAGAATTGAAAATGTAAGGCGCACTTCAACACCCAAAATAAGAAAAAGAAAAATCAGACTGACTCAGACCACACAGACGAGATCCCTTTAGAAGAAAGAGCAGCCATGCAGGATACATACGGGTGCATTAAATGGAATGTAGAATTTCTGCCTCTTGAAGAAACTCCAGAGAGCCAACAGCAAAAGATGGAAAAACTCAAGGTGTTCCAGCAAGCTTACTACACACAACGTCAACATGTCAATCAGGGGAAAAGTATCAAATGCCTTAGGGAGGAGTGGCCGTTTTGGTTTGATGAACTTGGCATGTCTGTCCACTTCAAGGAACTTACTGGGATTGACCTCAAAGAGACATTCACACGTAATTTGGATTTGAAGGGGAAAAGGCTACTGGACTACTTGACCACAGTTGCTGTCAGCAAAAGCAAGGTGTTCCTTCAGACTTATGCAAGGCTTCAGAGGATGCGGGGACCGCAGAGTGGCTGCTCAGATGATGTGAAAGAGATGGTCCTGCTTCTGCTCAGCTACTTTGAAGAGAAGGAGGAGTCCATGCTTCTCTGTGTTGAAGATACATGTCTGGCAGATGAGGTACAACTGGAGCAAGTGCCTCTGACACCCACTATTATCGTGTGTGGTAAGTCTGTTTCATAGCTCTCTCTCTTGTTAAGTGCACTTTTTATAGAATGTCATGTGACTGCCGTGTTTATTGATATAACCTGTTAAATAATTTGTTCACAGGACAGTCCTGCTATTCCTCAAGAAGATACATGCTGAGTATTGATCGGAACCTCGTCAGCACAAACATATCCTCCTTCATTTCTGCACTGTGCCTCATGTTCGGGAGCTACTACAATTTCAACATCCATTATCCATCTGAGCTGGCTTCCACTTTAGAGTTTCTTCAGAGGTGAACAAATATGGCTTTGTTATTTCTCATAACTGAGACTCTGGGATCTGGAGTCTGGCTTTGATGTGGTTCGAGTCCAGGTCTGGCTCTGAGTCTCGGTCGGCTTTGGAGCCGGTTTCAGTTGTTTTTTCTGTTTTTTGTTGTTGTTTTTTTTTTTTTTGTTTGGTTTTTTAAAATACATTAACAGTCTGAATCCGGGTCCAAGCCTGGCCGAGACTCAGGGCTAGACCAAGCGTCAACTGACGTCTGACTACCTATAACCTTTGCTTTGGATTTTAACAATGCTAAAGTGTGACATATCACTGCATAAGACACTCGTGAAGGGTGCCAATACTTTTGACCATGCATTGTTCACTTCCCCACAGCATTTTGGTTATACTTTGTCTTGAACGTGGTCATGGCCATGACTGTGTGTATATATATGTATATACTTAATTTTTACTTACTTTGTACGTGTATTTTAACTGATCAATTATAAAAATGCTTAATAAACTTTTATATGATTGTTATTCTACAGGTGTTTCTTCTCCATAAACCCAGAAAAAGGAACCAAAGTAGAGAACAAAAACTCAAAGCGTCGTCTCAGTGTGAACCCTCGAGTCCTCAGCCTGATTCAGGATCTTGCCGACCACAAGTGGCGCTAAGCCTAAATCTTGACTCTCTGTGGACTGTTAGTTTTAATTAGTTAATTTTGTTCCACAATGTGTACTGGAACCTTTTACTGGTCGAATGCATGAAGCCAATTCATGAAGATGTTCTTTCTTTGTAGGAATGTTCTTTATTTACATAAGAAAAGAAAAAAAACAACATGCTGCTACTGCAGTGTTTCTAGACCACATGTGTAGGTTTGTTTCACCACGTGGTTTTGCTGATGTTTTCTGACCAGGGCCATGGTTGTGGTGACAGCAGGGTGCGTGTTGCGTTGCACGGTGATTATGATCATTTTTGGCACAATATGTGTTTTTTGTTTTAAAGTCTTAACAGGTTATTTAACTTTTTCTGGTGGAGGGTCTAACAAATGCTTGTTTCATGAACATGGTTCTTGCTTTGCAGGAATGTTCCACAGCTTTTATAGCCTATATTTTGATTGAATTGTGTAGTTGCTGTGTGCCTTGCATATTGTGTTAGTTGGAAAAATGGATCCATTTGCTGTCATTTTGCTAATGTGGCTGCAAAATAAATTTCCCAAAAGTGATATTTTCCTCTCTTGTGTTTTCTCAAGATGTATTTTTGCATGTTTGGGTGTAGGCGTAGCAGTAAGAAATTTGCTGGGTTATGGTTAAAATTTTACATTAAAACATATAATATTCAGCATAGATTTTATGTATAATTTACAGAGCAGCTCCATTTAATATGCACTGTTTCACCGTAGTTCTACCATTTTAAATTAGTTCTTTGTACGATATTTCCCTGTTAATTTTGCAGTTTATGGATCCACAAAAAGCATTTATTACTTGTAAAAGATACAGGAAATAGTGTATTTATATATCACATCTATGTGTGAAATTAACTTCTTTTTCCTGTAGATTTAACAGTTTTAATCTGAGATTCATTCACTGTAAATCAATTTACAAGTTGCATCTGTAAAGCGTTTTTACAGGAAGTCCCTGGTAACCCCAGCTGCCAGGGTTTTCCTGTAAAAACAGCACTTTTTTTTTTTTTACAGTGTAAAGCATATAAACAATTACAGCAATATGATGCAACAAACACAGCAGTACTACTAATCCAAAATACTCAAAGCTTCATAGAACTGAAACAAACATTTATTTTTAGGTCCATTCTGCTGCTGATACTTTAGGTTTCTGAACATTAAACTGGTTGCTGCCTTTCATAGTGTTCAACTTGAAGGCCCTGAGTACTTTCTCCCACACTGAAAACACTGGAATGATAAAATTATTTGAACATTACCTAATAAGACTGATTCAGGACAAGCAATTAGTTATTTTAAACTTTCCTAGCAGTCCTTCACAAACAGGGAACAGTCTGTCTATTCTCTCCATCTGTCACCTGCTGCTGGCTCTTCCTCCTCCTCTTCCTCACACACTGCTGAGTTTGTCCTGGTGGATCATCAGGGGTGCAAAGCCTCACAGATGATGTGCAGCAGTGGGTCCTTCAGTCTGTCCTCACTCTGGACACTTGCAGTTGTCACACATGGAAATCAAATGTGTGATAAGCTGCAGGATTCAAACACAAGTGTAACTTATAAATACATGTTCATACTTTTATTCCATAATCAGAGAGAAAGAAAAAGAGAGAGAGTGCAGGACAGACAGATAGGTGACAGTCTCAGGTGTATACACTGCTACAAAACAGCACAAGAGAAGGAGGATTTAGTGTTTGTGTTATTACGAGTGCTAAACAAGAAGAGTTCCCAGATGGTACAGTGGACACGTGTTTAAAGCATCTTTCTTTCAGCTTAACGAGTGAACCGTCAGCTCGTTCAAACACACGTTAAAGTCCGTTTGGCTCGACACCACCAAACAGAGGCAGCAATATAACATAGCTGACATTAACAGTGCAGGGAATCCTGCTTGTGAATTATCCATAAAATCATCACATTCTCTGTAAGATTAAGGTCAACTATTTAACGGCATATATTTTAAAGGCTTTAAAACCAAGCTGACGCTGAAAGTACAAACATCACTAATGTCACATAACTTTGCCGATATGTGGCCAATGTTTTAATAATGTTATGTTTTAATGTTCTTCATTATTAAACATTCGCACATAAATAAGTGACATAATATTCAGCACTTACTTTTGAAAGTTTACTCTTTAGCCACCCCGCTTCAGGCATCCGCCGTTTTTTTCCGAACAAAATATCCACACCCACCGCCACGCTATGAATTGTGGGATATATGGGACCACGAAGTCTACATTGGACCACACTTCAAATTTGGGGAAATGAACTGCACATTTGTCAACCGCATTTGGAGTACACTTCGAATTGGGACACCCTTCCTCACGTCGCTGTGACGTAATCGGTCTCCAAATGCGCACTACGAAGCGTGCGGTCGCTGGATTGGGACACAGCCCTGAAGTCCTCCAGAAACCTGGTAATGAACATTTGATTCAGGTGTGATGACCCAGGGAGGAAACCTGCAGGACACTGGCAGTTGAGGCCTAGAGTTTCTCACCCCTGATCTAAACTAACAGCTGGGAAACAAAGTCATTAACATCTATCAGTATTGAAAGACAGAACCTTCTCAGGAGTTAAAGGATTACCAAAATGATTCTATTATTGTGTCAACAACTGATCCATGACGTGTCAAACGAAACCAGAACAACATGTGAAGAACTGTAGCCTCAGCTAAGGTCAGTGTTCATATTTCAACAGTATAAAGAGACTGGGCAAAAATGGCATCCATAGGAGAGTTTCAAGGTGAAAACCACTGCTGACTAAAAAGAACACAAAAGCTCATCTCATTCTTTTCAAAACATCATCATGTTGATCCAAGACATCGGGGGATCAACATGTTCTGTGCACTGACGGGACAAGTAGACCAGAGCATCAAGTTCACTCCCTGAAGCACCAGAAAGTTCACCTCTGAATGACTCAAAAAAAAAAAAGAAAAAAAAAAAAAAAGAAAGAGTGACCTAATCAAAAGTGGGGACTGATTGAGTTGTTTTGACATGTTTTAAACATGACATTAGTGCTTTAAAATTCTCCAGTGTTGTTGAATTTATACCGTTCTACAAAGAAGGGTGGGCCCAAAAGACTTACCATTATTGCAAATACTTGATTGCAGTTCTTGTCGCCAAGGATGGCATGGTGGTTAGCACTGTTGCTGGACAGAAGAAGATCCTGAGTTCATTTCTACCATCAGACCAGGGTCTGTCTTTCTTTCTTTGGAGTTTGCATGTTCTCACCGTGTTTGTGTGGGTTCTCCCCAGGTACTTCAGTTTCTTCCCACAGTCCAAAGACATGCAGTTAGTGGGGATAGGTTAATTGATCAATCTAAATTGCCCATAGGTGTGAATGTGAGTGCAAATGGTTGTCTCTCTCTGTGTGTTAGCCCTGCAACAGACTGGCGACCTGTCCAGGGTGTACCCTGCCTTTCGCCGTATGACAGCTGAGATAGGCTCCAGCGCCCCTCGTGACCCTGAAAAGGGATAAGTGGAAGCGGATGGATGGATCAGGTATGTTTGGGTAGAGATTTTTAAAAACTTATGTCTAATAATATGTGTAATATAAAAATCTGTACATACATAAGCATCACTGGCTGATGTAGATGAGAGGAGTTTTTATTATCTAACATTTTAAATCTATGGCTATCCGGTTATTTCATAAGTAAAATAAATAAATAAAACCAAAGTCAGCAAAACTGATGAAGTGTTTTATGACCACCTGTCAAATACAGTAAAACAAGACTAAATAAGATCATACAAAATTATTTAAATGTTGGTACCTGTAGTCTGTTTGCTGAAACACTGTGCTAAACCACTGATAGAAAAAAAAAATAGTACTATGTATGTGTAATATTTTATAGTATTAATGCGTATTTCTAATGTTTGAAACCTAGCACCTTGAGGCGACTGTTGTTGTGTTTTGGTGCCATATAAATAAAATTTTATTGAAAAATTGAATTGAATTGTCTGAAACCATAGATAATATCAAAAATGTTTTTTTAATCATGCCAAATCTATAACCTCAGTCAAAATGCAAAGTACTGAGAGGAGGCAACACACTCTTTTACTGACATTCTACCCCAGCACTAACTAGACTCCAATGAATGTAAAGAACACCATGTCCCAGATACTTTTTATTGGGTAATAAGGACTGGGAACAATGAAAACATGAGAAAGTTTGGATTTTTTTTAACACCATCAGAAAAGGGAACATTGGACCTCCTATGCACACACCTGGTTTGAAGGTTTAAGAGTACAGAAAAGAAAAATACGTCTTATAGTAAACATTGGTCTCAACAATACCAATAATATTCCCATGAATTCATCTTTTTTTTTTTTTTTTTTTTTTTTTTTTAAATCAGACATAAATTAGCAATGTGTGGATCAAAGTTAAATAACATTAACACCCAGCTCAGGTGATGCTTCCATCATTTGGATCCATATCATATACAATATCTATATCTGTACAAGCTGAAAAACTCAAGAAAATATATGTCTCAAAACATATTAATGTAGGGCAAGTGTACAGAGCTTTAAGGAGGACATCACACTAAAAGAGAGATATGGTACCTGGAAAAAACTGTGTGCAGATCTTTTTTTCAAGTGGCATATAAACCGTCACTCTATGAATTAAGTGGAAAATTAAATTATGTAAAGCAGTGTTTTAATGCTTCACTCTACAAAGGATGTTTAGCCAGCTGAAAATATATTGCCTGTTGAAAGCACACTCCTGCTGCTGGATGAGTCGTCACATTGACGATGGTGTCTTCTTCAACTTTTTACGATGAGAGCTAAGAGGGTTTTCACATATCCTTAGGTAATGAAATGAGCTCTATCTATGGAACAGCACATAAACCCTGGGTCCTGGTAAAGATTAGAAATTTAACAAAGTGGGAGATGAAGATTTGAATATTTAATGTGAGACCTGAGCCTCACTCCTGAAAGTCAATGGAGATCAAAATTTGTTTTAGTTTAAGACATTCGGATGAGATGAGGTTTTGGAGGTAAATGCTTCCACACAGCAGACTTTTTTTTCCCTTCCAAAAGTAAGGAACCTTGAGTTAATACAGAAGACTGCTACATCGATATCTGAAATGTGACTAATAGGACTGCTGTGCATGTCCATGCCTGCTGTGCTGCTTGCTTGGAGCTCCAATGTTAATCATTCCAAGTAAAGAAAGAACATATTAAAAAAAAAAACAAAAAAAAAACCCTGCAATATATAAATACAGAATTCAGACAGCTCTGGTGGAAGAGGCAAGTGAAGGGTCAATTCTGGTCTGTCGAGTAATTTGACAGAGGGAAAAAGTGATAACTTGTGTATGATGTTGCCCTCAGGAGAAGAAACCTGCTAAGTGTTTTATGGAATGGAAGATTCGTGTTCAGTTTGTAAGTCACATAGGCAACAAAATGAACCGAGCCACAGAACTTGCAAATTTAGGATACATCAACACTGAAGTTTCAATTTTCTATTCCTGAGACATTTATAGCATATACAAGGCTTCCAGGACACATTGACACCACGTGGTCACCGGTGCTGATGTGCTTTAACTTGTTTGTAAAGACCGATTTATGCTTTCTCTGTCTGAGGTCCAGTGTTGGGTAATGTTACTTCTAAAAGTAACTTGTTATATTGCATAATTACAGCATTAACAACTGAAAACTAATTACCTTTAGAATATTTCTGCATTCAAAAAAATAAACCTTTCTATTTGAATTTAGTCTGGGTACACTAGTTATACATCTAGGAGTGTAATCTACTGTAACTCTGAATGTAGCTGATAGTGGCAGCTTGTGCTCTACCACATAACCAGAAACACACCTCATTTCCCTCAGAGTGATGGGTTATTGCAGGTGCTTCTTCAAAATGTGAACAGTAGTTCTCTAATGCCTCTGTGGTGTACTGGTTAACACCTTCACTTTACATGGAAGAGGAGCTACAAACACAGCCAGGGGGTCACAAGCTACTCCTAGTGCTGGTCCTCAGCTCGGATAAATCGGGTGTAAAATGTACTGCTTTGGGAATGGATAAGGGGCAGCTGAAAGTACCCAACTCTAATATGTGACTTTGCACTTTACAACACGATACACCCAACACTGCTGAAGGACTGATGTAGGGTTATATCTGTAGGCCATTTAAAAGATGGATGAGCAAACATGAGGGGGCAAAGGCTGCGGGTCCATATGTACTCCTGGTCCTGTAACAGTGTATGGGAAAATACCTAGGTGAGGGCCGAGGGTCAAACACTTTCCTGATGAGTTTATGTTTTCAGTCACTCATTTTGGGTCATATTTAGTCCTAAATTTGAGAAAGCAGGATTATCTGAGATATGCTCATTGATTAACAACAAGTTGGCAGCCAATAAGTATGTGATTTGTCCGATCCACACCGCACACCCAGCTTTAAAACACCAAGATGAAGATGGCCAAAAAGCCTCATCTCGAGGCTTCAAAACGGGTGGCATGACTGACCGTGTCAATTTTTTTATACAGGCTATGCTTGAACCAAAAATACCATAACTGATAGTTCTACTTTGTCCTCCCGACAGCAACAAAGAAAGGAGCCTGGTTCATTGTCTTTACTGGATGACATAAAGAAGTCCAGAAACTTAAAATGTAGACGCCCGCATAAACAAGGAAAGCGGCCCAAACATCCAATGAAAGACATCAAAAATGAAATACTCGTAAATCACAAACGAACTGAATTGTCCTCAGAATTAGAGTTCATGCTGTCTGCACCGTGAAAAACAAACACACTGTTGCTGTAAGTTCTGGATTTCCACAAAACTGTGAGCATGTTTGAGTACATTAAATGAGAGTATAACACGCCTAAAACGCAAACTCCCATAAAATCCTCCATTTGGTAGTTTTGCGTTCACACCTCCACCAGAATTGTCCTTTCCTCATGAAATCTCAGCCTGCACCAGCTTTAACAACACTTTTGAGCCAAACGGGCAGCAGAAACTGTTACCCAGGCCCGGACAGATGTGGTGTTGAGGCAACCTTTGGATCATGGGGCCTCCATTTGCTTCCAAATGAACTCTGGTGGCAGCCTGTGCTGTGAAAGCAAACTGATTTCTATCAAGCCTATCTACTGAGCATCAATGCTAAAGAAAGCTGCAAGTCTAAACCCTTTGATATAACATGTTGTGCTTGTGTCCTAATCCATGTGAATCTGTATGCTTGATTAGAAAGTGGGTGTAACAAACCAGCTACACTGGAAATATACTCATCTTTCTCTCCATTGTGGGTACTGACATTCAGGATGCAGGATGACATTCAACAAAATAAAAAAACCAGAAGCCCATTCCAGCAGACCAGAACTAAACGGCAACAATGAATCATATTGTTCCACTCATATCGGACAAAATGAACTGAACTACAAGCATGAAAGTGACCTTTTTTGAGAAATCAGGAAACTGGAAAAACCACCATCACTGTAGCTGTTGTAAAAGCCTTGAGTTTTATGCATTCTCCAAGAACTGAATTTATTTTAATGATAGCAAATTATTCCTCCTTTTTCACTGGAGCTCCTGGGAACCCCATAGGAGCCCTCAGGAGGTCCCCGATTCCACTTCTAGTAAGCCAACTCAGGCAGAGGCCACGTCCTGGGAGTCCTCCTTATTAGGCTGATAAATATCAGACAGCAAAGTGGCCGGAGTCCTTAGTTGCGGTTTGCTGTCGCTCTCAGTAGTATGTGCACCAGTTACTATAATCGCTGGGCATCAGTCCACCGGTGATAAGCAGAATTAGGTCTACAAACCACCAGATTCCCAGGCCTCCCAGAGTGAGCAGCTTCCCAACCGCAGTCCCTGTGTGGCCCAGGCAGAAACGATCAACCCCGAAACAGCCCAAGAAGAAGGAATACAGCAGTGTGGTGATGAAGTAGTGTCCAGTGTATCTGTAAAACACATGGCAAGAATTTAGATGAGTTGCAAAATGTATTTCATTTACACACCTGGACCTCAGCCAGGTTCCAAAGTTGGAAAGAGTTTAAATCGGCATCAGTTCACTTTATTTCAGATTGCAGCAAGTTACTGACATTTCACAGAGTCTGGTTACGACAATCTCATCCTTTGTGGATGCCCCATATGGCTCAAGAAGGTAATAAACAAACACATAAACAGATATATATTTTAATCATAATGATTAAACAAGCCACAAGATTAAAAAGAAAAGGTGTAGACAACCTGCAGTTGTGATCTACAAGGAGCGGACAGAATAAAAGAAACACCTGCTCTGTATTGTATAATTGGCGGACGGAGGCACGGGGGAAACTGAGCATTTGAGCCTGGTTTATCTGAAGCCTGGGAGGCAGCACAGTCTTTGTACAGGTGCTGCTTTGATTGTGCCCGTTCACTGCAAATGTCTGATGTCTATGCAGTTACTATAGAGATTAGCCTGATGTGCTCATGAATGCTGTGTGTGGTGTGAAGTTATGAGGGCAAAAAGAAGTTGTGATCCTATGGCTAAACATTGCCATCTAGTGGTGAGCCTACGCTTTGTCACTGTGGAAAAGGTCTTTAAAGCACAAATGCGTTCCTCTATAAAAGATCCATGAGAGCAACTTGATTTTGAATTGATAAAATTCTTCCTGTGGAGAAAATTACTGAAGAGGCAAGGTGGATCATATTCATTTTGAAAATAATGTATACATCAAGAAGTGACCATATCTGGGTGAGATTGTGGAGTTCTGACTAATAAGGTAATGAATATGTGCAGGATCCACAAACTACATAACATACAGAGACGTACAGCTGCTAATAGACTAGTACACCAATTTCACTGACCAAAACCACAGCACAAACATCTACCACAGAGCAGACCATGTTATTTGTCAGACAACACTACCACAACAACCAGCTGGTCTGTGCAAAGTCAGGCAGAGTGCACATGAGGAAATAAATAACTACACATATGTATCGATACATATTTGTAGTATCGGTCAGGCTCTGAAGCAAGGTTATTATCGTTAACGAAAACTAACGAAATAACGAAAACTAGAAGTGAAAAAACATTTTCGTTAACGGAAATAAAAATAAAAACAAAAACAAAAAAAGTAAAACTAACTAAAACTGTAATGAGTGTTCACAAAACTAACTAAAATTAACTGAATTTATAGCAAAAATGTGTTTAGTTTTCGTAGATGTGTGTGTGTCATACAATAGTCAAGGGTGAAAATGAAGTTTAGTTTCCAGATTTTTTTCTTGCTGTGTCTCATTATGCCAGCAGGTGGCAAGTACGTTAGTCGAGTCGTCTGTGTTGCTGCTCCGTCCACGCGCAGAATCATGTCAGGAAAAGTCGGGAGAAAGCGCCAGAATCCAATTTGGGATTACTTTGAATATGACTGTGTTTTGGATAAAGCAAGTGTCTTGTAGTGGAAAGAGACAAATTATAAGGGACATTTCTAAAGGGAAAAAAAAATCCCACAAACCTTAAAGTGCACTTGAAAAGTTCACACAAGAAGGCTAACCTAGCTTACCTTGAGAAGGGAGCACACTCAACCCTCATCCCCAGAAAACAGAAGCTAACCCCAGGCAAGGCAGCGTGATGCATCCCGAGACAACAGGACGGGGATATCTACATAACTGTGTGAGTCAATTGCCTTCAAAAAGTTTATCAATTCACTTGAACCAAAATTACGAACACCCGGTGCTGCAAGAGTTAATAGTCTCATTGGGGCCAAGATATAAATTTTATAGTTGCCTGGTATCAATGGTTGTTCATCTGCACTAATTTATTTATTTATTTAAAGAACCCATAGGTGGGAATGTGAGTTGTCTGTCTCTGCGTGTTAGCCCTGCGACAGACAGGCGACCTGTGCAGGGTGCAGGGTATGGTAGCTGGAATAGCAACATACCCAAGGATAAGCAGGGCCCTATTTCAGGAAGCCGGTTTAGTGCAAACTCTGAGTAAGTATACCCTGAGTTAACGAAAACTCTGGGTTTTCGGTTTCACAAAGCGAGTTTAGATTAATTCTGAGTGAGTTACTATGACGACACACTCCGTGAAGCTAACCTGCCCCCTAGCAGGTTTACTTCAACTAACCCCGACCTTCTCCGCCTCTTTGTCAGAAACCTGACTGTAGGAAGTGTCAGACATGGCGTGCCTCTTCCTTGAAGAGCCAGTAGATGTTGAAGCCCAAATTCTCCGCAGAGCTCTCCGCCGGGAGAGAGTGATTAGAGCGCGTTTGGACATTTGATCATTTCCTGATGATTTCCTGTGTGAACGTTACCGTTTTTCAGCACAATCTATAATTTATTTGAATAAAATCCTCAGGCCTAATATTGCTCATGTGACACATCGCGGACATTCTCTCAGTTCTGTACATATTATTTGTATTGCACTTCGGTTTTTTGCAAACGGGAGCTTTCTGTATAATATTGGTGACGCTGAGCACGTTTCCAAGGCTACCGTCTGTCGAGCAGTCAAGAATGTTACAGTTGCACTGAAACGTCTCCTGTACTCGTTTGTGGTGTTCCCCGGTCATAGACCCACAAGATTTATCAAAGAGGGATGCCACAAAATTGCAGGTAGCAGGATGAACAAAACTTAATACATGATGTGGTGATACTTGAACTACTACTTAAATTTTACATTTATTCTCACGGTTCCCAGGCGTGATTGGCTGTATAGATGGCACTCAATTTAATTCAATTCAATTCAATTTTATTTATATAGCGCCAAATCACAACAAAAGTCGCCTCAAGGCGCTTCATAGATACAGAGAAAAACCCAACAATCATATGACCCCCTATGAGCAAGCACTTTGGCGACAGTGGGAAGGAAAAACTCCCTTTTAACAGGAAGAAACCTCCGGCAGAACCAGGCTCAGGGAGGGGCGGCCATCTGCTGCGACCGGTTGGGGTGAGAGAAGGAAAACAGGATAAAGACATGCTGTGGAAGAGAGACAGAGGTTAATAACAGATATGATTCAATGCAGAGAGGTCTATTAATACATAGTGAGTGAGAAAGGTGACTGGAAAGGAAAAACTCAATGCATCATGGGAATCCTCCGGCAGCCTACATCTATTGCAGCATAACAAAGGGAGGATTCAGGGTCACCTGGTCCAGCCCTAACTATATGCTTTAGAAAAAAGGAAAGTTTTAAGCCTAATCTTAAAAGTAGAGATAGTGTCTGTCTCCCGAATCCAAACTGGAAGCTGGTTCCACAGAAGAGGGGCCTGAAAACTGAAGGCTCTCCCTCCCATTCTACTTTTAAATACTCTAGGAACAACAAGTAGGCCTGCAGAGCGAGAGCGGAGCGCTCTAATAGGGTGATATGGTACTACAAGGTCATTAAGATAAGATGGGGCCTGATTATTTAAGACCTTGTATGTGAGGAGCAGGATTTTGAATTCAATTCTGGATTTAACAGGAAGCCAATGAAGGGAAGCCAAAACAGGAGAAATATGCTCTCTCTTTCTAGTCCCTGTTTGGACTCTTGCTGCAGCATTTTGGATTAGCTGAAGGCTTTTCAGTGAGTTTTTTGGACATCCTGATAATAATGAATTACAGTAGTCCAGCCTGGAAGTAATAAATGCATGAACTAGTTTTTCAGCGTCACTCTGAGACAGGATATTTCTAATTTTAGAGATGTTGCGCAAATGGAAGAAAGCAGTCTTACATATTTGTTTAATATGTGCGTTGAAGGACATGTCCTGGTCAAAAATGACTCCAAGGTTCCTCACCGCGTTACTGGAGGCCAAGGTAATGCCATCCAGAGTAAGAATCTGATTAGATACCATATTTCTAAGATTTTCAGGGCCGAGTACAATAACCTCAGTTTTATCTGAATTAAGAAGCAGAAAGTTAGCGGCCATCCAGGTCTTTATGTCTTTAAGACATTCCTGCAGTTTAACTAATTGGTGTGTGTTATCTGGCTTCATGGACAGATAGAGCTGGGTGTCATCTGCATAGCAGTGAAAATGTATGCTATGTCTTCTAATGATACTGCCTAAGGGAAGCATGTATAATGTAAAAAGAATTGGTCCTAGCACTGAACCCTGTGGAACTCCATAATTAACCTCAGTGTGTGAAGAGGACTCTCCATTTACATGCACGAATTGGAGTCTATTAGATAGATATGATACAAACCACTGCAGCGCAGTACTTGTAATACCTACAGCATGTTCTAATCGCTCTAATAGGATATTATGATCAGCGTTCGATACTGTGGCTAACGATTAATAAGACGATGTCAGAGGAATTGGTGCACAAATTATCATCACTCACAGATCAGTGCTGTCGCTCTCTATACACAGTTCGCACGATTGCAAAGTGAAAGCAAAAAAACAAGCGCAAATTCAAACGCGACTTCAATATGTCACATATTGACAGTGGCTCACCGATGCCAATGACATAATTACCCAGCTACATTTCTGAAAGAATGCAAAAGCATTGACATATATTTTTCCTACAATAGCCCGATGGGCAGGGAAGAGATAGATTTTGGTAGCCCGACTGAAAAAATCGCTAGCTCCGGGACGTCGGGCTAGCGATATTGCGAGCCCTGTATCTGATTGAGGAATCACTCATCTTTGGAAAAGAGAGTTTATTACAGAGAAATGGCTCTTTCCAAAATAAAAGCTATACTATCCGCTTCTTCTGGGCTATATTCTCAGCAGCATAAGGAGAATCATGTGCTAACAGCTGTCTAAATGACTCGGCTAAAGTTAGTAGCATGCTTGTTGTATTTGTCTTTGCACTAGGATGATGTCGGCGTAAATGTGCAGTCATATTCGTTGTGTTCCCACTAGTGCTTTCAGGTTAATCTCGTTGAAATGACCTTAACACCACAACACGGCAAATCTCCGTTAATGAGCTACCGCCGATCGCTCCGTGCATGGGGCTAGACGGCCAACACGTTAACGAGCTAACTGCGCTAACACACTAGTTCACACCAATGTAATTGAGCATTGCATGGCACATCCAACATACTGTTTTACTTTAGTCCATGACTCGCTTACCTTCAGGGTCATACGTCACATGAAAACCAAAATAATTCCAAACGCCAGATCTGAATGAGGTTCAATTTGCCTGTTACAAGGAGAGCTTAACTTCTGTCTCGCTAGCTTGCCCTGCACTCTTCCTTCTGACTATGCTGTCTGTGTTGAGCGCTCAGTGAATCTGCATTCGACTACTCCGCCTAGGCTGCACTGTCGAGCCTAGGCGGAGTAGTCGAATGCAGATTCACTGAGCGCTCAACACAGACAGCATCGTCAGAAGGAAAATTGATAAAATAAATTACAAATGTTGTATTGTTCGATACATATGCGTACCGAACCGAAAGCACTGTATCGAACGGTTCAATATCGATACGAATATCGTTGCACCCCTACTTTTTGGTCCTTGTGTACTGGCTTCATTTTTCAGGTCCATAGGTTACTGCTTGGTTTCAGCGGCCGCAAGATGATGACAAATACACACCAATAAATAAATACATATATGCATACATACATTTTTAAAAAGTTCATTAATAGCCCGAGAAACACAACAAAGGTCTCAAGACACCGTTTAATTCTGTGTAAACAACTGTTATTCCAGGCACAGAGTGAGTCATCCTCTAGTGGAAGGTCAGGGGTTTGAGTCACGGCTTGAATTCCAGTCTGAATGTCAATATATTCTTGGACAGGATACTGAACTCCAAATTGCCCTGATGTATCCGTGGTGGTGTGTGATGTTCTGTAGGAACGTCTTTGTGAATGTAGCCTGTAGTGTAAGACTGCGCAATTCAATTTCTAGAACAATAATTTTAAATTAGTCAGAATGTTATCTAAAACAAATGTTGAATTTCAAAGCTTCACAGCTAGAAGATCTCTAAAGGGGCAAAGAACGATATAAATATATGCTTTTCATGCCACACTATCAAGATATTGGCGCTAAGGGTCAGGTTGTTCACTGAGAGATAACTTAGAGCTGTAGATAATAAATATTACATTACACCTTCAAAATACGATTTTGGTTAGAGCTGTAACCAACTGTTATTTATCAACTGTGAATCTGTCATTTATTTTTAGATGCCGCAAGTTTAATCATGATCATAAATAACCCAAAGAGTTCATAATGTGAAAAAGAAAAACATTCTCTTATGGGAGGCTGAATGAAATGGCTGTGGTAGTTTCTGAAAAAAAATCTGACTTCGAATTAGGTGCCAATTCACTTCCTGTCAGTCAGATGATTAATTAGATGTTTCATCTCTGATTTGGACATATGAAGGTGTGTGAATAGCATGTTAATCATTCCTTAGAGTCTGACAGGAAGAGATCATGCCTGATCAGTGGCTTGAAGTCTAATTTATTTGCGGCTCCAGTCCTGGCTTCAACACCACCGCACAGCTGCTAAGAAATCGTAATCTTCTGATAATGTTAATCCTAGCTAGGTACTGAGGTCATGCCATTGTGTGTCAATTTCCTTCTGTCTGTCAGAAACTAAAGGCCAGCCAGACCTTATCATCCAGATAGCAGAAATGAAGTCAATTGATTTTTTGCAACGCTACAACCTTTCAGGTGCTGCAAACACCTTCAAGTCTTACATTTTCAAATGGAGCCTCTTAGTCATACAAAAACATCAGTCTAGCACAACCATCATCCCTTGCTCTGGCTTCTCTCATAGCCCCTTTCCATTAGTACTTAGATTGGCTGAACTTGTTTTCCATTTCAATAGAGTACCACCTAATGTGCGCAGGGTCGTTATAGCAACACGGGCGAATATCCCATTATACCGTGTATGAGTTTTTGTCAGATTCTGGGACGACGGTGTTGTTTTTTGTGCAGCCAATTCGCTCGTTGCCGGGTTTCAAAAAGGGCGGGTTTTTTGGGGTTTTTTGTGTCCCGTTTGGATCTTTAGCCATCAGAATTGTTGTCTTAAGGCCAAGAA
Source organism: Mchenga conophoros (assembly GCF_057382185.1). Classification (NCBI taxonomy): domain Eukaryota; kingdom Metazoa; phylum Chordata; class Actinopteri; order Cichliformes; family Cichlidae; genus Mchenga; species Mchenga conophoros. The sequence continues at coordinate 9,629,756 of NC_140537.1, forward strand.
AGATGCCAAGTGGATTTCTTTTACCAAGTGGATCATCATGGCCTTGCCATATTGGTCCATTTGATTGACCTTTATTATAATTATGAATTTATTTTATTTTCGGTTGCTACAAACGGGACAGACATGACTGGGAGGATAGGACCGGGAGAAAGAATGAAAGAAAGAGAGGGAGAGAAAGAAAACCAAAGGGGAGAAGAGACGGTGAGAAAGGGGGGAAGAAAGAAAGAAAAACAAACAAAACACCTGGATCACCTGTATGGAGAAAAAAAAAAAAACAGAAGAGAAAGCAAACAACAAAAAGAGCAACAAAGTAAAAAACAGCACCATCACAATAAACTAGCTAGCAGTAGATAACAGTAGATACTAAATATTAAACGATATTGTGCAGCACGCAAGATAGACAGCGCACAATATGCTTTGAGGCAGCAGCCAAGAAAGGTGTAGTCTGCGTCTGTGAACACCCGTGTGTACACCTGTGTGCACACCTGTGTGGATCAGCATGCTTGTATTCCAAAGGTTTCTCCATGTAACGATCTGCTAGGGAGTGTGGGGAGCCATAGCCCCGTCCACCAGGGTATGAAGTAGGTATGGAGGAGATCCAGGCCCCAGATATCCAGAGGCCCCAGAGTACAAGGACCCGAGGAGGACCACCAAAAGGGGGGGAACCGTGCCACCCTCCTGGGAAGAGCTGAGTAGAGCCCCAAACGAGAGGTCACCCAGCAGCTACAGAGCAGAGGCCAGAGGGGGTTGCAGTGGCGTGCCTGCGGGCTCTGCCGGCAGCCAGCTGTGCCAGAGAGGACCGAGCTTCAGGCCCAGAGGCCAGAGGCCTGAGGGCATCACACCCCCCGGAAGGGGGGTGTGATGCGCCCAGCCCCAGACGACAAAAAGGGCAGTTTTGATTTTTGTGAGGGAGACACTCTCATGACTCGGGTGATGCCACTGACTAGTCAATCTTTGGTATACAGTAAGTTGACATTTTTGGATCCCTTGGAGTCCCAGCAGAGTTCAAATCAAATCAAAATTTATTCATATAGCACATTTAAAAACAACAATGTCAGTCAAAGTGCTTCACAAATTAAGAGCAAGTAAAGTAATTTACCAACAGTGAGACAACAGCAACACAAGACAAACATAGAAAAAAAAAAAAAAAAGTACTGCAAAAATATGTTACTTTTCTGAAAAGTAATGCAGTACATTACTTATTAATTACTCACTAAAGAAAACAATTTATTACACTACTCATTACATTACTTTCATGATACTCTGAAACATGACCTCCAATGCATTGGGACTAGAACCATCTGAGAAGCCTCACTGTGATCGCCACTGTATAAAGATATACGTGTAGAAGTGGAGGCTACAATGATATAAGCCTGACTGCTCATCACTGTCTGTGGGAGATCAGCTGGTACGGGGTCAAGAACCAAAGTTGTGTTAGCAGCATAATGATGTCATTTCTGTCCTGGATGCAGTTTGCACTTTACCACAGGGCTGTTGTCCATTAAGGCAATAAAATAAAAGTAATGAATAAGAGTAAAAAGTTCAGTAAAGCAAGTAATAAATGTCCTTATCACAACTCATCAAAAGTTTGAGCATTTATTGTAGGAAAAGCGCACAGGAACAAACACGATTTTGATGTTTGTTCAGGTTTTTTTTGTCCCCGCCTGTGATGGCTGCCCTTATAGCCACACAGTGGTAATATCCACCATGTTAGTGTAGAGGCTTATACATAACATTGCATTCACATTTGTCTGTCTTTAAATATAGGAATTAATTTACAGGACAATAAATAACTGGTTTTGGTTTTGAATTAATTCACATATCCACATAACACTGCATTCTTAAATAAGTGCGCACATTTTAGTTTACACTGTTATGTATGATTAATCTTTTGTTTTCTGAGTTACCTTAGTTGAAGCTGTTCCAGTCCCTTAATTAAGGAGCCAAGAGGTGGAAAAGGGGCGGAGCGAGCTTCAAAGGAAGACTGCAAATTGGTTCATGCCATAACTCGGGATCATGGGGAGGAATTGGAGTTCATTATGTTAGGTTTTGTGTGTTTTACCCCTTCTCGTGTTTTTTGTGGGCTGATCAGCCACTATTTAAGTTTCCCCTTTGTCACGTTGAGTTAGGTCAGTTTGTTTGAGTTAGCAGTAGTGTTGTCAACTTTAAGTAGAGTTCTGTTATTTTGACCTATTTTATGGGCCCAAGATTTTGATTCTTTTTGCACGAGTTAACCAATTATGTTTTTTGGGTTAAATAAAAAAAATCTTTTTTTTGGACTTTAACCTGTGCCTAAGTTTCCTTCACTGCGCTGTCCAGATAGATACCTATAACACTAGTTCACCTTTGGTTCTAAGATGTTACCCAACCATTTGCTACTAGCTAGGACTGCAGCTCCACAGATTGCACAGTCCTTCTTGCTCAGTGTTATAGAAGGAAAGTTTGGTTCTGCATACACTGACTAGTATGTAGTTTGCATCAGCGTAAACTAGCACAACTACCCACAGAGGATAGGCTAACCATGTTCTGTACAGGAGTGTGGATGTTAGCCAGTAAGGAAAGAAGCCTGCTGCTGTAGAGCTGCCAGCATCATCTACACTCAGCAAACCAATGTAGAACGCTTTCACAGTAAGAGGTAGCACACATTTCAGTGGTATTTCAAATAAAACCGGGTTATTGAAAAATGAAATTAATGGTTTCAGTTTCAAATATGGAACGCCAGGACTGCCATAATGAATTAATTAAATACACCATTAAATAATTAATTAAATGTGGCAATAATTAATTAAAATTGGAATTAATTAATTAAATAAATAGTTATGATATATGTAATTAATTAATTATTGACACATTTAATTAATTATTTATGTATTTCACATTTTAATTAATTATTGACACATTTAATTAATTACTGACACATTTAATTAATTATTGACACATTTAATTAATTATTTAATGATATATTTATTTATTTCATTTTGTCAGTCCTGGCGCCTGGCTCTCATCATGAAATAATTTTATCTGTCAGCCTCACCCATCAAACTCAGGGGGCGGGGTTAACGCTGATCGAGTCAAAACCATTGCTTTGGCCTGGTGGCCATTGTTTCTAGCACACAACAACCGGCATGTGGAAGCTAACAGAACTGAGCTTTGAAAAACCCTGTTTGTGTGTTACCAAATACCGTTTTAATATTTTTTTAGCCGAGAATGTAGTGGTTTAATCTTCATGTGTCTGGTCGGTTTGTCAAGATACAGCCTCTTTGCAAAAGTGTTTCGATGATTTCGGAGATGTCTGCCCAGTCTCACGGCAAAGCGTGGGATAGACCCGCTCGCCTCGCAAGCAATCCCACCGACAAAGCGCAGGCCCCGGTACACAGCTGTAGTAACCCCCGCTGACTTCTTTTACTGAGGTTATATTTATCGGTGTTTTATTTCCTGATGTTCTTATGTGTCCTACGTGTTTCAGTCGCCAATTCTGAATTATAACTAACATTAAAAACATGTTTAAGGAGGAGAGAGAGCAAATAAATCTGTTTAACATCTGATCTTTGGGTTTTTGTTCAGTAATCAGCGTGACCTGTGTATAAACACATAAAAGAGATAACGTTGGTGTTTCCGTCATGTAGTAACTGCTGGCTTTAACTGTACAAAGGTTGTTCGACACTATGAAACACATACAGACTTCATGATGTTCGGCTAATATTTTTATTGTGAATATTAATCATGCTGACCTCGCTCTGTACACCACGCAGCGAGGTCAGCATATCCACGATATCCTCAGCTCCATGAGTTAACACAAAGTTTCCCAGCTGACTATCTAACTGCCAACTATTCCAGAGACGTGAAAATATACAGCATAAAGAAAAGTGTAAGAGACTCAGCAGCAGATTAGAATAACAGTTATACATTTAATAAATCACCAAATGAATCCAAGAAACGAGCAAACCTGTTCCGACAATTTGAATTTGTATTCCCTCAGCTGCAGACTCGCTGCTGTTTAAATGTTTGAAAAGGAAGATTAGATATAAAAAACGTCAAACATAGACTCAGTCTGCCTTCACATTTGATATGAGGCCAGCACGTATAGTGGCCTCAGCAGGCTATTACTGAAATACACGTGCTATATCATAAACTATGATATAAATAGGGAGGTCCTATTAACATGTTTAGTCTTAAAGGACACCTTCCTGCCTTTAGTCTCATTCATGAGCAGTATTAGTTTTCTTCTAACATCCAGAAGTCTGCACGATGTGTTTCATAGTTTGTAACAAGCCTTTGACAGGTAAACATAACATGACCGAAAAAGCAAAAAAAAAAAAAAAAAAAAAGAGAGAGAGAGTGTTGAGATAAGAAGAGAAAATGCTCTCAATTATGGAGACAGGCAAATGGTTCATTTATGTTTGATGTGTGTTTATTCCTCCCTAAATATCGTCGGTGAAGTTTGCCATGCACGTCAGATTTTCCTGCGCATTTTTATACGTCTGCCAACAGAGAGATCACCAGGTAACTAGGCGTGTTTCTTGAATTAGCAGCAGGTGTTAAACAGCTGACAGATGAGGAGGAGGATGCATGCAGGTAAACTGAGGGTCTGTTAAGCTGATCGCTGGTTTCGTGAGAAAAATGTCAGCTCGTTCTTTATGTTACAGAAGCACAGAGACACAAGACCAGGCGGAAAGAGACGATCGTTCGGTGAAAATGAGAATCTGCGAATGCAACATGTGGAACACGGAGAGTGGAATATGTAAACAAACCGGTTAACGTACCCCCTCGGTGCACTCTGCATGCTAATTGTTAGCAGAGCTAGTGAAATCTCTGAAAACATCTGAGCACTTTTGCAAACATGTTCTATGTTGACAACCTGACCAGACATACGTTGCGACATTCGCGGCTAAAACACTGTTAAAAGTGTAGCTGGTGACAGAAAAACGGGGTATTTTAAAACTACACCACCACCATTGCTGCCTGTGATTTGATCTGCATTCTGGGATACCTGGCTGCCCCAAGTCTACACAAGCAATCGATTTTCTAGGATCGACCTGTTTTGACTTACTTTGCACGGCAACCAATCAAATGTTAGAGAAGCTGCATGGGCAGCGTTAACCCCGCCCCCTGAGTTTGATGGGTGAGGCTGACAGATAAAATTATTTCATGATGAGAGCCAGGCGTCAGGACTGCCAAAATGAAATAAATAAATATATCATTAAATAATTAACTAAATGTGTCAATAATTAATTAAATGTGTCAATAATTAATTAAAATGTGAAATACATAAATAATTAATTAAATGTGTCAATAATTAATTAATTAAATGTGTCAATAATTAATTAATTAAATGTGTCAATAATTAATTAATTAGATGTGTCAATAATTAATTAATTAAATGTGTGAATAATTAATTAAAATGTGAAATACATAAATAATTAATTAAATGTGTCAATAATTAATTAATTACATGTGTCATAACTATTTATTTAATTAATTAATTCCAATTTTAATTAATTATTGCCACATTTAATTAATTATTTAATGGTGTATTTAATTAATTCATTATGGCAGTCCTGGCGTTCCATATTCAAATGGCTCACAAGTGAATCACTGCAAAGATCATTTTAACCTCATCTGTTAGGTAAACAGTGAAAATTGAGCACACAGTGTTTTCTTGGTTATGTTAAGAGTGTTGTATTTTTTTTGTCCCACTTAGGTGCCAAGGAAATTAGTCAGCAGGAACATCTACGCTTTTGACACAGATTCTGTCTTAATCTGTCCGCTTGTTTATTTTCCACATAAACCTTTCACAATAAAGCTCAAGATCCTGTTGCAAAAAAAAAAAAAAAAGAATCATGTGAAAGAGTATGCAGAGTATTTAAGGATTAGAAGCAAAAAAGAGCCGCCAGGTGCTAAAAGATAAACCTTAGACTCAAACATTAGAACAGGCTTTTCCCCGCAGCATGCTGTGTAATAAATACTCACAAAGAAAACGGCAGCTGTTACAACTTATGTCTAAAAATGCATCGTTTCATGCATCGGTTAAAACACTTGACTCCAGGTACATGACGCCCAGCTGGAAACACTTCACGCAAGTCGAGCTGCCCGAGATTCACAGAATTTACAGAAAATGTTAAATTTTTGTGATTTATATCGTTATCGGGACGATAGATGTCTTATATTGGGATATGAGATTTTGGTCATATCGCACAGCCCTAGGTGTAAATATCAAAAACTATGACCATATGTGAGAACTCTACAGGAGAGTAAAACTAGAAAAAAAAAATTTACAGATAGGGGAAACTCAGGAACAGCCATTTATATATTTAAACACATGCTACCCATGTACGGACTACAAACTACTGCACAACACCCTGGCAATCATGTGCTGAAACTGGTCACAAACAAGGTGATGCAACGAAAACCTCCTCGTGACTGCTTTGGTCGCTACTAGATTTCCACTAAAACCCATAGTTTACATCAAAGACACTGACTTGTCAGGAGGGGCAAGTCAGGAAAGGCATCCAGCGTTAGGGCTGCTCGATTATGGCAAAAATGGTAATCACGATTATTTTCACTGAAATTGAGATCTCGATTATTTGACGATATTTATTTAACCCTTTAAGACCTACTATAGAACCAAGTCCACCAGAGCTTATATTATTTTTTTACATGTTGTAGTGCCATTTGTGGGAGCATTTCAAGTTGCTAAATAACTGTTATAGCCCATATTTTAATAATATGTATGCATTAAGTCCATAGTAACTACATTAATTGCAAAAAAGTGCAATAAATTACAAAAAAAATTGAAAATCGTTTTTGTTTTTTTTTTACATATATTTCTACTTGGAGAAATTTAAGAGGTTTATCCCTCAAAACTTTAAATACAAAAAAGTTGCAAAAAATAGTTTACAACAACAGGAAATTTATTTTGAGTGTCTTCATAGTTTTATCTTGGAGATACACCAATTTTTATATACTGCAGGAAAAACAAAAAAAACAATCCTATGATGCAAATTTGCAAAGAAAACAGCATGTGCATCAAAATAAACTATTTCCAGCAGTGCAATTCGAGCTCTAAGCATCCCAGCAACTATTCAGAAAAGTCAAACATGACCAGTGTAGGCTTTTAAGGCCTACAAGTAAAAAACTACATTTCCGCAAAAATGACGTCACTTCCGGTTTCGGCCAGGAAATGGCGGACATGCAACAGTTCGGGCTGACGACTTTTTCAATGTGGGAAGTGTTACGAACAGCTGATCGGATCGGCAAAGCGTGTTTCTGGAATATTACGTTTTTGTTCCTGCAAGCGCTTTTTATGCAATTTTTGCAAAGCTTTATGTGGAAGGAAACCGTGACCGAGGACAAGCTGATGGCATCAGATGTAAGTACAACTCCTCTGGTTTCATATGCAAAACAAATTATTGCGCTAGCTTACGTGGTTCAGGTTCTACAGGGATTTAAAAATAGTTACACAAAACGGAGCGTGCTGCTCTGACCGGATTTAAAGGGTTAACAATGACTTTAAAAAATAATATAAAATAGTGTGCAACACCACTGAAGTTTTTTTTTACCTCTCTTTTCAACCAACAGCAGTCACTCTCCTCTCCAAATAACTTCTGCTTAGCTTTCCGAGCTTCCTTCGGGTCCTCTTAATCAGTGGTCTCCAACCTTTTTTGCGCCACGGATGGTTTATGCCCGACAATATTTTCACGGACCGGCCTTTAAGGTGTCGCGGATAAATGAGGGAGGGGCTAATAATCGGCTCAGTCATTTTTAATGATCGTTGAAAGCCCAGATCGTAATCGTGATTAAAATTCGATTAATTGAGCAGCCCTATCCAGCGTACAAATCAAGCCAAACATGCAGATTAACAAGAATGACATTCATATACTGGATCGCCCTGGGTTAAAAATGACTCCTTGGCATGCTGCTGCCAAACAGGGTTCCAGTGCAATGTACTTCTGACTAGGGCTGGGTGATATGGCCTAAAATCCATATCACGGTATAATTTGAAGCATGTGCGGTAACGATATATATCGCGATATATTCTTTTCTTCTGTACAACGTATTTTACACACTATAAGGCACACTTAAAATCCTTTAATTTTCTCAAAAATCGACAGTGTGCCTTATGTATGAATTCTGGTTGTGCTTACTGACCTGAAACCAATTTTATGCAGCACACGGCGCGCAGCAATCTGTCAAAAAATGTTCTAGTACGACTTTGGTAAGCTAAACATGATATGCCATGTTCTGACTGAGAGATTTCTGAAAAAATTAAAACGCACAGCTCTGCTATTACTTCCAACATAAATGAAGAGAGAAAACTAAACAGCAGTGATGTTTGTAGAATTACTGAAGTTGGACTAGCTGGTGTATAATGATGTCCTACGTGATTGCTACCAAAACAGCTACATTAGCATAACATTAGCACAGTGAAGCTGAAGGATGAACGCTAACATTTTTCCATTTGATAAAAGTTAACGTAGGGTTTCTGGTGGTTAGGGACAAATGCAACTGCATGGCAGGATGCTATAAACGGACCAAACTTCAGTCAGGAGGACAACTGAGATAATCCATTTACAATACGAGGTTAGTCATTAACATACTGCAAGAACATGGGAATAGAGCAGCTGCGAGAGAATTTAGCATTAATGAATCAATGGTACGGAAGTGGAGGAAGCAAAGTTTTTGGCTTTCCCCATATTCCAAAAGTGCGTCGTCTCTTTGCTATTACTGTCGCCCGGCATAATTTGCAGATGATATTGTTTGCAGCCGCTCCAATGCTTTCAACCAAAACAGGCGCCGCTTGGTGACACCATCAACACGTGCTATCGCGGTAGAGCGGTATAGTCAAAATCTCTACCGCTGGCCAAATTTATATCGTTTCTACCGTATACCGTTTATACCGCCTACTTCTGACCTAACAACACCGTCAGACAAAACACCCAAACACAAGCTACAAATTCATAGAATCATCTCAACAGGACAAGGCTCAGCTGTACATCTGCATCTAAAGGATAAAGGTCACTCTTTCCAGAATGCCAATGTTTGCATTTTGGACAGAGAAGTAAGGTTTGAGAGAAGTAAAGGAGCCTCATATAGAAGCTATGAGCCACCTACAGTGCAGTCTTAAGATCCCTTTTCTGGCATTTTGACCCCACTCATAACTTGCTTCAGGCGACCTTAATAGCTCACATGATGGCGGGGTGTGGCAATGTCTCACAGAGGTTTGACTCATTGGACCTGGAGACAAAAATGACATCCTTTTAAATACTTTGGCTCATTTGACAACTCACATGCTCAACAGTAGGTCAATAGTAGTCAACAACCCTTCAGAGACATTCTCCAAAGGGGTGCAACCATACTAAGAGTTAAGTAGCTGGCCCACTCAGCTTGTTGTTTTAGATCTGAAGAAGCCTGTTGGATGAGAGGTGAAAACTCTTCATAAACCTGAAGTGCAGCGGCCTTCGTTTTTCAAGTTCTCAAGACTACCATGACCTGGATAACTAAAAACCTGGACAGACATTCTTTTCAACATACATACTGTAAATCAAAGCCCAAGTGATTCATGTGTTCTGGTGTAATGGAAATACTGAGCAAAGCAGCTGATTCATGTTTACATTCACTGAACAACAATCTGTTTGTTCTACATATTTTGGATGCATATGGAAACAGAGGCAATGTTTGAACATTTAAATATGATGCAGATCCACTCTGAAATGAACCCAGAGAACTTAAGATGGTTTTATATGAGGTAACAGCTGTTTATCCAGTGTGGCATCTCTTACTTGATGCAGGGTACATTCTCTCTGAGGAACTCTCTGGGTCCGGCACATTCTATATCATCGAGTGCAGTGCAGAAAACCCGTGTGTGGTTCACCTCTTTTTGGGTCTGGCCACCCCACTAGGTAGAGATAAAAGGCGCAAAGTCAGACATGTTCTCGATTACTCAACACTAACTAACAGTACAATGTCCTAAACACCAACAATACCTACCCCGATGCAACCAACATGTTCCATCTCCTGATAGGCAGTGTAGTTGCCCGCGTGATCCACAGGGTCTTGACAGTAGATGAATTCCTCCGGTCTTCACCACACATTGAATTTAGAAAGAAAGCAAAAGACACAGAGGTATAGTTCAAAGAAACTACGGTGTGTAGTCAAGCCAAACTGAAATGTGTAAAGACAGCCCGAGTTTTGAAGATATTATATTGTAATCTATGAACAAATGTTTTTCTAACCAAAAATAAGTTTGGGGTGGGAAATGCGGTGCTTCCAGTTCAGTGTTACTGGTGCGTAAGTAGGTATGAATTGACATATTTATAAACGTAGTCCTGTGTCAGTTTAGAGTTAGCATTGCCCAATGCTAACATGCTAATAGCTACTTCCAGTTAAAAGCATCTGAGTTACTTACAGATAACTGCAGAGGACAACGGGTGACGGAGGTTTGTACTCGAGATCCGTATAGTTTGCACTGTCGGGCGGTTCGCTGGAGGGGAGCAAAGTAGAAACCGGACCGGGAGAAGAAGCAGGAGTCTCCGTTGTCGTCGAATTTTGCGAGTGGATTCCTTCCAAACATTGTAACAATATGGCCGTTAATAGCAGCAGGAACTGTCCGCACATCAGAATATAGCTGACCGAAATCATTGTCAACTCCAAATACTACTAAGCTATTCCTCAAAGCTGTTCATGGTAACATTTGGCTAGCCACATTCAGCTAAAGATGTTTGTTTGGATCTCGATGGCCGTCTCGTGTGAATGGCGTCATCAATGAGCGTCGGAGATGAAAGTCGTTTCCGTTGAGCTACTTTTTTTTTTTAAATCAAATTGGCTTCGTGTATATCCTGATATCCTAATATCATAATATGATAATATTAAGAATGTCTTGATTGTACGATATAGCTTTAGGTAGTTTATGCACAAATGTTTCTATGTCACTATATATATATATATATATATATATATATATATATATATATAAACATAATGACAGAGATACAATAGTGAGTTGTATCTGTAAAACACAGTGGAGGCTCTGTCGTGGTTTGGCTCTCTATTTCGGCCTGTGGTGTAGGGGACCATGTCAAAATTGATGGAACACTGAAGGGATCCCAAACACACTGCAGATGCAGTAAAAACATACATGGATAGAGCAGGCTCATCATGACAGATCCAAGTCAGAATTTTCATTTGGTGTGCCTCCTCAACTCGTATCTATAAACAAGCTGCAGCTGTGTTTTTAAGTACAAAAAATGTATTGGTTTGTTTTGCTAGTGATGCTTGAATGGCTCTACATTGTTTGTTTGTTTTTTTGGTTTGTGAACTTGAATTGTTTTATGTGTGTATTGTATACGAGTATTGCATTGTATATAGTTAAACAACTTTTACAACTTTACTACCTGGAATAACGTTAACTGAAGATTGGGGAAGCCAATGCAGAAGTCCCTTAAACCTGTATTCTATCTGACAGCCACCAGATGGCAATAGATGTGGTTGTAAGAAAAACTTCTGGTTCTGTTGAAGTCTAGTGGGAAGTGGCTCTGTCTTAACCTCTGTAAACACTTTCATGCTGGGTTTATCAGTTCAGTCCCTCACTTGAATCATTTTGAATAAAAAAATCAAGTCTATTTTGTAAATCTTGGTGATATAGTGTTTTAACATGGAGGACTATTTGTGCAGAAAGACCTGGGTGAACACTGTGGGTAAATAACCCTTGGCTTCCTTTCTCTGTGACCTCAGTAAACACTTCCTTCAGAACTTTAGAGGCTAGTTTCATATTCTATTGAATAAAAAAAAAAAAAAAAAAAAAAGCAGTTCACATTATAAATTATGGTCATTATTAGAGTAAGAAGCATGGATTACCCAGGGCATGCTCCTGGGCTAATGACTGGTCGATTACAAGTTGTGAGCATCAAGAAGTTCTGCATGTCTTTATAGAGTCATTAAATCATTACTCATGTAATACATCAGACAGCATATCATTTCAATCATGATCTAAGATGTTATTTATTAACTAATTTACATTTTACATTTCCACAACAAGAATACTAGATGCAAGGACAGTCAAGCTTCAATATTTTAATCAGTATTTAAGAACATGTAAATGAGCTGTGTCAAAGCCAACAAAGTTGGTTAGCAAAGTACGTAGATTTTACCACCATGCAGTATACTGCACATATAAAATGGGCAAAATCAAAATATCTTCAAAGAACTTCTAAATACTGAAGAACTCATCTCTGAATCCCCAGTTTCAGAGGCACTCATCAGAATGAATTGGGTCCTATGGAGCTGTAGTCCAAAATAAAGTAAATTTTATGAAAATTGTAATGTTTTCAATAGATGAGGTTGAAAGACGAGTTAGGCTTCCATTTTTTATTTTTAATCGTACTAAAATATATGTATACGAAACATTAAAAAAAACAAAACAAAAAAAAACTTAAACCTCAACACCAACTACCATTTTGATTTCAGGTATGAAACAAGCACCACCAAGGATCATCATCATTCACTACAACCAACTGTTTCTCATACGTACATGGAAGTTTGTTGTGATTTGAGGACTCTAGACAAGTGGAAGACAAAAGAAGTAGTGGCAGGTCTAAAAGAAGTAATGTCACTAAGATTCATCTACTGTTCTCTGAAACTTCATCAGATGTGATCCGAGTGGAAGGGTGGCTGTCAAAAAAATGTACTCTTAAGGAAAAGAAACAGGGAGAAAGGGCTGAGGTGTGCCAAATTAAACAAAAACAAACTAGACTAAAAATCAGCATCCAACGGTCTCACGGAGTGAGGAATCCAAATTTGGAATTTTTGGTTCATCATTTGTCAGTATGTAGAAAACATAATGACAGAGGTACAACAGTGAGTGTTTACAGCTATCTGTAAAACACAGTGGGGTCTCAGTTTCAGCCTGTGGTGCAGGGGACCATGTTAAAATTGATGGAACACAGAAAAGAGGGTTCAGATTATCATCCGCCATGCACAACCAATTGGAGAGGGTCTAATTGGCTAACCACTTTGTTTTTCAGCATGACAGGGATCCCAAACACACTGTAGATGCAGTAAAAGGCTCAAGTCTTTTAGACAGTGTGGTACGCTTACATTTGGGGTGAGCAAGAGGTGAGACAGAGAATACAGATCTGCGCCGAGTGGTTATCAGATTCTGATTACAAATGCAAAACAAATGTATTTAGATTTATGTTCTTTGGAGGGGAAACTAACAAATGGAGACAGCCCCCATTGTTTCAGACATTGTGTTGATGTATTTTACTTTCGTTATTTGGCAAAACCTCATTCACAAAGCAACATGAACCTGCATTAAGGAGGCATTAGATAAGCATATAATGCATCAGACAGCAGAGTTTCTATAAAAACACACCCTAGAATATTGTAGGGTGTATTTTGTTGTAATGAAAAGTCTTTGTTACCTGTTCATCAAAGCTGCTGATGACTTGTGAGATACACAACCATTCCTTATGAGTTTAAAAGAGCACCAAATAAGGAATTTAGAAGGTTATGGAAACAACCTCAACAACCACATGCAGGGACACTAACAAGCAGCAGAACTCCCTCACAGGTCAGTAGACTCCCACTGTTCTTTACTTATCCTGGCTCCAGTCACTTCCTGCTCTGTCTTTTCCTCCATCTTAGGCCATGTAAGCCAATCGGGGGTGAGATATTTGAAACTGCCACTTGCTGCAGGAACAAATGAAAATATTGCCGGAGAGGAGAAGTAATCCCGACTGCGGATGCTTGGACAGCCTCTGAAATCCAATCCGGACTGCCCTTGTGGGTTGAGGTAGTGGGCCGATGTTGCTAAGAAGCTGGAATTAGGATAAAACAGAAATCCTCCAAAGTGTGAAAGGCTCATCAGGTCCTGATAACAAGAATAAGATAGATAGAAAAGATTATCCGAGGATCATGGACAGCAACAGCCCAGGTCAAGAGTGGTTTTCAGTCCAGAAAGACTGAAAAAAACCTACAACACACATAATGCTCTAGAAGTGTAAATACATTACATGAGTATTTATTGTATTGTGTATTATTTTTAAAAACCTAAAAGTACAGTAGATCAAGTAATAATAGGAATGGCTTTCATTTTAGTGTTAATTAAAAAAAAAAATTCAAAGAATTCCTACTTGTACTTGTCTACTCATTTTTCCAGGGGTACTTAAATGCAGGTAATCCTGCAACTATAGCTATTCAGTTATATAGAGTATCTATATAGACGCATTTTTTAAAAATAGAAAACTCTGCAAATCCCTTTGGAAACTGTTTGAAATACTAAACTAAACTAAGGCATATCCACAGCCTCTGGAAACTTAAAAAGTAGTTCAAACAATATGAAGTTAAGTCAAAAAAAATACAGATGAAGACAATTTTCTCAGTTATCTATAGCATGAGTTAAAAATAAAACATGAGGGTACTTACAGAATGTAAAAAGCAGACACATTCTTCATTAAACTTGCAAGTAATTATGCTGTAATTTCTTTAAAATAATCCTTTTGATTTGTAGAAAAATATAATTTTTTATTATTTAAAATTATGAACAACATCCATCCATCCATTCTCTTCTACCCATCCTTTTCAGGGTTGCAGGGTGAGGGAGGGGGTGGGATGTCTAGTTATGCACAACTATGAGACATTTTAATAAAAAATGTACAACTTTGAAAATAAAATCTGACATCCTACTTTTCTGCTCTTCACTACATTAATTAATGGGCTATATTTACTTAAATTAGGATAACCAATGAGACCACAGTGAGGTAACACACTAGTTGACAGTGAATTATCCTTTCCAACCTTTAAGGTTCCTGTGCAGACAAACCAGCTATATATGTTGTTAAAACATAACCAGTGCTTTGTCCTTTGTGTTTCTTTTAGTATTAAATGTGGAGTGTGCCAGTCTGTACATGTATGACCGGTCAGAAAGACTCTTCAAAAAGTTGCAGTCACATGAGGGTCAAAGCGCCTCTCTCCAGCCTTTGGAAATACATTCTTTGGAAATGCTGACTGCATTTTTTTTAACAGATATAAGACTTGTTGTGCATTCTGGGTAGTAAGCACCTTAAAAACATGACCAATGGAAAATGCACTAAGTTTTGCTATAAAAAACACTATTTGTGCTTCATGTGTCTGTTCATATTTACTCTGTAGTTGAATTAAAGTAAAAAAAGATAAGTAAATAAAGTATAAGTTAACAGTTAAAATAGGCTAAATCTGCACTTTTTACAACAATTAAATGCTACCTACAGTAGTATGCATAATAAGTATTAAAACACACCATTCTTTAAGTTTGATTACTAATAATACTTCCTATGCTCTAAGTCTCATCATGTGAGCCTTAATGCCTCACTTTGACAGGCACTTAAAGGCTATGGGTGCCCTAATGGATTTTTTTAAGGTTATGCAGAAGTCATTGGATATAGCTTTCAAATTGTGTTTTGTGTTGCTATGTACCTGTGCCATTGCATGTTGTTGATTAATAGGAAGAGGAGTCAGTGCTGGACTCAATCCACATGGCACTACTCTGTCCACGTTGGCACAGCTGTGCCAGGTGTTCAGCCGAGATGAGTGGAAAAGGCCATTTGAAACACTGGGATCCCACAGATATCTGTTTAATTCTGGAGAATAAGCACAGCTGTATGCAAAACCGGTGGAGACATCAGACAGTTGTTCCGTCCTTGCATCTTGTTTCTGGCAGCGATTTGCTTGGTCAGTTGTTAGGCTGCTGACATGACTTTGTCCGAGGTCCACATCTTTGTGGATCCTGGCTGTAGTCTGCATGGTTGCTTCTGTGATGGAAACCTTTGGCTCTGGTTCTTTTTCCTGGTGTGTTTCACACATCTCTTCTCCAGGAAACTCTTCAGAATTTGTGTCCTTATCACTGTCACTCTCGTGGGGATCTTGCAAAACCAAAATAAACAAGAAACAAGACATATTCATACTTGTTCAAACAACAAAAATTCAACAAAATTCCATTGTATGGGATAATGTCAGATCACTGTCTTAACACAGCCTATAAATATTGAATACAGGTTAAAAAAATATATATATAGGTCACTCATATACAAAGTTAGTTTAGCAAAGATAATTCAAGTTAAAATATGTTTAACTTTAAGTGTACTTATTTTTTTTAATCTTCTATTAAGTGTATATATAACTGAGCCAATCATATCGTATTAACAAAATTAAAATACCACGAAAACTGTGAAAAGTCAACGGTAATCATGGTCATCACGTTTTTAAACCCTTTTCTTAGTTCTGTAAGCTTTTGTGTTTTTTATAGCATAGGGGTTGCACTGACATTATGAATACTGCGCAGGTGAAGTGGTGAATTCGCTCACCTGAAGACTTGGAATTGTGTGAATGCTGTGGAGAGTCTTTTACAGGTTCATGTTTCACGTCAGTCAGCTGTGTCTCTTTAGAGCTGTGGGATGAGTGTTGTAGTTTCCTGATATAACCAAGAATAACACAATAAGAAGAAAAAGGTCACCCGTATCATTGCTGAGTAATAGTGACTTGTGGCAGTTTTGTTCAAACTGACATTACTTTGGTGTTCAGTCGTAAAAAAACGGAACTTCCGCAGTTTTGTTTTGTTTTTAACTCAGAAGCTCAGAAACAGATTTTATGTGTGAAATTTGGCGTCCTAGAGTAAAAGAGACATTCTGTAAAGCAAAGCATGCAAAGACACATTTGACCTTTTTTAATGGGAAGCTAAAATTTATAGTAATATTCCGTAAACAAGATTAGTGGCTTACTGGGAAAAAATGTTCTTCTAAAGCAACAATTTTTTATTTTTATTTTTTTACAAATACTGATGGCTGCAGTTACCAAATTGAGGCCAAAGTGTCTGTGTTTTTTCAAGAAATGTGGGGATGTTAGCACTGAGTTTATAATTATACTCTGTGATTACTTCATGAGGTTTTAGATGCACATTTGACTCCTCTAGCAGTAAAAAGAATTGTCACAGCTACCTGGATTCAGATTTCTTTTAGTAGAGAACACTCTGAAATTGAATTTCCAGTTGAGAAATTAAAACTGCACAAACAAGATAGGATAAATAACACATAAAAAATACACTTGAGGAAATTTTGTTTAGGTTTTGTTTTGTATTTTCCTAGATGTCTCTAGGAAAGAATGAAAAAAAGTGTCCATAATGCTATAAGTAAAATTAATTGATGACTTTGTTTATTGTTTTAACTTTGTTTGAGAAAAAACAGTTATATAAGCACATGTTATCATGTTATTGGCATGATGTTTCATTTTTTAATATCATTGTTATCACCAATACATATAATTTTCATTTACTCCTTTTTGTACTTCTACACAACCACAACAAGGTACTGCAGGGTTTGGTTTCATATAGAAACAAACATGTACATAGTATTTTCTTTTTTTGTAACTTATAAGAAATAACTTGCCTCTTCTCTCTCCTTCCATTGCCAGTATCTCGGAATCCCTTGGCGAAAGGATTGTTGTCTATTTTCAGCTGTGTGATCTAATATTTGATACAAAAGAAACATTTCTTTATGATTGCAGACTCAAAGTCTTCACCTTCCTTTCCACTTTGTTCTAGGGAAGAGAATTCCTTACCTTGTCATTCTGGTAAGCTGTAACTGCGATGAATTCAGTCTCAGAGAACACATATGTCCTAAAAGTGCAGTAAGGCAGCGTTAGGATGTCGTGTGCCTTTACTATATGAAACCTGGGCTGGTACTTGTGCATCGAGTTGAGAATTGTCTGCAAATGAAAAGAATTAGAAAAACTCAAAATTGGAAGCATAGTGCATAGCAAAAATAAAAGGAAAGCGTTAGTAACACTTAAGTGAAAAGAATTTCCCAGCACCCCCAAGCTACTTTACGCATTGAGCGAATTTACTGGATTTCTGTGTTATTGCTCACTAAAAG
Organism: Mchenga conophoros; assembly: GCF_057382185.1. Classification (NCBI taxonomy): domain Eukaryota; kingdom Metazoa; phylum Chordata; class Actinopteri; order Cichliformes; family Cichlidae; genus Mchenga; species Mchenga conophoros. Next base: position 9,647,656 of record NC_140537.1, read on the forward strand.
ACCATAAACAGCACGTCTTGATGCGCTCTTTGACAGCATGGTGGTTGTTCAAAGCCACCTTTAAAACAAGGTGTTAGGTGAAAACTTACAAATCCATGCTTGTCTGATATGTTGTTGGTTAGTTTCAGCTTGAGGAAGTTGACCACTTTGGACATCCACTGCTCTCCCGTAGCCGGACTGTCCGGGTGGATGTACATGCGTTTGGGCATCTCGGGGTCCGCCTTGCCAGCCACCATCCAGCGTGAGTTATGGAATTTATATCTACAGTCATCAGCTGCCACGATGTCCATGAGGAGAATATATTTGGCTTTTCTGTCCATCCCCGTGCACCTGGCCCTGAGCGGCGGAAACATACGTCTGCGAGGAGAAGAGACCGTGACAGGAAGCACGCATTCATCAACACCTTTCCATTCATGCGTAAATGTTAGAAAATTACCTCCCAGATTTTGTAATGACCATTTCTGTTCCGCATTTGTGGAACTGTCTCCAAAGCTCACTGGCTTCTAAATAAAGTTTGGGCTCATCTTCTGCTGTTTCCTCGATTTCCACAAGTTCACGAGGCCGAGAAAATAGCGCAGAGCTCTCCGGCGTAGATGTGCGAAGGATCGGATCTACACTGGAATCCAGGCTTCGGTTTGGCGGTCCTCCCGTGGATGCAATTGGGAACAAAGTGAATCCGGACAGGAGAGTCGCGCAGGGAGCCGGATCTCCTCCTGGAAAAGTTTGAGGCACCGCTGCTGAGACGCACAGCTCAGAGAAAGTGCGCATGGTTTCCAAAGAGAAACTTTATTAGGAAGACCTTACAATTTTATACAAAATAAAAACAGTTGCACATTAAAAAAAAAGTCAGCAAAGCGTGTTAGAGCAAACAGCTGTTATACTTGTTTATCAGCCGAAGGTCCACTACTCTCTAATGCCTCCCAGCTTGTGTCGAAGCCGATTTGCTTATTGACACGTTTGAACTCCTTGTGACACTCGGCAGTGGGTGGGGTTTATTTATGTGGAGAAAAGTGCTGTCCTATGTTGAGTGAAATTCAACTTTATTAATCACAAAACAAAACAGTACATTACACACGAACAACACTGAGATATACAAATAACCAAGACTTGGCTCACTTTAAAATTATTATTATTATTATTTTTAAGTTGCCATTTATAATACAGCACCAATATGCAACATCGCCATAAATATGAAATTATTCAAAGTGTCACTAAAAATTACTTTTTTTTCCTAAATAATTATTTTCCTATTTTATACTATTTTCTTATTTTAACACAAATACGGCTGTGACACAGGAGGAAAAAACTATTTAAGACACTAAAATGAGTGTATTTATTTGTGATTTACAGTTACCCTAATCACGTTATCATTTCTATAAAATTATATTTAAATCATAGCATTTTCCCGTATTAGGGTTAACTTGTAGAATTCAGAGGTTAAAAAGGGGGATTAAGAGGTTAAGAACCCAACAATGGATCTGTGAGATCGCATCTTCTGTAAAAGATCATTTATGAGAAGTAGCATACAAACACACAAAAAATGTATAAAACCTTGATTTACAAGAGAACTCTTTTGTTCCATTCTGTGTTTGAATTGGGACAGGTTTTGTACTTGAGGGTGTGATTTGTCCATAGACTGTATAAAACTGGTTTCTGGACTTCAAAATGGAAGTCCAGAAACCAGTTTTATACAACATTTGGTCAAATTTGGACCAGGAGGTGGAGTGCTATTAGATATCGGCTAATTATATGGGTACAGCACACACACACACACACACACACACACACACACACACACACACACACACACACACACACACAGAGAGAGAGAGAGAGATGAACAGCAACACATGATATAACGATATATTACAACGTGCTATCTATTAAGCACACCCATTATTCATACACTTGGACATGCACTCCTAGTAAGATTGGCAGCTATACTAAATGTTTTCCACTTCAAGGCACAAGAAAACTGTCAAAACGTCTGATTTTATAAAGTTGGTTACGTTTGCTACAGATTAATTAATTAAGTGCATTTGATTATCAGCTCCTGGTTGATACATATGGAATACATGCATTTAGTTTTTCACTGCTTTTGCATTTTGCTAATTTTTCTGTTAAATACATAATAACAAAGTATAATTTGTTTATCTGAGGACCTGATAAGGACCAGATTATGTTTGATTATGTTTTCATATATAAAAAAACTTCATCATTGAATTCATATAGTGTAAACAGCCAAATAAAACACAACAACTGAACTTATCAAAACTGTTGCACAAACTTCTTGAAAAAACTGTACTGCGCAGCAGGCCATATTATTTTCAGGTATTCCATTAAAATGCTCCAAAAGGCACCAACAACACAAACCCAGTGGAGAGGTCCAGTTCAGTGACCCTGATTAGTGGAGGTGAGGCCTAGCAGACCCGCTACCAGCTACAATTGCCTGTATCTGGACACCTGTCAATCAAAGAGGCTTTTGAGGCTCTCCTTTTTTTCTTTTGTCTTTGGTACTTCCATATTGGTTTCATTTGTCAGCTCCATGATTTGTCCATTCAGCCTTTTTGTTTTTTTACATTGTAGTGTAAAATCCATCTACTAATTAGAAGGTTGGTTGTTCAATCCTCGTCTGCTCCAGTCTGCATGCCAAATATCTGTACGAGATACTAACCCCAAGTTCGTCTCCAGTGCATCCATTGGAGTATGAATGTGTAGGAATGTTAGACTGAAGCACGTACGGAGAAAGCATAGAAAAAAAGCGCTTGTGTGAATGGGTGTGAATGGGTGACTGAGGTAAGTTGTGTAAAGCGCTTTTAGTGCTCAGATAGTGTAGAAAAGTGTTAAAAGAACCAGTCCATTTACCATTTAGAGTGATAAGCCTAAAAAGCCTGCATCTACTCATCTATGCTTTCTTCAAGTTTTCTGCTGCTTCATGCGCTGTTTCATTTAGTTTTTTTTTATAGCTCAGGAGAAATTGGAAACACATCCTTACAGTGGTGCCCTATATTGACACCGCAGACAGTGAGCTACTTGATCAGAAAGGCAAGTACCTCAGACATGCCATAGAGGTTATCAGTGGAAGTTTCTTCAACAGGTCTGGGAGCATGAAGGACTGCATAATATCTTTGTAGGTGCCAGTGAATGCACAGTCCTGACAGTGAACCCTGAAGGTGAAAAGGTGTTGGGAGAGGAGCTCTCTAGATGGCATCATAAATGCCTTTTGATAAAGCAAACACTGACTGACAACATGGCTTCTAGTCTTCAAAAAGGAAATATTCCAGATGCTCAATGGTGCTCAAAACACTAAAACACTGAAGTGTTTCTAAGAAGAAAAAAGTCAACACTTTTATCATTGCTGTGTGTGTTGTTGTGTCTTATAGTGGGCCTAGGTGTCTGAAATAAACTGTTTTAGCTCTCGTCCCTTTGAGCCAACAGAAGGTTTAAACCACAGTATAAAAGATGGGCATAGCTTCTGGGTCTGAACAATGAAGGCAGCATGGAAGTGCCTTTAACCTGCATTCTTTTTGATGTCTACCAAGAGGACGATAACTGTGGTTGCAAAAGACTTCCAGCCCTATAAAAGTCTATGGGAAAACAGCCCCCTGGTCTGACCTTAGTAAACTCTTCTCTAATGGGTTTATGGGCTCACTCACTCATTTCAGGTCAAATTGTATAAATTATAAAGTCCATTTTGTATAACACAGTCTGTCTTAGATCCTGCATTTAGGTTTGCATAGAGGTATACTCAATATTGTTGGCCGACTCAAGGACCCTAACCTCCACTCCCCACCTCCTATAAACACTGTAACAAACACCATAGCAGCACCACTAGTGAAATCTGTGTAACAAACAAACCTTCTGTCTTCCCACATCATTGCCGTGCCTTGTGGTTTCATTTGCTCCACTGATGTGGTCTCTCTGTACAGTGCTGCATGGGGACAGTGTGGGAGGATTCGGCTCTGTGGAGAAGCAGCCAGTGATTTTCCCGGCTGGATTAGACTCTAGATTTGGTTACAGACTTTTTATTGCTCAATGGTCCATGACACTGCAGGGAAAACTTTGTGTGAGTGAGGGCGGCAGGTTCGGGATACAGTTGTACCACACGTGTGTACAACACAGGAGGGGCTGGACAGCATGTCAGCATGAGGAGATAGCATTGAGTATGAAGTCACATAACATAGTTGTGTGTGAAATTTTACTGTATGTAGTCCTAATACAAATAACAACAACAGAAACATTATTAAAACCAAAGTTCTTGAAAATGAAAATGTCCTTTACTAGAAGTCCAGTTAGTCCAGGGTAAGGGGATTTTAAGAAGTATGTCCAGCTGACAGAGACATTATATCTTTGATGTCAGAACCTGCAAGACATCCAAGACAAGGCAGCAAGAAAAGGCCACCAGCTGACCATTATTCAGTGATGAAATGCTTGCTGGGGGCATTTTTTCCATTTTTAAGTCAAATATATAACTTAGTTTTAGGCCACTATGTTTCTACAAATTAATAACAAACTATTTGACAATGTACAACTGGTGCTATCAAAGACTGTGGCTAATTCAGACCGCTGAGAGTAACATTATGTTTGCAAAAGCCCTCAGCAGTTACTGTAGCCTACTAATACATTAGCATTAACTTGCAGCTGACTAGATGTAGAACAGGATTGCCAACTGTCCCGCTATTTTGCTCAATTTACGGGACATCCCATATAATGAGCAAAATTAGTTCGCCCCTTATTCTACCTTAAATGTCCCGAATATTGACCATTACCTATGATGTCCCCAACAGATGGCACTCTTACAAATACCAAATTAGATTTGACCACAGCTGTATCAGAGGAGAGCTTGTGTCCAGTCACCACCATCGCTGACGGCCCATCACACACACCAAATGTGAGGAGTAATATGTGATTTGTAAAAATGTGGTGGCATTTTGTCTGTGTAGCATAATAAAGTTTTGTTTGAATATTTTTTGCTTATTTCTCAAAGGAAATGGCCATGTGATTTCGGTTATCAGTTATTTTGTTTTTCTTTAATGTTTTGATGAGGTATTGGTTAAACTAAATAACATTTTACTGCATTTTTATTATATTTACACAATTCCCAGCTGGCTGTGCATTGTTGCAAAAAATTACAACTGTACAACTGTAAAAAATTTTGCTAGCATTTCGTCTCATATTTACATCTCTGAACTGTTTTGTGCAATTCTAATGGTTTTTAAAAAGGTGGTCAAGAAAACACAGCCAGTGCAGAATTATTGAATTACAGCTGGCAATATGGCAAAGTCCAACTGGAGCTTCACAGAACTGCATGATGGTTTTGGGCTGAACTTAAATGAAAAGAGTTAATCTGCACTGTTTCAGATAGTAGTGTCATCTAGCTGCTCCACCGCACTGTTGAACAATCATTTTAGGTGATGCACCACAGAAATAATAAGATAGATGCACTTAACCAATATCTATATCAGTATTGCATAGGTCCAGATGGGCTCAAAATTTGATGTTTTGTAACACTAACATATGCACTTTGTATCATTTTAAACTGAAAACCATTCATATAAATGTTTCAGTGGAAACTTTTACCTCTCTAGGTGTATGATCATTGGGGCATTTTCAAATTGTAACAGATATATGCAAGTTTATTTTCCTTAGAACATAAACTATACCTGAAGCTCAGTATTCTGTGTCTGATAGTGTGCTACAACTTCAAGTTGTTGCCTTTGATGAAGCGGTAAGGCCAGTTTACCAAAGGCAACACACTGAGGTGAGGATTCTGCTGTGAAATCAGGAAATGCCTCACACTGGACCTTTTGTTACAGCTTCCCCAAGATTCTTTGATCAGATGCCTAAGTAAGCACACGTCTTAACCAGAGGTCATTCAAGATATGTGGTGGGTGGCAGAACTGTTGATGACCCAGTCTTTTTCTATCAGGGAAGCAGGGGAAAACCCTGTCTGTTCATCGGCCTACTTCAAAGAGTCAGCCAGTAATCTGAAACAGGCCAGAGAATGATGGCAAACAAGACGGCTGGTGTTATTTGTGGGTTTGGCCCATGAGTTGTGTGTAAAACCTGCCACTGCGGATAAACCCACAGATCTCCACTGGGTCACTGCCCAGTAACACACTCTCTGCAGTAAAACATCCACATTGCTGGATGGATCCTTTTGGGTGCCAATAAGGCAAGAGAAGCTTGATGAATAGGGAAAGGAAGTTCCATCACAATAAGCTTAAGTCCTGGGTTGGGTCAGTTTTCAGTGGGGTTATCTGACAGATTGTAACATTGTGGCAGGAGATCTGTATGTATAGTCATCAGACCAAATTGACCAAAATTTAATTTAATTCATAGAAATACAAAATCCAACCAGCAAGCTGAAACAAACAATCGCCATAACCTATGTCAGCAACATCCATCATCACATTATCAAGCAGTCAAAGATCAAAGACCCATGCTAAAATATTCATGAAATCAGGTTGAACCCAGTATGGTAAATGTGGGCATATTTTTCACTGGATGAGTAAATTCAAGGCCATCCACACTGACTGGTAAATGTCTGAGCCCAGAACATTAAAAAAATTTATACAGAAGATGTTGCAATAGCCTAAGAAGATGAGAATTTTGGTTTTCCTTTTAGGCTATGTACAGACAACAACCTTCACAAATAAGATAAGGCAGCCTACATGTCATATAACCAGTGTAACCTGTTTTGATCCTATCCATCTCTCCACTCATCCATTATCTTCCACTTAACCTAAGTCAGGTCATGATGACAGCAGGCTAAGCAGGGTTCTCCAGCCACAGTTTCCACTTCTTTCTGCGGCATCCAGAGGCATTATCAGGCCATACGAGATCTATAATCTCTTCAGGAGGTTCTGGCTCTATACTGGTCATATCAGCAGGCTGTGGCATGAAATGGAAAATTCACTTTAATTAACATTCACAATATATATCACTTATCAGTCCATGGGTATCTATTTTTATTGATGGTAGGATGGTGCATTGCTGCAAATTATGGGACAGAAACATCTTATGTCCTTTCATAAATGATGGTCTGGTGTGTTTTATGCTAACAGAGTTAATAAGGAAGAACTGAAGCACATTTCCTTAATATTTAGATCATTAGACCAGCTCTTATGGCTGCTGGATCTTCCAGATCACTTCACTGGCAAAGCTCCTGAGGAACACTGTCTAATCGACCATAGGCTTCTATGTCAAAACACAAAGCATGTTGTGGTACTTTTAAAACGGACCCCAGAGAGCCAAAAAGAGTAAAATAATATTTGCGAAATGAAAACATAAACACAGACAAACTTTAGAAAATGTTTTATGAAGACAGAATAAGTCTGACCACGTTTAGCTGACACATACTCACAGCCAGGAGCTCTGGAAACCCTCCAAACCTGTCTGCCCGCACTGTCTCCCCTAACACCTCTCGTGTTTGGACAGTTGAACGTTGATGAATGGCCTAATGGTAACGGGTTAGTGTGAGTGAACATATTTGGGCTTTGGAGGTGGGAGGAATGTAGTTTAGCAGCGGAGCAGAGGTGCTAAAAGAGATATCAAACACACTGTGACCACATGTCTCAAGGTGGCAAAAAGAGTCATGAGAAATTCAAGTTTGGCAAGTCTCCCTTCATTTCATATTCAGACAGCAAAGTGGTGTTATTTTTGGCACCTCTTAACCTCAGTGAACAACATAGAACAGGAGTTAGGTTGCTTGTTTTGCTACATGTTAAACAAGCATAGTTTCAAAAAATATTTTTATCTTTCAGATGAACCTTTCCACATTTATCTTGGACCCAGTTCTTCTGTTAGAAGATTTCCATTTGCGTATACCATACAGGTGAAAATTCTATATTAAATGGTAAATTAAGGGGAAGATGTGAACCTAACTATCCAATCTTTACCCTAAACAGATCACTGGTGACCTACAGGCTATTAGGATGCTGAAAAGTGTATATAGGAAGTTGGAGTGAACCACAGTTCATGTGTCATGCACTTTAGAGCTTTGTTTTATTCTTTGGTTATGGTTACATTAGCCCTGCATGTTAAACAGGACCTTTAAAGGTACCCAGTATGCACGAAAGGTCCTGCCCAACCATCCATAAATGAGGATTTGTGAGAACCTTTTCAGTCATAGCCTCTTAAATACATCATTTACATGACTGTGACATTATATCTCTGAAGCAGTTCTGTTCCATCCTTAGCACAGCTTCAAATCCAACCAGGAACATTTCAGAACCAAAACATTCATTTTATTTTGAATGAATATTGGCTGGATTCTTTTTGAGTTTCTTTTGTGAGACCTCCTGTTTTTCTCTCCTGCGCTCTGCAGTTTCACATAACTTCTGTTAAAACAAAAAACAAAAAAAACCCTGTATAGATACATCAGCATGTGTTACTCAAACCATATATAGACTGATCGGCCTTCACAGTTGTGTGAAGTACCTCGATATGGGTGCTAAAATATGGGTAATTATTGGATTGATCGGTCCAGATCAAATGCATTTATGCAGAAAGGAGCTGCATTCACTAAAAAACAATTTCAGAACCTTTGCTGATCCTATTCACTAATTTCAAAGTACATAGGGTCATGCAAATTCTATCTCAAGGATCATGAGTGTCAAACTGATGATGCCTTAACATCATGGTCATATTCTGTTTGCCATATCCCTTGTCTAAAACAATTTAATAAATCTGTATTCCCTTCTTTCTACTCCATTTTAGGGGTAGAAAATGTTCTTTTCATTAGTATATTTAAAGTCCATGACCAAGAGTCACAGTCCTGGTTCGTGCATTTGTTGTATGTATCTGTAGGACATGATTCAACAGTTTCAGTTCAGGCATTAGTGTGGTTTACAGCTGAACTGTGTATGCAGACGAGTCTGGCAGCAGATAACCTTTGGGCTGTGGGGATGAGTGTGGGGGTTTGAAGCTGAAGATTCTCAAGGTGATGCGAAGCATTCTTCACATTTCCCGGATCTTCAGATCTCTGGAAATAGTCAAACAGTTAAGATGTATTTGCTCATTAGGCAAACAACAATACCCATGAGCACTTTTTTCTGTCTTCAGGTTTAAGGTGAGTTCTCTGAAGGTTAAAACATTTGAAAAAATAGGTGAAAAAAATGTATATATGTCATTTAATCTACAGCTTTTACTGTAAACAGCTGCAAGCTTTTGTCCCATCCTCCCTATTTTCCTCTCTGTGAAGTTCAGTCTTGTTCCTGCATTTCTATAATTCAGCTTTTATGTTCATTTCCTGTGTTAGTTGGTAGCTTTTTGTCTCTTGTGTCTTCTGCTTAATTATACTTTTTCCCATCTCATTGTCTGGATTGTCATCCCTTGTTACTTGTTAGCGAGCTGAAACAACCACAGACACACAAAGAAAGATGTTACTAACATGAAATAGGGCATATGTAGATACAAAACTTAAACTAATCTAGGAGTCATGTTAATGGGGTGGACCGCTGTCAATTATAGGAAAACCCAAGGGTGTGTCATATCAAGCCAGGGTCTTTAAACCCATCTTGACTTCTAACATCCAAAAGATCTTACTATTTATACTTATATTACATTTATAGTTTTTTTTTTCTTAGAGTGCACACAGTGATGCAGAAGTAATTTAAAGTAAAGCCAAATGTATTTATTTGCTTCCAGTTCATTCTGCTCAGACAGCAAATTTGACCAAAACCAGAGAGGTTTGTTAAAAAAGAATAAAACAAACAGAAAAAAACAACAGGGCCATAAATCAGCTAAGAATGTAAGTGAAAAAAGTGAATGGGAAAGAGTTTTGGAAGGAAGAGGCAGAAGGCCCCTAGAAATCAATTTTTGTCACTTTAAAACTATTGAGAGGTGAAAGATGGATTGAAGGCTGGACATTAAAGAGAGCTGTAACTGTAAAACAGCTTCTCTCTTGATTAGCTCTCTGGCAAGTGATGTTCTTTAAGTGAGCTCCACCCAAACATTTCTCCGTCATCACTTTATGTCTGTGGGCATACAGAATAAGACTCTGCTTCAAAGAGAGTCTAATATTTGTATGAAAGGCTACTGGAAGGTAATGTGAAATGCCATTTAAAATTGTTTAAGAAGTACAGGGAATTATGAATATTATATTCCATGTATAAAAATAGATTTCGTTGTGGAAGCACAATACAAAAGATGTCACCAAAGATGTCACTAACCCATTGATTAGTAAAGATGTCAGTAAAACCTTGAGCTGGTTTGTCTACTTTAGACACTTTGATGTTTTGAAGTTGGGTACAGGAGACTACATGCTCATGGGCTAAAACCTTATGACTGACATGTTGTGGAGCATACCCTGTATAATCCTCCTTTCCGACAATAATAAACGGACTTCATCTTTTTTATAATATGGCAGCTGAGACCCTAAAGCGATTAGGAAAGTGTTTTTGTGACCAGATGCTGACCATGAAAAATAAGGCTGGTTTAAGGCATTTCTACTTTTGCTTCACTTTTCATACCTGAAAGCTACACCTATCAATTCCCAGGTCATCATGTAGAGCAGGTCATCTGCCAATCAGCAGGGTGAAAATTTCATCTTGGGCTACTCCCTGGGTGTCTGTGAATGTTAGACAGAAAAGCACAGACAGAAAAAAGTGCTCTTATGAATGGATTAATACTATATGAAAAAAGGAGTTACACCCCAGGTCTTCTACTACTTGTAGAACCACCTTTAGCAGAAAATAACTTGAAGCAATAGTTTTCTCTATGAATGTATGACCCACCACAGCATTTCAATCAGGTTTGAAATTTGACTGTGTTATTTAAACACTTTTGTTATTATTATTATTATTATTATCCATCCATCCATCCATTTGCTTCCGCTTATCCTTTTCAGGGTCGCGGGGGGTGCTGGAGCCTATCCCAGCTGTCATAGGGCAAGAGGTGGAGTACACCCTGGACAGGTCGCCAGTCTGTCGCAGGGTTGTTATTATTATTATTATTATTATTATTATTATTATTATTATTATTATTATTATTATTATTATTATTATTATTATTATATCATTCTGTTCTAAATAGGCTGGTGCTAGAGATCACTGACTGAATTTAACACTAGAATATTTTGGTATATAGAGTAAATTGTCTTTTTTTTTACATGACTATTGTTTAAAATTATAAATTATATATGATAAATGTAAAACTATAGTAACAAAAAAGCTACACAAATTACTCCTGTATAAAAAAAAAGTAGAATAAAAGTAGGATAACAGAAAAATGCAGATTTGTTTGTGCTCTTGGCAGTATAGTTTATTAGTTACCTCCTCCAAGAATGTTGTGTTTTTATTGAGATTTGTTTTGTTGTCATCTTTTTCAGAATCAGAATCAGAATACTTTATTAATCCCGAAGGAATTGTATGCCTTTCTTCTTTTTGCTCAGTCTTCTTTAGGCTCGAGCCTCCAGGTGAACCTGATAACAATAAGTGGAAAAGAATGGATGAATATGACTATCAAAACAAAAGCACAATCTAAATATGATTATTTTTATATTGAGCACTAAACTGTTGGGTGTTGCTAAGCAACATAAAAGAATGTGATATCTGTAAATAACAATGACAAATGCCATCAGCCGCTCCAATTATCAGAAGTGTTTAAGTGATGGACACCATGGCTATCCATCAGCCCGTCTTTTCTCTCAGCTTGTTCAAGTTTAGAGCCCTACACTGACCACCAGTGCACTTTTCAGGATAATTTACAGAAGCTGGCAGACCACTGTTAATTTTCTGGAGTAGCTCCTGACTATGTGAGAAAGTCAATCTTTTTAAGAAGACGCATCCTCTGCATTTGCAAATTTGCTGTAAAACCAAACAACTTCCCGCTCTCTCTGTCTCACACCGGCCAGCAAAGCTGAGTCAATCCCCTGAAAACACTCCATCATGCGTTCTTTAAGGCTTTCTCTCCAGCAATATTTATATATTAAAGTTTAACTGAATAGTTTTTAAAAAGGAATGTATTCGTCAATATGTGATAAATGAAAATATGATCCCTGAGATGGCCTTCTAAATGCCCTCATCGAGGCTGTGAATTAAAGTCAGTAGACGTGTCAGAGTAATCCATCGCAAAGAGAAAATAGCTAGGAAATGAGTGTTTCAATTAAGAAGATGTGTTTTCCTTTTTGTCAGCACAAACGTGGGGGTTGGGAGGGTGAAGCGCCTATTAAAGTGTGTCTGACTATATTTCACCCTGCTGCTGACTGATGTGACAATATTGTCTCAGGCCTGTTCATTTGAATAGTGTGAATATTTATGTCCAGAGGTGTTTGCCTGTTCTTAATGCTTGCGCTCTTTAAGCAGGCAGTTATTGTCTGTTGTAAGTGGTCATTTACTAACAGAGGAATGCCCCGCCAGAGGAAGCATTAAGGTCTCCTCATTATTTAATCATTTGCTGCTTCCCTTTGCAGGAAGCAGGAGGCTGGATGTGTCAGGTTAGCTGTGTGCAGGACAGCATGCTCACATCTATTAAAGACAAAGCAGCATGATTGATGCTGATAGCTCATAGCTGTGATGACACTGCAACACATAATATGCTTTTTGGTTCATAGAATCCAGCTGCAGTATGTTGTATGAAGTATGTCAGATGCATATAGATAAATAAGATAATTATTCAGTTGGGGATGGAAACAGTTTGTTACAGTCACTGACATGATGAAGAAATCGGGGTAAACCAGTGATGGGTAACAGTTTGTTCAGTGAGCTCCTCTACACCACAGATTAAAAAGTATCCATTTTGGAGCCAATCAAAGATCCAGCTTTCCTAATATTTTTCTCCAGTCAATTGGTGTCACCAGTGCTAAAGCACATCACAGCAAAGTGTGCACTGTGCTTGCCACAAATAACTGATATAAAATCTCCATCATTTTACTGCACATGTTGAAGGATCTCACCTTCCTTAAGGGATAAATAGCACCCCTTTGTGTATGCAGCATCTGTGTGAGACTGTGTTGGTCAGTTTAGCTTGCCCAGGTTCTTGTACTCGTCCACCACATCAGCATTCTGAAGCCATCCTGTCCCTTCCGAAGCTGAACACCATCTCTCTCATCTTATTCATACATCTTATTCATATTCAAAAGCAGATGATTCAGTCTCCCTATACTCTCTTTTTAATTTCTTTTTCCTATTGCCTCTCAACCTGTCACAGCAGATGGTTGCTCCTCCCTGAGCCTGTTTTCTGTTACAAGGGAGTTTTTACTTTTCAAGAATATTATACCTTACAGTATATAACACTTTAAGATGATTGTTGTTGATCTGGCACTATATGTACAAACCTGAACTGAGTTGAGTGAAATTAAATTCCTTCCAGACCACTCCAAAAAATGATCAACTAGTACTCTGTACTCCTCCTGCTGTCCATCACTTCAATTGCTGCAGAGTTATCACAGTGTACCTGTAGGTGGTATGACCTGGAGTTGTACTGAAAGGCTGGGTGTACAAGGTGAACAGGAATGAAGACAGCACCATTTCCTGTGGAGCGTCTCCTGTGGAGCTGATGTACTGCACATCACCAAATCAGGCAGAGCTGCCTCGTCTCACATATTGCAGGCTGTCATGTAATCAGTAATCCACGACATGGCAGATGTGATTACTGATTTTTCCTGGCAGTTAGCTCTCTGCAGCATGTAGACCGTTGTGTCATCCACCCCAAAATCGGGTGTGTATTCAGACTGCAAGGGATCGAGGGATGATCTCATCTGTGGTCTCTGGTGCCTTCATGACATGCAATGTGAGAGCAACTGGTCTGATAGTGTTGACTGCTCTGGTGCAGGAACCAGAAAGGATGTTTTCCATAACATTGATATTCTCCTGCTTCAAACTCAGGTTGTAAATGTGATTCAGATTTCAGATAATATCACAGTAAAATCCTGCATTATTTTCATGGATGTCTTGTCTCTTAAGTCCAGAAGGGTTTCCTGCCGCAGAGAACATAAAGCTGTTTCCAACCAGATTTTGTTATGTTGTTTCACTAACACTTTTTATGTTGTGTCAGATAGAAAAGACAAGTCACCAATATGATCAAACTCAACCTCAGAAGTAACAGGTTTATAAAATACTAGAATTTCACTCATCAAAACTGAAGCACAGTCTGTTTGGACAAGCTGTCCTCAAGAGTCCCACTAACCTGCAATAAAAAACATATTTACAGTGAAAAATACTCACCATGGATAGTTCATCTTTCACAACAACTCCCAAAACAAGCCACTGGAGCCCAGAACTGTCCACTCGGCCTCACCACTGCCAGTGTAAACCACTGAGCTGGGCCTGCCAACACAATTGTGCTGTTTTTGGTTTTTTGGAGCATTTAAATAGAGATCTATGACTGACTTGCTGTGTACCACAGACTTTATAACATGGTTGTGTTTTAGGCCTGATTAGTCAAATTCTAAGGAGTTATTAATCTGTATGTTTTTCTTAAGTGCTTATTGTGTCAGTGTAGGGAACCTGTATAGTTTATGAATGCACTTCACTAACCAAGCTTGTATGTGGAAGTCTGGTGACTGACCCAGATTTCTTAAACCAATAATGTAACTTCATACCTTGTTTGGTAACCTATCCTTCGTATTCTCATGGCAGAAAAGTCACTGGTGCATCTGCATTGTGTAATATATTGTTTCTTCCTTTACAAGCCTGGACAGCACATTTGAGCTACATTGCTAGAGGCCTGAGTGTGTGACTGTGTAAAAGTCATGCCTTCAGTCCTCCTGGGAGAAATTCGGTTCCAATTGTTTATAACAGGTGTGGACAGCTTTAATAAAGAGGAACACTGAAACTCACTGTGGCCAAGGGATATTAAAATATCACTGTGACCTTGCAAACAGGGATTAGAGTGCAAGTCTGCCACAGCAGGAGGCAATTGCACGCAGCATGCCGCGCGATCCTCTCCACTCAATAAGCTGGGGCAGAATTTATGGCCCCACAGACATCTCAGCGCTGTAGGCTTTGTGTCAGTCTCTGCTTATGGGACACACAAATGGTGATGTGGGGGTGTCAGGAGAGATGCTAGGGGCGGATGTTTCCAGTTTCAAGGTTCAGCTGGAATCCTGCAGCTTTCGATATGGAAGTGAATAATACCTTCCCTGGGGACACAGACAGGAAATACTATGAGCCCCAAGTCACCGCTGGGTCATAAACACCTTTATATTTGCAATCTTATTCCCACTCTATCTTTTTGTCTGTCTCTTAAGAGTAATAGCATCATCCTAAAGATGGCTGCATTACTGTAATTCCTCCGAGGGTCCCAATACAACCCTGGCACTCAGCATCACCTGCCAATAGTTCACTTGGTGTATTAATTGAACCAAGCATCATTCTTTTGTGAGACACAACAGGCTGGGTGAGCGAGCCAGCAGGTTAAAGAGATGAGTTGCAGTAATTAATAAATTCTGTGTTTATGTTATAGTGCCATGAAAAAGTGTTGTTTTTATGATTTGCTAATTATAAAACGTACATATTTCAGATCAGATTTATTAGATAAATAGAGAATATTAGAGACTGTCAACCTAAATAAATACAATATACAATTTTTAAATGATGATTTTATTTATTAAAGGAGGAAAAACTATACAAGCCTACCTGGCCTTGTGTGAAAAGTAATTGCCCCTTAAACCTAAGAGCTGTTTGTGTGACTCTTGGCAGCAAGAACTGCAATCAGGTGTTTGCGATAACTGGCAATGAGTCGATAACTGGCAATGAGTCTTTCCCTTCACAGTCAGGAAATTTGCCCCACAGTTTGCAGATCTATTCTAATTCAGGCGCGTTGGAGGGTGTTTGAGTTTGGACAGCCTGTTTAGGGTCATGCTGAAGAATCTCATTGGAATTTAAGTCTGTACTTTGACTAGGCCACTCCAAAACCTGCTTTCTTTCAGACATTCAGATGTAGACTTGCTGGTGTGTTTCAGATCATTGTCCTGCTGTATAATCCAAGTGTGCTTGAGTTTCAGGGCACAAACTGATGGCAGGATATTCTCCTTCAAGATTTTCTAGACAGCAGAATTCAAGATTCCATCAATTACAGAAAGCTGTCCAGGTCCTGAAGCAGCAAAGCAGCCCCAGAATATCACAGTGTTTTACAGCAGCTGCACTGTCTAGCACACTAGATGAAGCCTTTAATGAAGATAAATAAAGTGCTGTATGGATGTGCATAGTTGTGTAAATAGAGCTTAAATTAATCTAAAGTACTTCAAGTAGCTATTAAATCTCATTCTTTAGAGCTTATTCGTTGTGGAGCTGTTACAGGTTTTAAAAGTAAAAAAGAGAAAACGCATGATAAAATTGTAATACTTTAACCTTATTAGATGAAGGGATCAGAACTTTGATATTTTTTATGAGTTTAAAAAGGCTAATTTAATATAAACTCACCATTAATTATGGCATCATCTTATACAGAGTCTCCGAAATAAATCTTGAGAAAAATGGAATGAGTTTGAAAACATTAGCCTTTAAATTCCAACTTTACTGTCCTGTCAAAGGCTGTTATAGCTAGTAAAATAAAAAAATAAAAAAATAGATGAAGAGAAAAAGAAAATTTAGGTACAATAAATGTCACTGCTGGGGCAGCAGTTGTGTGGTGTTTGGAGAGGAAGGACCCAAGTTGCAGACAACAGCAGTGATGCGAGTGAGGTTTATTGATGACGGGTGACTGACACAAAGCAGTGATTAAAAAATTACAAAGTAAACTGAACTGGGAAAGCTAGTAAGCTGACCTGAAACATAACACAAAGGGAGGACACGAGGCGAGGAGCAGAGAGACACAGAGAAACACAAAATAACACAGACGAACTGACGAGGAACACAGGCAGGACACCCTATAAATACACACAAGGCAATGAGGGAATGACACACCAGAGGGGAACACAGCTGGAACTAATGGCCATCACGAGACACAGACCTTCAAAGTAAAACAGGAAATTCACAGACTGTTTTCCAAACACAAACTCAGAGACACGAACAGAACACCGGGAGAGGACACAGGTAGGGATAACAGAAACACTAAACACAAAACCCAAACCTTAAGAACTAATACAAAAACAGAAGAAACTAGAAAATAATAATAATAAACTCAAAACACTGGGTCAGCGACCCAGGACCATGACAATAAAGGGAAATAAATGTTGCTGATGTCAAAAAATTGTCTTTAAAATACAAGCATTAAAGTTCAAACTTGTGTTACAACAAAAGAAAATTAAGACTCTAAACATTAGATGCATAATGTCCGAATTATGTTTTGGGCTGAATTGGAAAAAACAGAATGATAAAAAATATTGTTAATTAAAAGAAATCTAAATTTTGGACAATATTAAAGTTAAATGTTTGACCTAAAAGGTGAAACTCGAGATAAATTAAAAAATTCGTTTAAAAAGACAAAATCATTTTTAATATATAATTTTGATTTTATTAATAACAAAATTGACTTGATGGGACTCTGTTAAATCATCATTAGAACTATAAATGACAAAATCCTCACCACTGTTACTTCTTACTGGCATTAATGGACATTCATATACATCCCACTCAGGATGCAGTTGCTATGTAGTGTTGGTCGATACACTAGAAACCCATGTGCTCTTCTTTCACATTAAACACTGATCACATTCACTGTTTGTCCAAGTGTTAATAAATCCAACTTCAAATGTGTTATCTCCTTCCTTTGTGTCCTTTGTGGATTCAGCATGAGGATGAACTTTGTTACCAGATGATGGCGCTGTCTGCTACCAATTGACTCAGAACCTCCCACCAGAAATTATGGGGAACTATACCCCCACCCCCCCACCCCCACACACACACACACTCAGGCTCACACATGCAGCTAGATGTGGGTCATCATTTATCTTGGGTATTAAGAGGGCAGACTCTAAGTGTGTGTGTGTTTGTTTATTTTAGTAAACATTGTGGTTTTTTAAATTTTGATTTGTACCATTTCTAATAATTTAGGTCTGAGACTGCAGTCATGGATTCACACAGGCATGTCGTGTGACCAGTATTTCATGAATTTCCAGTTAGTTGTGAGAAACCTGTCTTCCTTGATTCTGCAGAGATTTTGTCACGTTTTCCAGCCTGGAGGCTTCTCTCTCTTTCACTTCTTTCATTGTCAGGTCTAGCAGCTTCCTTCTGACTTGAGTCGACTGAGTGACTAAACATTTTCACAGTTTTTGATTAGAAAGTAACCCCCCTCCTCTCCTCCCATTTGTATTATATACTTATATAGGTTATTTAGATATTCTATTCTATTCTATTCTATATTTTTATATTTAAGGAGAAGCATATCAAATTTTATTTAAACTTACTGATAATGTTATAGAATTTGTTCATTATAATTCTGACAGGAAGCAGAAAGAGAGGGCATATTTCTCTGATGTTGGCTTCTCTTCATTGGGTCTCACTGAAATCCAGAATCTTCTATGAGCTGATAGAGGACGAAAATGAGAGCGAGAAGAGGACAGATGGAGGACAGTTAGTGAAATGTATAGAGGTTTAGTGAGGAACTGAATCCATGAAAAGGATGAAAAATGGAAAGACAGCTGGCCCAGATGACATACCTGTAGAGGTGTGGAAATGTCTTTGAGCAAGGCCAGTGGACTTTTTAACCAGATTGTTTAATGCAATCCTGTGTGTGAGGAAAACCAAATGATAACCAATGATTTATAGACCTTCTCTGCATTGAATCATACCTGTTATTAATCTCTGTCTCTCTTCCACAGCATGTCTTTATCCTGTTTTCCTTCTCTCACCCCAACCGGTCGCAGCAGATGGCCCCGGAGGTTTCTTCCTGTTAAAAGGGAGTTTTTCCTTCCCACTGTCGCCAAAGTGCTTGCTCATAGGGGGTCATATGATTGTTGTGTTTTTCTCTGTATGTATTATGTAGGGTCTACCTTACAATATAAAGCGCCTTGAGGGGACTGTTGTTAGAATTTGGCACTATACAAATAAAATTGAATTTAATTGAAATTGCTCTTTCTCATGAGTTCTAGGTATAGTAAAATATCCTAGATTCAAAAGTCAAGCCATCTGTCAGGCAGCTGAAGACAGCTGAAATTAGGACAGGAAAATAATCCCAAACAGACAAACAGAGAAACAGCCATTCTACACCATGGCTGAAAAAGAAAAAAGGTGCTATTATGGCCCAGCCAAATCCAGACCTCTACCTAGTTGAAATAATGTGGCACATAAACAAATGTCCTCAAGCCTTAATGAACTCAAACAACCCTGTAAAGAGTAGTAGTCTAGAAAAAGAAAATATTTTAGACATAATGTGGTACCTATTTAACATCAAGTCATGCTTTCTAATGTTGAAAAACTGTTAAATACAACAGCAGCCCTCTATCCACCACAGCGCCTTTATAGTATAAGCTGCAACATTATCAGGTACACTGTTTGAAGATTTTTGCTAGGACTGACCAGGAGGGAGAAGATTAGAAATCAGCTCATCAGAAGGACATCTGAGGTTAAGTGGTTTGGAGACAAAGTTAGAGAAACAAGTGTGAGATGGTTTGTGCATGTGCAGAAATATATTGAAGAAAAGATGTTGAACATGGAGCTACATAGGTGAGTTTTGACCCTTTTTGAGGGTGCTCAAGTGACCCCAAATTTTATCAGAGCATCCTTAAAAATAACTATTAATAGTATCAATAACAGCGCATTTTTGTATTATTTTCTAGAATTATCTTCAAATGTAATATTTATTCTTATAAAGTGTCTGCTTATTTTTATTTGTTCTCTAAATAGCATTGGCTAATGAAGCTTAAATCATCAGAGATTATTAGCTAGTTTTAGCCATCTGGTCCAGTAGTCTGCTGGGATATCGGGAGTTGCCAGCCAAGGAGACGATGTGTGTTATTATTATTGAATTGGGCTTCAGTGTTTGTTTACTGTACAGCTCCAGATTCAGGTGACAGCAAGTGAAAATGATCTTACCTGTCTATGTGCAGCAGCACACTGTATTCAGTTTGGATATTGCTGTAAACTGACATGGATCACTTTATGTATTTCATTTACTGTAATAATGTGTTTTCCTCACATTGATTGGTGATGATTTCACATAACTAAGCAGTATGCTGTACTGTGGATCCCCCACTTACTCCTATAATAATTTTTATATGATTATGTTTTTGTTATTTTCTAGTTTCTAGTTTCGTTATGAGGATGCATTCAAAATAAATATATAAAAAAATATTTAAAAATAAATAAATAAAACAATGCTATTACAGTTTGCTCTGTGTACAGGTCTATGGAGTGGCAGCGTGATTTTTTTTAGTTTGTGTATTGAATAATACTATTTTAAGCGCTTGATGATTTGGTGGACTGCCTCTGTGTGATTAAGTGACTAAAATAATGTTTCTCACCTTATCTGTCTTGCCATAAATGAAGGAAGACCACAGAGGAGGGCATGCAGATGGTTGGTGTGACAGGAGAGTCTGTAAGGGATAGGATGAGACAGACGAGGATGATCAAAGAAGAAAAAGATCTCACAACCCATTCTTTTCGGATAGATGCTGCTATAAAATCGCGAGAGCTAGTCTATTGGGGAGAATTTGATGATTTTCAGACGCTACTACTATATCCAGAAGATGGCAGTAATGCCAACCCCACGGATGAGTGTCTCCACTAAACCCCAGAAGGGAAGAAGAACATTTTTCTTGAAACCACGTGACATGTGTGTAGTCGGGCTGTAAAGATGGTTTCCTCCGTTGCCAAATCAAATCTGGCTCCACTGAGAAGTTTCTGTTTTTTAAATTCAGTGTTTCACTTTAGGAACCTCCGTGAGTTAACATGGCTACTTATTACTATTTGTTACTTGACGAGCCAGTCGCTGGCAGACGACGGGGACTTTATGGAGGAGTTTCTGAAGCGGGAATATTCTCTTGTGAAGCCGTACCGCGGTGAGTTTAATGTTAAACTAGAATTACGTTACCGCCAATGTCAGCTAACATTGGAAACTAACATAAACGTTGACAGTAGACAGTTTGTCACCGAAAGGTAGGCTTTGGCTTAAATTCATTTTTTTCTTGGATAGAATTGTGTGGCGGAGGATAATAATTAACTAAGAAGAACTTTGTGCCTCTCTGTCGTTACAGATCGTGGGTAGCGTTACAGCAAGCGGGATAATAACTGTTGTTAACACACCACTAACTATTGGCTAGTCCATAATGCTAATGAAGACTAGCCTACCTACAGTTAGCTTTAATCAGCAGAGCAAACCTGTCTGATTACGGTGAGGAACTCTAGCAAAAAACAACAATAAAATTCAGGAAATTAAGCCCGTAACGCTCTCCATTATGAAAGATTAGTTTTTCATTGTCTCAACAAAGAGCAGTTTGAGTAACCTTCATGGCCACTTTTCATATTAGCGTATATTAGTTAATTCAAAGTAATTAGAAACAAAAACTGATAACTAGAAAATGGGGTCGGGCTTATAAAGAATACATCAGAACAAAGAACGATTTAAAAAAAAAAAAACAGTTTTCGTTAATTAAAACTAAATCTAAAAAGTCATAACAATAATAAGGGAGTTTTTTTTTTTTTTAAACGTACTGAAGCAGTTTTGTGTGTACTGAAGTTGACCACACGTAATAAGTGTATTTAATGAAACTGTGAGTAAGCTTCCTTAGTAGGGTTGTTGTACTGTTGGGCCACTATTGCACTTCATTAAAGTCTTTTGCAGTACACTCCTGCCACTTTGCACAGGCATTTTATCGTGTGATATAATACAGTGTGTTTTTTATCTGTCTTGTTATTTATATTTCTTGCACAACAGTCAGGTGAAGAACCCACAATATCGTTATATAAGTACAATGAAAATAAAGGGCTATTGTATTCTAATACCTATTTTGAACTTTTCAAGTCATACTCTAATAAAGACCCTTGATTTATAGCAGGGGTGTCAAACTCAAATACACAGTGGGCCAAAATTCAAAACTGGAACAAAGTCGCGGGCTAACGTTAATATTTATTGAAATATATTTATTCCTCCAGATATAAGAATGAATCTTTTCTTATGGACTCAAACACGTTTTGCTGAAAAACTGAATATGGAACAAGCAAAGCTTAATACTAAACAACATATATATTAGCTGTATAATACCAGTAGGCCAGCTCTAATAGTAATTTGGTATGGCTTCGCGGGCCAAATGTAATTAGGCTGCGGGACAAATTTGGCCCGCGGGCCAGAGTTTGACACCTATGATTTATAGTAATAAAAATAAACAGTACAGTACAGGAGCCACTGAAAAGGAAATATTTGTAGTCAATAAAATGTATACATAAACTGAATGTTACAACAAAAGACGAAACGCAACGTAAATGGTAAAAGAAGATTTCTAAGAAAAACAATGGTAAACTTTGGTGTGGCTTGCTGTGAATGCAGAAGTGTTACTACTGTTGTTTTGCAGGCTTGGGTTTCTCTAGCTCCTCACAGTGGGATCTGATGGGCACTGCCATGGTGACGCCTGACCATGTGAGGCTAACCCCAGACCTGCAGAGCAGGCAGGGAGCTGTGTGGAGCCGAATTGTAAGTCAAATGGGACAGCCTGCATTATCAGGCTTGCAATATGCAATGCATTCTTACCCAGCAAACCACAATTTCCCTCACTTCCTGCTTTAAACTAAAAACCCTACTTTATATGGCTTTGGTTTAACAATGAATGTTATGCAGCATTTTATAAATAAAATATAAATGATACAAATCAGTCTGTTTCAAAAGGATGATATGTCACTCATATCTGATGACAAGTGCATGCTACACATTGCTGAGTGTAAGAATAACCTGCTTTTCTTTATTGCTATTGCTTTTCAGCCTTTGCTTCTGCAAGATTGGGAGCTGAGAGTACAATTTAAAGTCCATGGCCAAGGGAAGAAGAACCTGAATGGTGATGGACTGGCCATCTGGTTAACCAGAGATCGCATGAAAAATGGTAGGTTAATGCTAAATGTGTTTCAGCATCGTATTTGCAATTTTATAATTGAATAGCCCTCAAAGTGAACAGTTTATCCTAATGAGCTTGTCATTTTTTTTCTCAGTCACATGATAAGATATCATTTTATTAGCACATCCTGTGCACAGTGACTTGTGATACCAGGGAAAGCAAACAGAATAAACAGTCTCAATTTTCAGCTGCAGGAAACACTGCTTACAAAACTTTACATGTTCATTCATTGTTTCAAAAACACATTTTAGTTACTTTTCTTTTGTTTGTTTTGTTTTATTGTTTGTTTTTAATCCAATTAGGTAAGTTACCTGTAGTATTACACTGCTCAAAAAAAATAAAGAAACAATTTTAGATTTAGAACATTAAGCCAATTAAACTAATGAGATAGTGATCCGGTTGGTTAGCAGAGGGGTTATTTGTTAGGTTAAAGGTTTTGGTGTTAATGAAATTAACAGCAGGCAAATGCAGTGGTTAGCACTGTTGCCTGACAGCCAGAAGGTCCTGGGTTCAATCCCATCATCTAACCGGGTCCTTTTTGTGCGAGTTTGCATGGGTTCTTTCTAGGTACTCCAACTTTGTCCCACAGTCGACATGCAGTTAGTGGGGTTAGGTTAACTGGTGATTCTAAATTGTCCATAGGTGTGAATGTGAGTGTGAATCGTTGTCTGTCTCTCTGTGTTAGCCCTGCATCAGATTGGCAACGTTTCCAGGGTGTACCGTGCCTCTCATTCTCTCATCACTGAGACAAAACAGGAATGGCTTTACAGGTGGAGACCAAAAACTTGTGTTTTGTGCCAAAACATCCTTGGACCTATTGTCAGACTGGTGCAGTGGATCCTTGGTTCCTCCTCAGTTATGCCCTGGTCCAGATCTAGGATGAGATCCTATCCCCCGAACACAATCTCTTGTCTCATTAGGAGCATCCCCTGATGTTGTCACACATGTGTACAAGCATGTTGGGGCCAGAAAAGTACCATTTTGAGTTGCTTCAATGAAATCTCAACAGAATGCGCTATCCTGCTGCATCTTTTTTTTTTTTTAAACTTTGATTTTCAAGGTGTTTTTTAATCAAGCCCTCTGTAAGTTGATGCTTTTCATTTCTATCACATTACCCAGTCCATGTCAGTGTAGCTATCCAACTTTTTTCCTCATTGAGAACTGATGTGTTTTCTAAGTGTTCCTTTAATTACATTTTTTAAGCAGTGTGTTGTGCGCCTGGCTAAAGAGAATTATTCAGTCATTATCATCTATTTTTTTATGCTTTTAAGTTTGTTACATTTTTGTTGCTACTGTATTTAAATAAAGACAACCTATGCTGCGCTGGTCTTAGTTTTTAAAGGAAACTTCCAAATGGAGTTATTCTTCCACAGTTTGTGGTACAAATGTTTCTGTCTACATGTAAAGACAGCTGTCATCATCGAGTGACTCTTTATCACGGTGTGTGTGGACTAGTTGCCACACCCCCAATGATATGATAGTGAGCTTTAGAGCATTTGGGTGGGATTAGGATAATACAATCGTTTCACGTGAAATTTTTTTTATTTATTTATTTATTTTAATTAACTTCCTGCATGTACTAGTTTGTCTGATTACATTTTTTCCTCCAAAGTGCTGAAAACACAAAGAAACTTTAGAAAATTTAGTCCCAAATCAAATTATATTAATTGCTATCTTTCAGCTTTATTATCTCTGTGGTATTCCTCTGTTTGCAGGCCCTGTATTTGGCAACATGAACCATTTCTCTGGACTTGGAATATTTGTGGACACTTACCCCAATGATGATAAGACCCATGATGTAAGTGACAGTCTGTAGCTTTTGTTGTTTTTTTTTTTAAAAGCCTGAGTTTAAATCAAGACTTTGTTGTCATGTGGAAACCCACACAACATACACACAATGTTTCTTTTTGATGACTGAATTTCAGCCAATCTGACATGCAAACATGTACTGTTGCTAATAATGTAAACTTATACTGACTGACAACGAACCTGGCCAGAAAAAAGACAAGTAGCAGTCCTGGTGAAGTTTGAATTATTAACATTAATCATCAGGATGCTCATACCCTGGTAGTGCTAATGTTTTAAGGTGAAGCAGCAGTAGAACTGCAGTTTTCAGGCTGACTCGACTGGATTACTGTAATGCACTTTATATTGGGGTCAGTGCATCATATATTAGTCATCTACAGGGGGTGCAAAATGCCGCAGCTCGTCTTTTAACTGGCACTCGAAAGTTTGAGCACATTTCCCCTATTTTAGCTTCACTTCACTGGCTGCCCATTTCTTTTAGGATTCATTTTAAAATTCTTTTATTTGCTTTTAAAGCTCTCCATGGCCTAGCCCCATCTTATCTCTCTGAGCTGCTACAGCCTTATACACCCACCCGCTCTCTCAGGTCAGCTGATCAGCTGCTCCTGATTGTACCCAGGACTGGGCATAAACTTAGAGGAGATCGTGCTTTTGCTGTAGCATCTCCAAAACTGTGGAACGAGCTTCCTTTAGAGATTAGACAGGCCAGTTCTTTATCTGTTTTAAGTCACTCTTGAAAACCCACCTCTTTACCCTGGCCTTTGATACCACGTGAGATGTTGGTTTTTATTTTTATTTCAGTTGTTTTTAGGTGATTCGATGCTGTTTTATCTTGTTTTTGTTTTAATATAGGGCTGTTTTAATTTATGTATTATGTGTTTTATTTATTTATTTTTGCTGTTTTCTGTTATTCTATTGTTTTAACTTGTTTTTCTGTATAGCACTTTGTTCCTGTGCTGGGTATTTTAAAGTGCTTTATAAATAAAATTGGATTCAACTATTTCAACTTACAACAGTGAACAGCTCAGATTTTAGAGTTAATTTTCTCTGGCTAACCAGTGTCCAGTGTTTTTGTCCCCCCCCCCTTTTACTAAGAAAAGCTTTATGCAATATAACATCAAACTGTTCAGTAGTGCTGTTTCATGTCTCTGTGAAATGAACTACCTGTGGAATGGTGTTTGTGGTTCCTGCTGATGAAGTTGTGACTCCTCTGTCTTCTTCACAGAGGACATTCCCTTACATATCTGTGATGCTGGGGAATGGCACCCTGTCGTATGACCACGATCGTGACGGTCGGTCCACAGAGCTTGGAGGATGCACAGCTATGGCACGCAACTCGGTCTACGACAACTTTTTCCTTGTTAGATACTCCAAAAATCAACTGACGGTATGGCTCATTATCTGCAGGACCTGTTTCAGGGTGTCACTTGTCCTTAAAGGTGACATTCTTGTGTAATGAAATTAAAACTGAGTAGTACAATGAGGCATGAAAAGTAGAATGTTGATTGGTTTATTCAAACCATTTGTTCCTCTGCCCTTAGCTCATGGTGGATGTTGATGGTAAGCAGGAATGGAGAGAATGTGCTGACATTACAGGAGTGCGGCTACCTACAGGCTACTTCTTAGGTGCCTCCTCTGCCACGGGAGACCTGTCAGGTATGAAATCTCAGAATAATGCTTTGACCACAGGATATATTACAAAGTGAAGCTATAAAAAGATCTATAAAAAGATTGGATTATAAACATGGCATCCAAACTAGATGAATTAACCCTTTAAAGCCGGTCAGAGCGGGCACGCTCTGTTTTGCGTAACTATTTTTAAATCTGGGTAGCACTGCAACCACGTAAGCTAGCGCAATAATTTTTTTTGCATATGAAACCGGAGGAGTTGTACTTACATCTTATGCCATCAGCTTGTCCTAGGTCACAGTTTCCTTCCACATATAGCTTTGCAAAAACTGCATAAAAAGCGCTTGCAGCAACAAAAACATAATATTCCAGAAACATGCTTTGCCGATCCAATCAGCTGTTCATAACACTTCCTACGTTGGAATAGACGTCAGTGCGAACTTTTGCATGTCCACCATTACCTGCCCGAAACCGGAAGTGACGTCATTTTCGCGGAAATGTAGTTTTTTTTTACCATGAGGGCCTCATGAGCCTATACTGGTGTTTTTAAAAGTTATCTTTGACTTTATGACTTTCTGTGTCGTTTCTGGGATGCTTAGGACTCATATTGCACTGCTGGAAATAGTTAATTTTGATGCATATGCTGCTTTTTTGCAAATTTGCAGTATAATGTTTATTTTCGTTTTTCCTGCAGTATATAAAAATTGGTGTATTTCAAAAATAAAACTATGAAGACACTCAAAATAAATTTCCTGTGATGGGAAACTATTTTGTGCAACTTTTTTGTATTTACAGTTTTGAGGGATAAGCCTCTTAAATTTCTCTAACTAGAAATATATGTTAAAAAAGCAAAAACGATTTTCAATTTTTTTTGTAGTTTGTTGCACTTTTTTGTAATTTATGTAATTACTATGTACTTAATGCATACATATTATTAAAATATGGGCTATAATGGTTGTATTGATGTATAGCAACTTGAAATGCTCCCAAAAATGGCTCCACAGCATGTAAAAAATATAATATAAGCTCTGGCGGACTTAGTTTTATGGTAGATCTTAAAGGGTTAAACATCAACTTCCTAACAGCTCAGGTTTTAAAATGAAGTCAGCTGTTGCTTAAGATGTTAATTACGGGTGTGTTCTTCTAGATAACCATGACATCATCTCCATGAAGCTGTATGAGCTTACAGTCGAGAGGACTCCACAGGAAGCGGAAGAAGGGGAAGTAGTCACCATCCCCAGAGTTGACAACATGGAGCAGTTTCAAGGTAAATGCAGCACGATCATCATCAACCTGAAGTCATCCTTCTCAGCGCTGCACCGTATCGGCACCATTACTCAGGGCGGGGTTGCAGCTAGTGTGAAGTCTTGAGGGCCCAGTATTACCAGGCCCTACACCACCAATAGCATCATTGCACTCCCACTGGTTTTCATGCTCACCATAACTGCAGAGGTGGCCACTGCAGTATTCTCCTGAACTGCTTAAGCAGAGAAACAGAAGGCGAAGAAATCAAAATCAAGTTTATTCTTTCCCCACAAAGTCTTGTCTTTTTAGATTGTTGCCACGTCTCCCTCTGTGTAATCTGTGAAGCTCTAAGCTTAAAAAAAAAAAAAAGAAGCATGATTGTACACTTGCATTTAACTGAACAGTTTTGTACTCAGCATTTTTTGCATGCTGAGCACAAAGTTGATGTAACAGAGCAGATGAGTATAGTATAGTCTGCCACTATACTATACTATACTGCTTCCCGCATGATGATGAAAGGCTCAAGTAAATGGATGAGGCTGATACTGGCAGACATGAATCCAGTATGTGGGCACATCTCATACATGTAGTATATCTAATTGATATTATTTGTTCATGTTTACAGCTGGGAGAACAGAGGGCTGAAACTTCAGCCATTTTTTTTTTTTCTAATATTTTTTGCTTTTACTTTGCAGTGGAAGTGGAGGAGGAAGGGATGAGTGGAGTCCAGCTGTTCTTCACCCTTCTCTTCACAGTCGTGGGCCTGGTCGTGCTGGGAGTGGTAGGGCTAATAGTTTACGGGCGCTGGAAGGAAAACAAACGCAAACGCTTTTACTGAGGAAAGATCAGCCAGTCCGCAGAATGTGTTTTAATGAACAAACATGCAAAGACTCAATGACACAAATCGAACAAACTGAACTTTAGTGGGTTTGAAGCATAGAGCTATGAGAACAAATGAATACATGAGCTGTGGTTTAAAATATTTAAGATTTCTGGAAGATTGATGAGATAAAGCTCTGCTTGCTGTAGTGAAGCAAAATCATTTTAAAAATATGTTCATCTAAACTTGAAGCACGGTGGGACTTTTTATCTGCACTAACTGAGGCACTGTTTCTACCAGCAGGAAGTAAGAAAAACAACAGAATGAGTCACTAAATCAGATGCTGAGTTTGCTGACATTATGTTACACAATTTTGGAGTTTGGGGTATCTCTGCGGACCTGAGCCAGCGCAGAGTGGGTAGAAGTCATGGTAGCGAAGTTGGGCGCTTCTTTCATTGTCATTTAAATTTTTTGTTGGCAATTCACTAACTTTACTAATAATCCTGTGTTTATTTTATTTTCTAAATACGTGACCCTTAAAATGCTTATTTGTACATCAATATTTTCCTTATGACTTTTCATTATATCTGTGACTTACCTGCAACTTTCACAAATCAGATGGGACTTGGGCCTGTTTGTTAGCTTGCCCACTATAGAAATGCTGTTTTGTAGGTAGCTAGCAGAGTGGCATAGATATGTGCACATATTCTGCCACTGGTATGTCCCGGATGATTAATCAGACTTTTAAATTCTGAATGACAATGTTAGCTTCCATTAACATTTTAAAAAGTTAGCTTAAAATGATTCGTCATAGATCAAGCACATCTCTACAGAGGGCCTGTTGGCAAGTGGTTGCTGCTGTTGCTGGGTGAAATCATCACAAAGAAGTTGCACCAAAAACCACCTTTTGATCGCTGTGGTTGGAGTATGCTAACATTATCATTACTCTCTGACCTGTAGTGAAACTTTGGGAAGAAAAAAATGCAACACAAATCAGAGTAAAAGTTGTGCCGTTTGAAATGTGTTGGTTACAAGAGCAAGGCACAATTTTTACTTTGAAGGCAAATGTTTTTAGTTTGTGTTGACCCTTCAGGTTCACTTCTGCTTGACATGTACTTTGTGTTTGTAGGCAATTTGTTATCCAGGCACAAGCTGCTGGTGACCATGCCAACCTGCTAGCAAACAGTCTTTTAATGTAGCAGCATTATACCAACTTCACACTAGCAACCTCGGGCAATCACTTGCCAACCAGTCATGGAACACACACTTTTTGGTGGAGACTGGTGGTTACTCATCCCTCAGTCGATTTCAGTGACTGCCAACAACTGCTCACAAGCAGTCGGAAAATACACAATTAAGTGCCATATGGCCACTTAAAGGTGTTTTGTCTTTTTGTGTGACTACCACAAAGGCCATTGTGAGTTTACTGATCCCTGGGCCAGCAGGGACTACTTGTTGTGAGATGAACTTTATGCTTAAAAACATCCCCTAATCAGGGCCTCGTTCCCAATTGGTGATGTGTTAAGTAGTCATAAATTATCAGTTGCGTCACTAATGTACCATACTGCAACAGCTACCCTTAAATGTATACCTGAATTACAATAGTTAGAGCTACGTAGCATTATTCAGATGCACTTGTTTTGTGTGACGATTCCCAAACGAGACAGCTGAATTTATATTTCCAACAGGGTTCACAGTAGACTATCAAAATATTCATGTTAAACATTATATTATAGAAATAGGTTAGGATGCACTAAGCCTCGTCTCATATAAACGTTCAGTGAGGTCTGATTGTTTTTAATATTTGAAGAACTTCTCTCTCCGTAGATCTTCATGCATTATAAGACCTGGCTAAGACCTGAACAGTATGGTGGCTGCACCGAGAGCAACAACTTATGTGGCATGCCCATCAATGAATGTGTGGGAGAGTAGTTCATCTTTGACTGTTGTTCTTTGTTCTCTTCAGCCAACAATACACGACAATTACAACTGATGGTAACGATTTAATTCCAGAGTAGATTTAATGAACAAACAGGTGCGGAACTTTCTTGCCTGGTTGATTCTACAGTTCATGTTAATGCACCCACTGTAAATGCCTCACGCACATGGCTCTGTGATGTGCAGAGAGCACCACTCTAATTTGACTTGTAGCTGCTGTGAAGACCAGTGAGCCTGTGAATCTTTTTATACTTTTTGCTGCACTAAAGAAAAAAAAAAACTGGACTGTCATTTTATTTGAGATAACTTTATACAGCAATCCAGCATTTATTCAACAAGTGAAAATATTTATATAAATATTGCTGATACGTGAGCTCAATGCTATGTGTAAAAGAATAGTTGCGTTACCAGTGCTGAATAAAGTGCCTCACTAGGACCATTACAGGCAAACTCTCATTTTGATCCTCTCTGCAAGTTTGAGCTCAACATTTATTTTCTGTTTGACATCACTTCCACGGCCTGATCTACACTCTGACGTTACAAACAGGTCTCAGAAATGATAAGCTGATTTAAGAATTTATCTGAGAACAGTTTGTCAGTGTCACTCTTTGTGGAGCACTGATGTTTTTAGTTCTTCCACCAACCAGTAACTTGGTAGCAATTGATGTTTTGCTCTGTACACACTTACATTAACAGCCATATGCTGCATCATGTAGTCATGTGAGTTTGATTAAACTGATCACTCAAACCAAGAGGAAGAAAAACAAAAAATGATGTCAAGCTTTATTGTGTCTATGAAGAAACCTCGAGTACTCAGTAAAACCTCAAATATCATGAAACTCTCCAGCATGGATGTAGAGCTCACACCTCACTGGTTAAAGAAGCACTGATGTGCCATTCATTCAATAACCATGCACTGACAATAACTATTAGAGACAACTCGGTGAGCAAAGTGATGCAATCATTTCAAAATTTCTTTAGATTTTGCAGTATTATCATTATTGTGATAAATGTGAATAGTCAGTATATAAAGACAACCAGCCAATGTATCAATATTGGGGGGTACAGCAAAACACAAAATGTTAAGTGTGATATTAAGAAAGTGCACAGTCAATATCACATGATATCATCAATAATTGTGAGCCTGACAGATTTTAACAAGTTGATAATACTCAGGAGTAGCACAAATGTGTAAATGAAATAACTACTCAAAACCAAGATTAGGGAAATCTCATTGTGTTTTGTTCCTTGGAAAAGGAGAAATATATATATATATATATATATATATATATATATATATATATATATATAAATAAAATTGGGGTGTTAGATTTTGATATCAATATTGATATTGGTAATAAAAGTCCTAAAAATTGGTCGTCTCTGACCACTTCTATGCACTTGTAATTTTACTTTTTTATGCTTATAGAAAAATGTCATTCATATTGACATTGCTAATAAAAACTATAATAGACTATAATAATAAGAATTTTAATGGTTAAAATCTGTTAGAAGTATATCAGGAAAATCTGTAGATATATCAATATTTGTGGTCACGACAGCATCAATGAATGAATGATAATTGGGATATTTAAAAGCGAGATCTTAATATTGTATTAGCAATGCGCCTATAATATTTGTTAAAAGAAAAATTGTAATTCATGTCTTTGTTTGCTGTTGTGCAGTTTTGGGTTCTCACCACTTCCATGTACTTGTAATTTGAGTTTAATAGCTTCACTTTTAATAGCTAATAGTTTAATAGCTTACCAAAAAAACAGCACGCACTAGATAAAGTTATAGAAGAATTTTGCTA
This sequence comes from Mchenga conophoros, assembly GCF_057382185.1. Classification (NCBI taxonomy): domain Eukaryota; kingdom Metazoa; phylum Chordata; class Actinopteri; order Cichliformes; family Cichlidae; genus Mchenga; species Mchenga conophoros. Next base: position 9,679,834 of record NC_140537.1, read on the forward strand.
CCAGCATTGATGCAAGGTTTTTGTTTTTTTTTTTTCAATTATCAATTTTTGTTTGTTTTTTTTAATTTGATTTGATTTTTTTTTTTTTTTACACAGCAATAATAGTACAAATAAAACTCTGATATAATGACAGCCTTAATTCATTTCATCCATTCAATAACAGACTAATCATTCAGGAAGACATTTGCCCAAAAAGCACTTCAGTGTTTAGTTCATTGGAGCTTTGTGGACAGTTTCATAGATTTTTGAAGCAATATCAATCAGTACTTCACTCTTAATTAAAATCAGTTTCCAGCCCTTTAAAAAAAAAAAAAAGCTACAGATTTGTTTTGTTTTTTTGTTTTTTTTCTTTTTTCAATGTAGGTGTTTCATTTTTGTGTCATTCAGCGTGTGCTGTCACTGGGGAAATCAGCCATTTAGGGATTTTTTTAATAATACTGTTCAGCTTATTATCAAATTAAAGAAAAAGAAAGCTCAACCCTTGTCTGAAAAATGTGTGTAAATCTTGTTTGTGTGTGATAATTCTTCTTCAATAAAAGTTTGTTTATTTTTTTCCATTGTGGTGGTGTTTTTAGTTTTCTCTGCAAACGTTTTTCATGTACAGTGCCTTGTGTATTCAAGAAATTGAACTACAGGATGGGCCATTTATATGGATACACCGTAATAAAATGGGAATGGTTGGTGATATTAAAGTCCTGTTTGTGGCACATTAGTATATGTTGAGGGGGCAAACTCCTCAAGATGGGTGGTGACCATGGTGGCCATTTAGAAGTTGGCCATCTTGGATCCAACTTTTGTTTTTTCAATAGGAAGAGGGCCATGTGACGCATCAAACTTATTGGTAATGTCACGAGAAAAACAATGGTGTGCTTGGTTTCAACGTAACTTTATTCTTTCATAAGTTATTTACAAGTTTCTGACCACTTATAAAATGTTTAATGTGCTGCCCATTGTGTTGGATTGTCAATGCAGCCCTCTTCTCCCACTCTTCACACACTGATAGCAGGAGAAATGCCAGCACAGGCATCCAGTAGCCGTAGTTTCAGTTGCTGCACATCTCGTATCTTCACACCACAGACAATTGCCTTCAGATGACTCCAAAGATAAAAGTCTAAGGGGATCAGATCGGGAGAATTTGGGGGGCCATTCAACTGCCGATGTGTGATTAATTGGTTTATAATCACTTAAACTAGTGACCTACAAGGAAGTGTAGGATGAGGCTCGAGGTGTTCAGATGCAGTCTGCATCTTCACAGTTATCACAAGCCCTCCACACTGTATGTTTAAGGTTAAAAGGTTTAGATTTTGACCAGAGGGGCCGATGGCGCGATATGGCAGCCTCGCTTCTATCAGTCTGCCCCAGGGTAGCTGTGGCTACAACTGTAGCTTGCCTCCACCAGTGTGTGAATGTGAGAGTGAATGAATAGTGGAATTGTAAAGCGCTTTGAGGGCCTCGAAAAGCGCTATATAAATGCAATCCATTATTATTATTATTATTATTATTATTATTATTAAAAGTTTTATCAAGACCGTGTAAAAAGATGAAAGTTCCCAGGTGAACGTGAAGATGGAAGTGCTGAAATCTCTTAAGCCTGTGTTCTTTCTAATGGCCAGCGGGGAAGGATGGAGATGGTTTAAGCCATTTAACCCTTGATGTCATTTCAGTTAAGGCCTCAGCAAACACTGATGAGCTTTTGTCTTCCTGAATACAACATGATACAGTATTCAATTTTACTTTTAGTCATGTACATTTTAGACAAGGTGACTTAAAAGTATTGTAAAACAAAAACAAAAAAACATTTGTTCACATTTTTGAAATGATACTTGACATCCTGACTTATCAATCAGGAAATATTAGTTACACTACAAACATGGTGGGCAACAAATAGAAGTGAAAATACCATAATGAATGTTTTAGGACAAAAAACTGAACGTTCCTGTATTGTATCTGTACTGTATGTTGGAGTCAAATTGTTAAATGTTGTCATTGTGTTACTTAAATTTGTAAGTCTTGGTTCAAACTATAGGATCAAAGACATTTGTTTCTGTTGACCTCCCCAGACTGTTGAACGGTGGGGGAGGCTGTAGTGGTTTATTATGGGACATCCTATGTGAGGGTTCTGTTTTGTTGTTTAGTAAGCTTCCTGCCTTTATGACCCTTTTGTGGGCAGGAGGTCACACAAAAAAGCACCCCCACTCACACACTCACAGTACCTTATCTCTTAGAACCATAGGGGTTTTTTACAATGTATGGTGCTTATGTGTACTGTAACTGTTTTCAATAAAAGGCGGCAAGGAAGGCTGTTTATTTGAAGTTGGCTAGGAGACAAGTGAGGAGCGTTTAGCTCCTAGAGCCTGGTTCCGACCAGCCTCCCTTGCTAGCAAGTAAAAACCGGTTAAAGCTGTTTGTCTTGCTTCCTTGTTTCGTTAACAGGAATAAGTTTCTAAACCAGCGGGGCCTGTGGAAGCGCAGACCCAACACTGTATAACATATTATAGATCCACAGCAGTATCATGCAAGATGATCACCTCACTGTCCCATCTGCTTACTGTACAAGTTTTCCAATCGCATTTATTTATTTATACTGACTAGGGGTTGGAAAGTAATTCTGATCATTTATGTAGCATCTTAATTATTTATTGTTGAAGTCAACTGAATAAGTCCACAGGGAGCATTAAATGTCATCAAGCGCACAAGCCACCTGATTGCAGACTAAACGAAAAAGAATCTGCTACAATAGATTTCATCGATCTCCTACCTGGAAAATCCAATTTTAGCCTCTGACTAATTGCATTTCTGCAGTGAAGCAAAGTGATGGCATATTGCCATGGATTTTCCTCTAAGCAAAAAATGAGTCCAGCAAATTCAAGAGGTCATTGATGAAAATCTGCTTCACCTGAGACTGTGATATGGTTAGTGTTTTTCAAAGTAAATTCAACTGTCTTTCAACAGTTTTGTTATTTTTTCAAAATGTATTTTATTACAGACCTCTCTCTTGCCAGGCGTGAATGCCCCTCCTCTTTAATGTTGTTGTGGAAGGGCAGTTGACATACTGGGTGTATCTACCCAGTATGTCAACTGCCCTTCCACACCCTTTTAGTTAGTTTTCCTTCCTCCTTATTGTTAGTTAACCCTGGCAATGAGAGAAGCAACGCTGGGCTACTGCTCACACACGTCTGTCACAGAGATATTGCTGGATACAGATTAGTCAAGGTAGGTCCTTAGATTATTCAATTGGTTTGTTATCTCAACCACAAAATTAGTGTCTGAATTTATCATTTCATTTGAATTTATTTACATGTTTGTAATAAATTAGGAAGCACAAGATATGGAAATTTGGTTACAAGTGAAGGTTTTGTGCTGTGCTGTGAGCTGCTGTCACACAATCCCATTTAGATACAAACTTGCAACAAATGGTTAATGTGGAGATAAGAGCAGATAACAATGATTAACAGGAGCCTAAACAGAGCACAGGTGTCCATTGTGACTTAAGGGTCAGTGTTGTCACATCAAACAAAAGTGTACTGTAAACAGTAACTGTCTATAGCAGTATTATGTCTCAAACATTTAAGCCCATTAGTGAGACTAATCTAAAGTGTCATTTTGTATTTTATGGTAATAAATGTGACAAACTCTGACAGAGGAAGATTATCAGTAAGGATGACTAGCGCCTGTGTGAACTGCCTGAAATCTCTGGTGACAGCTCTGCACTTCCTCTGCTGGGTAGGTACGTTGGGGTAAGAGACCCACCCAGACTACAGAAAACATGGGTTGTCATGTAACTGTGAATTACCAGTTCCAGTCAGATGACATAGCACACTTACAGTATACACATTTATAGATACACATTATGGTAAATAGTTATAGATAGATAGACAGATAGTAGTTGCCTACCTTGTCCAACAAAATGGGGGAGTGTTGTGTCAGGAAGGGCATTCGGGGTAAAATCTGTGCCACATCAACATGCATATCCATCTGCTGTGACCAGCCCTTGGGAAATAAGGGAGCAGCTGGAACTACCTTCTACTTGTAAATGTGGTGCCACAGTTCTTGAACATTGCGCATTCATTTGCAATTGTTATCAGTCAGGAGCACCATTTAATTTCCACAGGCATGCACTTGATTACGTTTGACCACAAGAGGGGATTAAAGTACCATTTTAGGCTCCGATCAAACGTTCAAAGTTTTTACTTGTGATGGAAATAAAGTGGTCCCTCGTTTATCACGGTAGTAAATAACCCACAATAGGCGAAATCCGCGAGGTATCTAATTTTAAAACAACAACAACAATTATTATAGATGTTTTATGGCTGTAAAACCCCATTACTACACACTTTATACACTTTTCTCCGAGAGGCTCGAACATTTCCCCACTTTTCTCAATGGTTTAAACACTCTAAAAGTTCAAACCTTCGTATAAAAAGAAGTCCAGTATTATAGAATGAAACCAAAGGCACCTGCAGATGCCTTTGACGGTGCAAAACGTTTCGTCGATATTTTTGTGTTTGTTGGAGAAAACTTGCAAACAAACATACAGTACAGTACTTCAGAGTCACACTGCTAGCGATCGAAGATTTAGGTAAATTTGACAAGCTGAACGCATTCTGTACTGTACAGGAGACACGGCATGAGATCGATTGGTTTACAGCCAATCAGAACGCAGAACACAATACGCTGTAAAAAAAAAAAAAAAAAAAAAAAGCATGCAAAATTGCACAAAAAAATCCGCGAAACAGCGAGACCGAGAAAGGTGAACCGCGTGTAGCGAGGGACCTCTGTAATGCACCCATAATGCTCCAGTGTTTCATTTTAAACTAAACAAACAAAAAAAAACTAAAAGTAAAAATACACTATGCAAAGACATATAAATTAGTATACTGAATACAAGCAGCTTAAATTGTACAGTAGTGTGTGTCTTATGTAAATATCTCCTTAGCTACTTCCATAAATCAGTTGTCAGTCTTCTTATTTGTCTTTACAACATGTTCAGTATTTTATGGTGGGTCTCGGGGCCAAACACAGCGTTTCATGTCTTGTAAATGTTAATGCACCATTTTGTTTAGTTTATGATGGAAATTACTTTCTGTATATAAAGAAAATCAAAAATAAGGCTCTAGGCAACATTTCATAAATAAATAGAAATAAATACAAGCTGTGAGAAGTGTATCATTTTCCTAGTTGCATATATAGTGTTTACTTCGCTCTAGATGTGAGTCAGTGTGTCATAAGTTGACGATTCTGTCTAACATCAGACGTCTGCTGTTTTTTTATTTGGGAGACTAAATTAAAATCCAAACTTTCTTGATTTTGAGTGTAAATTCAGTTTTAGTCCATATAGGCAAACCCACATAGACTCAAATTCAGAATAATAATGTGACATGTCTCTTGTCCTATTTATGTGTGTATGTGTGTTTGTTTGCTATGGTGAAGCTAAGCAACACCTTTGTGGTGGCCTTTGGTGAATTCATGATGATGCACTCCAGGTTTGCCTCTCTAGTCACCTCCTTCTGGCCAGTCTACCCTGCCAACACTCTGGTGGTCACTGGTACCATTGCCACCTGTGTGTGCTACTTGGGAGTGGTTGGAGGCATGAGGGAGAACCGCTGCATGCTCATAAGCGTGAGTATGAAGCAGTGACTCAATGTCGCCCAGAGATTTTTAATGAGTTACTATAAAATAATGATGAACTTTATAGTAGGCGATCGTGGCTCAAAGAGTTGGCAGTTCGTCTTGTAACCGGAAGGTTGCCGGTTCAAGCCCCGGCTCGGACAGTCTTGGTCGTTGTGTCCTTGAGCAAGACACTTCACCTACCGCCTACTGGTGTTGGCCAGAGGGGCCGATGGCGTGACATGGCAGCCTTGCTTCTGTCAGTCTGCCCCAGGGCAACTGTAGTTGCCTCCACAAGTGTGTGAACGTGAGAGTGAATGAATAGTGGAATTGTACAGCGCTTTGAGGGCACTGAAAAGCGCTATATAAATACAATCCATTATTAAATTAGCATAACTATGCTTTTAATGAGCTTTGCATTTAGTTTGAATGAATGCAAATACAGTACACTGAAATTAGCTGAGAAGATGCAAATGTAGTCATGTGGTGTCCCATTTTCACCCACACAGTTTTATGTCCTGCTGTCCTTCCTGATATCTGTGGAGCTGGCCATGGCCTGTGTGTTTTTTGTCTACAACAGAGAGGTAGGACAGTCACTATCTGTATCCATATGTGTATACATATACCAGGTTATTTAAAGGTTTCTATTAGAAGTACACCAATCCAATTTTTTCCAGTTGTGAAACCAAAACCAGAGGAAAAGAATGATTACTTTATGTGTAGCACAATATCGGGTTTGATATTTTGACAAAATTTGTAGCATAAAATGTATCAAATAATGGCAACAGAACCATAATAAAGAAAATCTATGCACTTTATTCACCTCTATAAGCTGTCTAGCTTGGTTCATGCTGCTAGCAAGTTCACATGGCCTATTGAGTGGTTGTTTTTTGTCCCATGATGATTACCCCTTTAATGCCAAGTTACCATGATGCCCACATCCAGTGCTGACGTCAAAACTAGGTGTGAATTCTATTAAATTGTTTAGTCTCATAAATGTCTTAGAGTGTTGTTACACTACGAGCCAGATTCAATCATTCACACACTTGTAAGCTCTTTTTAAAATCTATTTTGCACATATTTACATGCCAGTGAAGCATAAGGGACAGTTTAGGGTTTGCAGACTGGAGAAGCCATTGATAAAACCACCTGTGCTACATAATCGGAACCACCTATTCTACTTATTGTCACATAGTGTTACCTTAAGTGGAACAAAAGCTTCCCGGCAAGTATTAAGAGACACAAGTAACAGAAAGTAATAGGGTGAGTTAGCTGTGTCAGCTCACTTCACCGCATTTGTAGTTAAGCATAAAGCACAATATACAAAAAGACAAGCTGTTAGCATTGCACTCATGAAAAACTAAGTGCTGTTAGCTTCCTCCAGCTGCACTGCTGCTACTTATAGTGTAGTAAACAGGACAACATGGAACTGGACTGAATTAAAGTCCTATCCAAAGCAAATATTGCCACTGGGTCTTCAGGTTTGGTCAGGTATTTTGTACAATTTATTTAAATATAACTTTAATTTTAACAGCCACCAAAACATAAAAACTGTATGCTTAAAGTTGAAAATGAAAAAATAAAGTTTCAAAGTTTACTACTTCAAAACAAGGGCATACTTTACTGTTGTGGAATTATTTCTTAGATTGAGAATCTGTTGAGTGCCACATCTCAAACACATTGATTGGCCTGTTATTACAATATTGGAAAAGCTGAAGAAAGAGTCCATCACATACTGAAGTGTTGTATACTTAGTTTCTATGTGGATGGACATACTAATTAACCAAGGAGCTAAGTTCATTCTCCAGACTTACGGCATATGTTCTCGCATTTTTTGACTTTTTTGCTTGTTTGGTTTGATTTGGTACTGCTATTTATCCCCACTTGTATCTAAACACTGTTTTTGTTCATGTCCAGTAGGCTCCAGTATATTTCTGTTCTTTCGCTTCCTTTCTGTCATGCAGATTGGCACATACTTTGAGAAAGATCTGATGCACAGCTTGGAGGTCTACAAGATATCGGGTCCAGGAGAAAATCAGACACTCAAAGATGACTTTGATGCCATCCAGTATCTGGTAAATGATAAGCTGCTTTCCTCTGTCAGATTAATCATGCATGTCCTGCTCCACCATTTAAAGCTAAACACTGCTCATATTAACACTGAATCATCAAACTCAGAAAAACAGGCTCATTGAAGTAGAAACTTGTAGCATTAAATGTAATACTATGAATATTGAGTTAAAGAATAAATATATGGAACTGGATATAAACAGAATAGGAAATCATTTTGTGCCTTTCCCTGCTCAGATAGCAGACATGTTTACTCCACTGAACCCGAGTGTTGTGTTTTGTACAGTTTAAGTGCTGTGGAGTCCACGGTGTGGCAGACTGGGGGGGAAATGTCCCAATATCCTGTTGTACTCTGGACCCTTGTAACGTCACTGACCAGCCCAACTGGCAAGAGGTTAGTTTACATTATCAAACCATAAAACACTGTTTTTAAAAGACTTTAGTTTCATTGAGGTGAACACACGTTTAACAAAGAATGTAGCAGAAAAAGGGGTGTTTTTAAAAAAGATTTTCAAAGTAGACAAAAGAACAGGTGAAGTAGTAGTTGTTCCAGAAAAAAGGTAACACAGGAGTTTCATGAGACGATAAAAACAATTTCCATTTTGGATATACATTAAGACACATGGGTATTCACAGACGCGGACTAAAGCTTTCTTGGCTGCTACCTCAAAGCACACTGTGCGCTGTCTATCTTGCGTGCTGCACAATATCGTTTATTATTTAGTAAATATTGATATCTATGACTAGCTAGTTTATTGTGATGGTGCTTTGTTTTCTCTATTATTATGTTGCTCTTTGTTGTTTGCTGTCTCCTCTGTTTGTTTTTTTTTGTTTGTTTTTTTTTTTTCTCCATACAGGTGACCCAGGAGTTCTTTTTTTTTTTCTCTCTCTTCCCCCCCCTTCTCACCGTCTCTTCTCCCCTTTGGTTTTCCTTCTTTCTCTCCCCCTCTTTCTCTCATTCATTCCCCCTGTCCTATTTATTAAAAAAAAAAAAAAAAAATGACAAAGGATGAACTGAAGCTCTGCCATCACGTAATGTCGCATACTGCTGTTTCTGATGTCATTTAAAAAAAAAAAAAAAAAAAAAAGGATATACATTAAGAATTTGGGAATGTTGCTTTCAGATAAATTACAGCATATTAATTCATCAATAACAATTCCAAACTTCAACCAATATAGTTTGTGTTTGTTTAAAGCTAAACCCCAATTCCAGATCTGCTCTCTCTAATGATAACGCTTAAACACATCCCACATTGTCTTACACAAACATATGAATTTGACCAACATTCAGTTGTGAAAAAAACTGAAAAAATCTACAATCGTTAATTTCATCTGATTTACAGTTCTAATAACAGTGTTTTTATGATCTGGTTAATCTGGTTTCTCTTTAATGCAGCGGTCCCCAACCTTTTTTGCACCAAGGACCGGTTTATGCCCGACAATATTTTCATGGACCGGCCTTTAAGGTGTCGCGGATAAATACAACAAAATAAAACTAGTACCGGTACCGAAAAAAAGAAAATTTATTCATAACACACGTGAAAAGACCCAGGAAAACCGAGTAAACGATAAAAACGATAACAAAATAACGCTGAAAACCGATAAAAACCCTGAAAACCATACATTTCACACATGAGCCTCAACTCTCGTGGCCCGGTACCAAACGACTCACAGACCGGTACCGGTCCGAGGCCCGGGGGTTGGGGACCGCTGCTTTAATGTTTCACTGGTAATGACGTTTTAATTATACTGCAAGGTCTTTTAGTCTTTATTTAGAAGGCTTTATCATTCTCTCACATCATTGTGGAGGAATTCCAGCACACTGTACACTGTTAGACTTTTTGTTTCCACTTTACGGTAACATACTGGCGTCACTGTTGCCAGCGTCATACCGTGACGCCGTGTTACGGTAGCTTACCGTTCTGCAGGATGATACCGCTTTTTGCTGTTGTGGTATAATACTCCTGGACAAATTATGGTAACGCACCGTAGCTTTTTTTACAGTATCTCACTGGCGAGTGACACCGTTATGTCGTTATGTCGTTATGTCGTAAATTACGTCAACAAAGTAACATCATACTGTGATTAAGAAATTGGTATACTACCGTTTATTCATGGTATGTCACTGTAAGCCCGCTGCAAGGTAATAAACTGCAAGATATTTACCAGTAACTTACCGTTATCACGCATCATCAGTGCCAAAAATATTCATCTCTGCTAGAGGATACCGTGTTCCTACAGGCGGTCATTTACTGTTTAACAGGTCGTAATTTACCATAATTTCAGGAAACAGTAACATACTGTAAGAGACTGGAGGGTTCCAAAAAAAATTGTATTGTATAAATGTATCATTTATTTATTTATTTATATATATATATATATATATATATATATATATATATATATATTTATCCTTCAAGCTCGGGTCCTCTACCAGAGGCCTGGGAGCTTGAGGGTCCTGCGCAGTATCTTAGCTGTTCCCAGGACTGCGCTCTTCTGGACAGAGATCTCCGATGTTATTCCCGGGATCTGCTGGAGCCACTCGCCTAGCTTGGGGGTCACTGCACCTAGTGCTCCGATTACCACGGGGACCACCGTTACCTTCACCCTCCACATCCTCTCGAGCTCTTCTCTGAGCCCTTGGTATTTCTCCAGCTTCTCGTGCTCCTTCTTCCTGATATTGCTGTCATTCGGAACCGCTACATCGATCACTACGGCCGTCTTCTTCTGTTTGTCTACCACCACTATGTCCGGTTGGTTAGCCACCACCATTTTGTCCGTCTGTATCTGGAAGTCCCACAGGATCTTAGCTCGGTTATTCTCCACCACCCTTGGGGGCATCTCCCATTTTGACCTCGGGACTTCCAGGTTATACTCAGCACAGATGTTCCTGTACACTATGCCAGCCACTTGGTTATGGCGTTCCATGTATGCCTTGCCTGCTAGCATCTTGCACCCTGCTGTTATGTGCTGGATTGTCTCAGGGGCATCTTTACACAGCCTGCACCTGGGGTCTTGCCTGGTGTGATAGACCCCAGCCTCTATGGATCTTGTACTCAGAGCTTGTTCTTGTGCTGCCATGATTAGTGCCTCTGTGCTGTCTTTCAGTCCAGCTTTGTCCAGCCACTGGTAGGATTTCTGGATATCAGCCACCTCCTCTATCTGCCGGTGGTACATACCGTGCAGGGGCCTGTCCTTCCATGATGGTTCCTCGTCTCCCTCCTCTTTCTTGGGTTTCTGCTGCCTGAGGTATTCACTGAGCACTCGGTCAGTTGGGGCCATCTTCCCAATGTATTCTTGGATGTTCATTGTTTCATCCTGGACTGTGGTGCTGACACTCACCAGTCCCCGGCCCCCTTCCTTCCGCTTAGCGTACAGCCTCAGGGTGCTGGACTTGGGGTGAAACCCTCCATGCATGGTAAGGAGCTTTCTTGTCTTTATGTCAGTGGCTTCTATCTCCTCCTTTGGCCAGCCTATTACCCCAGCAGGGTACCTGATCACGGGCAGGGCGTACGTGTTGATGGCCCGGATCTTGTTCTTACCATTCAGCTGACTCCTCAGGACTTGCCTGACCCTCTGCAGGTACTTGGTGGTTGCAGCCTTTCTAGCGGCCTCTTCATGGTTCCCATTCGCCTGCGGGATCCCCAGGTACTTGTAACTGTCCTCTATGTCTGCAATGTTGCCTTCTGGTAGTTCAATCCCCTCAGTTCTGACTACCTTCCCTCTCTTTGTTACCATCCGACTACACTTCTCCAGTCCGAACGACATTCCAATGTCATTGCTGTATAGTCTGGTAGTGTGGATCAGTGAATCGATGTCTCGTTCACTCTTGGCATACAGCTTGATGTCATCCATGTACAGGAGGTGGCTGACAACTGCTCCGTTCCGTAGTCGGTATCCGTAGCCAGTCTTGTTAATGATCTCACTGAGGGGGTTCAGGCCTATGCAGAACAGCAGTGGGGACAGAGCATCTCCTTGGTAGATCCCGCACTTGATGGTGACTTGTGCTATGGGCTTGGAGTTGGCCTCTAGTACGCCACATCCCCATTGAGTTCCTGATGAAGGCTCTTAGGGTCCCATTGATCTTGTACAATTCTAGGCATTCCAGTATCCAGCTGTGGGGCATTGAGTCATAGGCCTTCTTGTAATCAATCCAGGCAGTGCACAGGTTGGTCAGTCTGGTCTTGCAGTCTCGGCTGACTGTTCTGTCTACCAGTAGCTGGTGTTTTGCGCCTCTGGTATTTTTGCCAATTCCTTTCTGTGTCTCGCTCATGTATTGACCCATGTGCCTGTTCATATATATATATATATATATATATATATATATATATATATATATATATATAAGGGGGGTGAAACGATACTTGTATCGGTATTGAACCGTTCGATGCAGTGCTTTCGGTTCGGTACGCATATGTATCGAACAATACAAATTTTTAAATTTATTTTATCAACTTTTCTTCTGACGATGCTGTCTGTGTTGAGAGCTCGGTGGATCTGAGTTCCACTACTCTGCCTAGGCTGCACTGTCGAGCGCAGATCCACTGAGCGGAGCGTGCTCTTGTGTGTGTGTGTGTGTGTGTGTGTGTGTGTGTGTGTGTGTGTGTGTGTCGGGGGGGGGGGGGGGGGGGGGGGGGGGGGGCAAGCTAGCGAGACAGAAGCTCGTTGCAACATGGCAATTGCCTCAACGCTACCCGAAATTGAACCTCCCCCACCCTCATTCAGATCGATCATTCATTTTAACGAGATTAACGCTGACAGCACTAGTGGGAACACAACGAGTATGATTGCACATTTACGCCAACATCATCCTAGTGCAAAGACAGGAAGCAGACAAAAACAACACGCACGCATGCTACAAACTTTATCCGAGTAATTTAGACAGCCGTTAGCACATGATTCTCCTTATGGGGACCTGATATGTTTAATATGCTGCAGAGAATATAGCCCAGAAGAAGCGTATAGTATAGCTTTTATTTTGGAAAGAGCCATTTCTCTGTAATAAACTCTCTTTTCCAAAGATGAGTGATTTCTCGATCAGATAGATTTTTTTTATTATTTTCTTGTTTCAGCAGCTTTAAATTTAAAAACTGTACTTTTGAGTTAAAATACAAACAATAACGATATTATGTCATATCCATATCATGGCAGACAACATATGTTCAAGTGTTGGGTTTTCTTAGTTATATTTTGTAGGGTCTTAAACCTACAATGTGAAGTTGGCACCATACAAATAAACTAAATTGTAATGAATATAATATCAAGCCCCACACTTCTGCCTTTATATACACTGTCCAAAATACTGGCTCACACCACCAAATCAATGCACAAAGCAGGGTCAACAAGGACATGGATGAGCGTGTGTGGTGTGAAGGAACTTGACTGACCTGCACTGAACCTTGACCTTGCTTTGTGGACTGAGTTCATTGATTTGTAGGGTGAGCCAATACATGTGACAATTAAAGTGTAAGTAGCTGAAATAATTTTTAACAAACGGGTAAAAGAAGGGAAAAAAAACCTATTGGACAGAGACAGCTTCTTGCAAGATGGCGAGAGAGCTTGTCTTCATTGTTGTTCGACTCGTGTAAATGTCCAGAAAGCATGGGCCATGGATCGTCTGTGGAGACACAGGTAACAACACATTGTTCACTTAAATTATATAAGAAATTCACTATAAATGGCAACAACAGTTATCTAATTTGAAGTTTTCCACTCAAATTCAGTAAGCCGCTGGAGGAAAGTTGTGACATGAGGGTTAATGTGAACAACCTTTCGCTTCACAGTGGTCCCAGTCTTTCTGCTTGTCCCAACCTTGGAGGTACATTTTGTTCCCTCTTCAGGATTTATCCTTACAAAAAAACCTTAAAACATGCCATAATAAATAGCAACATACAGTAAGTTGAGATTTGAAATAAGTTGAGTTACTTAGGGATAATTTACTCATCATCTATCACTATTAGCTAACTGTTCAAACATACCTCTGAATTAGTTCCAATGTTGCACACACTGACTCCTGGTATTCCAGGTTCAATACATAGAATGAACCAAAGAAGACTGACATCGCATCAGCAAAGGTGTTCTCTCTGTCAAGCTCAACAATTACACGCCCCTCTGCACTCACCATCCAGCAGGTGGCAGTCATTAAATTTTGTCCTTAAATGCATAGGGGCAACATTGTCATTATGCAACATAAAATAATTTCAATACTTCACTTCTTCACACTGTCTAGATAGTCGTAAAGCAAATAGCTACGTACAGTTAATTATCAGTGACCTTATGTACATAAGTCCGTTTTAACATATTATAATTGCACATAATTGGGAATTATTCTGCACATTAAACACACCTAACAAAGACTCAGCCCAATTAAATTACCAGAGATGAATCAACTGTATGATTATTTTGGAGTTTATAGTTTGTGCTGCTGTTGAACTTTACAGTATTGACTTCAGTATTTCTGCTGTTAATGTAGCTAGACTACCATGTTGATCAGTAATATGTAATGTGAAATTTGATATTGTTACTTAGCTGGATTCACTGAGACACATGTCCAACAACCTTGGTTTATAAAGGAAATTACAGAAATTTGAGCTAACAAAACAGAGACTGGATACCTGTGTCCATGAAAAGCTTCTGTGCCAAACAGAATTTGTAATATGGTCTAATCAGTTCTATTTAAAAAATGACTTAGGGGTGATTGGCAGGTTGCTCTCTGATTCAAGAGACATCCTGGTAGTTTCCTGCCAGAAAAAGGACCAGGACATTTTATGTAACAAAAAAAAAAAAAACAGGACAGCAAGCAACAGCATTAAACCTAGAGCTGTATGAAAAAAGTTTACATCTGCTAAGACAAAGAGGGAGTCTTCGTCTTCCTTGTCATACTTCACCATGAGAAGTATGGCTGCTATGCCAACCTTGTTGTTGGTCAAAACTCCCTCACTTTCTATCTGCTGGATGAGTGTCCTTATACCAAGTTTCTATTTGAGCTTCTGGCTGGAGAAATAGTTAATAATCCTTCTGCCTTTGGTTATGAGGGCCTGACCTAAGCGCTCACTGATATCGATGCCTGTGAGTTTGTAAAAGTGGTTCGAAAGACCTTTCCCAGTAAACAAGAATAGCCACTGCTCCTGAATTTCAGCTACTGAAGGTGAGAGACAACTGTTGATAAGCTGAAATATATGTGAGGCACATGAAGTCATCCACATCAGGTCTCTCCACAGCTCCAGGGCCTTGTGAATTAAAAATTGTAAACAAGATGTGTTTCTTTTCCTCTAAAGAAGCTGGCGTTTCCCCCTCAGGAAGTTCAACTGGCTGCCAATTAATAAAACCATAGGCATCTCACTTTTTTAGGTGGGGTTGCATTACTGTTGGGACTGCAATCTTCCTCATTCCTGGTTCTCTTTGTTTGACGAAGTCTATGTGTTGCATTATCTTGATTAACATGTTCAACTCTAGATTTGATGCTTCTTAGTAGTGAATAATGTCCACAACCCAGTCTTTCTCCCTTTTCAGTAAAATCTGCAAATGTTTGAGGGTATCTGTTTACAATGATTTTAGCAACTTCTTCACAAGATGCACATTTAGGGTTTCAGCAGTGAACTTGCATGGCCTCCACAACAATTCTAACCATACTTTTCCTGTCCTCTGGATGACCTCTGTCTCCTCTTGTGATTTCATGCAACAGTTGGAGTGGAAATCATTCCCAAGGAATCTGTAAGTGTGAGACCCAAGAGCTGGAGTAATGGTTGTACATAGTGGTGGACGTGGAGGAGGAGGGGTGAGGTGGATGGCTTGATGTTTCAGCTGATGCAGCAGGGCAAATGTCATTGTGACTTATTTTGGGGGCACATACAAGATCAACAATGTCTCTAAGTTTAAGGCATAACTGCCAAACCTCACTATCCACAGGACGTTTTATCTTTTCACCAATGTACAGAGGCAGAAGTCGTAGAAGACACCAGTTCTGTGCTGCTGAACCCCCCAGCCTCTGCCCTGTTTTCACCTCACATGGCTTACTTAAAGCATCACTTCCTACGTGTTTGAACTGTACAATTGCTCTGTTTATCTGGTTGTATGTGAAATGCCCTTCCACTTGCACAAGGGTATCAATATATAGTGACAAGTGACTGGAAACCACTCCTTCAAATAAATAATGGCACAAACATGGAGGTAACCCAGAGCACACATGGGAATACTTCAGTGAATTAAACATGGAGTCAAATTTAATGCCATTCACAACCAAGTGGACACTTGTAGAGAGGACCTCAACACTGTCCTTATACTTATCAGCTATTCTTTTTTGTCCAAGTGATAGTAGATCACTGATAAAACTTTCCCTGTCAATTAAGCAGTATCTGCAAAAATGTTTGCTGCAGCTGAAATTCTCAGTGAAACCACCTATGCAGTGGGAGCCCAGATTGTCTCCTAAGATGGCTATCAAAGCTATCTTCATTATGGTTCCATCCTCTACCAGAACCCCTGTCTCTTCCATATCTTTAAGGTCTGCAATAAGACTTCAAAACTTTGTTATGGCCAAAAGTTTTGAAGTCAGTGTCCCTGCAAAGCAGAACAAGTTGCATTGCATCAACAGAGGACTGGTTGTGTAGTAAGATCTCACCTAGAGTCCTTTACACTGCCAGGATTTTATGTTTCTTTTTGCCAGACCCTAATGGATTAACCACTTCAAATGCATCTTGGTAGAGAATGAGTGAAAGAAATGATGGATAGTGCTGTAAAAGTGCATTATCCTTGACATTTTGACTGTCTGAGACATCCTCTAAAACCATGTCTGGTGATCGGCGCAGTTTTGACTGTTTGTACTGTTCTCGTATTGTGGGTTGTCTCAAGAGAGACTTCAGTGTTTCTTTAATTGGCACATACTGAAAATAACGCTGTTTGCCTGTACTGTCAGATCCTAAAAAAATTTGAGTGGGTTCCACATAACTGAAATTTTCTTTGAAAAATGTCTTCCTTCTTTTGTCAGATTTCAACACACCTTTTGTACAGTGTTAAGAGATTATTCTGTGAAAGTTCTTGAATGATTTCACCAGTTTCTTGTTGGCTTGACTGCTGAACTGTCTGCTTATGTTTTCGAGAAATATGGCTGGAAAATGATGTTCGGACACTGAAGTATTTAGAGCAGCCTTCAAATGGACATAATACTTCATTGATGTGAAATCTGAGATGGGCACAAAGACCTGTGAAGTTTTGTGCAGCATACCCACATCCAGGAACTTGACAGCTGAGGTAATCAGTGAAATGTTCTGAACCTGGCAGGACAGTTCTCAGTTCCACAGGAAAACCTATAGTTAGCTACATGTTTGTGGCTTTTAACATGCAAACTGAACAATATAAATTTCCGTGCATGGAAGCCACAAAATTTACAAGTAAACTTAGTTGCAAAAACTTCAATGACAAATTACCTATCCAAAATGACATATGCAATGCAAAAAAAACAACAACCCCAAAAACAAAATAAGAGTATAGGAATCAATTCCCAGTTTTTAAATTATCAAAATTATTCACAAAAGGCTTCAATGAACACAAAATCTGTGCCGACAAAAAGCCCAGTAAAGACAAGTGAGCAGTGCACAAAAATGAAAAGATATTCGAGCTCGACGATTGACTGACTTTAGCCTGACTTAGTTAGCACCCCGCACTGTACAGGTAGTACAAGCACACCTGAAAACACTGACCATTTACCAGCTTTAAGCATTTGGGCGCAACCCCATTAGTTCGCCGATTCACCTGTTGCAAACGTCCATGTTTCTATCAAGTCTCATAAATTCATCGGCAACTATTACTAACTAGTCTTTTGAGTCTCCACATTCATAGATATTGAAATTTTGTCTTAGCATTTGATTGAAAATAACCTGGCACTGTAGCGGAAAAGTCAAAACAAACAGTAATAAGAACACATTTCTGACTTCTCTCGAATAAGTGAAAAAACACTTACCTTCAGACTGATTAGCTGGTTCCAATTCAACTTTAATGTGTCCCATGTCAGTCAGTTTTAGGGGAAAAGTGTTAAGTTTAGATGTTTCATTTACTTTTGAGATACTCCCGCATTAATTGGATGAGAAATTTGGAGTCTAGCAGAGTTGTCACAAATAGTATAAAATCTTCAGATATAATCCAATCAACCGTGCATTTAACCTGACTGAACTCCATCCAGTTACCTCTGACTACTTCTAAGTTGCACATCTTAACGGTCCGTAAATTGTCTCTGTTGTTCTTCCACCATCTCATCATCAATCTGTGCTGCAGCAAACTGGGACTGTGGCACAGAATAGTTGATGGACATGTTGTTCTCCTGCTTTGCAGCTTTGTTTGAGTCTGAATCGCGTCTTAAACGGGTACAACTAAGAAAAGCAGATCAATATTTTCTTCTTGTTGTTATTTAATGATGGTTGGCAACCGGCGAAAGGAGCATTAACCGCCTCGATCACTATCTTCTATCCGCCATTGTTGTTTTGAAAGTGAATACCCGACGTGTGCGCCATACATCACATTGTACGTCAGGTAAAGGTGTGTTGTCGGCTATGGCTCTCCCATTGAGATGTGTAACAAGTGCTTCACACACCTGTCGCATAAAACGCCTTAAAAATGTAACAGTCGCTTTAAAAACACAACCCAACGCGCTAAACATGAACAAACAAAAACACCCGTGTTACATTATCATGTATATCCAGGACATCTCTTCTGAACCAAGACAAAGTGGTGCTACAAAGGAATTATTTCTATAGGAGAGTGCATTTAATAGCAGTCTGGCCTGCCACAAAATGCACCGCTAAAAATACAGTTTCTGCTTGTCCCAGCATTTATTAAATTTAAGAGTGAAGTTGTAGGACTGATGCTGGTTAATGGTGTAGGTTTGTGGATGTGACACCTGAACTTGTGTAAAATGACGACCACAGCATATTCTTTTCAGTGAACTTTTGGTTAGTTCACTGTAGCTAGGCAGAGGTGTCTTAAAAGTACCACCTTGTGCAGAAAAAAATGAAGTTCCAGTATAAGAAAGAATAAGAAGAGAAAAAAGCTACACCCTGCTAAATGAAGTAACTTTTAAACATTACTCTAAATGTAACATATAGAAAGGAAAAGTATACGTTACCTAGTAAGTATACTACTAATGTTTCTTGGGACTATATTGGCCCCCGTTTTAGTACCGGTATATAGAAGTATACTTGAAATTAGCTTTTAGATGTACTTTTTGTTCACTATAAATGTACTAGCATAATGTCCTTTCCAGTCTATAAGAGTATACTTAAAATATACTGTACTCTAACACAATACTAAACTTCCAAGTATACTGTTAATTTACTTTTTAGTTCATATTTGACTTACTTCTGATTGAAACATAGTAATTAGAATAGAATAGAATAGAATAGAATAGAATAGAATAGAATTCAACTTTATTGTCATTGCACATGCACAGGTACAGGGCAACGAAATGTAGTTTGCATCCATCCAGAAGCGCTTTAGCCATGATATAGATATATTACAATATATATTAGCAATAATATAGATATGTAAGTATATTACAGAAATGGTGATCTTAGTCCGGAGGCTCCTGTAGCGCCTCCCAGAGGGCAGGAGGGTGAAGAGTCCATGTGATGGGTGACTGGGGTCTTTGATGATTTTCCCAGCCCTTTTCAGACACCGCTTCCTGTAGATGTCTTTTATGGCAGGAAGTGGTGCTCCGGCGATGCGCTGGGCAGTTTTCACGACCCTCTGCAACGCCTTCCGGCGCGAGGCAGAGCAGTTCCCGTACCAGACTGTTATACAGTTGGTCAGGATGCTCTCGATGGTGCAGCGATAGAAGTTCACCAGGATGTCTGAGGACAGGTGGTTCTTCCTCAGAGTCCTCAAGAAGAAGAGGCGCTGGTGAGCCTTCTTGACCAGCTTGGAGCAGTTGGTCGTCCAGATGAGATCCTCGGAGATGTGGACTCCCAGGAACTTGAAGCTGCTCACACGCTCCACAGCCGTCCCCTTAATGTGGATGGGTGGATGTGGGTCAGCATTCCTCCTGTAGTCCACGATGAGCTCCTTGGTCTTCTCGGTGTTAAGCAGCAGGTTGTTTGTGTCGCACCACTCAGCCAGACGATCCACCTCCTTCCTGTAGGCGGCCTCATCGTTGTCACTGATGAGGCCAATCACCGTGGTGTCATCTGCAAACTTAATGATGGTGTTGGAACCATCAGCAGGTCTGCAGTAGTGGGTGAAGAGGGAGTAGAGGAAAGGGCTCATCACACAGCCTTGTGGTACACCGGTGTTCATTGTGATGGTAGATGAGCAGCGGTTATCCAGCCGGACATGTTGGGGGCGGTTGGTCAGGAAGTCCAGTAACCATTTGCAGATGAGGGAACTGATGCCCAGGTCTGTCAGTTTCCTGATGAGTTGTGAGGGGTGGATTGTATTGAACGCTGAACTGAAGTCTATAAACAGCATTCTGGCGTAGGTGTTGTTGTTGTCCAGGTGTGAGAGGACAGAGTGCAGTGCGATGGAGACTGCATCCTATGTGCTCCTGTTCTGGCGGTATGCAAATTGGTGGGGGTCCAGGGTGGGGGGGAGAAAGGATTTGAAGTGTGCTAGGACCAGCTGCTCTAAGCACTTAGTGATGATGGGGGTGAGTGCTACTGGGCGGTAGTCATTGAGGCTAGATGGGTTGGAGTTTTTGGGTATCGGGACGATGGAGGTGAAACATATTTTTCACATGTAACAAATCAATCAATTCCCCAGACAGTCAGATGATAGTTCCAACTATCAGAAGGCTTCCTTTGCAGAGAACTACACTCATAGTTCAAGTACCAGAATTATATTGTAAACAGGTGAGAAAATGATTTTAGAGTTGAGGTTTATTAACCATTAACCCTTTTCACTCACGGTTTAAACAATTATTTTCATTCCACTTTGTTCAAAAGGTAAAAGACATTACACAAGAATTTGTGACAAATTCTTGTTTAAAACATCAATTATTTGTTTCATAGTTGTTTTAATTTTACAGTTAAAGCACTACAATGCATGCTGGTGTCACGATCCTGGGTCTTAGGACCCAGTGTTTTGAGTTTTAGTTCATCTTAATGTGTATAGTATGTTAAGCTCATTAGGCCTCCTATGTTCATTTGCTTATTAGTTCCCCCTTGTGTTTCCAACCCATGTTAAGCCTCCCCTGCTCTTCATGTGTTTCATGTCTGTGTCTTACATTGTCAAGTTCCGGTTATCATGTCTGCGTCTCATTATGTTTCCTATTTTATTTGGAAGAGATCCTGTGCTTTTATATCATGGTTTATGTTTTGAGTCCTTTGATGTACTGTTTCTTGTTTCCCTGGATCTCAGATATTTATGGTTATCTTAGGTTTAGCTCTTTGGCTTTGTTATATGGCTTCCCTGTGTTCCATGTTATGTCCACTGTGATGTTTTGTACCACGTTTCAGGTTCCTATGTTCTGTCTCCCCAGTTGCTGTTAAGTTTGCGTGTTTTAGAATTCAGTCAGTGTGTTTCCTGTTTTACTTTGAAGGTCCATGCCTCATGTGAGTGTTTCTAGCTTTGCTTGTCTCGTCAGTCCTGATTTCTCCCAGCTGTGCCCTCCTTCTGTGTCTCATTCCCTCGTTATCCCTCTGTGTATTTAAACCCTGTGTTTCTCTTTGTCAGTGTCGTAGTCTCCCTCATGCTGTGTGTGAGTCTCCCCGTGGTTCCTGGTATACTTTATGTTTAGCTTTCCCAGTTTAGTTTAGTACTGTTTTTGTGTTTCACCCTTTGCCAGCATTAAAGCTGTGTTTTTGAGTTTACGTTTTGTCTCCGTGAGTTTGCGTTTGGGTCCTCTCCTGCCTGCCACACAGTCGAATCATGACAGCTGGGTATTTCATTGTACTTCTTAGTATACTTCAGGTATACTTCAAATACTCTACATACTACCGTACATAGTATACTACAAGCACTACTATACTACAAGTATAGACAATTTTTTTTATACTTTTCTGTATACTTCGAACTGGACTTAAAGTATGCTTAAATGTAATGTGGTCTAAAATCTATAAAAGTACATAGAAAGTGAACTAAAAGTATACTTCCTTGTTTTCAAGTTTTTAAAGTTTACTTATAATATACTTGATATTCTTTTTTTGTAAGGGTGAGACTGGTTGTTTGATACAAAGTGGACTGTAATTATGTTTCACATTGTTTGAATAAACAAATAAATGTATTAATATATGAGGTTCAATTCAAGAAATTCCATTTTAGTGTAGCTGCAACTTACTCCTTAAGTTAAAAATGATGCTGCATATTGTAGTTTACATGTCATAATACTCTCACAATGAATTGCATTTTATGGTAATACACTCGGAATGAGGATTTAAGTAATTACTCTTAGATCTACAGTAAAAAACACCAGAAATCCAGATGGTGTAATAGTATAATCTCAGTAACATCACCAATTAATACATTTGCTGTATTTTACAGCTGTTTCCATGAGTACAGTGAGTTACCATAAAAATAATGTAATCTCATGGAATTTTCCCACAATGACATGCAAATTACAGTACTAAACTGCTAACATCCTTTAGAGTTTTTTACTGTTGATTTTGCAGTACAAAGCTATGGAAATTACTGCAAAGGCTAACAGTGTACTTTGTTTTAGAGCTGCTTGTTGGTTAAAAATTGATTTGTGAAGAAATTCATGAAGACATTACTTGTTCAGGTGAAAAAATGCTTGGCTTCTCGAGCTCTGACTCTCTCAGTCTGGCTACCATGTGGGAACCCCCCCCCCCAAAAAAAAAAAAAAAAACAAAAACGAAAAGCTTGTTCTTAATTTCTTCAGTCAGTGATGAGTAAAATGTGCTAGCTTTGTGGGGAATTATTTTTTTGTATAGAGAAATAAACTGGTTTCAGTGTAAATCATCTAAATTAGTGACACTCTATTTCCTTGTAGCTTGCGGGTTATTTGTTTTAAGGTGCACGTTTCTGAGTTATGCCAGGGAATCGTGCATCTCTGAGGAGCTATGGTATCCAGGATCAAGCATAAATGATTACACAGATATCAGTATATGTGTGTGGTATCAGTTATCAATGTTGTGCCACAGTTTTCCATTTTGGACTTTGTGTTATGCACTACCTACACCAGTAAGACTCAACAATAAAACCACTGACAGCATAAATGAATGCATTGATCTGGTGGGAAACTTCGGCTCCTGACATTCATATGAACACTTTGTCATGCACTCCTCACTTAAACATACGGAGAATTTTTCCCCTTTTTCTCTTCTTGTGCTTGAGGTATAATTGCATGTATGCTTAGTATCGTAATGTGTATGAGTAAAGGATAAACATAAAAATGTTGCCTTTCAGGGTTGTGTTGGGAAACTGCAGGACTGGTTTGCCAAAAACTACCTAAGCACAGCGGCAGGAGTGGTCTCCATGTTTATCTTACAGGTACAGTTTCTCCCCATTACAGCTGCCAGTTAGGAATGCAGCAGGTGTTGTCCACTAGTGGAAACCTTAACATCCATCAGATCAGCGATTCGTCTAGGGTTGGGGTTGTTTTATTTATTATTTTTATTTTTAGGGTAAACTCAAACATTTTCTGGCTAATGAGATTTTAACAGAATATTGTCAACTTTTTTTCTCTGCTCTTCTTCTCTTTTTTTTTTTACAGTTTCTTTGCATGTCTATCACCCTCCCTCTCTTTTGCTGCTTTGCTGTACGTGGACAGGGTTACTGAAAAAGGTCCAGAGGAACTCTACCTGCAATTCACAGATACTTTCCACATGTCAAGACGATGCTTTTCCCTATCTCAGCTTTTTATTAATCTGTTCCGAACACCAAAAAATCCGCTGCTATTTCCATCTGTCAAAAAGGGAGCTAGCTGATTATCGCCATTAAGAATGTCATATGAGGTGACAGATCATTAAATGTGATACGGAGACATGTAATTGGATAAAAAGTGATGACATGATTGTGTTAGCACTATTCCAACCCTGTAGGATGTCAAGACATTTTCTCCCTGTGAGTGCTGGGTGTTCACCACTTCCTTGTATGTTAGACTTGAGATAGACTAAAACCATAGCAAAAGGACTCAAAATCTTGTAGGTAGTGTAGTGGTTTTTAGTACTGACATTTCACCCCCTCTTCTGTAAGAATTAGCCAACACCACCTGTCTTAGAAATGTCCTGCTTCTCTTCTAATTAAAGTCCTGGCTAACGTCACATCCTGGTGTTTTTAAAGTGAATCAGAGCATCTTCCATCTTCTACTGTTATCAGCTCAGTTTGGTAGACTGTCTAAAACCAGCATGTAGGCTTGTTTAGCCTCTTAACATCCGCCAGGTCATCAGTGAGTTGACTAGTATTAGCCACATGCTAATTAGGAATATTTTTGTGAGCTAGACAATGTTACTTTTCAAATGAAGTCACATACTTTTAGGCATTACAGTTTTTCTGATAAAAGCTTACCCCTCACCCCTAACACTAACCTTTGGTTGACAGTGACAAAGTGGATGTAAATGAGGTTAAGAACTAGCATGACGTTGTAATGAGGTCGAAACTCTCAGTTGACTGCAGCAATGTTCTTAAGGTAGTGCCATTAAGATCAAATTATGTATAACCTGGTGTGCTGTGGTAATAAAGAAATCACAGTTGTCTCAGTTTTAAGTTGTGAAGTGTTTTAATTTTTTATGATTTCTTTATTTAATCACGTTTATGTGTTTTCTGGTTTAGCTGATCCAGCTGATTTATCCTGTGAATTCCCCAGTAGTTCTTGAAAAGAGGGGCATTTAAACTTGTGTATGGTCCCTTAATGTGTTTAATAAAATAATATATATGCTGATTGTGATTTATGGTGGGTTTTTTGTGTGTCCGTTTGTCTTATCTGCCAGTACACTTTCTAAGAGATGAGTCAGAATGCAAGCCCAACCCACAGATCTCTGGTATTTTTAGGATGTTCTTGTTTGGTAGGGCCCAACTATTGGCCCCAAATTATCTTAAAGACCTCATGGGTACCATATCATCCCATTAGAGCACTTTGCTTTTAGACAGCTGGGTTACTTGTTGCTCCTAGAGTATTTAAGTATTTAGTATTTGCTCACAGGGGGTCATATGATTGCTGGGGTTTTCTCTGTTTTCTTTGTTGTAAGGTCTTTAACTTACAATATAAATCGAGGCAACTGTTGTTGTAATTTGGCACTATGTAAATTAAGTTGAATTCCCAGAGCTTCTTTTCTCATTACATCCGTCATACTCCACTAACAAATAACAAAACAATCAAACAAAACAAGAAAAACACTACAATACTCCAAAAACACATTTGCGTACCTCCAGATTTTCTTTCTCTCTCTTTCGCTCTTTTTTTAATTTAATTTTTTACGTATCTGTCACCCTTAAATGTTTTTTTGTCTTTCTTATTATGTATTTTTGTGCTGGCTTTGAGCAACTGTCTGAGAGCAACTTTTTAGCCCTGAAAACAACTAAATACAGCTTACAGTTAAACTGCTAAAAGTGACATGGGAGTAGTTTCCTGCTACTTTCGGCTGCTCCCTTATCACAAGGGGTCACCAATGAGAGCAGTGCCACATGTCTGATTTGGGAGATCCCCTTCCTGATGTAATCCCAAAGGCAAGTTGTCTTGTCTTGTTGCTGGAGTCTTGAAGAGTACCATCGCAAAGTTAAAAAAAAAAGGCAAAACCACTCATCACCCTTTAAGGGTAAGTATATGGGACCTTTAAAATATGATGATCATTTAGAGTATTATGTAGGATTAGGAAGAAGTAGGTATCTCTGAATTGTGAACCGGCACTGCATGAAATAAAGAAATGTATTTATAGATAGCGGTAGTGCAACGGGCATCAATCTGGATCACTGTGTCTGTCTTTTGACTTACATGGCAGGTATTAATGTAATGCCTGTGGCCATGTGGAAGCTTTGATAATGAAGGTGATGTTTATTAAAAAGCATCTCTGTGGCAGCAGAACCACACAGGATGCTTGCGTTTGCGCTGAAGATTTATCAGTCTGGCATGGCGAGAAATGCATGTTAACAACATCCTCCTGTGGTGTGATATTTGTCCTGATTGATGTCTCCAACAATTTTTCCTGAGATGTTTTTATGATCGCTGTCTTCTTTCAGCTTCAGGCATCCTTTGAGTGTGTTGTTGTGGAGTGGCATATTTAACCCTTTAAGACCTATAGAACCAAGTTCGCCAGAGCTTATATTATATTTTTACATGCTGTGGAGCCATTTTTGGGAGCATTTCAAGTTGATATACATCAATACAATCATTATAGCCCAAATTTTAATAATATGTCTGCATTAAGTGCATAGTAATTACATAAATTGCAAAAAAGTGCAATAAACCACAAAAAAAATTAAAATCGTTTTTTTAATGATGTTTTTTTTAACATATATTTCTAGTTAGACAAATTTAAGAGGTTTATCCCTCAAAGCTGTAAATACAAAAAGTTGCACAAAATAGTTTCCCACCACAGGAAATTTATTTTGAGTGTCTTCATAGTTTTATTTTTGAAATACACCAATTTTTATATACTGCAGGAAAAACAAAAATAAATATTATAATGCAAATTTGCAAAAAAACCCAGCATATGCATCAAAATAAACTATTTCCAGCAGTGCAATTTGAGTCCTAAGCATCCCAGAAACGACACAGAAAGTCATAAAGTCAAAGATAACTTTTAAAAACACCCGTATAGGCTCATAAGGCCCTGATAGTAAAAAACTACATTTCCGCAAAATGACGTCACTTCCAGTTTCGGGCAGGACATGGAGGACATGCAATAGTTCGTGCTGATGGACGTAGGATGTGTTACAAACAGCTGATCGGATCAGTGTTTCTGGAATATTATGTTTTTGTTGCTGCAAGTGCTTTTTATGCAGTTTTTGCAAAGCTATATGTGGAAGGAAACTGTGAGCTAGGACAACCTGGTGGCATAAGATGTAAGTACCACTCCTCCTGGTTTCATATGCAAAAAAAATTATTGCGCTAGCTTACGTGGTTGCAGTGCTACCCAGATTTAAAAATAGTTATGCAAAACAGAGCGTGCCCGCTCCCACCGGCTTTTAAAGGGTTAATATCTAATAGGTTTGCTGCACTTATCACTTATATTTTTTTAATTAGCTGGAACAAAGAAAGTTTGAGAGAAATTGTGTCAAATTAAGTGTTCTATCATGTACTGCACCACCATGTTCACTGGCCCACATAGCAAAATTGGTATGGCCTGGATCAGGCCCACACAATGTGCTTACCCATATGGAAAAGATATATATAAATCTTATAAGGTTTGTATCTGTCTTGTGTGAAACTTGTATGAAAAGCATACAAGAGTAAAAACAGATATAAGATCCCTTAAAAAATTATATAATGAAACTTGTATGTTTTGGATACTTACTAAAACAATATACTGTATGAAAGTAATGTGAAAGTGGCCACTTTCATGAGTAAATCATGAAAGTAAAAACTTATGAGTAAATCATAAGTTTTTACTATTTCTTTTCCATATGGGTACACATGGCCCACATACCGCAAAGAATGACGGCCCTTTAGTGGCCCACACATGGGCCAGCACAAGGCCAGTTGCATACACACTGGTGGTCCTGTGCTGGCCCATGTGTGGATTACCTCTGGCAAACCTGATCTGAGCCACCAAAGGGCCGTCAATCTTTGCGGTATGTGGGCCATCTGTAGGTGGTGTGCAGCCACGGGCCAGTTGTAGACACACTGCTGGCCCTGTGCTGGCCCAGAACAGTTTTACCTCTGGCCCCAGATGTCAGCCTAATGTATACCTTAATCAAGCCATGCAATAACAACATGTGCCAGAACATGCAAAACAGTGAAACAGTAACAATGCCATTAACTCTGTTCAGACAGTGAATGGACTGATTCTTATATGGCGCTTTTCTAATCTCCCAGATTACTCAAAGTGCTCTATACAACATGCCACCCAATCACACAATTTCGCTTAACTGAGGGCATTCATACACATTCATACTCTTGACATGCAGACTGGAGGAGGCAGGGATCTAACCACTAACCTTCCGATCCGTTTGTAACCTGCTTTACCACCTGAGCTACAGCCTCCCACTGGCAAAGATGAGTAAACCCTCACTAGGTTTTGGATAAAGTACACTCACAAACCTGTCAAACCTGCATTTGAGACATTGGCTACCATAGCAGTATAGTATTGCAACATGGCATTTGGGTCTTCTAACTAAAATAGGAAAATAGGAACATAAATAGTGCCATTATTGCCAGACGTGGCCCACATCTGGTTGACATACACCCTGCCATGACACCAGTCAGTCAGAAGTGCCAGCTTGATGCCAGATCCGGGCTAGACCTGTTTTCCATGAGCCTGGGCCCCATAACCCAAACCATAATCGGGCCAGTTATTGCATGCCAACGCATAAACAGTGGCATCATTGCCAGACCTGGCACACATCTGGTTGACATACACTCTGCCAAAACACCAGTCAGTCAGAAGTGGCAACTTGATGCCAGATCGGGACCAGACCTGTTTTCTGTGGATCAGGGGCCCGTTCTTCGTACGTCGCTTACTACATCCAAGATCAAATGACACATCCAAGATCAAATCATCGCGCTAACCGTGAGCTCGCTAATCCGGTTCCCCGAACACGCCTGCTGTTGACGATTAGTACAGCTGGACGCAGTAATGTGACATCACTGGGTGTCGTAAAAGGGGCTACGCATCGATAGTAGAAACATTGATCGGCAACCCGCTGATTGGTTGGCGAAAATGTCGAAGGGGCGCGCTCGGTATTTTCCGGCAGCAGAGCAAGA
Organism: Mchenga conophoros; assembly: GCF_057382185.1. Taxonomy (NCBI): domain Eukaryota; kingdom Metazoa; phylum Chordata; class Actinopteri; order Cichliformes; family Cichlidae; genus Mchenga; species Mchenga conophoros. The sequence goes on from NC_140537.1 coordinate 9,708,311, forward strand.
ACTCATGAGTGAGGGATTTCAGGAGTTTCAGAGTTTAATTAAAACACAAGAGAAAACTGCAAAGGCTGCAGAAGCAAGGAGAGAGGGCTGGCAGAAAGTTGCTGACAAATCAAACTCGTAGGTAATTTAATAATAATACTAATAATAATGGATTGGGTTCATATAGCGCTTTCCAAGGCACCCAAAGCGCTTTACGATACCACTATTCATTCACTCCCACATTCACACACTGGTGGAGGCAGCTACGGTTGTAGCCAGGCTGCCATATCGCGCCATCGGCCCCTCTGGCCAACACCAGTAGGCGGTAGGGTAGATCTATCATATGACACTATATTGTCCAATATCATATGGCATTATATTATATTATAATATGTTATATTATATCCCCTTTCACATTAGAGCCACAACAGGACCCACAAGAACATGGGAACAAGTAAAAGTGGAATACAGGAGTATTCTACAGAATGGTAATATTTATCTCTTAGATTGCTTTTCGTCTCTTGGCAAGGTAATACTGGCCTGTAATACTCTGTTAGTTTGTTCATAACAGCAACCAAGAAAAGGGCAGAGGAAAAAAAGACAGGTGGTGGTCCTGCACCCCCTCGTCAACAAGTTGGTTATGTAAATAATACCCTCACGGGAATATCGATATCTCTCAATGAGCACACTGTCGCGCTGAGCTAAAGGATCCTGTCTATCCCGTAATATACGCTGAATTCTGAGGACTCTCCTTATCAATCTTGCACCTTCCGCAATGGGTGGCTCGCGTATACGGACAGGACATGGCTGCGACAGGCTTCCCAAATCCACCTTCGCTTTTATAGCCGTGGTCTCTCATCTTGATTACACGAAGTAATTTACAATTACTACTCTGAAATATGAATTACATCTGTAATAATCACATACATGTAATAGAATGTTAATAGTACATTTCCCTTTTTTAGGAAATGACCTGTATGTATCTGTGTGACATCAATAAAAGGATCAAGTGCTGCATTATCTTTAGTTACATTGATGTTATTTATTTATGGTGAAACAGTGGTGGAATATCGCTGTTGCTTTCGTATGAATGACGCGGACATACCTGCGTGGCCACGATCTAATCCTGTTTACATAAAGTAAACCTGCTCCAGAGCAGGTTTACGCTTACGGCTCTGTTGCTATGACAGCAAGTCCCGGATGAGCTTCGGGGAACCGACTGATCCAGGATCACGCGAAATCGTCAACAATCTAATCCGGCTAACCTACTTAGCGAGGTACGAAGAACGGGCCCCTGGGCCACATAAACCAAACCACAATCGAGCCAAATATGGCATGCCATCACATAGTGCCATCTATGCCAGACCTGGCCCATATCTGGATGACATACGTCTTATCATGCCAGAAGTCAGCTAGCAGTGCTGACTTGATACCAGATCCGGGCCAGACCTGTGGGGGTTGGTTTTGTAATGTGCTAACAAGATGGACTGATGAGAGCACAACATCTGTTTGTTAAACAAGCTGAGGGAACAAATTCAGGCCAGGGACTGTGTTCAATGATTACAGAGTTAAAGCACAGGATGAGCTGCATTTGCAGAAAGATTTGGACCAAAACCAATCCATCTTAGTTGCTTTGTCTTATTAGACATTATGAGACAGCTCTATAGCAATACTTGTCCTAAATACATGTTGCAAATATAGACTGTATATAAAAGATGCACAAACACACTGTTAGTTCACCCACTGATTTCTAGACTGATCATTTTGAAACTTTAGCATTAGCATATTGGCGGCCCATGTTGAATGAGGAGTAACTTTGGAGTAGAGAGTGGTCAGATAACACTAGCATGGTTATCTATTTAGGTTCTCAGTCATCCAGGCCGTGGTAGCCTTGCATGCTCGGTTAGCAATCTGTATCCATAAAATGTACAGGAACAGGTAACATAACTATGTCCCTTTGATACAATTATGAAAACTGCAAAATGTCCAATAATGCCCAACCTGTTTTTGTACCAACTGGGTTATTTTAACATGGGAGGTTATAGGGATGGTCTTAGTTTTAGAAACAACCCCAAGTGTCCATGATAAGATCAAAATGAACCAAGCAAGACAAATTAGCATAATTTGCCACAATCAGGAAAAAAGTGCAGATAGGGAAACATAGACGTGATGGGAGTTTATGTGATTTATAACGCATGCTTCTTTGGTGTTCTTTTTGGAGAGAAGATGAACAAACTTAAATTATACGTTTTCAGTAAGTTTTCAAAATGTATGAAATGGTTGAAGGTTCAAGTTAACATGGCGCCATAGACCTTCGTGTGTTCAGTGGACCAGACAGACAAATGGTGCCACTCCCAGGTGAATAAAGTTTTTACATTATGGTACAAACAAGACATGACTGTGATTGGTTAAAAAGTTGGGGAAGAGCCTTGGCTCTCCCGCATTTGGCACTTGGTTTGACTCCTGGCTCATCTTACATTCAAGTCCAGTTGGGCATTTCCGTGTGAAGAGAAAAAGGGGAAAAAACTCCTCCCTACTTAGTCAAAGGAGCTTGCAAAGAAAAGCGTCTGGACTTCTTTAAGTTGCTTGAAGACGTTTCACCTCTCACCCGAGAAGCTTCTTCAGTTCTAAGGTCAAATGGTGGGGAGTCCTAGATTTAAACCCAGTGGGAGTATCCCCCCACAGAGGGACAAAAGGACCCCCTGATGATCAGCCAGGGTTTCAGGTGAGCTCATTGTGAAACCTGGCCCCACCTTATCATGTGAATTCCTGAGGTCAGATGGCCCAGGATGTGAGTGGGCGTTTCACAATGAGCTCACCCGAAACCCTGGCTGACTGGGACCCACACCCATTTTCACACCTTGGCTCAGGCGATTGGAGGATCATCAGGGGGTTCTAAGCCATTTATCAACAACAGCACAAATAAAAGGAAACTGCATGAATCCAGTCTTGATGACTGTTATGTGACCCCATTAAAAAATCCCTTTGATCCAAAGGCTTTGTCCCCTGACCTCGGGTGTTTTGTGGACTACTGCAGCACTCCTCTGAGACATTAATCAACATCAAATTCTGAACTGACAGATAAGACATAAGATGTGAGCTCTCAGCTGCCCTCAAAGGATGCAAAGTATGGGTCTTCCACAGATCAAGGAGGCAAAAAAGAGACCAAAGCACAAAACTTGATGTGTGAGAGGATGCTCTTAAACCCCTCACCAACATTTGACTACAATGGACATCTTGTTATCCACATTGTATCCCTTTAAGATTTTTGGAAGATGAAGACAGCTACAGTACAAAAATCAAAGTTTATTTCAAGATGGACTATTTCCCATTGCTGGACTCACTGTGAAAGATCTGGACCCCACACAGCATTCAGGTGACCACAAAAATGTTCCTTTGTGGTTTGGCACCATGATCTTTTCCTGACACTCAGCTTGCAGCTGACTCCATACTTCACACTCTCTCGTCTCAGGTCCCTGGAATCAGGAAAAGGAAGAAGACGTCGTTAGCACCTGCCCAATCAGCCTTCCTGGCAGAGCACCTTGGCTCCACTGCAACACCGCTCCGCTGCAGCGGAGCCAGAGACCACACCCCTGCCACAGATTTAGACCTCACAAGTTAACTGATAACTTGCCTTTCTATTTTCCGTTCATCCCACAGACTCTCCGGAGCTGAGGGAGGAGGGCGATGCATTCTATCTATCCTGCTAGGAGATCAAACAGAACAGGATTACACTGACTGACTCCCAGAAAAAGAAGAAACTCCTAAAGGAAAAGCAAGAGAGCTCTGAAGAGCATTGTAGTACACAGCAGGTATCGTTAAATAAAAAGGAAAGCAACAGGATGATGTAATTGCCACTGATTAGTTGGCAAAATGTCATATGACATTAGCCTGAAATGTTGGAGTGTTTCAAATCTGCAACTCATTCAGCTTTTAATGACAGAAAAGTCATCTTATCAAAATTCCAAATACTACACACAATGTTTCTGTTAGCAGTTCTATTGTGAAAGAATTGTTCAGGTACACACCGGCTCACTCCTTGGCGGCCGCTTATCGGGGCCTGGAGCCTGGGGCTCGCTCGGGCCACTTCGGAGGTGGGGTGCCCCCGGCCTCTCGGCCTGGGGCTCGGTCACTCAGGCGCAGCTGGCTGCCGGCGGAGC